>NC_136068.1:859581279-860270779 GCF_964261635.1 Lissotriton helveticus
AAGAAGAGTTTGACACAGGGAACCTGGGGGTCTGAGCTAAACAGGAGTATACAATTACACAATTCAGCAAGATTCCTATCTCAGAGAACTTGCACTCCACTGTCCAGTGTAACACACCACTCATTCACACACACCCTCCCCTCGGACCGGTAAGGCAGTTTCTACCACCCCTGATTTCTCAACCTCACCATAAGCGACACAGGTACCAAACTCTGGAAGCAGGGCGGGGAACAAATGTACTGGACAGAAATTACAAAATGACACCTTTCAGGAGAAGCAAAACTGAACTTCCCTAAAAAACAATAATCCCCAAAATGTGGTTATCTAAAATTGCAGAGTTTTGTAGTGTGGCCTGTCGCCACTGTGGTACAGCGCAAACGCAAGTCCAATCCGCACCGCTAGCCACCAATGTTAGAAACGGGACCCCCGGCCGGCCAAGGCTCACGCCAGAGTCAGTCAGGGATCGCCATTTCTAAGGTCAGGGCAAGGGAGTCACACACCAAGATAACCCCTGCTCACCCTCTAGGTAACGTGACGCGAGCAGCAAGGCTAATCTCGGAGGCGATGTGTAAAGCGTTTGCGCGCGCACCCCAGCGACAACACCCTAGGCCCACCACAAAGGAAACTCCACACAAGGTTATATCAAAAATAGCCTTTGTATTATAATAATAAAAACACATTAGATAACACACACATACTTTACAATGTGCCAACAGGCACGGGCAAGATTTACAAGGGATTATGTACAGGACAGGGCCACCTGGACCACTGTCAGGGGTATGCACTTTTTAGAAATAATACTTGTAGGTATAACACTTAGTACATAAACATATAATGACTGTAACACAGAAAATAGTTAATGTAGCATACCACCAGTAACTACTGGTAAAGGGTAAATACCTCCTACGCCACCCTAAACACTGTAGGGAAATCACGCAGGGAACTAGGACCTTATCATCAGGACCTATGGAAGGAAAACCTATCACCTAAGCAAGTCACATTTAGCAAAGGGAAGGAAACCTAAAATAATCACCTAAGCAAGTCACATTTAGCAAAGGCAATAAAACATCAACATTCCTCTAAGCAGGTCACTTTTAGCAAAGGGAAATAAACCATAAACAATTACCTAAGCAGGTCACTTTTAGCAAAGGTAATAACAAACAATTGCACCTGAAACATTAAAACATATTCAGAGGTGCAGGTAGAACTTTTGCGCAGGAATCACATAAGCAGTAAATCATAAATTGCGCAGGGTGCACGTAGCACAACACTAGAATTGTCCCCCAGGCCAACTGGCCTCGCAAGGGGCGGAAATGCCCTGAGTCTCAATGTCAGGGGAGGCTGCGCAGGCAGCACAGCACACAAAGCCTAAACGTAGCAACTGTCCACTAAGTGCTGGACAGTTGTAAATAGGGCTGGGCAATGTTGGAGCCTCGTGGGCTCAAGAACACTGGTGGGGAGACACAGCGTAGGAGCCTCGGGGCTCTAACCAATTAGCTGGCTGTGTCCCCCTAGAGCCTCTCTGGCTCGCAAAACAAATGTGGCACCGTGGAGCTCAGCGCTCTAAATAATAACTGGCACCCAAGCCTCTCTCAGGGCTCAAGGAACAATGGGTGGGCACAAGAGCCTCTCAGGGCTCGAACACAGGAATGGGCACTCGAGTGTCATGCTTTCAGAATCCCCTACGCGGTCCCTTTAAGAAACCCGGTATGTAAGGAACCTGGAAACAGGGAACGACGCTTCACGTTCCTGCGTCAAGCTTCCCTTGTTTCCGGTTCCGTTCCTGTTCTCTGACTTCGTTATTCTTGGACCTGTTCTGCTGTTGACCGCTGTTCCTTCGTGTAGCGTTCCCCTGCATCCAGCTCAAGTGGGCTCGCTTACGCGTTTGGTTTATAGTGCCTTTCTGCCTCAGGCGTTTCACTGCTGTTTGCTCCGCCCGGCGGCCGGGCTTTGCTCCGCCATTCGGCCGGGCATTACACTGTGCGTACGCACTCTCCTCTCCCCCACTCCTGGTGCCTCGCCCGGCGGCCGGGCCTTGCTCCGCCATCCGGCCGGGCACTGCTCCGTTCTCTGCTTTACAAAGAACTAGTTCACGGCTATATAGTGAACTTCTGAATTATTGCGCTGATCCTCAGTTCCACCCGGCGGCCGGGCTTAGCTCCGCCATCCGGTGGAATCAGTCTCCCTCTTGCTTCCCAGTATTTTTTTGTAAGCCTGACAGCCGGGTTTTGCTCCGCTGTCCGGTGTGGTGTTTTCCCTCATTTTTTCTCCTTACTTAGTTAGTCAGTTAGGTTTCTCCTTTATTATTTTCCTGTCCCCACCTTACCTGCAAGGTCCCTGTTTCCAGGAGCTTCCACCGTCCCTTTCCATTATATTCTGGAAACTCAGTCCTTGGTATTTCGTGGCACTCTTGCGTGGATCTGGGTGGGTGCCTCTATTCCTCACTACAGGGAATCACGGTAAGAGCGTTTATGCGCTACCAATATTTTGCCTTATCATTGTTCCATGTATATAGATTGTATAGAATTTGTTTGGTTCTCATAGATGGTGATTATTCATAAAGACATCTGCGGAAGGATTAAATGGAAGGTTCTTTGTGTACCAGACGTTATTGAAGGGGTCTTCAATGACAGTTCCACGATAGTTGAAGTAAGAGAGGGGTTGTTTAGAGTGCTATCAAACATACAACATCTAGACTATAATACTCCTTTCAATAACTGTGTCATCCTTCTTATAGCTCCAGACGTTGTACCTTATTACCACCTCCATCTGCTAAATCAGAGTCATATTAAGAACTTGGGGTACGTGATATGTTTATGTACATGTATAATCAATATCCTGTTTGATTGGAGTAGAGCTAGAGTGTTTCCTCTTGTCATTTCAGCCTTCCTGATTTCTTGTTGCCTTCATTGAAGTACCCTATATTCACTACTGGAGAATACCATCAGCCATCATTGTCTTCCCCCTTCTTTCCTTGTTTTGTTTCCCTGTTTTCCCCTGGCGTGTCTCTCGTACTCTAGTGCTTGATAGAGTCGGAAGACCGTAGGGGAAGGCTGCGGACTACTCTTCGGATTCCTGACGCTCCTGTGGAACCAGCCTGCAATCCTTACAGAACGTGAAGCCCAAGTGGTACGTTCTGCCCGAGCGTCATGGATCTCGAAGCAGTAACCCTAGCAGACCTAGCTGGAATGTTAGGTAATCTACAAGTAGAAACTCAAACCCTAATGGCAAGGATGGACGCCTTCCAGAGACAGCAGCCCACGGGAGCCTCTGGAGGGGGTACATCAGTGGTACAAGTGACAACCCCCCCTGTCATTCCTCTGGCACCACCTGAGAGGTTTACAGGAGACGCAAAACGATGTGCTGCCTTCCTTAGTCAGTGTCAGTTACACTTTTCTTGCAAGGCAGCTTGTTTTCCCTCTGACCAGGCTAAGGTAGCCTTTGTGATTTCTTATCTTAGCGGTTCAGCTGCAGATTGGGCAATTCCGTTAGTTGACAGGGATGATCCTTTGTTACGCAGTTACACGGCTTTTAGGCGAGAGTTCCGCAAATTATTCGACAGACACATGTACACACATTCTGCTGATACCGAGTTACTAGACCTCAAACAAGGTACTCAAGATTTGGTATCTTACATAACCAGGTTCCGTAGTTTGGTGGTCGAATCTGAATGGCCTGAAGCAAAACAGTGTACCATGTTTTATAGGGGTTTGCGAGAGGAATTAAAGGACGCTCTCTCTCAAATAGTAGACCTTCCCACCTCTTGTCCAGAGTTGATAGATTTGGTGGTTAAGATTGATCATCGCTGTCAAGAAAGAAGAAAGGAGAGAGGGAAACACGAATACCGATATACTAGCACTAAAGAGAAAAAGAGTACCCCTGAGAAGGCCGGAGAAGACTGCGAACCTATGCAGATAGGTGTAGTCAGAGGGCCTTTGACTGTAGAAGAGAGACAGAGGAGAAGAGCTCTCAGACTATGTCTTTATTGTGGCAAAGCAGGGCATTTTTTGCGGGATTGCCCGGTGAAACCCAAAGCCACACAATCCAAGGCACAGGGAAACTAGCAAGCCTGGGTTCTTGTGAGACAAGGAACCCAGGTAGGTCTGGTCTTACTGTCTCTTCTTCTGAGATTAACACCACTCCCACGAACCATCTATATATTGCAGTACATATGACTCAGGGGGCGCTTGGTCTACATGTATTGGTAATGATCGATTCGGGGGCGTCTGGAAATTACATGGATCAAGATTGGGCAAAAGAAAATCTGGTAGCCTATACTACAAGAGAGACACCCAGTATAGTCACTACAATAGACGGTAGTCTGCTTAACTCCGGCCCCGTAACCCAATGTACCAGTCCTATTCACATGACTATCGATCCCGATCATCAGGAAGAAGTGGTGTTCGATTTAATTTGTTCACCTCAGTTCCCAGTATTACTAGGTATCCCATGGTTGAGAACCCAAAACCCTGTACTTAATTGGGAAACGTCTACAGTCACCTTTCCTTCTGTAGTATCTTCACCCGTAGCAGGGGCAGTGGTAGAAGGCTTGAGGATGAACCACGACAGTCATGAGCCTAGTACTCCTTTACCGCTATGTTACCGAGATCTACAAGCAGTTTTTGATGCTAAGGAAGCTGAGGTCCTTCCTCCCCACAGAGTCTATGACTGCCGCATAGATTTAGAGGTAGGGGCTAGGATTCCTTGCAGCAGAGTTTACGCCCTTACAGAAAAGGAGAATGTGTATCTACGGGATTATCTGGATTCTATGCTTCAGAAAGGGTTCATTCGGCACTCACGGTCCCCGGCCTCTTCTTCTTTATTCTTCATTCCGAAACGTGAAGGGGGTCTAGGATGCTGCATAGATTATCGGAAGTTGAATGATGTCACAATCAAGAACCGTTACCCCCTGCCTCTCATCGCCTCCCTCCTTGACAAGATACGCAATGCCCAATATTTCACCAAGTTAGATCTACGTGGGGCTTACCATCTTGTGCGTGTCAAGGAGGGTGACGAATGGAAAACAGCCTTTTGCACCAAGTATGGTCTTTATGAATATCTCGTGATGCCCTTTGGGCTATGCAATGCCCCTGCGGCATTTCAATTTTTTATCAACGAGGTGTTGAAGGACATGCTTGAGATCTATGTAATTGCCTACATAGATGATTTGTTGATCTTTTCCTGCAACCTGACAGAACACAAACAACATGTTCGCAATGTGTTGGAGAGACTGTTTGACAACAGATTGTATTGCAAACTGGAAAAGTGTACCTTTCATACTAAGGAAGTACCCTTTTTGGGCTATGTCGTATCCCCTAGAGGCCTTAGTATGGATATCTCCAAGGTAGAGGCAGTATTGGCATGGCCAGCTCCTCGGTCAGTAAAGGAAATTCAAAGCTTTCTGGGCCTAGCGAACTTCTATCGACGGTTTATCCGTGACTTCTCCACCTTGATATCACCTGTCACTGCTCTGTTGAGGAAGGGCGTTCCCTTTGTGTGGTCCGAAGAAGCAGAAAGTTCTTTTCGTCTACTGAAGAAGGCATTTACAAGCGCTCCTGTCTTGCGTTATCCAGATCCTGCATTGCCCTTTGTAGTGGAAGTGGATGCTTCTCAAGTGGCGGTGGGTGGTGTTTTGTCGCAGGCGGATGTGGTGACTGGCGAATGCCATCCGGTCGCTTTCTTCTCACATAAGTTCACTCCTGCTGAATACAATTACGCCATAGGAGACAAGGAATTGTTGGCCATTAAGAAAGCGTTTGAGGAGTGGAGACAGTATCTCTTGGGGGCTAGGTATCCTGCTGTAGTATATACCGACCACAGAAACCTCCAGTACCTCAAATCTGCTAAAGCCCTATCCATGAGACAGTTACGCTGGTCCCAATACTTTAGTGAATTCGACTTCACCGTCCAATACAGACCTGGGAGAAAAAACGGCAAGGCGGATGCCCTGTCTCGGTTGGGTTTTGATATTCCTTCAGACCCCATAGAGCAAGTCAATATCATACCCCGAGCTAACATCGTAGGACTTGTACGAAATGAGGATACGTTCCTATCACAGGTTAGAGCAAGTCAAGTAGCAGCAGATATGATGCAAGTGGTGGGAGCTCAGGAAATGTCGCTGCGAAAAGGACTGGTACGGGTACAAGGGGGAGTGGTGTTACCGTCAGGAGAGCTACAGGAACAGGTCCTGAAGTGGTATCATTCCCATCCAGTAGCAGGTCATCCCGGTATCAAGAGAACGATTGCAGTTGTGCGTGACCGTTTTTGGTGGCCTACAATGTTGAAAGACATCGAACAGTATGTGAAGACATGTTGTGTGTGTGCTCAGACCAAGGTGTCACGTCTCAATCCGGTGGGCCTTCTTATGCCCCTACCCTCACCTGCAGGCCCATGGCATACCGTGTCTCTTGATTTCATAGTAGAACTACCACTCACAAAACTAAAGAACAATACATTGTTAGTGGTAGTAGACATGTTCACTAAGACGGCTCATTTTGTGCCTTTAAAGGGGCTGCCCACAGCTGTAGAGTTGGCATCCATATTCATGCAACACATAGTTCGTTTACATGGTTTACCTTCTGTTCTAGTGTCCGACAGAGGGGCACAATTTGTGTCACGATTCTGGAGAAGTCTGTGTTCCCTTCTCCACATTGATGTCCGTTTGTCGTCCAGTCACCATCCGCAGTCAGACGGACAAACGGAGAGGGTTAACCAGTGTTTCGAGCAGTACATACGGAACCAGACATTGCAAACCTTGGATGAATGGGATGAGTTGGTCTGGTTGGCTGAAATCTCTTACAACCAAAGCACACACTCCTCCACCAAATTCTCACCTTTCTTCTGTTCTTATGGTTATCACCCCAGGTTATTGCCCGCAGAAATCCCTACTGAATGTCCAACCCCGGCTGCCTCAGACAGGGTAGAACACCTACACGAAGTACAGAAGAGAGCACTAGAGAATCTAGAAATGGCAAAGGTGAGATACACAGAAGGGGCAAACTTACACAGGAGACTGGAACCCATTTATACACCAGGAGATAAAGTCTGGCTCTCCACTAAACATCTCTCTTTGGGGGGTCCACGCAAGTTTAGCCCTAAATACATAGGCCCTTACAAGGTGGAGAAGGTGATCAATCCTGTAGCCATCAAGATCATCCTGCCTCCCTCCTTTAAGATTCATCCGGTTTTCCATGTGTCGCTACTCAAACCGGTTGAACCGGGGACTAGGGTGCCTGTAAGACCTGCTCCTGTTATCCTGCATGATTCGGAGGAGTTTGAGGTTGGGGCTATCATCGATTCCCGGGTGGTTAGGAAAGCATTGCAATACCTGGTCCATTGGAAGGGGTATGGCATAGAGGAACGCACATGGGAACCTGCGGCCAATGTTCATGCCCCTCGATTATTGAGAGACTTTCACCGCAGATACCCTGACAAGCCCAAACCGGGTGGGGAGCACTGTGGGGGGAGTGTACTGTCATGCTTTCAGAATCCCCTACGCGGTCCCTTTAAGAAACCCGGTATGTAAGGAACCTGGAAACAGGGAACGACGCTTCACGTTCCTGCGTCAAGCTTCCCTTGTTTCCGGTTCCGTTCCTGTTCTCTGACTTCGTTATTCTTGGACCTGTTCTGCTGTTGACCGCTGTTCCTTCGTGTAGCGTTCCCCTGCATCCAGCTCAAGTGGGCTCGCTTACGCGTTTGGTTTATAGTGCCTTTCTGCCTCAGGCGTTTCACTGCTGTTTGCTCCGCCCGGCGGCCGGGCTTTGCTCCGCCATTCGGCCGGGCATTACACTGTGCGTACGCACTCTCCTCTCCCCCACTCCTGGTGCCTCGCCCGGCGGCCGGGCCTTGCTCCGCCATCCGGCCGGGCACTGCTCCGTTCTCTGCTTTACAAAGAACTAGTTCACGGCTATATAGTGAACTTCTGAATTATTGCGCTGATCCTCAGTTCCACCCGGCGGCCGGGCTTAGCTCCGCCATCCGGTGGAATCAGTCTCCCTCTTGCTTCCCAGTATTTTTTTGTAAGCCTGACAGCCGGGTTTTGCTCCGCTGTCCGGTGTGGTGTTTTCCCTCATTTTTTCTCCTTACTTAGTTAGTCAGTTAGGTTTCTCCTTTATTATTTTCCTGTCCCCACCTTACCTGCAAGGTCCCTGTTTCCAGGAGCTTCCACCGTCCCTTTCCATTATATTCTGGAAACTCAGTCCTTGGTATTTCGTGGCACTCTTGCGTGGATCTGGGTGGGTGCCTCTATTCCTCACTACAGGGAATCACGGTAAGAGCGTTTATGCGCTACCAATATTTTGCCTTATCATTGTTCCATGTATATAGATTGTATAGAATTTGTTTGGTTCTCATAGATGGTGATTATTCATAAAGACATCTGCGGAAGGATTAAATGGAAGGTTCTTTGTGTACCAGACGTTATTGAAGGGGTCTTCAATGACAGTTCCACGATAGTTGAAGTAAGAGAGGGGTTGTTTAGAGTGCTATCAAACATACAACATCTAGACTATAATACTCCTTTCAATAACTGTGTCATCCTTCTTATAGCTCCAGACGTTGTACCTTATTACCACCTCCATCTGCTAAATCAGAGTCATATTAAGAACTTGGGGTACGTGATATGTTTATGTACATGTATAATCAATATCCTGTTTGATTGGAGTAGAGCTAGAGTGTTTCCTCTTGTCATTTCAGCCTTCCTGATTTCTTGTTGCCTTCATTGAAGTACCCTATATTCACTACTGGAGAATACCATCAGCCATCATTGTCTTCCCCCTTCTTTCCTTGTTTTGTTTCCCTGTTTTCCCCTGGCGTGTCTCTCGTACTCTAGTGCTTGATAGAGTCGGAAGACCGTAGGGGAAGGCTGCGGACTACTCTTCGGATTCCTGACGCTCCTGTGGAACCAGCCTGCAATCCTTACATCGAGCCTCTCTGGGCTCGCAGACAACGAACTCTGCCTCACTAGGCAGGGGGGGTCCCTCACGGGGGACCCTGGCACAACTGGAGAGCCACTCGGGGCTCAAAGAACAAATGGCCCCCAGGAGCCTCGGGGCTCCTCACCACTGGTGGGGGCTTGGATGGAGTTCCTCACGGGGGACTCCGAGCAAGGGCAACAGCAGAATGCCCAGAAGAGCCTCACTCGGCTCTTCCACGAAGAAAAGGCAGTGCACGTCGGAGCGGCCCTCTCCCAACGGGGCCGTTTGCAGACCAACAAAGAACCCGCCCCCGCACTCACCGGAACTCCACTGGTGCAGCGGGAGGCGGGAAACACGGGCGGCTTCTCTCCTCCTGGGCGGCGCGGGCTCCTCGGTCACAATGGAGCCCCGCCTGCACCTTTCGCCGCCGGGCTCCGCTTTCCTCGGGCAGCCTCGCTTCCTGGTTCTCTCTCTCCTCCCCCGGTGACGCGGCGGGAGGCTCGGCCGGCTGGGCCAATCCCAGCGCGGCCTGGCAATGACGCGAGCGGCTGCTTCCACTCGGCCCGGGCTGCGGCGGTGATTCCACGGGCAATGCCGGGTGGGCACCGGCTTCCAATTAACAATGAGAATGGGGCAATGCCGGGTGGGCACCGGCCTCAAATTAAAATATAAAGCGAGGTGGGCACTCGCTATGCCGAAAATCGCCAATAAAGCGGGCAAACGCCGGGTGGGCACCGGCTGCACAAAATAGAGCGCTGAAAGCGCTAGCAGGCAAATAAGCGCTCCCAAGCGCTAGGCAGTAAAGATAAAGCGCTCCCAAGCGCTAAGAGCAAAAGCAAAGGCTCCAGCAGGGTCTGGAGGCAGGCAGGGGGGCAAGGCAGGGCCAGAGCCAGCACACTGGGTCTCCAGGCAGGGAGACAAGCCAAGTGGCGGTCCTCCTGGCCCCAGCAGCAGCAACAGCCCCCTCTGGCAAGGATCCAAAAGTAGAACAATTTCTGTGGGGACACAGCCCCATTTTTATACTGTAAATTCCTTTGTTTCAGGGTGCAGGGTGGGGGGAAACCAGTTGCAGCTGGCTTGGGAGTACCCTTGATGGCCCAACCACCCCTTTCATTCACTGGGGAGGCTTGGGTCGTTAGACAAACCACAGGGGGGCGGAGCCAGCATTGTGTGGGGAAAACCCCAGCCCATCCAGGACCCAGGTGCACTCCTCCCACACATCACTCATGCTGATCTCACACTCACCACAGGGCAGACCCATCCAGACTTCCTGGAGCCTGGCATGCCAGCCAGCTCCAGCCAATCACCCTCCAGCATCCTCACTGCACACATACATCAATGTCCAGAAGTAGCACTTCCCTTCTAGACACATACAAGCCGCACATACCATTGCGCAGCATTCATTCTCACGAGTTCATACATACCAAACTCGAGCCTGCACTCCCCAAACATCAGGAACTAACATGGACACACACATTCCCCATGCATTCCTATGGGAGGGCAGGCCAGCCATACTACACGCACGCACTTTACTCTGGGGCACAGGGAAAAAGTGCGCCAAGACCCAAAAATCACTAACACAGGGTCACAAATAAAAGCGAAAAGATTAGGGGTGAACCTGCCCTAAGGCCCAAGTCCAACACGAAGTTCTGGCGGGAGGTAGTGGCTTGTCTGGCAGAGGTCTTGGGTTGGGAGATCCCCATCTCAACTAAATTAAGGCTGTTGCATATAATGGAGGGTGTGGGGGAAACATCTGCAAGCGCCACCTGATGTTATTGGGATTTACATTAGCCAAACAAGACATTGCACGGAAGTTGAAAGCGGAGGCGCCGCCTTCATTAGCAGCATGGAAGAATGGGCTGGACTTTAACATGGGACTGGAGTTCCCTATCTTTGTGACATGGGGTACCCCCAAAAGCATGTAAAGATCTGGAAGAGGTGGGCAGATTATAGAGGCCTACCATGGAGCCTGTGTCTACTGGTGACGTGGCGATTCGGGGATAAGGGAGTCGGTCTGCGGGGCAGGAAATCAATGGTGCAGAGGGATTGGTCACTGGTGTGGTGGGAGTGCCTAAGATATGGTATAATGACAGTGCATTAGGGGGTGGTGTTGTATATTACTATGTTCTTTTGCAAATTATATATATTAAAAGTCAACAAAATGTTTGTATTGTACAATGTAGCAGTTGGCTTCTGGGTTACAAAGCTCTGCATGATATTTGTCTATTGACGCAATAAAAATTGTTTAAAAAAAAAAACAATCTCCCCACGATGCAGGCATCCTTGCACCATGGTGAAAGGGTGCCTGCGTGGGCGCATGGTAGCAGTTTCTGCGCCAGCGCAGGGGGAAGCACAGAGATGCGACATATTTTTGTAAATATGTTGCATCGCTGTGCTTTCCAAACTAACGCAGTACGGCGCAGCAAAATAACTTGCTGCACCATGCTGCGATAGTTTATTGTAAATCTGCCCCATGGTGCTTCAACTCTAAAGTCGGCCGCTCTGGCCGTTAGGCCACGACCTCTACCCTTTTATTTACTCAAGAGGGGAAAAAACACAACGTGTCCTGCTAGACCCTCACTACAAAACTAGAAGCCAGCCATGTTTATACCAATTTTTCCATGGGATGATGCTTAGCAGCCCTTCGATTTATCTACCTTTACCGTCGAGGAAAATGTGATGCTTTCATCAATCTTCTGCCATCTTTCCAAACGATATTTTTCAACCTAAATATGATTCATTATTTACCGTTCGCGGCTTTTCTTCTTTGCGTTGAGCGCCCTAGATTCTAAATGGCCCACATTCCCTCTACTGTCAAGGGTGCATCGAAGATACATTTCTTCTTTTCTAAAGCTGACCGTGTCCCATCAACAGTATATGCAGGGCCGCAAAAGAAGAGAGGGAGAAAGTGAGCAATTCATAATAACAAACATGTCATTTAAACGGATAACCTCTCGCCCATATTCTTGGAAAACAGGATTTTTTGATATAGAGGAATTATCCACAGCTTGCTGCAGATATAGTGGTCCAGGGGAAGCTTGAACGGTAACTATCTTCTCTCTGAAATCAGACACATTTAGCATTCTATTTAAAACAAGGGTCTCATACCATTTCTTCTTTAATGCGCTCCGTAATTTTGTTAGTAGCTTCTTCATGCGCGTGAAAGAGGCTGATGACACTAGTTGTGTCTGGGTCCAAAATATTCCCATCTTCATCTCGAACAATTAAATCTAGTTCCAGTATCCTGTGGGTAACAAAATAGCAGCATGAAAGCATTAAATGAGTCAATTTTTTTGTTGCGATGTCTACGAAATGGGAACAAACAGCTTGACAAATTCAATAACCAAACAGCAGGCCCCGGGCAAGATTCAACCACATTATATCAGTTTCTATCTGTTCAGTGATGCTAAGAAAACAATATTTAATTAGCATTAGAGAAGTCAAAAACGTTCAAGACATCACAAAGGGAGAATGAAGTGATATGTTAAGTACAACAACACTTGAAAAACAGAGTTTATCTAATGCATCTTTAATGTACTTCCTTTATCCATCTACATACCTTCCATGTACTTGGATCTATATATTTATTACAAAACAAAAGCATATTTAATGCACTACCCTATTTCTCATCCTATACCTCTATCACTATCTTTAATCTACATATACTTATCTGTTTTATGCACCTATATATTTTCCATGTACTCTTGGATCTATACATTTATTATCTTTCTTCTAATTCATCATATTCAATTCACTACCCTATTTCTCACCCCATACCTCTCTCAATATATCTTCTACCTCAACTCTCTGACTCATCTCTCCCCATATCATTACTATGGTCCCCAAAATAACCCTTTCTAGACTCTCCCCTACTCTACCCCTTCTTTCTACTCATCCCAAGCCTCCTTCTACTGCTATGACATCCAAAACAAGACAAAACAAAGTCTAAATCCTTCACTCTTCTACCCCTCTTCTATCCCTCCACTATCCTATTCAATCAAAATAACAGACTAACTTGTCCACTTCTCAAATTTCATATTTCAGTATGCTAATTCACCACTAATCTTTTATGGGTATCAGAGTAGAGCGCTTCTAGCTGAAAAAGCACTTCAACACCTCATCAGGGGTAGGAAGCCTTATATAAATGCAAACCTTTTTCCCTGTTCTATCCTACCGCTACCCTTCTCTATCCAAATAACTGAATAACATATCCACCAATCAAATTACTTTCATATTTCACTATACTGATTTTCAATACTAATCCTTTATGGGTTCCGGAGTAGAGTGCTACTTGTCAAACAAGAGCTTCAACACCCCATCAGGGGTAACAAGCTCTATATAAATGCAAACTGTTTTCCCTCTTCTATCCCTCCCTACACATCTCAATTCAAATAACTGTCTAACATGTCCACCGCTCAAATAACTTTCAAATTTCACAACACTAATTCAACACCAATCCTTTATGGGTTCCAGAGTAGCGTGCTTCTGGCTGAAAAAGTGCTTTGATGCCTTGTTTGGGGTAGTAAGCGCTATATAAATGCAATTACAATACAATATATAATTTTCATATGAGTAGATGTTGATTGAAAATGTGCTTAACTTGTGTTGTTTAACAATTGGAATATGCAACTATTTATGACAAATTGGGTCTTGCCATATGTAAGACTGACAGGGTGGCTCTATTATAAGGCATTTCTGTGTGGCAGTCTGGGTGGCACTACCCTTGAGGCACCAGATTGCCCTACAATCAGCAAATGTGGCTCCATTGCTAAGAAAGGATGATGAAAGAACCAAAATATCTATTAATCTAGGGAGGCACAAATGCTTGAATGAGCACTCTTGCTATTCTTCAATAGGTAATATTGCAGATAGTTTGCACTAATGAAGTCACCTGTTTTGTACAAAATATGTGAAAAATGGCACACTGTAGGACATTTTGTTACTGGTTGAGGGGGCTAAAGTCCTCCTTAGGCAGCAACCACAATTCCTGTCAAGGCAAAGTCACAAACAAACAACAAATTAACCTCTGCTTAATTCCCTGCTGTTGGCACAAGCAGCCAGGCTTAACGTTAGAGGTAATGTGTAAAGGTTTCATGCATTACTTCAAACAGTAATAAAGTGATAACACAACACAAGAAAACCCCCACATAATTTAGAACATTAGAGTAATATTCAATTCAATAATAACTTTATTCGGTAGTTTAAAATAAAAACACCATAAAAGTTCACATTGAATAAATTACAAAATTTACAAGGATAAAAACCAGTTAAAAGGTGCTATTGTTAAAAAATGGTTAAAAAAGAGACGTCCCAGTTTATATATTTTTCAGTCATACCATAACATACAATTTTCCATTTATCTAGCAATCTTTCATTTAGGCAGGGTTTATGTATAGTACATAATCAAAGGTTCGCACGATGACGGGTAAAAAATTTAAGAAAACGTACAATCGCTTTGGCATAATTTTCGTTTTCAAGATACTGGAGTGCCAGATATGCTGGGCGACACTGTCGTAGTCCCCAGATTTTCAGAATGGGCAATATCCAGCGTTTGCGCGGTTCAATAAAAAATTTACAAAACAACGTTATGTGTATAGTTGTTTGTGGGGACACCAAGTCGCACGGGCACATGGACAGTGTAAATGACCAAACGTTTTGAATTGGAAATGCGACCAGTAAACGAAATATGTCAAATCTGAAGCGGGTAAGCAGCATTTTTTCATATTGTGTTAGGCCAAACATCAAATAGGGTTCAACGGAAAACACAGTCTGCGCTAATAAAGAGTGTTGAACAGATGGTTTATGAATCTCTGATACTAAACGTAGCTGGCGCAAGTGTACAAGACACTCTTTTTTTAGATCCTTCTTGGAAATTTCACTTATCGTTGACGGGTGGTCAAAAAACTTCCTGTAGCCCAAATCTGTTAATAGCGCTTTAACGTACGATAACCATTTGATTTTTCTACACCAATCAAGTGTCAAAATATCTTGAATGATCGCTCTAGTTAGTTGGCATTGTTCGGTAACCCAGATTTGGCGCCACAACATTACTGGTTGTAATTTTATAATGTCTGCTATGTAATCAATACCCAGTTCTGCATGACAGGCATACGTGGAACAGCTTTTAGGTACCGCGAGCAGATATCTCAAAAAGGAATTCTCAACTTTTTGTATTGAGTCTACATTCGCAAAGCCCCATATCCCCGCCTCATATGTGGCAGTGCTTACACATTTCGCATTATATATTTTTAACAATTCTGTTGTTGGTCGTTGCCCCAGTCTTTGTGAGAACATTTTTAACGATACCGTCTCTCGCAAAAAAGAAAGTTTTCTTGCATTAATAGCTGGGTTCCATTTAAATTTTTCATCTATAACAATCCCTAAGTAGGGATAGGTTGTAGTCATGTCCAATGCTTCACCTTTTACAAACAATCTACGATTTTTTGCTTTTTTTTCCCCGCGTGCATAGTGTATGTTTTCTTTGCGTTTAATTTCAAGTTTAGGCTTGCCATAAAGGCGCAGTATCTGTCTAATGCCAGCTGGAGTTCCATTGGTGTTCTTGCTAGAATCACAGCATCGTCTGCATATAAAAGCGCTGGTATCTGCCGACGAGCAATTAGAGGGAGGTCTTTACTGCCTTGTAGCATAGCGGTCTCTAAACCATTAGTATACAGGGTGAATAAAAAGGGGGCCAGTACACACCCCTGTCTGACCCCCTTTTCCACCCTGAAAGTATCCGTTAGCTCGCCTTTCACCCCAAATCTTACCCTGCCTGTAGTGCCAGTATACAGTTCTTGTAGGAAGTCCACAATTGGGGGAGCAACCCCCATTTTCAGAATAATGCTCCAAGGCGTCGAGTGTGCCACACAATCGAACGCTGCGGAGAGGTCGACATATACCATGTGAAGCGTAGACCCCTTGGCCTCCACATATTTACCCGCCAATAGGGACAAATTTAGGGCTTGGTCTACTGTTCCTAGTCCCTCACGAAAACCATATTGTATATCTGAGATGATGCTATGGTCAGTGGCCCACTCCTGGAGTCGATCGAGAAGTATCCGCCCTGCCATCTTCCCGAGCGAGTCCAGGAGAGAGATAGGCCTATAGCAAGACGGGCTATTTCGGTCCCCTTTTTTAAATATGGGGACCAGCGTCGATGTTCTCCAGGAATCTAGTAAACCCACTTCTGTGGTGGCATTTAGGACATTGGTCAGCAAGGGAGACCAAAGGTCAGATTGGTATTTGAAGATGTCGACAGGGACGCCATCTGGGCCGGGAGCTTTGGCTGTTTTTGAAAATTTTAAAGCTTTTTGGACCTCTTCATGGGAGAACTGCAGGTTTATTGGATAAGTGACCTGTATCAGGGGGTCTAGTTGATCCATATCTACTGAGGCGTCTTTACTAAAAACTTCTGTAAAATGACTCACCCACTCCCGTTCGGTAATAGCGACATCGATAGAGGGAGAGTCATCTTTATCTGTTAGGAAAGGGGATCGAACTACCTGCCAAAACATAACGCTATCTTTTAATTCTGAACTTTGATTAAGGCGTTCCCATAGTTCGGCTTTCAATTCTTTTTTCCTATTGTTTAGGGCATCCGCATATTCCTTTCTGGATCTGCTGACTTCAGCACGGTCCCTATGATCTCTGTTTAGGGCTTCCTTTAAACTTGAGTGTGCCATTGTACATGCTGAATTAAACCAGCCTTTTTTCGTTTGGGACTTTTGTTTGTGCGTCCTGGTTAATTCTTTTTGAATATTTTTTATGACAGCCAAAAAACTCATTATGACTTCCTTAGATTGTAACTTAGGGTCAAGGCAATTTATGATAGCAGCCTGACTGTTTTTAACTATTATTCTAGTTATTGCTTCCTTATCAATACTACCCCATTTCAATGTGTAGCCATTCAAAGAGCCTAGTACTAGCTCACGTTGGTGTAAGATAGTCATGATGTCATGTGGTTTGTGTATTTTTGTTTCTGATAGGACCATAATAATTGGAAAGTGGTCACTCAGAGGATTTTTAGCGACCTCAAATGATACTATAGAGGATCCCATGGAGACTGAAATTAATATGTAGTCTATCAAACTTGTTAGACCTCTGCCATTGAACGTGGGCAGGAAAGGGACTGCTGGGATCCTTATTTCATTAGCGAAGCCTAGCTCCAATTCCGTCATAACCTCGCTCATTTTCTCACCTTCATTAGAATGAGCGAAGTGTGCTACATTATTATCGTCCTCATCACTGATACCGCATTTATCATTATTATTATTCCTACATAGGTGGAGATTGAAATCTCCTCCCCAAATTATTGTACAAGACTTTTTAATATATTTTAGGCGTTGTTCTTGTAATACTACAGAAATCTCTGAGAGAAGGGTGATCAAGTCAGCCTGAGACAGATTATTATAAAAATTTACTACTATATATAATTTTTGGTTAGTACTCTTTAAGACGATGATCTGGAAGTTCTCTTCTAGTCTTAAAGGAGATATGTCATCAACAAGTAGAGTGTTTATAATATAAGTGACTAGGCCACCACTATTTCTACCAGAGATTGATTTCTTTGCAGGTGACCAAAATGTCTTAAATCCCACTATATGTGTTGGCCTAATAGCCCAGGTCTCCTGAAGGCAGATAATACCGCTCATGTAAATCTGATTCAGGAAGCTGGGATTTGTCTTTTTAGCAGACAAACCTGCAATATTCCAAAATGAAAAATTTACTTGCAGGGTAGTCGGAGTAGGATCTACAGCAATAGCTGTTTCGACTATATGATCTACTGCTCCCGAATTAATTGGGGCAGATGGTACAATCATCAGATCATCTGTCTCATGATGTTTTATTATGGGATGCTTACATTTACCAGGGGTAGATATAAGCTGATTTACCAAATTATCAGAAGTTGTCGTTGTTGAGGTCTCCCCTATTTTAAAACATTGTGAGGTTTCCCAGTTAGTTTGAGGGCTGGCAAGTCAATCATTAAAATCCAGCCCAGAAAAAACATTAAATCTATTATAGGTAGGAATACTGTAGGAGCTAGCTGGTACCGGAGCAGCTTGTCTCCATCATTTATCCCCATTCTCTTGGTATGGAGTTACAGAGAGATAGGGATGGATAGATGGAGGTATGTGTGTTTGGCTCTGATGCCATTGCACCGAGCCTGTTGCATAGACAAACTTGGGATTTTGGTTGAAAAAAGGAGTGTACGTTTCAGTAGGAAAGTGCCTTTCTTGGAATGCATTCATGAGATTGAGTGGCATATATGAATTTGTTGTTAACAAATTCCTATAAAAATAACCCAATGGGAGAAGGGTTGTGTTGAATTCCCATGTAGAGGGTGGGGGGGCCTTAGCTAGTGTCTTTTCGGCCCATTGTGGATTCCTAAAATTGATTGTTACACAATCCCCCTCAAACTTTTTCCGTAAAGGGCCTATCCAACCTACTCTTTGAGTATGAATAATTTCCCCTGAGCATTCCATTGGAAAATTACAGTTCAGGGTCAACCAATGTAGGATCTTATTTTTTAAAGAGGAAGTGGTTTCACTCTGCTCTTGTTTAAGTGTCGGTACATTTACTAATACAAGTACATAAGCTCCACATTCAGGGGGAAGAGTAATGCGCGAAGGAATCTGTCTTGACCTATATGGGTGTTCGGCCGGAATCTTGGGCTGCTGCATTATAGAAGGCAGTTCGTTAGGTTGACTAAGTATTTGTGATCCAGGTTGGGGTGCTGTATGGGTCTTCCCTGACCGATTATTAACAGATTGAGTGTTAATATTGGTAATGGGAGTGGAATTAGTGGATGGTGCAGGTTTATTCACAACAGATGGATTATTGGTAGTGCTCTTCTGTTTCACCATGGGTACTGGACCGGGGATAGCTTTTGATTGGGGGATGGTTGTTTTACTAATAATTACTTTTGGATTTAGGGGTACAGCAGTATTTAGGGGAACAGGGGGTGGTTTTATTTTGTTTAGAGATACTAGTTCTTCAATTTGTTTCTCTAGTCGGGCAAGCCTGGTTTCGACTGGTGACAAATAGATACTTAAAAGATCCCCAATTCGTTCGATCAGGTGATCGCTATCTATAGTAGTCTCATACTTGTCCCTGTGTTCCTCCCCCGTGTTTGTGTCCGAAGCCCCCAAAGATTGATGTATTTCGCTGGCTATATTTTTACTTATTTGCCTTTTCCCAAGTTTACGCTTCTTATGGTCCCGAGACACCGATGGAGTCGATTGCTTAGTTTGTGTTGGAATTGTCCCCCCTAGTGTGTTAACAGCGTCTTTCTCATGGGTGTCATCCACAAGTTCAGGTGTTAATCCCACATTGAGAGCTGGAGATCTTTCTAGATCACTACTCAGGTCGCAATGAGTGCTAGAATCCGACACTGATAGATCGACCTCATTTGTTAGAGTATGGGGGTCGCCTTGAGTGTCATGAGTGGCAGCAGGATGTGAATTACTAGCATTACCTGGGGTTCTTGCTAGCTTAATGCTACCTAGGGAAGAGCGTTTGGCGTTGTACAGGTCACGCGATACTCTTCGTTGCAGTAATGAAATACTGAGATCGATAGCATCATTTGTTCTTGTAATAAAATTATCTATTGGCCCTAGTATTGTTGCTGTTCCAGCGGCAGTCTTACTTCTACTGCCTCTTGTAGTCATTTTACGATCGTTGGTATTATATCAGTTAAATTATACAAGTTCTTAATGTGTATAACCCACTGCAGATGTATATAATTATACCTTTGGAACACAATAGTACGACGATGCAAGTTAAGAGTGTCCTACTTGTCCAGCAGGCAGGAATGTTAGGGGGGTACACCCGACCCGACCTCTTCGTCCTCGGACGGCCACAGACGGCCCGCCCTTTGCCCAGGCTTAGCCCCGGGCACTCCCGCGCGCTCCCGCGACGCGAGCGATGACGTCTATTTAAAGCGCCTCCTGGCGCGTGCCTGCCGTGTCCGCCACTGAGCCCACTGGGAAAGGTAGTCCCCCGCTCGGCGGCCGCTTGGATGGACTTGCGGCGGCGGGGGGACTACAGGGCAGGGCCAGCGGCAACACAGCAGGGTTTGGAGGTCTCAGGTCTCAGACGACAGGCAGCAAGGGAATTTACAGCGGAGCTCCTGCTCCAACGCTGAATTAGTTTAAAAGCGGAACACCTGCTCCACCAGCGATAACGTCTATTTAAAGCGCCTCCTGGCGCGTGCCTGCCATGTCCGCCACTGAGCCCACTGGGAAAGGTAGTCCCCCGCTCGGCGGCCGCTTGGATGGACTTGCGGCGGCGGGGGGACTACAGGGCAGGGCCAGCGGCAACACAGCAGGTTTGGAGGTCTCAGGTCTCAGACGACAGGCAGCAAGGGAATTTACAGCGGAGCTCCTGCTCCAACGCTGAATTAGTTTAAAAGCGGAACACCCGCTCCACCGGCGATGACGTCTATTTAAAGCGCCTCCTGGCGCGTGCCTGCCGTGTCCGCCACTGAGCCCACTGGGAAAGGTAGTCCCCCGCTCGGCGGCCGCTTGGATGGACTTGCGGCGGCGGGGGGACTACCGGGCAGGGCCAGCGGCAACACAGCAGGGTTTGGAGGTCTCAGGTCTCAGACGACAGGCAGCAAGGGAATTTACAGCGGAGCTACTGCTCCAACGCTGAATTAGTTTAAAAGCGGAACATTAGAGTATATTTTAATAGATTATTAGAGACTAAAGGAACACAAATCCAATCAGTAAAACCGGAGATATGCAATTTCAAATATTTAAGTAAAAATACTCCCTAAAAGCACAGAGCACCAATGTGGTTATCTGGTCTTCCACAGGTCTGGAAGAGTACTGAACAGTTTGGTCTGAGGGTCCAATATTTATACCTGGTGCCAGCTTTGAAGCAGGTGAATGTTATGGAGGTTTCCACCCCCGGAAGTGTCTGGAATTTGCCTCCCTGCCCTGGCCCCAGCTTGTCTGGGCGCACAAAAGACTAGTATCAAACCCTTTGTGAGTTTGCTAAAGCAGAGCCTTTGTGATGTGCAAGTGGGGTAGGTGACAGCTCCGCCCCCCTATCGAGTCAGAGATGGCACATCTTACCAACACCTAATCCCTCTTTGTCTCATTGTCTGGGAGCAATACACAAAGACCAACTGGCAGCCACACTAGTCATGTGACCCAGGATCCAAGATGCATGCACCGAATTGTTGGGACAAGAAAATGCAAGCTTACTATGAGTGGCATTTTCAGAATTGTGACTTAAAATGCAACTTTACCAATAAAGAGAGTTCCAGATTACAAATCTTAGACACTTAACTCGAAACTCCTACTCCCAATTGAAAGTTATCCCTCATTAAAAGTAATATGGTAATCCAATATTATCCTATATGAGATGTAGGCCTTGCAGTAGTGAAAAAGAAATGTAAGAGTTTTTCACGACCAGGACATGTAAAAGTTAAAAGTACATGTTCAACGTTTTAAATACAATAAACCCTGCCTCCTGGGCTGTGTAGGGTCTAATTTACGGGTGACTTTTATGCACTAAAAAGGAAGGTTTACGACTGGCAACATGTTTATTTTGCCATGTCAAATGGCACTTTAAAACTGTACACAAAGGCTGTAATGGAAGGCCTGAGGTGTTTAAAAGGCTACTCAAGTGGATGGCACAATCAGTGCTGCAGGCCCACTAGTAGCATTTAACATACAGGCCCTGGGTACTGGTAGTACCACTTTACAAGGGGTTTATAAGTAATTTAGATGTGCCAACTGTTTGTAAGCCAATTGTACCAGGTTTAAAGGAGAGAGCTCAAGCACTTTAGCACAGGTTAACTGTAGTAAATTGTGCAGAGTGCTGAAAGCCAACACAGAAGTGTTCAGAAAACAGGAGGCTGAAGGCAAAAGGCTTACGGCCACATGCATCAATGTTCCCGTTTGCGAATTCTTAATTGCGAAAATTAAGGAATCGCAATTAAGAATTCGCAAACGGCTAAGCATCAAGATATCGCAATTTTTTTGCGATTTCTTAATTTTCCTTAATTGCGATTCACAATTTGCGAATCGCAATTAAGGAATCCCTTTTCATTGATTCCTATGGGCCTAGAGGCCCATAGGAATGAATGTGAAGGCATTCTCATTTTGCGATTCGCAATTAAGGAATCGCAAAATGAGAATGCAATTTCAAGGGTGCAGGGGGGGTCCAAAGGACCCCCCCCTGCACCCCTGAAATGTACCTTTAAGTACTTTTTTCACACACACATGCCCCAAGGGCATGTGTATGTGTAAAATGAAACTTTCAAAAATGCACTTTTTTGCATTTTTGAAAGTTTTCGCAAATTACCATGAAGGTTAACTTCACGGTAATTTACCACTTCCTATTTGCGATTTAACAATTTAAAAAAAATCATGCATTGCATTTAAGAAATCGCAAAATTGCAATTTCTTAAATGCAATCGCAATTTAAGAAATAGCAAATAAATTGCGATTTCTTAAATTGCGAAAAAAGCAAAAAGATTAATGTATCCCAAAAAAGGGATTTGCATTCGCAAACGGCCGAATTTTGCGTTTCGCACCGTTTGCGAATGCAAAAACCCTTGATGCATGTGGGCATTAGGGATGACTCTACAGAAAAGGCAAAGTCAAACACAGACCTAAACCTGATACTATGTTTACAAAATGTACACAGCCAGCAGAAACTCAAGTGAACATCAGTGGGATAGTTTCAGTGCACTCTTGCTTTACAACAAGAGCTAAGGATTTGGTCAAAATAAATGAGACAGGAATTTATTATCAAGGATCACCTTTATTAGATATAGCTACATGCAGCTTTAGCCATCAATTTTTCAGAAAAAGCACAAAGAAGTATGGAGGAAAATTAGGCTTTCGTCAGCTGTCTTCATTGATTGGCTTTCTTGGCTTTTTCTGCTTTCATAAATTGACTTTACGTTAAATCTTTGGCAATGGGGCATGCAGAGTGAACTGTGCACTCCACGGATGAGCATGCTCAACCATTGTTAATAAAACAAAAGGCATGATGTTATGAAATGTTTTAATGGTGTTTTTCAAGTGTATGACCTCTAAGGACCTGATTATGAGACAGACTGGGCTTAATTTCACTAAGGTATTCCCCTCCACTTGATTCTGAGGGGGCTGATGTGTCCCAATACCTGGTCTTTCCCAAGTGCTGGAACAGCAAATTCAATTTTACATTGTCCCGCCCTACCAAAATTTAGCGTCCCCTCTCCTACTCCCTACATGCCTCTCAATCCACCCCATCCTACACAGAGGCTGCAACATACATTCACCACCTGCCTAGAGAAAGTGGTAAATGTATGTGTTAAACAGCAAATAATGTACAACTGGTCCCTTGAGGTAATTTCCCATTCCATGAGGTTAAACTCTTAGTTGCATGGTACTGTCATGGCATTACAGCACAGTAACTTTATTTATCGTTGTGGATTTATCATAGCAAGAGCACCATGCTCATACTCATATTCTCTCCCTTTGTCGCAAATATTTCTCAACAGCGTGTTTCATATATACCATGCGCAGTACACATCTCGGACAGGAACGCACGTAGATCGTTAAATTAATAATGAGCAGGGAATTCATTTAACACTTTCCTTCAAATGTTTTAAAAGCTATGTGAGATGTTTTGGACAGCGTGTTTCATGTGTATCATGCGCTGATTGAAAACACAAATTAAAGTAAGTTATGGGCATGCATGGAGGCCCTTCTTCAATGTCAAACTACTACATGCACATTTCAGTTTTGTAAGAAATGTTTTATTTATCCATGCCACGTAAACAATCTTACATGCTATCATGCTGCTACAGAACATGCGCGGACAATGGTTACAATTATGTTCACTTCACATAGTACTTATTTCTGGATAGTACCCCGTTTATCATGTTCCATTTCTAACATGCCATGTGAACTCGTCAGATGAAAAAACACATACTGTCAAAATGATCATGAGTCGAATCAATGCACATTTAGCAGCATGTGTCAAGTGTAACAACGCTCATCATCAGGAAACTCAAATCAAAAGCCCTCTGCTTAATGTTTTATGTACCAGCAATATCGTCCACCCATTGAACTCCACACGAGTGTCTAGATTGATGCCTCTCTGCCCCTGGGCAACTTCACACTCTCTTTAAATACTTCCCAAATCACCCCATCTTAACTTAAACACAACCTCAATCTGGAACTGCTCTCCAATTTCTGCACTATTTCCAATTCATTATTACTAGAGAAAGCAATAAAGAGAAGCATTGCTAATTAATTGAAAGCTTGACATTGCCAAAGCTTATTTTCTGGCAGACCACCAATGAAGCATTAACCCTGGTTTCACCATTCAAACAGCCAATGGTGTATACAACTCTCATCACATCTTGGATAAGTATAACTGCCTTCTCGTCCTGCTAGTCTTAACCATGGCTTTTGATACAGTTTACAGCTAAAAGGTTAATTTGGGCTTTAGAGCATCAAATCGGTTTAAGAGTTCCAGTCTTGAGCTGATTCACCTCCTTTCTCTCCAACAGGTAACAAGGATCTGACGATAGGGAGCTTCATCTCAAGAGTGACTGGCTTGCCTTGTGGCATTACCTAGAGCTCAATCTTAGGTCCTATTTCACTTAATTAGTATCCAGAGCCATTGAGTCTAATCTTTGAAAATCCAGATGCGTCTTTCCTTCAATTTACCCGGGGCACACAAATCTTCATCAAAACATCACCAACTGAGGATATAACCATGTTACACATCTACCCTGAACATCTCCAGAATTGGATGTCACAGCATCCTTCTGCTTTCACCATTCCACAAATTCAACTCCTCCATAATGGATTTGCTTAACCCAATTGCTTCTCCCCTAAACTCTTTCCCACTGTAAGTCCTTTCACCCTGAACCCCACCGTAAGGCCAGAAAGGGTATACCCTCAGCATCAAGTCTCAGCTCACCCTGCTTGTCTTTAAAAATACCCTAAACACTTATCTCTCCCACATTTCCAGATTTATTTATATCTCTCTTAGAAATAACCACAAATTATATGTAGGCCATTTGATTCTCCTTTAAGTGCCTGCATTTAGCTGCTCTCCAATTCTCCTTTGCAAAACTCACATGACAATGTATCTTACTTTTACTGCCTTAAATACAGCGTATTTTGTTGAGATGTGTAAAAATCATTTTATAATTATATGTACAGTAGAGCAATAAAATACCTTGAAATAATGAAAAAACTGAAAAATGTCCAATATGTTTCAAATACAAGTGGGAAAATATCACTTGCAGGCTCACATCTGAACTTTTACTTTTATGAAGACTGCTCTGTTTGTGCCTATGGAATAGTCAACTTACCAAAATGTAAAATATGCCAATTTAATTAAAATATCGTTTTTTTCCATTGAATTAAACATTTTAGTTTGGGACTGTTTAGTAGATCCTAGAGACTCTTGTGGTTAGATTACCAGTAAACCATCCGAGTGACTGACTCTTTTTGCCCTGCTGTGGTATCCTGCTTTTGAACAATCTCCAAGGGCTTGTGGGTGCTTGGCCCCTGTTGGAAGTCTCAGGGAAATCAAAGACTTCAGAAGAGATTTGTTCCAGAAAAAAAGAAACCTGCCTAAAAGGAGAGTTGAAGAGCTGGGAGGAGCGTACCCCTTTTCCATAGTGTAGCAGGTAGGGTTGGCCTCCACCTGCTGCTCCTGACGGAGAAGGACAGGACTATTCTTCCCTTCTTTTATTTTTAAAATTAAAGCGCATGAGGAGCGCTTTTTGTGTCCATCCCAGCGAGTGCAGAGAGCTGCTTTAGAAGTTTGATGCTGGCTCCCCTCAGAGCGTGCACCGCTGCACTGTCCATCGCGTTTCCAGGAAGAGGAGAGCTTGAGGGAAGGACGTGCTCGCCTTCTCCCAGTCAGCCAGTGTGTGAGGGCAGCTGCATACAGTCTCAAATAGGGAGCAGCTGTGCTGAGGCACATCCCTGTACAAGGGTAATTATTGCTGTAGCGGTGAGGAGGAGGAAACCCCAGAGAGCGACGAGAAAAGGGCAGAGAGGCATCCATTGATGTCAGCAGTGGGTGGCACTTTAACCTAAAAAGAGACTGCACTGCGGATCGCCAAAGTCACCAGTGGCCCAAGAAGAAAGCGGAAGAGCTCTGCTTCCGTCCCGATGTCGGAAGGGACATGGAGGGAGGCCCGCTGGCAGTGTGGTGCTACCGGAAGCCCTGCGAGGGCTCAGAGCCAGTGCACACCCCTGCCCCAGGGACCGGGCTGCCCGAAATCATTGCTGCTGCTCAGTGGCTCCACACTTTTCTCAGAAACACGGCATTGCTTCTCTGCCGGGGGTGTGAGCCTCACAGGAGGAGGGGATGCCCCAACCATATGTGGGAAGCAGCCTTTGATTGCTTACAACACAGGGGCCCAGTGACATCCCTGCTGAACCTGCCATGTATAACCCGCTCCTCCCGGTTTCACCACACAAGGAGAAGTACTGGCACTCCTGAATCGGGTGGGTGACACGGCAGAGTGAATCCTCCACGGAGGACCCGACTACGAATTTGTTTCCAGTCAAACCACAGTAATTACTGTATACCCAGTAGTAGGCGTGCAGGTGCTCCTGCGGCCTACGTGTGACACCAGCAAGTAATCTGTTTTCTTGCAGCTGGGAATACCACAACTCCCTAATAGGAGCTCAGGGGTTCTGGCCTGTATGAGGATGTCCTGGTGATACTTGATGGGGTTTACTATTATTGATGCCTGTGTTCATTACCTGCTGTATCTTCATGCCCAAGGTTATGGTAACATGTATGTTTTGGGGGGACCTATGCGATTCTCTCCCCAACCTACCTGCTGCATTCCATGCCCTGAGATGGTTTACGCCGTTTCATACACTGCAATGATAGGATGATGAGTATGCTGTCAGGAGTTCAATTTGCATGTATAGTGACAGTGTTTTTGGTGATGTGCACAACCTATAAGTATCTACTTTAGTGCAGTACCTGTAAATTTATGATCTCTGTCATGTCATGACAACCGCCTGGTTAGCAAAGTGATTTATGTGACTGTGGAGTAATGTGTTTTATGTATAGTACAAAAGAAAATTTTATATAACCTTGTGTGGAGTCTCTTTTTGTGATATACCTAGTGTATCACTGGTGTGCATGTGTGTATTGAGCAAACACTTTACACATTGCCTCTGGGATAAGCAGGGGTTATCTGGTGTTTGTAACTCTCTTACCCGGACTAGAGTGGCGGGTTCTGCCTGGCTTAGGTGCATACCCTAGCCAACCAGAAACCCCATTTCTAACACCTCAT
The DNA here is from genome assembly GCF_964261635.1 of Lissotriton helveticus. Lineage (NCBI taxonomy): Eukaryota > Metazoa > Chordata > Amphibia > Caudata > Salamandridae > Lissotriton > Lissotriton helveticus. The sequence goes on from NC_136068.1 coordinate 859,608,481, forward strand.
CACTATGCTCTGTCTGTTGTTGTCATTAGAACTTATCATGTAAATGTAAATTAAAATTGATACTTGTATAGCACACTACTCACCCGCAAGGGTCTCAAGGCGCTTGTACGAATACTGCTGTGGAACCCATCCTGGCTTTCCCTGTGAGGTGTCCACTCCTGGGCACTCCCAAGGTGGAGGCCAGGCATCCTTAGCATTGTGGGGGCCGTTGTGGAGATTAAGCAAGCTATTGCCCAGAGTTGCAGAGTGGGACTCCATGATTGGAATAGGCACCGAGGCAAGAATTATCAGGTCCGTGGAATTTTTGAGCCCAAGACCCGCCGAGGAGGGGAATTGAACTCTGGTCCCGGGCTAGACCTCTGCATCAGGGTCTGCCACTCTAACCATTGAGCCACACTTCTCCACACATCATGTACTCATCTAATATGTGCTGTTATTCATAGGATTCTCAAGGCACAATTGCCTCCCTTCCATACAGTCCGGCAACTCAGGCACTTGTGGCAGGGGCATTCTCACTGTGTTTCTCTGTCCCTGCGTATGATTCCCAAATAAGTTCTCCATGTTGCAAGTAGTTCTTGGAGGGCATATATCTCAACCTAATACTGGGATTGGAGTGGGAGTGGCAGGGTTATGGAGAGAATTGTTGTGTTATCGTATATATTTTTTTGTCTGTCACTGCCACCTTATCTCTTTTCTTCAATATCGACTGCTGGCTTCATGTCCTTAAAAGTCAGCAGCCCCTCTATTTTATGTTCGCAAATGTTTAAAATGGCCACAGGCTCCTGTATTACCTGGAACATTCGTAGATTCAATGATTTCAGAAAATCGCATCTAGTGCATGCATACTTACATAGGCACAAAACTGACATTTGCTTTCTGCAAGAGATACATCTACGTGGTCCATCGAATGTGGGTCTGCGCTCCAGCTGATGGGAGTAATTGTACTCTTCAACACATTCAAATTACGCATGGGGAGTCGCTGTGCTTTTGCACAAAGATTTACCATAGATGTTGTTGCATTCCCTCATAGGCCACGAAGGGCGTTACATTGTACTTGCGGGGACCCTACAAGGGTGGGCGGTGACACTTGCGACAGTGTACTGACTCAACAATGATGATTCTGATTTCTTCACTGCAATGTGGGCAAACATTTCCAGTATTGGCCTTCATGCTCTAATATGGGGGGGACTTTAATGGCATAATAGATAACCAACTAGACTGCTTTGGTGTATCAAAAAGTCTACATCCACGTGCCACAACAGTGATCAACACGTTAGTGCATGACAATTGTCTACTAGATGTTTGGAGACAGTCACATCCATTCCATCATGAGGGTACTTACACCTTGACCTTTCACAATGCCTGGTCCAGACTTGACTTTTGGCTGGTGTCTAAGGATATCCAAACATGGACCTCCTCGATATTCACTTGCCAAATACCCTTTCAGACCACACCCTAGTTATGCTGAAGCTCTAAATTCCACAGGCATCCCCTCGTGCCTTTTCCTTTGCGATTACCAGTGGGAGCCTTGCTGGATGCGGCATTTCATGATGAGATTCACAATGCCATATTAGAATATTTCAAACAATCCAGTGCCCATCCACACTCTGGGAGGCATTTAAGGTGGTAATTTGGGAGCCTGCATTGCTAAACAATCTGGGATCCTAAAGGCTATACGGAGGACCCTGACTAGACTCAAAAGAGATATCTGGAACAACAATATTTTCAATCTAGTGACACTGATAGTCTAGCACACATCCTAGACAAACTCTCATAATTCCATGAGGAAGTTATTCAACTAGCTTTCCTTTCTACACTGCCATGCTCAGGCCAGAAGATATGGCAAGGGTGACCGCGTGAGCGAGATACTTGCAAACATTCTGAGCACTCCGCGCACCTCTCCCTATGTCACCAAACTCCTAGATACTGAAGCCAAATCTGTGTCCTCCGCATTTGAGCTACTTGATGTCATGACCTCCTTTTATGCCTGCTTATATTCTGCAACCCCTACTCTGGGCCCAACCACATTGTCTGATTACTTTGACACCAATCAGCCTTTCTGGCTTGATCGTGCACATTGAGCCTTCCTAAATTCTCCCATTACAATCAAAGAAGTCATTAGAAGCCTCCCTGAAGACAAAGAGCCTGGCCTCAATAGGCTTACTAATGCCTTTTACAAGGAGTTTGCCTCAATACTAGCTCCATGCTTGCTAGCCATGTTTGAGGACTCCCTGAAGACAGGAACACTGCCGCCTTCCTTGAGAGAGGCGGATATCATTACACTTCTTAGACCGGGAAAACTTTTTAACCTCTGTGATTCTGTTCGGCCCCTATCCTTAATATACATAAACAATAAAATGTATGCTAAAATCCTTGCCAATAGGCGCCCGACTCTTCTACTAATGATAGTTCAACTGGATCAATCCTGCTCTATTCCTGGCCACTCTACTTCCCATAATCTCCACAGTAATGCACCACCTTGATCCTCAAGTCTCTGAAGTGGCGCCTTACTTGACACAGCAAAAGTGTTTGACTCGCTAGTAGGGGCTTATCTCTTTCCCCTTTTATCACAGCTCGGGCTCAGCCCTTGCTATATTAAACAGATGCAACTCCTTCACGCTCTCCCTACGGCACAAATATGCTTAAATGGACAAATATCCAACCCCATTCCAATTACCCGTTGCATGAGACAAGGTTGCCCCTGTCAATGCTCCTTTTTGCCATCACCATGGAGCTGCTGGCGGTGTGGCTTTGATAACATCATGCAAACAGGGGAATTGGATTTACCTCCAGGGGTCTAGTGGTCTCTATGTGCATGGATGATATCATCCTCTATGCTTGTGACCCCAGGGAGAACCTGGCTCCCCTGATGAGTGAGGTGATCCAATTTGGAGGCTACTCTGGTGTACAAATCAACTGTGCCAAATCCATACTGTTTCCAATTACTGACAATGCTGTGCAAGTTCTGATGGAATACCCCTTACAATAGGCAACTGGCCCTGTTCACTACTTGGGTGTTTGTTTCAGCCATGACACAGACAAGCTCTGGAGATCAAATTACAGCCACATCGTGAACTGGTTGAAAGACAGAATACCTAAAGGGTCAAAATCTGCCTCTGTCCATGGCTGGTCATATTGCAATAGAAATGATGATCTTTCCCCTCAAGTTTTATATCTCTTCACTAATATTCCACTCCCGCTCATGACACAATTCTTAATTTGCTTAAAATCTCATATGATTACACTATTATGGGAAGGTAAACAACCTAGGGTGTCCTGGACAATACTCATCCTTCCTCTTGCACAGGGCAGTTTGGAGGCACTGGACAAGTCACTATATGCCCATTGCGCCCAAGCACAATATTTACACTGCTGGTTGTACCCTACTCCTCTCCAACCACATATGTCTATTGAGACAGATTGTACTGCCTCTTGTCCACTGTCAATGGCCCTATATAGCCCCTACAAAGCTCCTAGGAAAGAAATGCAAACTGATGAGTGCGCTGTGCGTTGTAGGCGCTGGGCGTTGTAGGCTCTCCATAAAAGAGTGAAACTGCCACTTCTCTAAGTTCTCTCTATGCCCTTGATGAACAATCCCCAACTGCCATCGCCTCTGGATATGGAAGTTGCTTTATGTGTGCATAAGTATAAGCTTAAAATATTTTCTGACCTCTACCCTGATGGGCGGTTCCTCTCACCTTTCCAGTCTAACATCCCCCCACGCCCTTGGACACCCTACTACTATCAACTGAAAGCCATATGCCGCACACTGCACAATAATACCTTTCCTGCCCCACCCGACCCTGCCAGCGTTGGAACACATTCTTACTACCCCCTACCCTCACAATTTGATAACAAGCCTTTACAATAAACTGCAACGCTCTTCCCTGATTACTATTCCCGGGGCTAGGGCGCTGTGAGAATCTGATACTGACCCGGCCATCAACGAAGCACAATGTTCGTACTGCTGCTGACAACTAAAATTTCTCTATCCAAATTACTGATTGCGATTAATTCACTTAAAATTCTTGTACAGCATCTATGTAAATGTAAATGTAAATGTACAGGAATTTATATAGCGCAAATCACCGAGCGGTTTCTAAGCGCTTGCTTAGGGAACCCGTCCTGGTATTCCCCTGTGAGATAACCCCGGCAGGGTATCCGCAAGGTGAAAGCCAGGCATCCCACCGCGAGGGGCCGTTGTGGAGATTAAGCAAGCTATTGCCCAGAGTCGCAGAGTGTGAACCCGTGAATCGAGTAGGCACTGGAGCGAGAATTGTCGAGTCCATGGACATTTATTTTAGGACTCAAGACCCCGCCGAGCCGGGAATTGAACCCTGGTCCCGGGCTGACCTCTGCTTCCAGGTCTGCCTCCTCTAACCAGTGAGCCACACTTCTCCACATCTATCAAACCGCACAACAGTTACGGAGAATGGGTTTAGTCTTTGATCTATGCTGCTTACGCTGCAGCGCATGGCAGGCTTCCTACCTTCAAATTGCATTACAGTGCAGAGGCACGGCTTCTTTTTGGGGAGAGGTGATAACACATATTCAATTGATCTCAGGTGCTATGATCCACCATTCTCCACTGATAGGATTGTTAGGATATGTTAAAGATGTTCCTGATACGCATAGATGACTCACTGCCATGTTGATCCTGCTGGCTAAACGTAAGGTAGCAATACACTGTGACAGGCAACCCGTTACCAATATCAAAGCATGGTTTCACAATTTCCCATACTGCCAAGAGCAATTCACCACTTACTGGGCATATGTCTCTTCGATCCTGCCCCAAAGACATCTGGGAGCCATTCACAACCTGGCTTTGACAGCGAGAATCAAATCCTCCCACACCTGCTTCAAACCCATGACCACCCCACGGAAACTGTACACCCCCCTTATCGCTTGAGAAATGTGTATATGTCCCTTGGTGCCTTTTTCACACTTCGCGAACCAGTAAACTCGCATTGCGCTACATGTTTGTACTGTCACCATAGTATCCAATGTGCCTACTACAAGGCTTATGTTAATAAGTGTAAGTAACTGACAATGTAAAATGCTTCAGTTTGGATTACCTATTGTCCGTGGTCCCCTGCACCAGAAAGACCAGATCGGGAGGCCGCTCCTTCTCCTTCCTCACTGCCAAAGCATGGAACGCCCTTCCGCTCCACCTCAGACAGACAACATCGCTCCCCATCTTTGCAAGAAACCTCAAAACCTGGCTCTTCGACAGACCCCCTCCTTGTTGGAATGGAACCTGCACCCCCCCACCCCTAGCGCCTTGAGACCCTTACGGGTGAGTAGTCGCGCTTTAACAAACCCCTGATTGATTGTGGCATTACCCCTGATCCCTGCCCCTCCTGATCTCCCCTCCCTTTCCTACCCTCCCCTCCCAGCCCACAACACCCTGTTTACCCTCCCTTCTGATACAGACATGGAAGTTAGCAAACCTGTGGATAGATCTTGATATTTACTCAAAGGCCAATCTGTGTTCTAAAATAAATTAAAATAATTGCACTACATCATTATACACCGTTATATACATACAAAATAGCCTTTCATTTGAGTCTAATGTTTTAAGTAGCTGTTGCAAACTAATGGGGAAAATGTACAAGGGTAAAGTCTCTCAACCAGTTTGCTCTGCTGCAGATAATGTGTCCTTCAAAGGAATGACAAGTTGCAATGAAACGCTAAAGTGAAAGAGTGAACAGTAATACACCCCACAAATGTCCTATGTTAAACAGACATATTTCTTTCGTTTTTAAGGAAAAACATACTTATTTCCATAATCAATCTTTGAAGTGACTTTCTGCTTCAGTTCTTTCAGTTCATCCTTTGGCAAAGTCCCTGACAAAAGCTGCGCTCTCCATTCCATTAGGTCATACATCATAGATTGCACTTGCTTAAACTTCTCAGATTTGCTTGCCTGAAAACAAAAGAGAAAGGAAATGGGTATTGCGGGCAGCAGCACTGTGTTCCAGTGCCATATACGGTGCTCAGTAGGATTTGCCGACACAGATACACAGTAAATGGCATACACTTTGGGTACTTCAGACACCAGAGATGTCGTTCATAACATCAGTTCTAACATCACAAATGACATATATAATGAAGTCATCACGGACCACTTGGAATAAACAGCTTTTGAACCAACTTTCAGCTGCCCAAGTCCAAGGAACTTTTCATATTATTTTTAAATGTAATAAAATACAGTTTAAGTAAAGCATTATGGATCGTTGTTGTAATGATAACCAGATTAGATAAATCACAAGGACACATACTGGCTGGGTAAGATGTTTCCACTAAACACATTGTTTTTAATTCATTTTTCTTTTCCTACAAACACTTATTTATACAAAAAAATTACTCAGAAATTCATCCTAGACAGTCAGTGGAGTTTAACATTTTTGAAAAAGAGCATCACTGTACTTTGAGTAGTGTACTCAATTCGTACGGTAGTTGCTTATTCCAGGTAATAGCACGATTTACTCATTTAATCTGGTTAGAACATTCAAGCGAAGTTGCCGTACTGTTTGACACAAGTACAGTTTAAAGCCTATGTTTCCCCCTTCATATATGGCAACATAGATATCCCCCCTAAATAGATATCACTGTCATACTTTTTTTTCTTTCCATAATGTCAGATACAAAACATACCCTCAATCGTATGATTAACAATTTTTCGGACATGTGCAAAAACAACAGCAGGATAACTATACTAAAGACTGTCACTTGCTACATGGTTGTAGCTGGACTATTTGCTGAAAACATTAATGCATATGTTAATTGACCTTCCAGGCAACCTCGTGCTGGGCTAAAATGTCACTTAAAGTCTTTATAAGGTGTAAACTCATTCATATGGCAGTGTCATTGATACTAGTTGTAAGAGCATCAGTCTGCAGATACCAAGCTCTTGAGATTTCCTCCTTCCTGACTGACAAAGGATATTGTGTTTTATCTAATAGTGTACAAGAACTGATCTTTTCACAGGGAGTGAGACACTGATCTACTTTGGAATTCAGAGGTTGTGTGTGTTAGCATTCTATCATCCTATGACATAGAGTTAGCAGAACTCTATCCGTTCTAGCCGACCCCTCCCTCAAAAATCAGAGCTCAAACATTAGAGTTAACAAAAGTTATACGATGGAGATAAGAGAAGCTGTCCCATCCATTGGTAAGTGTCATGAGGCTGGTCCAATAAAGAAAGTAATATAGGTGCAATTAATCTTTTTGAAGAAAAAAGCATATTAAGCATGTTATGCTACTTCCGAAAACAGTTAATAAAAATTGATTACATTATTTTTGGGTAACTAAGGTGAATCTTGGTCTAAAAACAACTATAATGGAGTTAGCACGCTACAAAAAATACCCTGCATAACAATATGTACATGTATTATTCCTTTCATTGAAGGTTTAATCGATTAAACATGAAATTTTGCGCAAAGTAGAGGTTTCAAACTATGAAAAGAAAAGAAAAGGCTCAAGAAAGATATTTTGAATGTAGAACCTTAAGAATGTTGTTTGGCAATCAGTTCAAGGCGCATATACATAGTGTAGGCCATTTTATTAAAAAAAAATTATTTCATCAAATGTGTTTTTCTGATGTATCTTATTCAGTGAAGAATGTAATAGGATATTTAGAATTTAACTTAGTAAGTAGCCAAAATATTTGAGTCAAAGTTGAAACTAGCAATTTATTGAGAGAGTCCTAGAAGACCACGTAATTATGTCTGAATAAAAGTAAATTGATGGAAGCAGTAACGATTATAGTGCTGGGATGCAGGAAATATTAAGTGACTGTGGGACTGGAAAGTATGTCTTATATTTAAGTGTTTGGGTGTACTAATAATACATACAAGTGTTGCAGGTTAATATTTCACAATTTTATATTTTTCTTGAATTTGAAAAATAAAATTAAAAGAAAATAAACTGATTAATCTTGAATCATTTGGCATCATCCGACATGAAATACTCATAGGTGTTAACAGAGAATGAGACTGAGGTAATGGAAACTGAATGGTAATGCAATCGTAATGATTAGCAAATAAAAGTGGCATAGGCATTGGTTATAACATTCAGACTTGGTATCAGACACTTTTAAGGTATTTAAAGGGTTTCTGTACTTCGGGTCCAAACCCAAAATCCAAAATGAGAATGCTATTAGATTTTGTTTAATGATGTATATTTTCCCTAGCCATGGGTGACTGAGGAGAATGACGGCACCACAGAGCTTTGGAAAGAAGTTCATTAACATATACAAATGCACCAGCCTCCCGACTTGTCCTGCTCCCGTTGCGAAGGCAGAATAACGAGGAGGAGCCTTATTGGGCCTTTCCTAAAGCTGGCACCTTGTTGTGAACAGGAGTTCAAACTCTTGCAATATTAACAGTAGACGTTTGCCAGGTTGGACTCGCCAAGTGACATCCAGCCTACCTGTCATCAAGCGAAGGGGTAAGGAATGTCACTGAGGTGTAAAGGGGTTCAGCTGGTAAAAAGGGGTAGGTTCATTACTTCAAAAGAGCTCTGGGATAACATGAGAAGGGTTTGCTACCTTCACATTTACATGGCATTCTTGGTTAGATTTCTTCAGGCATGAACACAATCTCACAAAACTTAGAATACATCACATTGCTAGAAAAGCAGGATGCTGTGCAGCTAGCAGTGGGTTAGTGGTATGTGCAAATGACATACTAGACTTTCCTCTTTCCGAACCTGTGCTAGAACCAGAGCTCCTGATATTCAATCATGGAAGGAGAAAGGTAGAATAAAGAGGCTCTACTGCCTGAAAGAGGAAGATCTCCCTTTTTCATGGGAACACAAGGAGCTGTCCTATCCAGTGCCTGGCTCTGTCAGAAAATGCCTTTTCCAGGGCTTTGGACCACAATCACCTACACAGACCTCAATGTACATAGGAGTCTTGGTGTGTGGTGAAAGCCTGCACCCTGCATTGAAGACTACTACTTGATCAAAGGGATATCTGGTTGTGAAAGAACCAGGGCCGGACTGGCCATAGCGGGCACCGGGCAATCCCCCAGTGTGCCGGACGGGTGGGGGGGCAGTTTTGGGCCCCTGGGGCCGTTTTTGTTACAGGGCCGTTTTTGCAGCATACCAAAATCGGCTAAAAACCGGCCCCGGCAAAGAGCTCGGCGGCACCTACAACTCCCCCAAGTGGAGGGGTGGGGGGCAGCCGAGCACTTTGCCAGGGCTGGTTGTGGTTCCCAGTCCGGCCCTGGAAAGAACCTTTACAAACGAAGCATGATACCCATTGGGAGGAGCCCTGTTAACGGTAGAACTTGTAGCAGTGTTTTTTTTTTGCCCCATTACAACTAACATAAAGTGCACTAGCTTTATTGAAACCGACCCTGACAAAAGGAAACTGAGTAAACTAACTCCATGAACCTGTCTAATAATAGATGTTCAAACCACAGCCCTTGTGGAAGAATTGTAATTGTGGATACTTCTGTATAGGTACTGTGGGATGAGTCATACTCACAGACACTTGAATAATCATCTCTCTGCCTAATTTACTATTTCTGAATCTGTAACACCTGCTTGCATCCTGCATATGCATTCACTCATGATATATAACAACACATTTCGTTGTTAGCTCACCCCGTATAAGCAACGTTGGGAGTACTTACTGAAGTCTACCGTTCACTGTTATTGCTCTAATAATTCTATTTATAGGGATAGTCTATCTCGCGCACTCTTTGTTACTGGTCTTCCAGCTTCCTCCACAGATCCTGCTTTGCCAATGTTATTCCTCATGTCTGTTGAGGTATTATTGTCGATTTATTTCTCTATTTTTGTGTGATAGATACTGCTGTTATATTTTACAGGGTCTTGTGTCTACATGTGTCAATATTTATAGAGTATACAGAACCATATGTTTCAGCACTTGTCGCAGTGGCAACATACCAATCAGCACCTCATATGTAGCATTGCCACCAAGAGCCACCTTCCTATGTCTTGTGATTTCATCTGTACTCCATCCTTTGGGATCAAATCACACTGCTCAGTTTATCTGATTTAATGTAGTTTTCATCAGAAACAGCCTTACGATGAGTGCTGCTGGAAAGGACGGGGTTCTATACAAAACATCTGGATCTGATATTGGTGCTTCCAGAGACAGCAAATCCTCATCTCTAAGGCAGCCAGATGCACTTGCAAGTAGGCCTAACATATGCTCCTTTTCTGTTGAAAAAGACCTACACTTACATTTTAACAATTCTAATAATTTTTCATTATTACCTATTGGACAGCATCAATTGCTATTGACATCCATGATAAATGATGGCCACAAACCCTTATACTGAAAATGGTTAAAGCTATAATCTCCCTTTGCTGATGTTTTTGTATACTTCGAATGGTGCAGAAAATTACTAAGCCTTTCAAGAACAAATGTGGTTTATCGTACTCTCTTATCCATGGAAGGTGAGCCTGTCACAGAAGGCAAAATCCAAGGGCAGGGTTACAAGCACTGTAACAGAGTGTAATTCGACATGGAAAATATAGGGAGTTGCTGCAGGAAACTAATCATTATTAGTGAAAGTGAAATTATTATGAAAGGTTAGGCCACAAAGAGGAAGGGACTACTTTCCCTGAAGTTTTGCTTACACATAGGTAAAAGGTTCAGGTTAATGTACAAGACCTACTCTAGGTTCAGAATATTATACCGGGTCTCTCCGTTACATGGTCTAGGTTCATGATAGCATACATATTTTCTCCAAGTGTGGCTGATACTGGGGTATAAAGTACAAAGCAAGACTCTTATTTGATAAACTATCCCGGACTGACAATAATAGGTCTAATCTATCTTCTTAAGAAAATTTGAAAAGACAAGATTTCCTGCTTGTGGGTTCCTTTTCTGAAATATAAATCCTTCTTTTGTCTTATCTAGCCATTATGCTAACAAATGATGTTGGCTAGAGCATTACAATGAAATGCTGCTCAAGAGCGCCACCTTCTTTATTTGAAAGATGATAGACTATCGAGGTACTCTTGTTGGACCACATTTTGGACTTGGTAGCCATGAAACATAAGCCTTCCCTGTTGAGACAACTGTGAAAAGGTAGACGCGAATAATAGGGTGGTAGCCAAAGCTTTGTTGCAATTGATGCCCCCCGCTTCTGACCTGATCAGCTGTAATACTATAGGGTGCAACCACCGCATCATGGCACTATATCGAGCCATCTACTATCTCCAGATAATGATGGGCAGTGGCCACAAAGATTCCTGGATTGTTTGTTATTAACAATAGCTATAGTATTAAGAGTTTTAAATGTTGAGATAAAATGTATTACTTTTTATGAGTTTGGCTAGACCTTACATTCTTTACTGCATTTGATCTGTTGATCCTAACTTTCCCTACATCAACCTAAGAGTAAGAATGGAACTTGCCCAATGCTACTAAAGGGTGAGACAAAGCCGCATGAACAATCATGCTTGCCTCTGTCTATTATATTCGTGGCAAGGATTTTCTTGGAGGTCGGCAAAAGCACATATATAGTTCTTAAATGATTTTCCCACCCCAACCTCCCAGGGCATGGAAGAGTAGTGTGATACTCGCCTTAATCTCCGGAGGGGATATTAACCATGATTTGCCACTGGACTGAAGTGTGCATTGCTGTGATAATCTGATGAAACATCTTATTTGTATGTTACAAGCTGCACAGATTCTGCCCTGTTGCTCCCGGGAACTACAGCGATTTATAAATCAGCAACAGACTATTACATATCTGCACTGTTGAGGAGAAACCTGTTGTTATAACTTGAAATATTTTCTACACAAGCACATACGTGAAAATAAACACATCTTAGGCAGACTATCGTCAGTGACCTGCCTTGCATAACTCCTCACATTTAAAACCACAGGTTCAGGGGCTAATATAGTGCTGCAAAGAAAGCACAAGCACTTTTGAACTATAAATTAGGACATTTCAAGTAATATCGTTATCAGTTATAAATAAATACACAAAGAAAAAAATAAGAACATGGAAAGTTTATTTGGCACTAAAAACTTTCATCCGCCTGTGTCACTTCATTCAATCCACTGTTCTAAGCTCATGGCTTAGTTCGATGTTAGACTCCCTTGTCAGATCATTTCATCGCATAAAATAAACTAACTGCCTGATTCATCAAGCTAAATTGCACTCGCAAAGGGCAAGATTCTCAGAATCTTGCCTTTTGCGAGTGCAATTTTTGCATTTGGGATTCATCATCCCAAATGCAAAATTCGCTATTTAAGAATTCGCACATTTGCGAAGAATTGAATTTAAGGAATCTCTATTTGAGATTCCTTAAATGCAATTCATTAAGCATTTTAAAATTGCGAAAATGCAATTTTGGGCCGCTATTTACCGAGAGGTCAGACCTCTCGGTAAATAGCAAAAACTTAGAAAAATGCTTTTAAAAGCATTTTTCTAAGTTGCATGTTGCACACACACATGTCCTTTGGACATGTGTGTGCGCAACACCTGTTTCAATTTGCATTTAAGGGGTGCTACAGGGTGTCCTTTGGACACCCCTGGCACCCTTTAAATCGCTATCTTATTTGCGATTAGCTAATTGCTAATCGCAAATAAGGAATACTCCCCATTCACTCCTATGGGCCTTTTGGCCCATAGGAATGAATGGGGAGTTATTCCTTATTTGCGATTAGCAATTTGCTACTCGCAAATAAGGAATGTGTAGGAATCGCTATTTATTTAGCAATTCCTACATGAATCCCGTTTTGCAAGTCCTTAATAGCGATTCGTTATGAATCGCTATTAGGGGCTCGCAAAACGGGAGATTGATGAATCAGGCTGTAAGAAGCTTATCAAGCAAAAACAGTTCCTTGATTTTAGCACAATATCTTTATACATTTTAAAAGAGGCACACGTTGCCTTTGGCAGTTGTTTTCAACAGATGGGTCCCAACAGTGTGAAAATAACAAGGACCATTATGGTATTCTCTCAGTCACACTTTCAATCTTAATGTAGAGAAAAGCTGCTTGCTGAGCAATCCTAGAGAAAACACCAGGCTTCAGCCATCAGTTTTAGAACCGTCTTCACTGCAAGGGTCAAGTAAGGGGAGTGATGGGCGGTACACACAGGCAGTGCTGAAATGGGTGCTCTTGTTCTGGAACCTGCTACGTGGTTGTGAGACTAACTGCTAGATGCATCAATGTTCGATTTTGCGAGTCCTTAATTGCGAAGTTTAAGGATTCGCATTTAGGGACTCGCAAAATCAGATGCATGTAGGATTTGCTAAAATATTAGCAATTCCTAAATATTCCTTTTCTGCGACTCGCAGAGTGCGATTTGCAAATAAGGAATGACATCTCATTGATTCCTATGGGCCAAGAGGCCCATAGTAATGAATGGGGAAGAATTCTCAATTTGCAATTAGCAATTAGTTAATCGCAATTTGAGAATGCGATTTCAAGTGTGACGGGTGTCCAAGGACACCCTGTTGCACCCCTTAAATTGACCTGGACACTGGTATTGCACACACACAGTCCCAAGGACATGTGTGTGTGAAACATACAACTTTGAAAGATGCACTTTAGTGCATTTTTCACAGTTTTCGCTATTTACCATGAAGTTTGATTTCACGGTAAATAGCGATCCCTATCAGCGAAATCGCTAGCTATTTTACATTCATGCATTGCATTTAAGGAATCTTAATTTGAGATTCCTTAAATGCAATCGCAAATAGTGATTTATGCATTTGGGATGATACATCCCAAATGCATAAATACCGGTGGCAGAGGGGCAGATTCTAAGAATCTGCCACTTTGCGAATGGTATTTCGCTTGATGCATCTAGCTGTAAGATTCGTATGACGTCAGGATTACAACCTTACTACATTTCAGAATTCCAATTCCAGGCAGTTTATTTATTGACACAGTTACATAATGTGCAGACCGTGCCCTATTGGAAACCACTGAACTATACAGATTGCAGGATAACCCCTGGACAGAAATACTTTTTTCAGTAAAGAGAAAGGCAACTATCTATACATATTTATATATGAGATACATAATCGCATTTAGTAAACAATGAGGTGATTATATGTACATTGTAAGTATGATTAAAACATGATATCGGTTTAGGGAATTGCCTCTGCCCTTGATTTATGCCCAGTGTTTTCAATTTAAAACACTTATTTTTAGACCACTGTGGTGGCATGAAACCTTCTAGAAAAGCCTCATCTCCTTTATGAACTATGAAAAATTGCATTTTCCTTCACTCCTAGAGTAACTTTTCTACTTGAGAGTTCACTTGTCATGCACTAGGCTGACATTTCTAAGTGTACAACATTAAATATAACTAGCAAATTGTAAGCAGTGGTGGCTGGTGACATTTGAAAGTGTTGAGGCATAAAAGTTTGTGATGAGTGCACGGTCAAGTCCGGGGGGCTTCTCCCCGAGAACATTTTGAAAAAAAGAGTGGAAAATTTTGCTTTTTAAAATTTGAGAAAGCATGGTTAGTAAATTAATTGTGAAATTGTAGTTATGACATTAATAAAGAGATTGTGTATGATCATTAGGGGTGGGCGGTAAACTTCACTCTGCTGGCAAAGTTGTTAACACTGCACTCCACTTGGAGTTTGACCAAACTCCTCCAACCAACGGAGAGAGGAGTTTACCAGTGCCCACCTCGAAATTCAACCCAAAAAGGTGGTGTAGCAGAATTGAAGAATGCTTCAAATCTGTTCTAGCTGTCTGAAGTCTGTTGTTCTTGGCAGTATTGGCAGGGATCACTGAATGGAAGCAAGGACGGTGATGCTAGCTACTCTATGGTTCTTCTAGTTAGTGGTGCTCTTCCAGAAGGCTAGGACTTGTTGGTTGTTGTTGTATCGGACGGAGCTGCTGCAGGCATCCAATTTGCATGCTGCTCTCAGTTGCTGGCTACCGGTCGTCTCAGTGGATACACAACCTGTCTCTGCAAGTCTGCAGTCATGCATTCAGAGGGCAACTACGGGCTGGCTCAGAATGTGCAAGAAGTTATTTTTCCCTTTTTAATTGCTTATATGAATCTGCTGTATTATTTTTGCTATATATGATACCCATGATTTGTTCCTGTGTTCATTTGCTCACGTCTTTCTATTTATTGTACCACATTACCGGTTAACTTTTGTTTCCCCCTTCTTTCCTTTTGTTCCCTTCTTATTTTTCATGATTTGTTCATTGATACCTTGCATTTTTGACTGAATAAAGTCTTTTCTGAACTGGAGAATGTGCAAGAAGTCGCTTTCGTTAATTACATATGCTTCATTGCTTTTTCATACATGTCACAATTTGGGAACACCTAGGGGAAAATCTGAAGAAAAAAGTCGGGCCAATTTAATTACTCCATTAATTTACATTAGTGCGGAGAACGATTCCAGCGCAAAAGGGGAAAATAGTATGTTTACCTTTAAAAAGCTGGGACACGTTGCCCTAAATCAGAAATATTGGTGTGAACGGCATGTGGCTTGAGCATTCCGGATGCTTCGGTTTTTCCAGCCTACTCCAAGTGTTGCCTGCACATCTTTCTATGTTCCTTAGATGTGCCCAGCACATTCCCTGCTGGGATATACCAGGACAGCATGTGGCAGGTTTTGCTAGGTGTATGGTTAGCATATTTGAAATGCTGTGTATGTCATAGCTCTTGCAACACTTTCAGGTGCTAGCATAGATGTGCAGTGCACTTTTCTAGATTGCTGGTGTGATCTAACACCGGTGCTGGACCTCGCATATTTCAGTTGTTCTTTAAGTCCCACTGCAGTGCCACGCATTAATATAATATCGACCTAGCAGCCACAGTCATCTGAACTTTACTTCTCACATCCAGGCGGTCCCAGCGCTCCTACTCTCTGTTACCGTACTCCCCACCCCCTCCACAGATGTCTGTGATACTCTCTCTCACATCCCCTAGTTTCTGCTGGTCGGGTGAGATCGCATTGGACAGTAAAGAATGCCATGGAAGGTGCATGGTGCCCACCCGAATCTGACACTGATCCAAATGAAAAGGGGGGGCCCTCGGCCCCCCCGCACGCATGGCGGCGCGGCGACCGTCGCCCCCCCTTTTCCCTTTTGTCATTCGGCGGTGGGGGCGTGCCCTGGGGGTGCGGCCCACCGCCGATTGGCCGGCGGCCTTCCTGACCCGGATCCAATTTAGTGGTTCCGGGTCAGGGGGGGCGGGCGATAGGAGGGGCCAACCGGCCCCTCGGGAATAAGAGGTGGGGAGCGCCCAGGAGACCCCCTTGTCCCTGGACGCTCCCCCGCTGAACGTTGTGCCCCGCGTTCGGGGCCTCTTTGTTTTATTAATCTTTTTTCCTTTCTTTCAGGCGGGAAGCAGAGCTTGGGATTTGCGGCCACGGAGCGGCGAGGAGCATCAAGATCGTCTCCGTTTTATTTTTCAGGTCCAAGGATAGAATCCCGCTTGAGCTGCGAGGTATTAACACCGGCCGCGTCGAGAGGGCAGGGAGCGTCTTGGTCCTTCCCCGCGGAGAGAGACACGGAGCGTCGCCTCACCGGTTGCGATCAGCGGAGAGTAAAGCCTGTGGAGGGCGTCACGCGGCAGGCGCCGGTAACAGTCGAGGAAGCGTGGCGATCAGGTATCGGGTGGGGGCGGCGGTGACTCGCTAGCGAAGACGGAAGGGGACAGGGTGAGTGCGTGCAGAGGGGCGGCCTGACAATCCATAACTAAGCGCCGCTATCGAATTTGAACAGGCAATTTTGGCGCGCACTTGAGGAGCGACATAGACAGGCCGGAGTCGGCTATTTGCACCTGAATTAGACCGCGCGCCATATAAGGAAGCGGAGCAGGGTCGACCAGGGCAGCACCTGGATGGGAGACCCCTGGAGAAGTGCACAAAACGAGGGGGCATTTATGTAACTTTTTTCACGCTACATTGCAGTGTCTAGTTATAATTCACAGTACGGTTTGTGGCACAAAGGGTGCATTTTATGAAAACAAGGTGGCATTTCTTTAAGGGTTTGTCACTACTGCATGGTCTCAACTATTGAGTGAATTGTTGTTACAGTATACAAAGAAGGGACATTTCTTAGGGTGTCTTCATTACTGTGTGGTATTGATTATAGAGTAACTTGTGGTTCAAAGAGGGCCACAAAAGCGCACAATACAGGGTAATAAGTGCAAGACTGTGCTCAGTAGTGTACCGGCCTTTTTGCATAAGTGTTCTTTGGAAGGTCACTGATACAAGGTATTTTTAGTGCGGTTCAACCGTACTCGGTATTTAAGTCGGGTTTCCTAAAACCTGTTCATGCTGTTATTACACGGTATTAATACTTTTTTCAATTCCAGGCATCCTTAACGACATTATTGACACGTTTCACTCGCAGACAGGGCACGCAACGTGGTGGGGGCTGTGACCGCAGACCATCATCGCCGGCGAGGACACAGGAGGGGTCGGTAAGAGGGGTACGGGGGGCTGGCATTCATCGCTCCTGGTGGCCGCCGGGTGGGTCTGCATTAGGTTTACTCACCCCCCTACATAAGCGGACAAGCCGCTAGTGTTGCGGTCGCCGTTGCATGGTGCTGAAAGCCCCCTGGTGACCCTCCATCTAAGAGGTACATAAGTTGGCCTGTGGTGATATTAGGAGAGTAGGCAGTTTGTTATTGGTTTACCATGCCAGGGCCACGAGGTGGTAAGGGTGGATCCAACATGGAGGCTATGATGCGGGCCATGATGCGTGATATGAAGGAAATGAAACAGCAGTTAGGGAAAGTAGATGAGCTAGAAGCACGGTTGAATGAGAGGCATGGTGATGCCCCGGGCCCATCGGGTAGGCCTATCCGCAAGAGGGTGGCACCAGTGCCAAGGGGGGATTTTGTCACCCCAACCGGGAAGTCTAGGTCCAAGAGACCCAGGGACGCTGCCCCCATCCCTGGGCCAGTAGAACCGGTACCTGCGGCACCGCCGGCGGTCGTCCCACCCCCGCATTTACCGGTGCCTACACCCCTTGCCCCTGTGGTGCCGGTGCCAGCAGGTCAACCAGTAGACGCTGGGCCTGCTCCCCCACCGGTGCCCACAATCCCGGGCACAGGCTTGCCACACCCGGCACCCGCCTTGCCAGCCGCGCCTGTACCACAGGGCATAACCCCAGTGGTACCGGTGGTCCCAGGAGGTAACTTAGATCCAACGCCAACTGAACTGTTAGCCCAGATAACGGCCTTGATGCCATGGCTCCAAAAAGGGGGGGCTTTCCCGAATTCTGCGGACCATGCGGCAGAGGCGGCGAGGTTTGTGGAAAAAATCAGATCGGCGGCGGTCGCCGACAGCGTTGCATTGCCAATATCTTCTCCCCTTACAGGTCCAAGTGTTCCCCAGCCGAACGGAGTGAATGGGCAGCCGCCCCCGGTGCCCGCACCTGGTAAGGAAGTGGCATTGCCGCTCTTGGGGGACGGAGTTCTACCTTCCAGGAGTGAGAATTTAGCTCAGCATGTGTCTTTAGCTGTGAAAGAGATGATTTGGGCGGATAAGTACGTGTACATTTATTCTCTGTTGTTAGATAATAGGGAAATGGAGCAGGCGAAAGCACTAAAAGAGTGGATGCTTCCAAGCGAATGGAGGGCGCAGTGTACTAGATTTAGGGTTGAGGAAACTCTCAACAACTGGATGAAAGCATGGGCTGTATTCACTGCAATTAAAGCTGAGCGCCCTCCAGATTTACAGGCAGCATTGGCATGCTACTCAAGCAGGATTGTGGGGTGGAGTGAACAGTATTCTGGGGAGGCATGGAAGGGTTATGATGTCAATTTCAGGAAGGCATTGGAATTCAATAGATCATTGCCATGGGACACGGTAGACTCCATGGCGTGGCATAAACAGTTCTCCGATACCGCACCCCCCCCTCAGTTCAGTGCTGTCAAGGTGTTCACTAGGCCACAACAGCCCTTTCGGCCCCCCCAAACGAGTGAGGTACCTGGGAAGTTTAGGACAAGTGGGCCAGAGAAAAAAGGGGTGTGCTGGGATTTTAATAGGCGCACCTGCACAAGGGCCGCGTGTAAGTTTAGACATGCATGTTCCTCCTGTGGGCACCCCTCTCATCCAGAAACTGCCTGTAGGTCCAAGCAGGGAAACACAGGTCAGCGGGGTAGGGGAAAGCCACTATAAGATAGACCGGTTAGGCCCCCCCACTCCAGTGGATGTGGTGGCAATGATTCCATGGTTGAACAGATACCCGGACCACACATCAGCCACCCTACTCCAGGAAGGTTTTTCTAAAGGCTTCAGGATCCCGGCAGCGGGATACACAGGTAGCGCGCACTGTAGAAACCAATTGTCAGTCAAGCATAATCCGGCGGTGGTGGCCGCCAAAATTGACAAGGAGCTATCATTAGGCAGGATAGCTGGCCCCTTTTCTGAAGTGCCAGTACCCAATTTTGTGTGTTCCCCGCTAGGAGTTGTCCCCAAAAAAGAGAAAGGGCAATTCAGATTGATCCATAACCTGTCAGCACCCAGGGGGACGTCACTGAATGATGCCATTGACGAGGGTATTTGTAGTGTTAAATATGCCTCTTTTGATCAAGCGGTTAACCTATTGCAGGCCACGGGACCCGGGGCGCTGATGGCAAAATCAGACATAGAATCAGCCTTTCGCCTCCTTCCGGTCCACCCAGCGGATCAGCGTCTGTTAGGTTTCACTTTTGGGGATATGTTCTACATGGACAAATGCATGCCGATGGGTTGTTCTATATCTTGCGCCTACTTTGAGATGTTTAGTTCCTTTCTTGAATGGGCCATGAGACAAGTGACGGGCCATCAGCGGGTCATGCATTACTTAGATGATTTCCTCTTCCTCGGTACAGCGGGATCTTAGGAGTGTGCACTGGCATTGCAGGAATTTTGCGTGCTCATGCGGGCTTTTGGGGTCCCGCTTGCGCCCGGGAAGACAGTTGGCCCGACCACCTGCTTAGAATTCCTCGGCATTGAGATTGACTCACTAGAAGGATGTTTTAGATTACCTAGGGACAAAGTGGACAAATTCAAGTCAGCGCTGCATTTATGCCTCCGCAAGGAGAAGGTCACTCTGCAGCAACTACAGGAGGTGGTAGGTCAATTGAATTTCGCACTGAGAATCATCCCCATGGCTCGCCCTTTCTCTCGCTCAATCGCTCACGCGATGAAGGGGCTGAGGGAAAAGCACCACCGCACTCGCCTATCGGCTGAAATTCGCCAGGATATGCTTATTTGGATGGCATTCCTGGAGGATTTTAACGGTAGGGTGGTATGGCCCGGCCCGCTCACAACATCAGCGGAGTTGGGCTTATGGACTGATGCGGCCGGTAGTGTGGGCTTTGGCGCCATCCTAGGGAACAGGTGGGTCGCTCAACAGTGGCCGGAAGAATGGAAGACATGGGGTCTGACCAGCAACATTGGCTTCCTTGAACTCTTCCCAATATGGGTGGCACTGATGGTCTGGCCCGAACACCTATGTAACCAATCAGTGGTGTTTTGGTCAGATAACATGACAGTGGTAGAATGTATCAACCAGCAGGGGGCGCGGTGTCCTTTCATACTTCGTCTGGTCAAAGAAATTGTTCTGCGGTGCCTTAAACTAAATGCAAATTTTAGGGCCAAACATGTCCCTGGTGTTCTAAACAATGCAGCTGACTCCCTCTCTCGCTTCAAAATGCAGGTTTTCAGGGAGCATCTTCCCTCAGCAGACCCCTCGCCAGCACACTTCCCAGCAGTACTTTGGCAGATTGGTGCCCCAGATTACAGGACCTCGTGGTCGCTAGCCTAGCCCCCAGGACCAAGACGGCTTACGAAGGGGCGTTTCTGTCTTATTGTTCTTTTTTGGGGCCACAATGGGAAGCGCTGTGGGCGGAGGAGGATGGCTTTGCAGCCTATTTAGAATGGATGCATAGGGAGGGGCGCTCGGTGGCAGCTGCGAACAGACATAGGGCAGCGGTGTCATTCTTTGCTCAAGCTAGGGGCTTCCGGGATCCCACTAATACCTTTATGATACGTAAGGCTTTAAGGGGATGGCGCCGTATTCAGGGACACCAGAAGGATAAGAGAAAGCCCATTGGATTGGCCCGGCTGACAGCCTTACTGGGCACGCTGGAGTCTGTTTGTAGCTCAGAGTGGGAGGTGCTTCTTTTTAAGGCGGCATTCTCTTTGGCATTCTATGGGGCGCTGAGAATTAGCGAACTCGTGGCAGGTTCCAAGTCAGACCTACTGGGCGGCTTGCAAAAGGCTAGTGTGACGATAAGGGGGGATACCATGTGGGTGATTATCCAAAAGTCAAAAACCGACCAGGAGGCTAGGGGTCACACTATAGTTCTGCAACGGGCCCCCGCCAACCCGTGCTGCCCGGTGAGGCACGTAGAATTATTACACGGACTGTTGGTAGGCTCAGCGGGCAGGGCGTTGCTCTGTCACGCCGACGGGAGCCCCATGACCAGGTATCAATTCAGGAAAGTATTGGAGATGGGGGTTAGGAAAGCAGGTCTTGACCCTAAAGAGTTTGGCTCTCATTCCTTCAGGATTGGGGCAGCAACTGAGGCGGTGGCGGGGGGCCTCCCAGTGGAAAGAGTGAAGACAATTGGGAGATGGTCTTCAGAGTGCTATAAACGTTATGTTCGGATTGACATGCTATGATTACTTGTCACTCACGCTTGGTCTCTTTCCGCTCTCTTACAGTTTCTCAGACCTGTTACGCAGGGGAGGAATTTGTCGTCGGGCACCGGCAACATACATCAGCACGGAGCGGCGACCAGGAAATAATGAAGAACAATGTCTGGATTGTTGGTCATTCATATGTGAAGCGAGCAGAATGTGTCTTTCTGTCAGGTGACAAGAGGAAAAGGGCGGCACAACTAGGGTTGGACATCAAGTTCTTTGGCAGAGGGGGATTGTGTCTTCACGAGTTTAGGGGATTCTTCCAAGGGCTTTTAGCACGCCAGCAGTCTCCACCGTCAGTGGTGATACTTCACCTTGGGGAGAATGATTTGGCAACACTGGGCAGGCGCATTCTGATTGAGGAGATTATTTCAACGGCGGGTTGGATGGCTAGGACCTGCCCCGGTTGCACACTAGTATGGTCACAACTCATACCTCGACTACAGTGGCGGGGGGGATACTCGGTCAGGGCGTTGAATCACTCGGTAAAGAGGATTAACACACGGTTGGATAGGTTGTTTCGAGCCCCCTTGTTACAGTCAATACCTCATGGGTGCATCTGGGGCGACAAGTATTACTTGAAGGACGGAGTTCATTTAACGGAGGAGGGTAATGTCCTATGGTCTGACAATATCTGGGCCTGGCTGGAGGGTTTTGAAAGTAGGAGGGTATCCTTGGGCAGGGGCTAGAGGGGGGAGGCCAGATCGTCGGTTAACAATGCTGGCCTGTGGCGGTAAGGTCATTATCGGTGAGCACATATTTGAGGTCTGAGGGGGCGGGCATCATCCTATGGAGGTTCCCGCCCAGGGGGAGGGGCCTGCGGGCCACTCCCAGAACTCCAGGGGCAAGGTAATAGGCAAAGGAGCGCGGGTAGGAGTAGTTCACGCTTTCCTTAGGCTGGTAGCCACCCAGCGCGCGTGGACTCATGACGCCACCGGCGCAGAGTAAGGGCCCTCCTTTAGTGGGTAAATGGAGTTTAGGGCGTAGACCGGGCAATTCCCGGGGTAACACTGCGCATGCGCACTTCTATGGGGGAGGCGCAGCTTGTAGGACCTGACACCGGTAGTGACCCTGCCATATGGCCAGAAATGTACAAAAATCAAGTTTAGGATGTTTAGTCTAAGTTAGGAACAACATGTATTAGAGTTTTGTTAAGGTCAGGCTCTCAAACTTGTTGATAAGAATGTGAACTAAATGTCCTCCTGATTTTTGTATTCATTGTTGATTATGCAATTAAAACCTTTTTAATTTCATACTTTAATAAATACGGCCGGGCGACTAGCGCCCGCCTTCCAAAAAGTAAAGACGTCTCGTGTCCACGTTCCTGGGTGTTGGGTGCCGGATTGGGGGGGAGGCGGCAGCTAGTCGCTGACCATGCTAGTGCTAGCACAAGGCCCTCGTACCCTTCCTGACCGAACTCCATGTAACCTCATCGTGCACACAGGGGTATTTGTGTTGTTGTGATGCGCGGCTATACACTGGATGGCACAATATTCTCTATTTGACTGCTGCTGCCAGCTTGTGCACTGTAATGTTGAAGGATAGGCTGGATTTCTATAGCCGAATCTCGTGGAGATTTTGCAGAGTGAAACTCTGTGTGCTTCACCCACCCCTAATATTAATCACGTAGGTCGCTGCTGTTTCAGTATAACCACAGAACTTCATAACAGGCTTTAAGATAACAATGCTGAGTAGCTCACACATTTCTTCTAGTTTAATTCATAGTAGTTGTGAAATTTGCTTAAGAGAAAAGTGATTGGAGAGGTTCCTTGGTAGTTTGAGTGTTGGCAAGTACATGTTAGGCAACAATTATCATGCTGGAGTTCAGTTGAATGTGCAGTAAAGAGGCCTTTAAATGTTGTCTTTCTGTAGTCACATGCACATGATTTGCTGGGGGTTCAAAGACAGAGGTGAAATGTCAGACAATGTCTTCTGACAAACTGCTGATTATTCTCTTCTCATTGACATTGAGTCACGTGAGAGAGGGAGAGAGAGGAGCAGAGGAGCAGTGGAGCGGAGCAGAGCGGAGCGGAGCCGAGCTGAGGCTGAAAGCGGCGAAATCTGCCGTTTTTTCTCCGCACAATCCGTAATCCAAAATCCGTAACCCCAGCTGGAGAGAAGAGGGGAGAAGAGGCCGTACTGCACCTCCGTTCGTTCGTTCGTTCGTCTGGCTGAGGAGAGGTGAGGCTGTGCCTGAGGCATGGGGGAGGGGGCAGAGACAAGACGTGAGCGCGGCCGTCGATAGAGGCAGCCGCAAAGTAAGAGCCCGAGGGGTTGACTGGAAGGCAGTCTGACTAGGTCTGGCTTGCCCGTGATCCTCCCTGTGAGCACCGCTCGCCACTATTTACGTTGTGAGCCCCCTGCAATCACTTGCCAGTAATCAGTAGCCAGCCCCCAGAGAAGCCACGGGATCAAAGTAGCCCCGTCCGCCCCGTCTGCCACTGTCTGACTTACTCCACTGTCTGACGGCCCAACTAGAATTCATCTGCCTCGGTGGCTTCCTGCAAACATGTTTAGTTGACAAAACATATTCTATCTTCCTCAAACCATTCTAGTGGCTCGCAGGAGTCATAGAAAAGCCACGGAAAACCACAGGAAGTAACAGCTTCTGGGGAAACTGGATAAAAGCTTGTCACTGAGCCATTGAGTCACGAGAAAGGGAGGAGTAGCGGAGACCAAGACTCAGGATTCAGAACATGGAAGCCAGGAGCTAGGACCCAGAGGGGTCACTACAGGGGTTACTACAGGCCCAACAGGTCAGCAGGTCAATAAACCAACAAGTTCTAACCCAAAAAAGTTCATTAATAGAAAAAACCTTCATCACACTTCTGTACATAGCCTAAACATCAAACATTAAAAAACAAAGGACCTGCTTAAGCAAGAACTCCTGCAGAATTCCTGCAGCAGACCTTACTAGAGGGGTAAGCATCACTTGCCACGTGCCTCGTTCCTAAAACAAACCAACGATTCAAAACAATAAAAACATTTTTTTTTAAAAGTAGGGCAATGAGATCCGGCTGAGTTAGGCAACCCCCACTCAAATCAAAATCTAACTCCAAGCCCAAGTCTCGGAAAAGGAAACTGGAGCCAGCATCATCATTACATTTAATCGACTCTCACGAAATCAATCCAAATGCTCATAATACAGACAAGGAAGGCCCAACTATGAAAACTTTGATGTCAGCCACAATTCAAAACCGAACCTCGACTCAAACCCCAAACAAAAACGGTCATGTCAACGGTCAAGCCAAGGACTGCGTCGCATCACCTTGTCTAATCATGGTTCTTCAGCAATCACTGAGATCTCCAGCTCTGCCAAAGTCACTACAGTTATCCATACAAACCTTATCACCCCCAGAATTAAAGCCATCATCAATGGACTTAAACAACCTCATAACCATTGAAGGAATGCCTGCGAAGAAAAAGATACATTCCAATCAACAGAAGATATATACAAAGTTGTTTTCTTTTTTAAAAGACCCTGGAACAGCTATTTTTTCTAAGACAGGGAACATCAAAGGTCTCCACACACCGCTTCTATCAAGCAAACTTGATTGCAGTCCTACTAATAACAACCTAGCAGATTCACCCTGGTTAGCCGGGGCACTCAATTTATCCAGCATTGAGGTAGCTGCTGCAACATTAACATCGCATGAAACAAGAAGTATGGCAGCACTCACCCACTTAGCAGGCCAAGGAGTCATCAATCACAACAATCACAATAGCGGAAGGAATGACAATTCGGAAACGGTGTGTATCAGTAAAACGACCACCAAAGACTGGAGTCCATCAAAGATAGTTGACCTTGTAGAGACAGTAACCCACCTACACTCAGCCAGTCAGGCTGAGACTCACCCTAGAAAAGCTAGCTCACCGCCTTTTGAAATCAAGATTCGTTAGTGAAAATTAAGGTTCAGATTCACAACGAGGAGGAAAGAGAAGATCTACTTTCCCCTCAATCACTTAGTAGTTCACCAAACTTAACGAAGGCAACCCGAGACATACGGACAGAACCACCAACAACAACTAAAGAGCAGGAAAGCAGAACGCAACTCCTCCAATCGCCTATCACTCCTTCGACTGAATATAAGATACCTCAAACAAACTCCAACGGCACCTGGGAACAAGCAGCGACAAATAGCATACAAGCAGCGCAAACGTCACCCCAACGCCGCATTTTATTACCATACAACGATTCCCAATCCATAAACAATTCCATAAACAATGACATGTCTTCCATAGCAACACAGGAATGGGAAGAACTAGTTGCTACTTATAATCCTAAACCATCCGACGGCAATTTACTCATTGATGCAAACAAATCTTTGAGACCGGATAGAAGTAACAATATTGGAAATCCATTCCCTGATCCATATGGGTAACAATTTTAAACACTCTGCAAAACTCAGCCACAGCCCTTGAATTCCAATCTCATAAAATTGATCTGCAGCTTTCTGTCCTACAGACAGTGGCTGACTCCATTTCGGGAATTGACAGGAACATTTTAGAACTAAATGGTCTCATAAGGAGGGGCCCAGAGGCCGTCTCCGCGGCTCAAATATTTCCACCACAATCACTACCCTGCGATCCGATCTTAGATAAATTATCATCTTTACCTTTAATGCTGGGGGACCTGATAAGTGACCTAAAATCAACAGTCTTACAAATCTCGATCCCACAAACTTCGGATTTAACTCCAGAATATTCAGTAGTACAAACAGCCTCAGCGATCGAGCAGCCAGCCGGACAGAGCTTAGTTATCACCCTACCCTCAGTTCAAACATCATTGTCTGGATCATTGGAAATTGAGCCTACGACCATCACTGCGACTACAGTTGAATTAGCTTCAGGGAACATCCAGGCCCCGAACAAGACCCGCAGAAAGAAAAAAAAAGGAAAGGAAGAAATCGGCTGTTAACGGATGTAAGATCTAACTTAGACGTACAATCACCACTTTTACACAAGGTCCCAGATAGTTCTCCAGTACCTTGTACAAAATCAGTACCTTGCACAAAACTGACAACCAGTGCCACTCAGAAATCTGAACTGAAAGAACCTAAACCAAAACTTCTTCAATTCAAAACAACTCAACCAGCACACAATATTGATTTAACACCATTTGAACATATTTCAATAATAGAAAGTGAGGATGATGCTATGACCATCAACGCAGAGACACCTGCAGCAACTAAAACGAAAATCGAATAGTAACAACAGGGAAATGAGGACAGACAACCATCAAAGTGAGCCACCAAATTATTCAGACATAGCATGCTTAACTCACTCCCCTCAGTCCATCCAGCAAGACCAGAAGGAATCATCAACTAATCCAACAATATCCCAGCATCTGAACAGTCCGACATCAACCCTCTTCATTCCTGAATACACATCCCGAGGTAGGGATGACATACTGAACAGGGGAAATATATTAAGACTTTTGCACTCCGTCACAAGCCTAGCAAACATTAGCACCACTGACCTCATGCAAATAGAGTTTCAGCAAAATACCCAGTCGCAACGCCCAGATACAACAAAAACAACCTGGAACTCCTTTGAGATAGCCAATAAAATCATGGAAGAAGAAGCAACGTTCCAACAATGGGGGATAGAGTTGAGACTCGAAAAGGGACCTCGCTACCCGACACCTTTTTTACCTTTCATCAGGCCTTCAGTACGGAAAAATACCAACTCAGTATTAAAGGGAGCAAGGAGTAATTCCCCAAAGATGTACTCCCAGGATACAAAAAGACTTTTACCTGGACAAAATCAAAGCCATAGTAGCCACCTTTCGCCAGACACCCTCCTCAATTGGAAGTCAATCCAACGTACAATCAACACAACTACTGGCAAAAATTGACAAAGAGGGAAAGAATTTGTTAATCCCCTAGATAAGACCAGGGAAATCAGTATTTGCTCCTGGAACATCAATGGCCTAGCCAGTAAAAGCAATGATCCAGAGTTCCTACAACATCTGAACACATTTGACCTTTTACTGCTCCAAGAAACTTGGAAAGAAAAAGCATTTGAGCTGCAAGGGTTCACTTCTAGTTGTATCCCAGCAAACAAAAACTCCACCTTCGGACGAAGATCAGGAGACCTGATGTTCCTTGCTTCAATAACAACAATAGGCGAAATTAAGGCAATAGATTCCCACATACCTCCCCCAAGTGCAATACAGGCGGTAAAGATTTCACTTTGACTGCAGAAGCAGCCCTAAGAAGTAATAATAATCAATACATATATTCATCCTAAACATAAACAAAAAGCGGCCAAGGACCTGGCGAAAGCCCTGGAAATAATAATGGAAGAAAAGGACTCCGATTTAATCATCTTGGCGGGGGACTTTAACATGTTCCTCATCAGCAAAGACCATGACAACGACCTCACTCAAGAACTAAACGAAGCGTGGGGCGTGCCAAGACAAGGCTCCACAAAAAATAACAAATCAACGAAGTACTCAAAAAACTTACTTCGACACCTTAACCTAAGGACCTTGAATGGACGTTACGTCGAAGATGATCCACTAGTTGCCACTTTCCACTCCAATAGACAATCCTCCCACCTTGACTACATGTTTACATCCTTAAACATGTTTTGCTCTGAAACAACATTCAGAATAGGGACGAGTGACCTCAGCGACCACCTGCCTCAAGAAGCTATAATAAGAGTCGACTCGCAACTGGAAACTGAATCACACATAGGCCTTGACACTGAAGTTACTTCAAATCTAATGCGGCTATGGTGTAACGTCAATAACATCAACTCCATAAGCTCTATAGCGAAAACTCTTTTCACCCAAATTGCCAGCTCTTCAACTAAGTTGTCGGAAGTCTGGCAAAATTTCACTCAAACCATCAGTGGGAAATTTACGAAAATTTCGCCAAATTGCTTATGTCAAGGGAACCGTACTTTAAGTAAAAATCAATTCACCCCAGAAATGAAAACACAAAAAAGGTTAATAAATCTAACATTGAGACAGATGTGAAAGGACCCCACAAACCACAGCCTGCAAACTGTTTTACAGAAAGCAAAAAAACAGCTAAAACGGATGAAATGGGAAAAACAGAAACTAAGAAACGAAGACCTATGGGCAAAACTTCTTTATGAAGGGAAGCAGAAAAATAGCTCTAAATTCTGGCAAATGGTCAAAAGAATAAAGAATCCAGAACATCTAGGTCGAAATTCCCATATATCAAAGGAGGTATGGACAAAATACCTACTGAAGCACTTTAATAATGAGGATAGTTCAGAGGACGCGGTAACAAAGAATCCCTGCACAGAAGTTATGAGGGCTAAAACAGAAGAAAAAGACAATTGCTACACGGCCACAAGGACCCAAGAAATGCGTGAACGTGGGGCTCCAACCCTATCTAAACTTGACAAATTAATTCCGGAAGCAAATTCCTCGAAGTCTGTCGAGTCCAGACGGAAGACGACTGTGCCAGCCGACATCAAACGGCAAATAACAAGGGGGAGGCCCACAGGAGCTCCAAGGCCTAATGGCATTCCACCTATGTTGTACAAATCGCATGCGGAGTTTTGGAGTGTATCACTAACACCAATATTCAACAGTTTAAGGCATACCCAGACTCTTCCTGAGTCCTGGCATGGGTCAGTCATCAGCCCGATTTTTAAACATGGCAGCAAGAAGCACCCATACAACTATCGGCTTATTGCCCTCCTAGACGTGGAGGCCAAATATTTCGCAGGAACCGTCTTGGAGGAGTTAAGGTCATGGGTATCCGAAAATTCCATAATCCCGATCAACCAAACGGGGTTTTGCAGAGACCAAGGGATAACAACCAACATCATGGCATTGACCCTGTTGATGGGAGCAGCAAAAGAGATTAAATCACCTTTATAGCTCTGGTTCATTGACTACACTGCTGCATTTGATCATGTGGACCACAATAAACTCTGGCAGAAACTGGACAACTGGGGAATACCAAAACACCTCCTGGATGTGCTAATACTACTCCACTCAAACACCTGGATTAAAATCAAACTTGGAGCAGGCACACAGCTATGGAAGCCCATCAGGACAACAAAAGGGCTAACACAGGGGTGTGTATTTGCACCTATCTTATTCAACCTTTTCCTCGCCGCTCTGCCAGGGGAACTTGACAAATGCCCTAATCATGCACCTAAATTAGGGAAAATTACCCTTTCCAACCTGCTATATGCAGATGACCTGGTGCTGATAAGTTGGACACCAACGGGCCTTCAGCATCTCCTGAATGTAGCCCACACCTTTTCAGTAAGGAATGCTCTCCAAATAAACTTTAATAAATCGAAGGTCATGGCTGTGAATTACAGGAAAAAAGGAGAGTTTTTGGCACCTGAATGGAGAGAAACTGGATCTGGTAACCACTTACAAGTACCTGGGTGTAATTTTGGATTCAAAAAACACATTTAAAGCACAACTCGACTCTTTACGAGGGAAGGCGACTATGACATACTTGGCCATAAAATCATTAAAGGCCAAACTTCCCGAACTCACACTTATAACCCTCCTCCAAATCTTGTGTGCAAAATTACAGCCGACCTTACATACGGGAGTGAATGGCTTCATGGGAAGGATGCCGCATTACTGGACATAGTGATAGCCAACTCATACAGGGCTATTTTTAACCTCCCAAAATACGTTTCTCCTGCCCAGATCTGGCTAGAATTCGGCATCCTTAAACAAATACTAGGAAGGCGATGTGCGTATGTAGCCAGCTGGCATAAGATTCGCACTGCGGAGACTGGTTCCTTAAGTTCCAACGTATTGGGAAGAGCTGCTTCGGCACCATAAATCTTCGGCCAGAGATTACTTACTTGAATCACCTCAAGTTTTAGGCTTGACCGACGTCTGGGAAACCTCAATAGACCTCTTGTCCTTCAAAAAAGTCGCAAACAAATCAGCACGCATTATCTCAGCAATAGAAGACAAGGAGGAACTAGCAAACAGAGCGTATGGCTGGATCACCCCGGGTGACTACGGAAGAACACAACCACAAGCATACCTCAATATTGGTATGAAAATAAAAATTAAAGAAAAGTTTCTAAAATTACGCCTCGGAGTAATCCCTGTACTCCCACACCTTCCACCCTGGGAGAGAAAAAACCTTTCACAGCAGTGTAGCCTGTGTAAAAGCGGCAAGGCGGACATCATCCATGTGATATGCATCTGTCCCAAACTAAAGGACTTGAGGTACAACTTATTACGACCGTCCTTCAAACTACATGGCGTTCGGACATGCAGGCAGGCTGTTAAACTGTGCTTTAACCCCAATAACACCAAATTAAACTGCCAGGTTGTAAAGTTCTATGACTTAACAGGAAAAAGACTTAAGAGCGAGTGACGAACATTGCAAGGTTTTAAGTATAACCATGAACTGATCTTAACCAATTTTTTAATCTGATAAGATTGAGTACAAACTATTTTTCTATATGTATTTTAATGATTTTTTTTTTTATAATTTTGTAAAGATTTTAATTAATCATGTACAAATAAACGATTACCTTACCTTACCTTACCTCATTGAAATTTATGTTTTCTCTGACTGCAAAGTGAGAGGAGTTTGTAATGGGAAATATGTGACAATCTTGCTGTGTTAAAGAAGGTGTGATACGGAGGAAAAGGCTGTATTATTAAAACAAATTTGTAACACAGTAAAATGTAATGAATACATTCAAATAAACTGTACACATGTTTAAAAATATATTAGCAGTTAGGAAAAAACAAATAATGTAAACTATCCACACATTTTAAGCTTCATAATTTTGTCAATAGATACACGCATCTCTGTGCAATGTACAGACCATTTGCTTATAGCATTTTCATTGAGACTACCGGCCAAACGAACCAAACTCTGTAAGCCCCAACCAACAACTACCAGAGCCTGGAAACTAGTCACTGAGACATTGTTTCAAGCTCACTGGCACCCCCCGGACCACCAGTTTGTGACCGACACTCCAGCTAACACTGGGGCAGCCTATCTTGAGACAGAAATCGGGTCGACTCTGGATCTAATCGCTCCCAGGCAAAAACCTAAGCGAACACTCAGATCCCCCACGGAGAGGTGGTATACACCCCAACTCAAGGTATTAAAAAGGAAATGTCAGAATATTGAACATCAATGGAGGCTGTCCAAACTGGATACTGACAAGCTACAGTATAAATCAGAACTCCATAAGGAGTGCAAAGAAGACCTATTATGCACAACGTATTAACGATAACCGCAATTCAGCGAAGGAGCTATACAATATAGTGAAAGAACTAAGCAAACCATCTAGCATGTCCCAAACCTTACCCCCTCAGCAGAAGCTTGCGAGAAAATCAGCAACTTCTTTTCGGACAAGATTAGTAAAATCTATTGTACTTTTAGCCCCACTATAAAAGCGGATATAACTAGTCAGAAATTCCAAACCCCATTCTCGGAAGTATCACCAGCTTTAAGTGATTTCACGCTCTTCACAGAGGCAGAGGTCTTAAAAACATTGGGTGAAGTAAAATCAGGACCCCCCCTTGACCCGGGTCCCTACTTCATTTTCACCCAGATTGCACCGACCCTCTGCCCATACATCACTTCTTAATCACTACCTCATGACTGCCATCTTCCCCGATACCTGGAACCAGGCAATAGTAACTCCTTTGCTAAAATAAGCAGGCTCAGACATCCTTAATCCGGAAAACTACCGCCCAATTTCACAACTGCCATACCTCTCCAAGGTCATGGAGAAAATGGTAAACAGACAACTTTCAAATTACCTAGAAATGAATGATGTACTGGACCCATCACAAACTGGCTTCAGGGCCAACAATAGTACAGAGGCTACGCTTCTGGCAGTGTTGGATAGCGCCAGAGCATGTACGGACCAGGGAGGAGCCGTAGCTCTGATACTTTTAGACCTGTCGGCAGCGTTCAACATGGTCTCCCACAACAAGCTTCTGGAAACCCTTTATGAAAAAGGAATTCATTCAAATGCCCTGAAATGGTTCAGCTCATTCCTCAGTAACCGAACACAAATAGTCCAACTAGGTCAGTTCCAATCCAGACCAAGCGCCATCAGCTGTGGTGTCCCGCAGGGAGCATCGCTGAGCCCCACCTCATTTAATGCCTATGTATCATCCTTGGCCAAAATCTGCAGGAAGTGGGGAATCGCAATCTGCTCCTATGCGGACAACACACAGTTGATGGTAGCCCTGGGGAAAAGACCAGAAGTTTCAAAAATAAAACTCCACAACTGCATCTCGGAGATGGCACAGTGGAGGGCTCGAGCACTGCCTGAAACTAAACGCAGGGAAATCAGAGATTTTGCTCTTTGGAGGGACTTTACTAATTTGGGACGCCACCTGGTGGCCACAAACACTCTGAGCTGCTCCTGTCCCTAAACAATGGGTAAGAAACCTGGGCATTCATATCGATGATGCTCTCTCCATGAAGGACCACGTGCGGGCCCTTTGCGGTAAAGGTTTCGCAACACTGAAACTGCTATCCGGACTCTTCCCCTGGGTTCCGTTGGACTACAGAAGAACAGTCACACAGGCCCTGCTCATAAGTCAGCTCGATTACGGAAACACCCTATTCGTGGGCATGAATGAGCACCTTTTCACGCGGCTGCAGGTACTTCAAAATGCCGCAGCCAAACTGGTCTGCAATAAAAAACAAATTAAGCTCTGCATCAATGTGCATGAAAAGTCTCCATTGGCTACCTATCCATCAAAGAGCAGTATTTAAACTGCTCTGTTATGCACACAGAGCTCTGTATTTAAGCGGCCGGAAGATCCTCCAGGAGATAATTGAGTTTTATGTCCCCGCAAGGAGCCTCCGCTCTTTACACCAAGCATTAGCCAGAACCAAGCGTATTAAGAAGGTGAGGACTGGAGGGCGCTCCTTCTCATATCTGGCAGCCAGGAAATGGAATGAGCTCCCCCTGGACCTACGGCTCACTCCCAGCTACCTGATTTTCCGAAATCCACCTATTCCCTAAATATTAATAATGACTTGCATCCCCTCTCAGCAGCCAGGCCTTGTATTTCTGCTTCCGGCACCTTGATATCCCTTGGGATGAGTGTTGCGCTTTATAAATAAATAAATAAATAAAATAAAATAGTGACCATTTCACCTGCTGTAGATCAGGCTGCACAACTCAGCCTGTGTCATCAAAGGCAGGGCTGGGATTTTATTTTCCAAAATTGACACCACAACACAGACTACTGCCTGAGGCTTCACAAGTCACGCCATCTGTTACAGGGTCCCCTGGCCCTTGTCCTGACAAATGGTTTGTGTTTATTGCTTGGATTACAATTGGAAGGAGTGGAAATGCCTGCTTTCTCAGTTTTATTATGCCAAATCCATTTGTCAGAACATAAACATAGGCTGTAAACTTGCTGGTGGAAACAAACAATGACAGGGGTGCTGTGCGTTTTAAGGGGAGGGCTACTGGATGCTTATCACTTTAACTGGTGGCTTTTAGTAATTGCATATGTAGTTTAAGGACAGACACAATACTATGTGCAGAAAAAAAACACAACACATGCCTCATTTCACATCACATTGCAAGTGTTACTGCTAAGGCATTGCTACTGCATGAATATATGTTCAAATGTATGTAAAACATGGCGTCATCAAGAAGCTTTAAATCAGTGAATGATGTCCCATCATGATCATACATACGCAATTATTTATCATGGACAAACACATACAGAATGGGATGCTGAGCACCAGGGTTGAAATCAGGAGGTCCACCCTAAAAAACTGCCTTGCAAAACAAATGACATGGGTTTTGCAAATGGGCTGATATATCTGCCAAATTAAAAGAGCGTGGCTGAAAGCGAGCATGGTAGAAGATATTCACTCATTTCATTAAGATATGCTAGAGGGCATTTATGAAATTTGTTATAGGTTCAGCTGATTAAAACCCCTATTCAATATGCTTGCCGCATTTACTTGTTCCTGGTTTTCTTTTGCATTTGCCTTTTTATGAGTATTAATTTATGTATGTACTGGTTATAAATGTTATATCACCACATAATGATATGCCTGCATACACACATTCTTCATCAATGCTTCCTATTCTCTGTACAATCATACATGGAAGTAAGTTTGAAATGTCACAATATTGTTGACTTACTATTGAGCAAGTATTTATGAATTATATTTATTTTATTGAAGTTGGCATTTAAGTACTCAACAACGGGCCACATAAGAAAAACTAAAATAGATAGCAATGCCCTCCAGAATCACTCAGCCCGCTCCCTCGCTGTGATGTAAAGAGAGCAGTTTCATTAAGGACCAGAGCAAAAAATATCATATATTCTAGAACGCCATACAAGACACACACAACCACTGTGAATTTAGAGTTTTGTACCGACCACTACACCCACTACTTTGGCACTACCACGTTGATAACCTTAACCATGGGTCCTGACTGACTTATCATGACTCAAGTGGGTCAAGAGAGTCGGCACGCAGCAGTGTGTGTGGTGAGTCAGCTCGGCTGGGCTGCCATTATGTTCCTTACTCCTGTGACACAGTATGTAAAAGAGAGCCAAGGGTGGTGTACATTAAAAACACAGGCCACTGAGGCCAGGCATCAGAAAAGCATCACAGTACACCACATACTGTTGTATATGAATTTAGGACCCTAGTGTAATTTTCCCGATTCATGCCCATATATAGGTATGAATCACCCTATCCTTATATATGCATAAAAATCATAACCATATTTAGACTAAGCCTATGCAGTCCAAATACAGCATGGCTACTTCCACTAGTTCCGAAAACCCACAACGATTTCTTGGAAAAACCCGTCTTCAGCAGTCAGGGACTTCCCCTTGCTTGAATATTGATTTATCCAAGAACTCATGGAGTTTTCAAAGAACGGAGTCTTTGATGGCGTTATTATGTCCAACCCTACATCAAACTAGGCACCTTCAAGGTATAAATATGCCTACACTTGCCCAGGCAAACACACAGTGGTTTGGAGCAGTTCGACTATCTACTTGCCCGACGCATCTCACTGAAGCAAGTGCCAAAGAATGCTGACCCTCCAGCAGATGCACTGAGAGAGACGCTGTCTTTTTTCTTGCAGAGAAATCCAGCTCCAGTGTTTCCAAGCTACCCTTGCGGGTTGTTGGGAAATCGAGTCCTGAGAAAGAGATACCAGACCTCCTTCATTCTAAAACCAAGGTACAGAGCTGATTAGAGCCTTAGAGAATTCTTGGATAGATTCTTGGCAAAAGAACACTGAAACAAAGCTAGACCTCCCTTACTTCTTCCCTCGTACTAGACTTAGGTTAGGTACACCAGGGTCGGCGTATTTTAGAAGCACCCGTTGAGTACTTTTTAGTCATTATTTATTAATGTATGTATTCTATGTATTTTATGGCTTAGAAACCATATCATGCTTTTACAGTATTATTTTATAATACTCTTTGTACTGTAGGCATTTTACTTTGCAACCAGTATTACGATTGTAGCAGTTCATTTCTCCTGCATGAGACAGAAGACTGATTCAATAAATACTTTTTATTGAAAACGCCCGTCTCTCTATTTCTCTGCACCTCGGCTGAAATGAAGCATGCACGAATGACTGAGTGAAATGACTATCTATTGTTTCCGTGACTCTAGAGATATATTTCTTATTCTTGGGAAACAAAGTTGTCATGTTTATGCGGTTGTCAGAGACTAATCCCTTCTTGTTTATTCGAGAAAGTTGCTAGTGACCTCTGAGCTAGCTGGCACTCACAATTAAGTCTAATATATTCAATAGAGACCTAGTAGACCTCAGTCCTACATCAAATCTATAGGATATATTATTCCAATGCGCAGAGCCTATTGGGAATATAGGAACTACACTACAATCCAATCCAAATATAAATCAACATAGCTCAGTGAGCTAAGCACGTAATTACAGTACCAATGTAGTGTTCCATTCCATGTCAGTCTATCCACAATTTCTTGATAACAAATGATTCACCACAAACTAGACTCCAAGGCTAGTGACTGGTATGCCTTGCTTAATGTTTTTCGAGATCCCGACTTCATCTTCATCAATAAATTGTAAACCGAACATTTGATTCACTCACGACAGCCAACAAGCTGAGCCAACCAAAGTATGTTATTTCTTATATTATCCTTTGTCAAGTCAGGTGCGGTCCAAAGAGCAACTGGCACCATCATTATTTTTTTAATCATAAACTATTATATTTTCAAAAGTGGAGCTTAAGTGAGAGGGATAATGTCATGTAGCACAGTGAGTGTAGTACTTGCTACTGTTCAACAGCAACATTCGGTTCACTGCAGGCATTTTTCTAAATAATATGCAAATAGAGAAGACTGGAACATTTCTTTTCGTTATCCTCTAGTTATCCTCTAGTTATCCTCTATCCTACGATCCCGAGGGGCATAAATTAGGGGTTGATAGTAGCATTAGCAATGGATAGCAGGCTACCAGCTGCTGTATGGCCCTATTTCATGCCGCTGGCCTGACTGCCCTTGCGATCCACGGTCTCATAGCAAATGCAGTGGAGTTGGTAGAGAGACAGTGAACAGGGCTCAAGGCAGTTTACTTACAGTGATATTTGACACTGACTATACCAGCATGCCATATTTTAACCAATGAAACATTCCTAATTCACAGTCTTAAACATTTTACCTCCTATATTTTTAGGTTGATCCTAGCGGCGGCACACATGTGCTGCTCGCTCTGCGAGACTGCTGTAGTAGAGAATGGGAGAGAAGTTTGTGCCCACTCTCAGCCCATAATTTTCATTGGCTTGTGTCATTGTCTTTAGTAAATGCTGCCTTCGGATTCGTTATTAGTCTTGTTAGTCCCTCCTTAGTACGGCTGTGTCTTCATTTGTAACTTCCCATGGCTACTGGCCCCTTTACTTCGGATGTTACAAAGTACCTTTTATTTAGTCTGTAAGCACTGTTTACTTTATTGAGTTTCTCTTACTGATGAGGCAATTACGGAAACTTGTACCCTTGTTGTCATTTACTACCATGCGTACCGTGGTGTTGGCTTTAATCTTGTCACACCTGGGTTACGGGAACGCAGTATACATAGGGCTCCCCGATAAACTTCTGAGGAATCTTCAGGTGGTTTTAAATGATGCAGCAAGACTGATCCTTGAACTGCCGAGAAGAACACACGCCACACCCTTGCTACAGCAGTTACACTGGCTTCCTATCAAGCAGAGGGTCAGGTTTAGGGCCTGTGCATTGCACACAAAGCTAAGTATGGAGCAGCAAAGCCAAGTATGAAGCTTTATGTGCCTGGTTTTTGCCTTCCCTCATCAGAGACACACCTGTTGGCCTGTCCGCGTTTTAATAGAACCACCTTGGGGGGGCGTGCTTTTTTGTCTGTGATCCCCAACTTTGGAATAAGCTACCAGAGAGTTTACACGGTGAGGCTACTCTCCTCCCATTTAGGAGGAAACTTAAGACCATCCTGTTCACTGAGGCACTTAGATATGTTTATCCCAATTTTGCCCGACCTGCAAGTAATATGGCATCCCTGGGTTCATGGTCTGCAGCGCTTAGAGACCGTTGGTGCTTTGGCAGTTTACAAATATAAATTAACAATAACAATACTGCAGGGCGGACATGTGCTACTTCAACTGAAACCGCTTGTGTTTTTTATTAAGCAGGACGGTGCCCCCATAACACAGCGCCTGCTTTCAATCACTTTAACTCTGCATCATATTTTGTCTGTTTTAACCCCAAAGTAAAATGGAGTTAGAAATGATTGGTGAATTAAGTTATGTGAATTCCTGGCAGCATATAATTGTGTACTAATGGGCTAAAGCTGACAACAGCACATCCATGCTACAAATCATCTGCACTAAAGCCACCTGATGGGTTATTTTCAAAAGCATGTTTTATTAACAACACCACCACCACCAATACAATGACCACCAATATACCACTACCACCACCAATACTGGCACCAGCACCAATACCACCACCAATACCACCACCACCACAACCACCAATACCACCAATCTAATACCACCACAATACCTCTGCCAGTACCAATACCACCACCATCAATACTACAACCACCCGTAACACCACCAATATCACCACCACCAATACCAATGCCACCACCAATACCACCAATAACAGCACCACCACCAATACCACCACCAAAACCACCACCAATGCCACCACCAATTTAGATTTTTTTTTAAATATATATTTTATTTAACAAAGTTTTATATAGCGCGAACTTGACCCGAATCAGGTATCAGAGCCCTTTACATGAGCACCAGTTGCATTACATGAGGACATATTCATTTTTTTTGTTAGGCATGGGGAGATTAAGTGATTTGCCCAGAATCACAGGATGTTCAGTGTCTTTGCCGAGACTCAAATCCAGTTACCTAGATTCGAGGTCGACAGCCCTGGCTGTTAGGACAACTCCTCTCCCCTAATACCACCACCACCAATACCACCACCATTAATACCACCAATACCAATACCACTGATACTATCAGCAATAGCACCACCAATTCCACCACCAATACCATCACTAATATCTCCCCACCTACAACAATAACAACCCCATCACCACCACAACAAATACCATCATCATCAATACCACCACCACCAATACCACCACCACCAATCCAATACCACCACCACCACCACCAACACTACCACCAATACCACCAACAATACCATCACCAATACCACCATCGCCAATACCACCACTCCAATACCACCACCGCCAATACCACCACCACCAATACCACCACCACCATCACCAATACCATCACCAATACCATCACCACCACCAATACCATCACATAATACCACCACCAATACCACCACCAGTAATACCTCCACCTCCATCAACATGACCATCATCAATACCACCACCACCACCACTTCCACCACCAATACCATCACCACCTACAGTAATACCAACACCACCACCACCACCACTACCACTACCACCACCAAAACTACCACCACCACTAATACCACCACCAATACCACCACCAATCCAAAACGACCAATACCACCACCACCAATACCACCACCGCCAATACCACCACCACTACCATCACCAATAATACCACCACCAATACCTCTACCACCACCAATACCATCACATAATACCACCACCAATACCACCACCAGTAATACCTCCACCAATACCATCACCACCTACAGCAATACCACCACCACCACCACCAATACCACCACCAAAACTACCACCACCAATACCACCACCACCAATCCCAAACGACCAATACCACCACCACCACCAATACCACCACCGCCAATACCACCACCACACTACCATCACCAACAATACCAGCACCACCAATACCATCACAAATACCACCAATACCACCATGAATACCACCACTAATACCACCACCAATACAACCACCACCAATACTACCACCAGCATCAATACCACAACCAATATCACCACCACCAATACTACCCCCACCATTACCACAACCACCACCACCAATCTAAAACCACCACAATACCACTGCCAGTACCAATACCACCACCACCAATACCAATACCACAACCACCCATAACACCACCAACACCACCCCCACCAATACCACCAATAACAGCACCACCATCAATACCACTACCTCCACCACCACCAATACCACCACCTATACCAGCACCAGTACTACTACCACCAATACTACGGCCATCAATACCACCAATACCACCACCACCAATACACCACTACCACCACCACCAATACCACCACCAATACCACCACCGCCAATGCCACCACCGCCAATACCACCACCGCCAATACCATCACCTCCAATACCACCACCACAATAACCAATACCGCCACTACCACCACTACCAGCAATACCACCAGCAATACCACCACCACCAATATCACCACCACCTCCACAACAACCAACACCACCACCACCATCAACACCACCACCAATACCACCATCACGAATACCACCACGAATACCACCACCACCAATTCCACCAATACTACCGCCACCAATACCCCCACCACCAAAACTAATACCACCAATACCACCACCACCACTACCACCACCAATACCACCACCTATACCACCACCAAAACCACCAC
The DNA here is from genome assembly GCF_964261635.1 of Lissotriton helveticus. Taxonomy (NCBI): domain Eukaryota; kingdom Metazoa; phylum Chordata; class Amphibia; order Caudata; family Salamandridae; genus Lissotriton; species Lissotriton helveticus. The sequence continues at coordinate 859,649,200 of NC_136068.1, forward strand.
CCCCACCAATACCACAGTCAATCCAATACAACCTATACCACCAATACCACCACCATCAAAGCAACCACCACCAATACAACCACCACAACCAATACCAGCACCACCATCACCAATACCTCCACCACCACAATTCCACCACCAGAACCACCAACACTGCCAGCAATACCACTCCCACCACCAATACCACCACAACCAATAAACCACTACCATCACCACCAATACTACCACCAGCACAAATACCACCAACAATAACACCGCCACCAATAACACCACCACCAACACAACCACCACCAACACAACCACCACAAATCCAATACCACCACAATACCACTGCCAGTATCAATACCACCATCACCAATACCAACATTACCAATACCACCACCACCTATACCACCACCAATACCACCACCACCAATACCAGCACCACCACCAATACCAGCACACAATACCACCACCACCAATACCACCACCACTAATACCGCCATCAATACCACCATTATCTACAGCAATACCAACACCACCAATACCACAACCAATATCATCACCACCACCAATATCATCACCACCACCAAAACCACCATCACCAATCCAAAACCACCAATACTACCACCACACAATACCACCCATACCAATTCTGCCACCAATACTACCACTAATACCACCACCAATACCACCACCACCGCCAATACCACCAATGCACCACTACCACCACCAATACTACTACCAGCACCAACATCACCACCAATATCACCACCAGTACCACCAGCAATACCAACACCAATACCACCACCACCAATCCAATACAACCACAGTACAACTGCCAGTACCAATACCACCACCAATACCACCACCAATACCAACACCACAAACAATACCACCAACAATACCATCACCAATGCCTCCCCCAATACCACCACCAAGACCGCAAATACCACCACTAATACCACCAATACCACCACCACCAATACACCACTACCACCATCACCAATACCACCACCAATACCACCACCGCCAATGCCACCACCGCCAATACCACCACCGCCAATACCACCACCGCCAATCCAACACCACCACATTATCACTGCCAGTACCAATACCACCACCACTAATACCTCCATTACCAATACCACCACCAACAATACCACCATCAATACCACCAACACCACCACCACCAATAACAACACCACCAATAACAATGCCACCACCACCAATACCACCAACATCAGTACCACCACCAATACCACCAACAATAACAGCACCACCACCACCAATACCACCACATATTACCACCACCAATACCACCACCAGTTATACCTCCACCACCACTAATACCACCACCAATACCATCACTACCTACAGCAATACCAACACCACCAATACCACCACCAAAACTACCACCACCACTAATACCACCAATACCACCACCACCAATACCACCACCAATACCACCACCACCACCAATACCACCACCACCACCACCAATACCACCACAAATACCACCAGCAATACCACCAATACAATCACCACCAATACACCACTACCACCACCAATACTGCCACCAGCACCAATGCCACCACCAATACCACCACCACCAATACCACCAATCTAATACCACCACAATACCACTGCCAGTACCAATACCACCACCATCAATACTACAACCACCCGTAACACCAATAATATCACCACCACCAGTACCAATGCCACCACCAATACCACCAATAACAGCGCCACCATCAATACCACTACCTTCACCACCACCTCTACCACCACCAGTATTACCACCACCAATACTATTGCCATCAATACCACCACCATCACCACCAATAATACCACCTCCAATACCTCCACCATTACCAATTCCACCACCACCAATACCACCACCACCAATATCACCAACACCACCAATATCACCACCACCAATACCACCACCAACACCATCACCAATACCGCCAATACCATCACCAGCAATACCACCAGCACTACCATTACCAATACCACCATCACGTATACCATCACCAATATCACCACCACCAATACTACCGCCACCAATACCACAACCACCACAACTAATACCAATACCACCAATACCTGCACCAATACCACCAACACCACCACACAATACCACCTTCACCATTACCACCACCTCCACCACCACTACCGCCACCAATTCCACCACCAATACCACCACCACCTAAAGCAATACCAACACCACCACCACCACTACCACCACCAATACCATTTCCACCAATACCACCACCACCAATACCACCACCCCACCAATATCACAACCAACAATCCAATACCACCTGTGCCACCAATACCACCACCACAAGTAAAACCACCACCAATACCATCACCAACAACACCATCACCAACACCTCCACCGCCACCAATTCCACTGCCAGAACCACCAATAATGCCACCAATACCATCCCCACCACCAATACCACCACCAATACACTACTACCATCACCACCAATACTACCATCACCAGCAATACTACCACCAGCACCAATACCACCACCACCAATGCCACCACCACCAATCCAATACCACAAGACCACTGCCAGTACCAATACCACCATCACCAATACCAACATTACCAATACCACCACCACCTATACCACCACCACCAATACCACCACCACTACCACCAACACCATTTCCACCAGCAATACCACCACCACCTACAGCAATACCAACACCACCAACACCACCAATTCCACCACCAAAGCCACCACCAATTCCACCACCAAAGCCACCACCAATATCATCACCACCACCAATACCACCATCACCAATCCAATACCACCACACAATACCACCTTCACCAATTCCACCACCAAAACCCCACTAACACCACCACCAATACCACCAATGCACAACTACCACCACCAATACTACCACCAGCACCAATGACACCTCCAATACCACCAGCAATACCAACACCACCACTAACACCACCAGCAATCCCACCACCACCAATCCAATACCACCACAATACCACTGCCAGTACCAATACCACCACCAAGAATACAACCACCAAAAATACCACCACCAATGCCACCATCACCAATACTACCAATAACAGCACCACCACAAATACCACCACAACTAATAACAATCACCATCAATACCACCACCAATACCACCACCAATACCACCACTAATACCACTCCCACCACCGTCAATCTCACCAATACCACCACCATTTCCAATGCTACCGCCAATACCAGTAATAACAGCACCACCATCAATACCAACACCACCACTACTACCACCACCAATACTTCCGCCATCAATACCATCACAACCAATAAAACCACTCCAATACCACCACCACCATCACCAATACCCCCACCAAAGCCACCGTCACCACCAATATCACCACCACCTCCACCATCACCAATACCACCACCAATACTACCGCCAATGCCAATACCACGACCACCAATAGCACACCACCAACACCACCATTACGAATACCACCATCACCAATACCACCATCACCAATAACACTACCAGCACCCCCAACATCACCAACACCAATATCACCACCACCAATACCACCACCACCACCTACATCACCATTACCAATACTACCATCACCAATACCACCACCAATACCACCACCAATTCCACCACCACCAATCCAATACCACCAATACCACCACCACAATACCACTACCAACAATACTACAGCCAACACCACCAATACCTCCACCAATATCACCACCACCAATACACCACTACCACCAGCACCAATACTACCACCAGCACCAATACCACCACCATCCCAATATCATCACAAAACTACTGCCAGTATCAATACCACCAGCACCAATACCACCATTACCAATAAGACCACCAATACCACCACCACCAATAACACCACCAATACCACCATCACCACTAATACTACCACCAATAACGGCACCATCACCAATACCAGCACACACTACCACCCTCAATACCACCACCACTAATACCACCACTACCATCACCAATACCACCAACAACATCAATTCCACCACCAATACCACCATCACTACCACCACCACCAATACCACCACTACTACCAACACCAATACCACCACCAATACTAATACCAATACCACCACCACCAATACCACTAATGATACCACCCCCACCACCAACAATACCACCAACAATATCTACGCCTCCCCAATATCACCAATACCAGCACCACCAACACCACCACCTCCACCACCAATATCACAACTCTACCAGCACCTCTACCACCACCACCACCACCACCTCCACCACCACCACCACCTCCACCACCTCTACCACCACCACCAATACCACCACCATCACCAATAATACCACCACCAATACCACCACCAATACCACCATAAATACCACCACCACCCATACCACCAATACCACCACCACCAATGCCAGTACCACCACCAAAAATACCACCACCAATACCACCACCACCAATACCAGCACCACCAACACTACCAACACCAATACCACCACCAATACCAGCAATAGCAATACCACCGACAATACCAATACCACCACTACCATTACCAATAGCAATATCACCAATACCACCACCACCAATACCACCACCAGCACCACCAATACCACCACAAATATCACCTACAATATCAATACCACCACCACCAACACTACCATTACCAATACCACCATCACCAATACCACCATCACCAATACCACCACCACCAATCCAATACGACCAATCCAATACCACCAATAACACCACCAATACCACCCCACCACCACTGCCAATACACCACTGCCACCACCACCAATACTACCACCAGCACCAATACCACCACCAATCCAATGCCACCACAATACCACTGCCAGTGCCAATACCACCAATACCACCACCAATATCAATACCACCACCAACACCACCAATACATCCACCACCAATACCACCACCTTAGCGTCTCTCGCTCACTAGTAATAGCAGGGGCACTGTGCGAGGCCGGAGCTGCAGTGAAGACCATCCCTCCCTTCTTCCATGCCTGCTATAAAGCACAGCCTGCCCTGCACCAGGAGGTGAAGCCAAGGCCCTCCTACAGCTGGAGTGTTTTTTATTAGGCCAAAGATAGCAATAACATTATGCAATGCCACACTGCACAGTCAAATCACAGAGAGGGCAGGAGAGGGCTCTTCCTCCTGAGCCGTGAAAGTGTAATCACAGAGCGAACGGTGTTGGAGCGCTTTCATAGTGTTTATAGCTCAGATCATATGTAACTATCACTTCACACTTTGAGTCTGTGTAATTTTCAACACATACACAACTTCTTCACTATTTATCACTACATTGAAGACGTCGCAGGCCAGTCTCTTCCTCTGATATTTACAGTCTAACTGGTGGCCGAGAAGGCCCTTTATTGCAATGCAATAGGCCTCTCATTTGCGAGAGTTTAAGCTATTAGTATTGTAAATGAGAATGGGCTAGATGTAGGTGGCTAAATACCGGTCGGTAACGCCGAAATTCGTTAAATTTCAGCGTTACAGACCGGTATTTAGCCATGTGTGATGTAGGAGAGGAATCGGTAAATAAGGAATCGGTAAATACCAATTCTTTAATACCGATTCCTTATTGCTCTTGCATTTAAGGAATCAGTAATACCGATTCCGTAAATGCAATATAGGTAGCACTAAAAGCAGTGCACCTCAGCCTTAAGGAATCACTATTTACCACCAACTCCAAGTTGGTGGTAAATAGCGATTTCCTTACAAAAAGCACTTTTTTGCTTTTTTTATGTGCCATGTGGCACACCTCCATGCTCTTAGGGCATGTATGTGCGCCACATGTGCACACATGCACATATCAGGGGTGCAACAAGGTGTCCTTTGGACACCCTGGCACCCTTGAAATACCTCCCGCTATTAACGATTCGGTAATACCAAATCGCTAATAGTGAATGTCTTCCCAGTCATTCCTATGGGCCTCCATATGAATGGCTAGGTATTCCTTAATAACAAATCGGTATTACCGATTCGTTATTAAGAAATGTTAAGGAATCGCTAATATTTTAGCGATTCCTACCTACATTGCATTTACAGATTCCTTAACAGCAATTCGGTAATAATCGAGCGATTCGGTAATAATCACTATTAAGGAATCAGTAAATGGAAGTTACCTACATCCGGCCCAATGTCTTTTATTTATGTTTTAAAACCCAGAACATAAATAAAAGGCATTGTCATTTACAATGCCAATAGCTCAAACTTGCATGAATGCGAAACCTATTTCATTGCAAGTGCATGTTTTACAATAAGTAGAGAGCCAAGGGACAGAATGGCCAATCACTGCAAGCTTCATAATAAAGTCAGGCAGTGATTGGCTATTTGTACATGGACCAGAACCACCCCACCCTCTCGCTGCCCAATGTGCAGGGCCACTCAGCCAGAGGCCTGATGGCGTGTTCTGGCCAATCCAGAAGCTGCTCCGTTACTGAGAGCAGCGCCAAGATTGGATCGGGCAGGTGAACAGAGCACTCATTCTGAGCCCAGGCAGCTGCAGTTGTGATTCTGCCCCTTCCTTGCCCACTAATACACAGGCAGTAAGAATAGGACGCCTGTAGTATGCATGTTAGGTTGGTCAGAGAAAGGCAGGCAGCCAACCTGACATGCACACTTCTTTCAGGCGTGACTGTTGATGACCAGGTGAACCTGCTTTGCAAGTTTGCATCACGTGATATAACAATCACATTGAAGACCCACTCCCTCCCCTCCTGATGCGGATCTACCTGGCTGATAGAAGAAAAATTACATGCTGCCCCGTAGCTGGGGAAAAAAATATTTAGTTTTCATTTAATTCAGGGGCTGCAGGGGGCAAAAATATAAGTGGGGCAACGCCTCAATGCCCCAATGAAGGCACCACCCCAGACTGTAATTTAGCATACATTCTCTTCTCTTAAGACCATTTGAGTAGGAATCAGGAGCTTAAGGTTTGTGGCAACAGACAAAGAAGTTGTTGCAGAAGGTAAGTTCATGGCTGCTGGTGTAGCTGTGCCCATCAGCATAACTGGGTAGTGTGTACGGACCTGTCATGAAATGGCACAGATGGACTTATCTTCAGCATGCTCTTTACTCATGCCGACTGTGCTGGTGTGTTGTAGGGCCTGATGAGAAGCCAAAGACCTACTTCTCATTGGCCAAGTGACCTCTCAGAGGTGGCTCTGATCAGACAGGAATCATTGAGGCAATAGAGACCGAATAACGACAAAAAAGTGAGGAAAACGATGTCCTTATCAGAAAGCTTCTGTACAACTGACAATATCCATCTTCGCCCATGTAAAAACCTTTGTAAAAATAAATGTTTTTTTATAGCCCACGCTAAACCTTTCAGAAAAATTGTGGTTATGTGCAGACAAACTTTAATCAAAATTGAAATCTTCTATCAAAATGTTCTGATCTCGATGAGAGTTGCAGGGGCAATTGTACGTGACATGTTAAAAATAGGACTAGCAGTATTATTGAATTATATGCATGAGCATGTAAAAGGGCCGTATGAAAAGTTAAAATCTAACTAGTTGTACTTCATCTAGCCTTCATAATGTAAATCCTGGCCAGAAGAAGTTTCTACACCCAGAATGGAAACACGTCGTAAGGAATATCTTTGCAAAAATTGCAACAAAAGAAGCAAATGATGACAAGGGTCGCCGAAATTTCAAAAAATTGAAATAAATCAAAACAATTCTGTTCCGTGGTAAAACAAAGAAGGTACAGTGTTGTTGTATAAAGACAAACAAATTACAAGAAAAAATAGGAGTAAGCTTCTCTGAGTGGGGCAACACCCAGTTACCTCGCTCACTTTCACCTACCCACTGGTACGTCCCTTGGTCGAAGGGAGAAAGGGATGGGTGTGGAATTAGAAAGCAGTAAGAACTATTCTTTGAAGGTCAGAGTCAGCTGCCAAAGGTCTTTTTATGCTGTTACAATATCAGGCTTAAGAATAATTTATTGTCCTCCAATGTGTTATCAGAGTGGTGAACTATGGCTTTCCCATTCTAATGTTGCACTTGCTTTGGATGCCCATACACCACAAATTGTTTTGCTTTGTTCAGTCGAGTATTGTGATTTAGCTAGTTGCTTCATGCATTAAGGATCTGAGCCATGGAATTACATCATTCGTGAATGCTTAAGCAAGATAAACAGTAGGGAGGAAGGACATTTGCCTGATATAATTCAATGTATATTGCTATGAATTCCATTCTACTTTTAAGTTATGAAAATTTGTATTGCTTACCATGAAGAGCTGTTTCCAGATGCTTCCCCATTCCCGTAGGGTAGAGGTAACTTCCTGCACTAGAGGGATTTCAGTAGTTATGAGATTCTCTGTTTTTCTGAAAAAATAATTCATAAATAAAGATTACATGAATAAAACTGTTAACCTCCATTCTTTTTCTGGAGAAATGTCAATTAGGCAGAACTCCAAGAAGGACATAACAGTAGAAACAACAGAGGATAATAAGTGTTGAATAAGGTCAATTTTACCAAAACTGAACAGTCTGGCACCAATTAAATGTATGTGTATCAACATGACTAGTTTGGGTGTGACCATATTATAGGACTCTGAACTGTATTGTCAGCAGGCACCTATTAGGTTTTTTATGAAGCCCTCACCCACCAACCTAGTTAGTGGCATGCTTCATCATCGGGCCCATCCAGTGACACCTAATGCGTCCTGGGTGTGCTTCGACGCCTGATTACAGCGGAGCAGGTATTTTTCTAAGAGTGCAGTGTAGTGAATTGTGCAGTGCAGTTAAAATGGCTAAACGGTGGTCCCAGTACCCGAGGGTGAATTACATTTTAATATCCTGGGCCTCCGTCAACGGTTAAAAACAAGGCAGGTGGATGTCGTGGTGGCAAGATTAAGACCTCCTACATCCAGTTTGGGTCGACATGTTTCAGCCAGTGCCTTTGATTATGCTGGCTTTCCTCAGGACCATAAATAGTGCAAGTGTGGGTTAAAAAACAATATGTGAGTGTTGTCAAACTATGTGTCGCACTCACTAAGGTGCTATAAGTGTAAGAGGGGGATTCCCTCCTCAAGCATTCCTGTACATATAACATGTAGGACAAAACAAGACATACAGAAGAAGGAGTCATTTAACATATGATTTTGAGGTCACAAAGATCAAGAAATCACCAATTTTTAAGTGTTGCGTGGGGCGACTAAAAACGGCGTAGGTGTAACAGTACTGGTGGTGCTGTTAGTGAGAATTATCGCGAAATAACGTAGGCGTGGTGAGGCTAGAGAGCGAGCATCACACACAATGTGACAGGGAGCGTAAGGACTTTAATCTCACGTTAACGATTTGTTGCGAGTGCTCCCTGGAGTGATTCGGCAAGGGAATTGACCCTAGAAAGAGAAATGAGGGACCACTGGTAGTTAGGCAACCTGTAAGGAAAGAAGCGCTTACCCTGGAGATGCGTGGGTTGGTCATCATACTCACGGGATTCTAGGTCAAGGCCTGCGGGATACCGGTTGTGCCGTCATCAACCTCCGGAACCTGAGTGAGGGAGGCGGCGGTGTTTTATGCTATTTAGTAATTGCCTGCACCTGGAAGTGGGAGCAATGGTAGACAGACTGCCAGCGCCGCATTATGGTCAGAGTGCGCATGTGCGTGTCGAAGACACGCGGTCGTTGGTGGGAGCATGCTCAGTGGAGAGCGATTGTGGCGCATGCGCTGAGAGGTTCTTGTGCGTGTGTGCAGTCTGGATGCCCACACGCTTCTAGTAGTGCGCATGCTAAGTGGTGAGCAAGTGCGGCACCTGTCAGAATCACCGCACTATGTAAGCGCCTGGATGGGGCGAAGAAGGGGCAATGTGCAACAGGCGAGGGGTGTATCATGTACACGTAGTGAGTACAGTTATGCCTAAAGACCATGCGAGGACTGGAGGGAAAGGACATCTACAGAGTAATGTTAATAGGAACATTGAAGGGTCTGTGTCTAAAGGTTTTATAGCCTGAGGGAGTTCCACTGTATGGAATCAAATAGACCATCTTTGTGGAGGGAAAGGCGGTAAATCCATTGTTGTTCTTTATTGAGCAGAAATCGCTCATCGTTATGCCCTGTGGCGCTGAACTGTTCGATCACAGTCCAGGTTAGGTCATTGGGAGTATGGTTGTGGCGTAGAAAGTGGTCAGTCAATTTGCTGATGTTTTTCTTGCACCTGATGGTGCTTCTATGTTCCACTACTCTGGTGCGCACTTTACGTGTAGTCATGCAGATGTATCGTAATCCACATGGGAATGTCAGGAGGTAAACTACATTACTGGAGTTACAATTAGAATGGTGACGTGGGTCCAGGTCTTGCCTGATTCCAGATCCAAGGTTTTGGTGCGTCTGGTGAGGTGGCACACACTGCAGTGATTGCAGGCGTAGTGGCCTGTGATTTTAGGTAATCCCCAGGTATTCAGGATGGTGTTGGGTTCAGTTCTAGTCTGGGGTTTTGGGCGTGTGGACACCAGTTGGTGCTTCAGGTTGTTGGACCTCTTGTATGCAAAGCATGGTGTGTACCATTCCCTAGGTCCAGAATTAACGATCTTCCCATGTTTGCGGATGATTTTTGGAACTTGATTGGAGGCCGTGTTGTAGGCGGTTACACAGGTCATGGGCTGTTCTTGGGGCTCCTTGATGATAGTTTCCAGCAGTGCATCTCTGTTATGATTGCGGGCTCTTTTGTTAGTTTTGGAGATAATGGCTTTAGGGTATCCATGCGCCAAAGGTTTTTGTGTGAGGTTATTGGATTGTGTTTTGTAGTCTGACACATGGCTGCAGTTTCTGCGGATACGCAAAAATTGGCCATATGGGAGGTTTTCCCTTAAAGGTCTCCTGTGGAAGCTTTCAAACCGCAGTATGGAGTTCCTTGCGGTAGGTTTATAGTACGTCGTAGTGATAAGGGACCCTTGTTTGGCTGAAATGTTAAGGTCTAGGAAGGCTAGAGCTGAGGGACTAGCGGTGCTGGTGAATTTGAGGTAGGGGTCCCTGTTGTTGATACACAACCAATTAAATGTAACCTTTCTCATTTTTTTCGCTAATTTCATGATCCAGTTCCTAGAAGCAACATGGGTTCTGACTCACCATTTGACAGACAGTACTCTCTCTGAAAGGCTGGCAGAAGTAATTTCCTTTGCCACCATAAAATTTAGAGATGAACGCCAGCCAAGCGGTCATCTCGGTGCATTGAAGGGAACTGTCATCACAGTGGTCCCTTTCAATGTACAAAAGGTTTGGTGGACAGCCATCATCGATTTTGATTGTCGTTTACCAAACCGTTCAAAAGTTTACGTTTTTCTGAAACAAACTCCCAAAGTGGGAGTTTGTTTCAGAAAGAAGAACTAACAACCCCTTTTCACTGTCCACTCTAAATAGGGTGGGCAGTGTAATATTCTTCCTGCAATGACCCTTACTCCATTGGGCTGTTGAAGGAAGTATTCCATTGACAGAGCCAACGGGGTCTCCATTTACAGTAAGCTTGAGGTGCTCCATTACCAAAAGAGGCAGGCAAACGAAAGATTTAAAGGACATGCTACTCAGTCACGTTTGTGACAGAGTGCCCTCTCTGCCAAACTAGAAATCCGGCCCTAGGTTTTGCAGTATACATAATAGAAATGGAATACCAGCATTTGTAAAGTGCACAGCTTCCTCCGGAGAGGTATCCCGGCGCTGGAGGCCATTGGGAAGATTTAGCGAGCTACTGCCCAAAGTCACATGGTGCTGGGCTAACCTGCTGCCAGTGCCGGGGATTGAACCGTGAGGCCCCGTGTTTCAGAGACAGCCGTCCTGGCCGCTGCACCACACCTCTTCCTTCTTTCCTTAATACAAGTAAAATAATAATAAGTAAAAATATAAAAACATGAATCATTCAAGTGTGCACCTTTCCTGGTGTTACAGCCTGGTAGGTGGGACTACAATGTGTGTGAGATCAGGCAGACTATTAGGCATTCCTTAAGGAGAAAAGGGTGGAGATGGTTATGTTGAGGAGGGAGAGCAGCTACTCCTGAGGCGGAAAGCCGGGAGTTTTGTCTGAGCCTTATTTTAATAATTTGTGTATTGCCTGTATTTTAAAACGGAAAATTTGCACTTGCTCTAACTTGTACTCACCCTGATTTCGCAGTGCAGCTGATAACTAGCTGACACTGCCTGTCCCCCACAACGCTGCTTTCTGGGCGCCACTGGGACGCCGAGGGAGAGTGTAGCCACGCCCACATTTGCTGGCCACGCCCCCCGCTTCCGCATCACATAAAGCGCGCTGAAAACGAGCGACGCTTTACTAACGTGCTACTCCTGAGGCGGAAAGCCGGGAGTTTTGTCTGAGCCTTATTTTAATAATTTGTGTATTGCCTGTATTTTAAAACGGAAAATTTGCACTTGCTCTAACTTGTACTCACCCTGATTTCGCAGTGCAGCTGATAACTAGCTGACACTGCCTGTCCCCCACAACGCTGCTTTCTGGGCGCCACTGGGACGCCGAGGGAGAGTGTAGCCACGCCCAGATTTGCTGGCAACGCCCCCTCCAACGTCATCAGTCGCCACTATAAGCCATGTGTCAATATCGGAAGCGCAGCGGACGAGCGCAGCGGGCGCGCCGGTTGCGCGCCGAAGGCGCGCTAAAGGCAAGCTCGTCTGCGCTCGTCCGCGACGAGACCGCGCCCAGCGCCTCGACCTCTGGTCAATTCGACTCGCCGTCCCCACGCTATTCCCGAGACACACTGCTTGAACTACAAGGTTCTGCACCGGTAGGTACGCTCTCTTTTGAGGACACTGCGTTTCCCCTAACCGACTTCTCCCATAGGGGCCTGATCACGGGAGGCCTACTGAACGTCCGATCATTACCTAAACACGCGACGGAGATCAGTCTCCTTATAGAATCACACCACCTTGATGTCCTGTTTCTAACCGAGACTTGGACGCAGGCCGATTGTAACTTTGATCTCGCATCCGCCTGTCCACTCAACTTCAACATCTTGCACCTCCCTAGACCTAAAGGCCGTGGGGGCGGAGTTGGTATTATATTCTGCGCCTCCTGGACGGTCGACATTATAAACATAGACCCAGTGCCTGGGGTCGAGCTCCTTGGTCTGGCCATAAACTGCCACTTGGGAGACATTTTTACGGTCATAATTTGCTACCGGCCCCCCGGAGCCTTCTCCCTTCCGCAACAACAAGCACTACTTACAGCGTTTACCAATATGGCAACCTCCCATAACAAACTAATTATTGTGGGAGATTTTAATCTTTGGCCTAATGGCAACCTTGACACTGCACTAAATAACCTTTTGGTCTCTTGTGACAGTGTGGGGCTTCACCAACTAATCCGGCAACCAACCCACTCTGCTGGTAATCGACTAGACCTTATCTTCTCAAGTGCAGGCCTAACACAAGTGGGCAACATTTTGCCTATGAGTTGGACTGACCACGCTCTCATTAAAATATATATCACTAGTACCACCGCTTATAAGCCCAAAAACGGTCGTCCAGCTGAATTCACATACCGGAACTGGAAAGTTCTTGGTAAGCCCGGCTCTGCCACCCCAGTCTTTAATATAGATGACAGTGTCTCCCCCTTTACCTCGGTGGATAACAACTATAGAACCTTCAGCAGCAGGATTACATCTATCACGGACTCCATCGTTCCTTTGAAACACGGTATTTGTAAGGGGCGAAGATCCGCTCCCTGGTTTACTGATTCTCTTAAAACCCTCAAGTCAGCCTGTAAGCAGGCCGAGAGGAAGTGGAGACACGGCTACTGTGACACTAACAAAACCCTTTGGAAAAACAAACTTATCGAATACAAAGCGGCCATTAGAGTGAGTAAATCGGACTATTACTGCTCTACTATCGTCAATGCAGCTAACAGCTCAAAAAACATATTTCAAATTTTAGAGAACCTCTTACATCCGGACTGTACGAAAAAAACTATTCCACCATCCCAGACGCTCTGTGATAACCTCGCAGAGTTCTTTCTGGATAAAATTAGGACAATCATCAACAACCTGGGAACCTCTCTACCCCAATACCCGCCTACCTCTCATGTAACCAGCCCTACAAATTACACTCCCAGTCCAGTCGGCTTGGCCAGGGAAAGTCTTCTGGCCCTCCCCCAGATTCCCGAAGCAGACTTTGAAAGACTGGCACTGAGCATCACCTCTGGGTCCCCTCTTGACCCACTGCACCCAAAAATCTGGAAGGCCTATGGGCACGAGCTATTCCACATTCTGCGGAGGATCTGTAACCAATCTCTCCGCAGTGGAGTGGTTCCAAACCCCTGGAAGCAAGCATTAATCACCCCGCTGCTGAAAAAACCATCCCTGAATCCAGAATGCCTTTCTAATTTCCGTCCCATATCGCTTCTGCCCTTTCCGGCGAAAGTGGTGGAGCGATGGGTCAGCACCTGCCTGTCATCTCACCTCGAGCAGAATCACGTTCTGGACGACTTCCAATTTGGATTTCGTCCAGCCCACGGCACTGAAACAGCTGTACTTTCGGCCATGGAAGAACTTCGAGTGCGGGCAGACAGGGGCCAGGCGGCGGCCTTGATCCTGTTGGACCTGTCTGCCGCATTCGATACCGTCAACCACGTGATCCTGCTAGAAAGGTTGAGAGCGGCGGGGGTTGATGGCTCTGCCCTGCTCTGGTTCCACTCTTTTCTTAGCGACAGGAAACAGGCTGTATCCCTTCCCCCCTATCAATCTGCCTTTTCCCCAGTCCCTCACGGTGTACCCCAGGGTTCCTCTATCAGTCCGATTCTCTTCAATGTTTATTTACTACCACTGGTCTCTCTTATTAAATCACATAACATGACCACAGTAAATTATGCTGACGACACCCAGCTTATTGTTTCCTGGGAGGGTGAAGACTCTATTACTTTAGAAGCATTCCACGACTGCCTGAGAGATACTGCCGGCTGGTTACACCATAACTCTCTCCAATTTAATTCCTCTAAAACCGAGGTCCTGTTTTGCCCAGCCAGCCGCATACCTCGCCCTCTGCCTGCTGATTTCTGGCTTCCGGAAAACTCGGACAACCCGCCACCTGTGGCCAGTGTGCGGAATCTGGGCGTCATGCTGAATAACAAGCTGAGCATGGAAACGCAGGTCTCGAGAACAGTTGCTACCTGCTCTGCCCTTCTGAGATCACTGCGTAAAATCTTGCCACTACTTCCACTATCCGCTAGAGCACAGATAGTCAGGTGTACCATCCTTAGTCGTATCGACTATTGCAATGCTCTCCTGCTGGACTCCCCCTTGGTACTGCTGGACCGTCTCCAACGTGTCCAATCAGCAGCAGCCAAACTGGCACTGGGATGGTCCAGGAGATCCTCAACCACTGCTGCCCTAGCCGAGCTGCACTGGCTTCCCTTGAAGCAACGAATTGCCTTCAAGTCTCTTTGCCTGGTCTTTAAGGCACTACATGGGCTAGGACCTATCCCTTTACAGCGGATGTTCACCTGGTACACTCCAACCAGAGCTCTCCGATCTGCTACCGCTCGACTTGTAATAGTTCCCAGATTCAAGAGAGCCAGGATTGGGGGAAGATCATTCCGAGTGGCGGCTGCAAAGCTCTGGAACAGTCTGCCTGCTGACATTCGCCATACTTCACAGCTCCTTCCCTTTCGAAAACTAATAAAGACTTGGCTTTTTCCCTAGATTCCCCTTCAGCACCATTTAACACTCCTTCCCCCTTCAGCACCATTTAACACTCTCCCACTGTTTTTCTATCTTAGGAGTAAGCCACCCTAGCGCCAGGATGCCTGCCAGGCGACAGCTGCGCTCTATAAATGTTTTAAAATAATAAATAAATAAATTCTGAATTTTGGGACTTTCATTGAAAATACCTGATGCATTTATTGGGAGAGAGTTTCAGAAGGGATAAACAACACTGATATCTGTGCAGGTCTTAAATAGTAAACTTGCTTTTGTGGGGGGTGTTTCCATCTTAGTTTGATTCTAGCTTTAATCAGTAACTAGCACAAGATATCCCTTCAGGATTTAATTCACAAACCTGCTCAGGGCTTGTCGTATATTATTATGACAGTGTTCAACCTGGCCTTTTTTGCAGGGTCATCCTAGATATTTGCCTTCCTTTGAATGGCACCTGTGAGACTTTGCAAGCATTAGGTTGGATCTCGACAACCTCTGGAGGCATAAACCAATGAGGAAAGAAGTACACACTCAGGAAGGAAGCCCTTGTCAGGAAGTATGATCTTACCCCTGAAATGTAAACGTTTAAGTATAGAAAAAGATACAAGCTGTGAAGCCGGTACTGGGTGGATTTCAAAGATTACTCCAAGTAGGCACTAGATGGTTGAGAGAAGGACAGTAAAGTAAGAAGTTACCGTGAGCTGAGCGATATAATTTTGAGAGAGCACATGCTCACTCTTTGTTTTTCAGTGTTGCACCAACACCTGATATACACCAAGCTCACTGACTCCAGCCACTTGCGTAGGAAGCAGACATTTGACTACGCATCAAGCTCTAAAAGAAGGTAACTGTGAGTGACTCAAGGAAGGGTGGTTCAGGTCCCTCCCAGCAAAGTGAGAGGTGTCCACAGTGAAATACAGGTCCCAAGATAAGGGTTCCCATGCCCCTTTTGAGGAAAATGTGAGGTTCTGGTGGGTGGTGGCCCAGGGAATTATACTTCTAACCCTGGTGCTTTGATTGTTCCCAGTTAGGACACAAGCAATGTGACTCTCTGTATTAGGAAACCACTCACTACGGGAAAGTCTACAAGGGTGGCCAGTGTGACTTTCGAGGGAAGTAGTCCCCAGGAGCAGAGGGTCGAACATGCCCTAGTCTCCCTTAGCTGGGAGATAGACTCAGAGGGTAAACTTGTGATCCTTGAGGGTGAGAGTCATCAGATCACAGTTAAATGGATACCTTTCACTGCTCTGAGAGATACCGGTACCAGCCAGACCATGTTGATGCAAAGGCTACTTTCCCCAGATCAGTACCTACCAGCAAATCTGCGTAAGGTAGCCCATGCCCAGGAATCAGACTTTGTCCAACCTGTGGTTCTGGTGCCCCTGGAATGGTGTGGGGAAGTCACCCAGAAGGGGGGCGCCATACTGAGTCCCCAGATGCCCATTGACTGCATCTCAGGAAATTAATTACCACCAGTGTTAGCAGAGCTTGGTTGGGCGTTTTCCCGGGCAACCTGATAGCTTAACTTTCTGGGGGTATTAACCCAACAGAGAGTAGGAGGGGCAGTGGATCAGAGAGCACCAGGCAGACCCCTGCATAACACTAACAGAGTATAAAGTCAAAGTCAAAGAGTCTTGTATAGCGCACATATCACCGTTATGTCTCAGGGCGCTTGCAGACCGGTCAACACAACAATGTTCTATATCTCATCATCTGGGAAACAGCCATGTTTTTAGTTCTCGGCGAAAGTGCAGGTTATCTGGAGTAGACGAGGTAGGAAAAAGAGCGTCCGCCATTTCGCACAGTGCGTACCCCTTGACGCCCTTGAGACGGGTGGTGGTTCCCCCTCAGAATTCTTGGCATGCCATGTACCTGTCCAGGTACAGGGTACAGACCCTAGACTGAGAGACCAGTCTCAGGATACTACCCTGGTGTGAAGGGGATTGGAAGTAGGGTGCTTAACACCCAGGTTTGGTGCAACCCCACTCAGAGAAACTTCAAGGACATGCAGGCCAACACCAAGGCTGGAAGTGAGACCTGCCCGAGGCCCCTACTTGGCATTTCCCTCTGCCAGTGGATGGACCGGGCCCTCTGCTGGGTGTTGTCCTTGTAGGCAGAACTTTCCTTGGTAAAAGGACAGAAGTCTGAGCCAAAGGGCGGAAGGGTCTATCACCTGAACAGGAAAGTTTATCAAGGTATTGATTGTTCTACCCTAGCTTTTGGCTGAAGGGGGATCATGTTGGGCCTGGCCGTTTCTGCAAGGTCACCCCAAATTGTTGTCATGTTCTGAGATGAAGCGTGCATTGGTTACCCAGTAATTTCATTCACCCTGCTTGCCGAGACTACGGCAAGGCAACAGAAACTATACATGTTTAGAGTCTCGTACATTTTTCTCTGTTAGATATCGTGCCTGGCCTTCTTGTGCTGTTTCTCCTCTATGTTCTTATTTATGTAGCATTGTTGTATATGCGTGGGCAATACTCAAAGGTGCTTGAGTGCTTTACTCTAGCTCTAAATCATTACATAAGGTTTTAAGACTTTAAGAATCAGAACTCCCTTACTGATGGAGCAGCCTTTCCCTACCTAGGATCCTTCCTGCGTTTGGAGCCTCTGTGGTGGTGTCTTGGCAGTGCGAGAGGGCTGCGAGGGACGCGAAAGAAACATCCGGTGGGTTCTGCTGGTCTCCCTCGCCGCTGCTGCACCCTACCATCTGTGCGCGGCCGCCGAGGGGGAAGACCACAACCCCCAGCGCTCCCCGCGGCTGACCCCGCCCACAGGGATTCCGCGCCAGTTGGTGCTCTAAAAAGTGGTCAGAGTTGCTGAGGAGCGGGCGGACTTTAAGAATCAGAACTCCCTTACTGACGGAGCAGCCTTTCCCTACCTGGGGTTCTTCCTGCGTTTGGAGCCTCTGTGGTGGTGTCTTGGCGGGACGAGAGGGCTGCGAGGGACGTGAAAGAAACATCCGGTGGGTTTTGCTGGTCTTTCTCGCTGCTGCTGCACCCTACCATCTGTGCGCGGCCGCCGAGGGGGGAGACCACAACCCCCAGCGCTACCCGCAGCTGACCCCACCCACACGGATTACGCGCCAGTTGGCGCTCTAAAAAGAGGTCAGAGCTCCCGCGGCACGGGACGCGACGCGGGCGCAGCGGGGCTAAGCCCGGGCAAAGGGCAGGCCGTCTGTGGCAATCCGTGGCCGACCGAGGCTGGGCTGGGCCATCCCTTTTGGTCTATTTTTATTGCATTTGTACAGCTTGCGGACTGCAATCTTGTAAATACTGCCTTTTAAATAATATATAGTTATATACTGTATTATTTCTATTTTTAAATTTTTGATGCAATCATTAATATTGTATTTTTAGCGTGGTAATATAGTGAATATCTCTCTGTGCTATCATTCTAACACATCTAGATCTATCGCTAAAGACATGGGGAAAAATACCCCCATTCATTCGAATGGGAAAACAAAAGCAGTTGTTAATCCCCCCTACCTACCTTGACAGCAATAGACCGAATGCTGCAGCAGACGATTGGGGTGGTCCCCTCTGCTATTGAAAGCACAGAAAGACGCCTCTCTCTGCCACCCGGCTTCCTCCCCCTTAGCTAATACAAATATGTCTATGCTAACCACTAACTCCCAGGATTCCTTACTAGCCCCCTCTTTTGTTGCTTTGCCTAGAAGAAATAGTATTATCCCAATAATTGAAAGATCATTTAGGGATCACACGGACGTAATTGAATTATTGCCTCTAACTGCAAGATTATCTGTGACTCCCTCTCTATGTGTCAGCAATCAGATCAGTGACCCCGTTCCTCTAGACGAGGACGTCTCAGGCAAAGAGGGACATGATATCTCAGGGAGCCCAATCCCTATCTTAAATATTAGTGATAGCCCCTGTGTGAGAACTAGAGGACAGAAGGCTAGATCTAAGCAAAAACATACTGCTAGAGAAAGGCAACCTAGTAAAACAAATAAAACTAGTAAAAGGAATACCAAATCCAAACAAAATAAAGTTACGGAAAACTTAAATGGGAGTAGAGGGAGTAGAGGGAGCGAGGAGAATGATCAGATTGAGACTGTCCCTTTACCAACTACAAATAGGGACCTAAAAGATGATTCATTCTGGGAGAGAATGGAAACCCTATTAATTAATTTTTTAGAACCTATTACTCTAAAAGTCAAAAATATAGAAGTAAGGCTAACTAACATCAAGGGTAAGCTTGACAAGCAGCTGACCCCAAGTGAGGTTAAGTCTTTACCTCACATTAGTGCCACATGTTCTAAAACTGGCTCATTAGCCCCCGCTAAAGTGTCAGTTCCAGCCAAAGTGGCAGTTCCTGTTAAAACACCAGCTCCAACTAAAGTACCAGCTAAATCCAAACACCTCAATCCAAAGCTTACCGATCGGCCTGACCACAAAGGCTCAAAAGGAGACACAATATCTCACGATAATGGGTCTGTTGACTCACCTATGATAGTCCCGAATGTGTCCTCGTTTGTACCATCTCAACAAAATAGAACATCAGAGGACCATTTCGAGGAAGGAGTAACACCGAATCTCTTTAATCTAAATCTCCCGCCAGAAGCAACACCATATACTGTGGTCTTGGCAAATGTACCTCCAATTCCACCTAATAATGTTGAAAACTGGTCAACCCTGAGAAATAAATCTCTTTATTTCTTGTCATCTATGGTTGGACTTAAAAATCATCTTTTCTCAGAGTTCAAAATGGCTAGACGAGCAAGATGGGTAGGCATATCAAATAAAACGTGGAGGGGTGACTGCGTAGTTCTATCATTTAGGTGCCCTCAACTGGTCAATACAGTGTTGGAAAGAGTGGCCATGGGGACTTATGATTCACACCTTGTTAACATTCTCTCCCTTGGTTACTTTTATTCCCCTCCTCGACCAATCAGACGCATAGCCCCCGCCCGCTGCCTGCCAATGAACTCAGAAGAACCATGGGTTAGAAGATATGGAATTCCTACATTTAATTACTATGACACTCACAGTGGTTTGGAAAACATCGATTGACTGCGGTCGGTTACTACTAACCCCATTGCACCAGGTTTAGATGAAGTTTCTCATCCTGATTTCTGTATGAGTGAACATGTAGTTGCATCTGGGGAGAAATTACCACCAGTACTGCCAGCAATGTGTGAGGATGTGGAGCTTGGAGGGGGTGCCTTGACAGCAAATGAGGACATAGGGCGGGGGGTGACCAACTGGCCCCCCTTTCACACACTGACCCCACCCTGATGTCCCCTGCAGTCTTGTCTATCCCCCTGACAAGTCCATCGGTGCTTAAAATTTCATCATGGAACATAGCTGGTATCAGATATAAAATTGAAAACCCAATTTGGAGGGATTTTATTCAATCCCAAGACTTGCTTTGTTTTCAAGAAACATGGAGCGTTGAACCAGTACACTTGAACGGCTATAGAACTTTTTGTACTTCAGCTGTAGCTGTCCCTCATGGAAGACCTAAGGGTGGCCTGAGTGTCTACTTGTCTAACAAATTAGAGCTTGAGAAAATTATTGAACCTGTTAAAGACACTTATTTTCAAATTTTGGTTCTTGGTCTGGCTTGTGACACCCCAATTGCAATTGTCAATCTATATAATAATATTCCCTGTGATGATGTTACGAATGTCTTAGGCAAATTGACTAAAGCCTTGTTTGTACTGGAAAATAATTTTAAGCATAAATTGATGGTAATCATGTTGGGGGATTTCAATTGTAATTTGTGTGAATTAACTAAGGACAATAGATTCGGCGTAACACGGGATGATGGTGAGGGACGTTTCCACTTCAAACATACTATTTTAGGGGAACAATTTAATATCTTGCTGGCTAATTTCGATCTAGGGTTTGTAAATGAAATGTGTATCTCTACCCCTACAGTAGCTCCAACATTTACTGGTAGAGGTTGCTCTACAACCATAGACTATATCACTATTTCTAACAAGTGTGGGAACAGAATCCATTCTTTTAATGTTCCTGATATAGTTTTGAGCGACCACTTTCCGCTTTGCGTGTCTATTCTGCTGCCTACTGTATCAACACTGATCAATGATAAAGAATGCAACAGCTTGGACGCTGACTTAGTAATTGGTAAAACTAATGGATATACATTAAAATGGTCTATGATAAATGAGGCAGAGATAATTAAAACAGTGGTTGATAAATGCTTTTTAGAAATAACTACGTGCTTAGAGATAGATTCACCACCTGAAATTTGTCTTGCATCCTTTTCTGTAATATCAAACGAAATTAAAAACTCCCTCACTAGGCAATTTAAGAACCGAAAGAAAGAGAGAGGCTGGTTTGATTCCAGATGTACTAGGGCCTATGCAGCCCTAAAAAAGGCGCTGCACAATAAACCTAGATCTGCTGAGGAAATCCGCAGATCTAGGAAAGATTATAAAATGGCAATTAAAGATAGGAAAAATATTCTGAGGTCTGAAGCTTGGGAGGCTCTTCATTCAGCCTCCATAACAAATGATAGTGCGAGCTTCTGGAAAATTGTGAGAACTCCCTTCCTTAGTGAAGATGTCAGCCCAAAAATAGACATTGCAATATGCGACTCAGATTGGGTCAGACACTTTTCGAGAGTGTATGAAGGAGAAGAACAAGTGGGGTCTTTGATCCCCACTCTTGATCATCTCCCTAGCAGAAACCTGCATTTTACTCTCGAGGAGGTTGAAAAGGCCCTGAGTAGAAGCAAGGGCGCTAAGGCGCCTGGCCCAGACGGGGTTCCCATAGATATATTTAAGAGTGTTTCTCCTCTATGGGCGCCCCTTCTGGTCCAGGTGCTTAACGCTAGCTGCGTTGCTGAATTCCTGCCCACCTGGGTGGAATCTGTCATAGTTCCGATTTACAAGAAGGGAAATAGACAGGACCCAGCCTGTTACAGGCCTATTTCCCTATTGGATTCCTTCACAAAGATAGGAGGAGGAAAACTCTGTTCTGTCTGATCTTCAGTATGGCTTTCGTTCCGGTCTGGGGACAGTAGAACAGGGTTTGAACTTGCTAATGTTAGTCGGGAAATACACAAGGGCAAAACAGGGTAATTTGTCTTTGGCCTTTGTAGATCTCTCGGCCGCCTTAGATTGTGTGGTCCATTCTAAACTGTGGTTAATACTAGAACAACTTGGGGTTGAATCTAACATTATTTATTATCTTAAACGTTTTTATAGAAACGCGTCAGCCCGCGTTCGCTTTGGCCTAAATGGAGAACGCACCGACAAAATTCCAATCAGAAGCCGGGGTCAGGCAGGGCTGTGTCCTGGCCCCCTTCCTTTTTAACTTGTATATAAATGGATTGGAAGACATCTTGTGCAAAGATGGCTTTGATCCCCCATTTGTAGGAGGCCGCCCAATACCAGCACTTTTGTACGCTGGCGATGCTGTACTTATGTCACGTACTCAAGTGGGCTTACAGCGGGTGGTTGGCAGCTTTTCCCGCTTTATGAATGAGCTGGGCCTGAAAGTCAATACATCAAAGACTTTCACTATATACTGTGGTAGGCAAAATAAATCCAAGAGGCCAATTTTTATAGCAGGACAGAAGCTTGAATTTGCCAAGCATTTTTCCTATCTCGGGATACTTTTTGCCCAAAATGAGATGTGGACCCAAGCTGTTTCTGTTAAAAAGCTTGAGCTCTTTCGATCGACCGCTGCTCTTAAAATTCTCAAGTAAACTAGGGACTAGACCCCCTGCAGAACTAATTCAAATCTATAAAGCCAAATGCGTAGCCGGTGCTACCTATGGTAGTGGGGTTTGGGGTTTTGCAAACTCCGCACCTATCCAGGTTGCTGAAAATTCTTTTTTAAAATACATCCTGGCACTCCCCAAAAGCTCCTCTAATTTTAACTGTCACTCAGAATTAGGCCTTTTTTATATAACAGACCTGATTAAAATAGAGCCAGTGCTGCTATGGCACAGACTCTGGACACAAGAAGCAACACATTTAAACAGAGATGTCCTGATAGACATTTTAAAATTAGAGGGTGCTACTAAATACCATGGGTGAAGTATGTTTCCAATTATTTAAAAGACATTGGGAGAGAAGAATATTTTCTTAATTCTATGGATATCTCAGAAATCTCACGAAAAGACTTGAAGAAGGAGTGTCTAGCCCTTTTGGATTCCCACAGGACTGCAGCGGAGGTCTTAAAACCTTCTGTCCAGCAGCATCAACTGGTTTTAGCAACTTTTAAGATTCAGCCCTACTTAATCTATGTAACTAATAACTATGAGCGCTTTTTACTTTCGCGCTTTAGATTTAATATTTTCCACAGATTGGTTAGTTTCCCTATGATTAATAATTAGACGCACGATCTACCTCTTTGCCCTTGTGACAATATCTCACCCCAGAGTACCATTCATGTATTCCTATTTTGTAAATTGTATGATGAAATGAGGAAAATGTCTTATTGACATTTTTAGGAGAATTAGGACTTCATCATTGCCGTGTGGCGATGATTGGTATTCAAGCCCTAGACAACCATGTATGTGTAGCAAGAACAACTTTGTACTTAAAAAATGTGATGATCATTAGGAAACGTATGGTCATATAACTGCACTTTATAATTGTAATTGTTTCTCCCCCTTGTACTTGACTCCTATGAATTTAATGAATTCCTGTATTTTTATATATGTACCTTTTTTTAATATTGTAATTATGCACTTTTTTATCTGTACTTTTATGATTGCACCTAACAATCGAATAAAGATATTTTGATTGATTGTTGTCATCTTTTGCTGAGCACGTTGTTATTGGCGTTAGGACTCTGTGCACTTTTTCCTAGCTGACCAGTGGTAAAGTGCTTCTGCTCTTGCCCTAAAACATGGTAAAATTGGCTTAGACCTGATTGGTACATCTAATTTCCTTGACTGTAAAGTAAATGGGACTACATGTCCCCAGGGCCCTGCCTGTAAATGAAATGCGACCAATGAGTAGCAGCACTCAGTCAGTCAATTTACCTTTATTCGGCACAGAGCCATAAAAGATAAAACCATACCATACAGGTAAAGATACATTAAAACTAAAAGGATAAAATCACACAAAATTGCATAAAAAACACTAGAAGTATAAAATATTTGAAGTTACATAGTTGTACAACTAAGAACGATTTCCAAACGGGATAAGTTAGGCAGTAAAGGTAGGCCTTAAAGATAGGACCTAAAGGCTCCGAGGGCAGGATGCATAGCATTTAATCAATAGAACATGTGGGTATAGGTTTGACATGCCCGGGCAAGGAAAAACTCCTAAAGTCATTTTTAACTGTTGCAAGGTCTATCTCTTCCATAGATTAACACTAGGTTGCCTTGTTATACTTAATGGCCAGATTTACGACTATTCCATTTTGCGAGGCGCAAATTGAAACGTTTTGCGATTCGTAATTTGCAACTAACAAAATGGGATGTACAACAATTGCTCAGACACTATTATTTGAGATTCCCAATGGAGTAGCAAATGACCGGCCTCATTAATATTCTGAGGCAGATCGCAATATGCGACCCCATTAGGAAAGGCCGGCACTCACAGGGATGGTGGCCTGCTGGGGTCAGCAGACCACCATGTCAAACCACTAACCCTGGGCGTAGTGGGGCTCCGCGGAGCTACGCGGAGAGGGCGAGAAGCTACGCCCACTCCCGCACTCCGCGTAGCCCCACTACGCACCTCCCTCCCGCTCTCCCCTACATACTTTATTTAAGCAATTACACGGATTAAAACAACTTTAAAGCACTTACCTTGTCCGGGGCTCGTCCGGGTCTCCCTCTTTGAATAGCGTCCTTTTCCTGGATACCAATGCGCATGCGCGGGCGGCCGCGCATGCGCATTTCTCCTGAGAAATGCGCATGTGCAGCCGCCCGCACTTTCCTGGGTCACCTTACTCTGTATGGCTCTGTTGTTATGGGCTCTGTGCTCCTTTCATACACTGAGACAAAGAAAGCCTAGGTGTGAGGAATGTGGTTCTTCCTGACACAGTGACTGGGGAGGAGTTGTGCTCTGCCCCGATTACATTTTAGAGGTTCCTGTCTGCAGTACACACACATTTTTTATTAAAACCAAAGATATGACAATTGAAAAAATGACTACAATATTCAATATTCTATTTAGATAAGACGCACCTGTCATCCAGTGTTTGTTCTTAGTCACTCTACAAGTTTCTTGATGTTCAAGCAAACTTTTATTTCAATATGTTATTTTGAAAAGTATACTGGACTGTAAAATATTTTTAAAAAACAAGAAACGTTACTAAATAGGGCAAGTCTGTGTAGTTACTGAAAGCAAGAGGTACCTATTCATTTCAATTGGAACTTCTATGATGTGAACAAACAATTTGGGGACACCAGATCTACCCTTGCTTTTGTCACCTTAGGCAGTTTTGAGCCAGAATCAGGGAAAAGGGAAGAATTGACAACAACTAGTTTTGGGTGTAGGGCAGGGAATTCCCCCACACAAAATTTGGCACCAGGCATTAACATGGGGAAATCGGAGCCTCTGATCAGAATCCTACTACTACTGTACCTGTGGAAGATTCCGAAGAAAAACTGCCCTGCTGTCAGGGGAAGAGGAACTGCCCTACTGACTGAAGAAGAATTTGACCTGCTTGTCTTAACCCCTTGGCCGCGGCGGTAATTCCGCCACAGCGCTAGTGGGTAGGGGGGACGTGCGAGGCCCCCATGCTCGTGACGGAACCACTCCGTCACGAGCCACGGTGGCGCTGTGCTTGTGACGGAATGGTTCCGTCACGGCCCCGCCCGCTCAATAGAATGCGCGGCGCAGGTGCAAAATTGATGCCACGCAAGCGTGGCAGCCGGGCCGTGACGGAACCATTCCGTCACCAGCACAGCACCACCGTGGCTCGTGAGGGAATGGTTCCGTCACAAGCATGCAAGGGGTTAAACCCAGGCTACCTAAAGTGACTACAAGGGTCAGTTGGCTGATCTCCTGTTTGAGCTACAGGGGCACAACAATCTTCCAGAGGTCTCCCTGCAATTGCCCAGCAGACCAGAACCAAATGGACCTGCCTGAGCCCTGCTGCCGGCCTCTGCTGGGGTGAGTCCTTATCCCTAAGAGGTGCACCCCAGGTGCAGGACCCTTGGCTGGCATCAGTAAGAACGTCTGAGGAAAAAGTGAAAATACATTGGTTCTGCACTCTTTGCGGCCAAACAGTGAACTCTTTGCACAGAGAAAGGACAGTTTGCACCACCAGCAATGATGACAACTGCACTTAGTGCCAACAGAAACAGTCCACATGAGTCAACTGATGTGAAACTCCAGTGACAACCAGCTCTTCGCGCTACAGCAATGATTGTCCACGACGTTCAACCTGCTCCTTGCGCTGACTGCCTCCTCCTCTTGGCTCCTGCCAACATGAATGGCAGTTTTCATGACTTTGAGAAGGTAACACTTCAGCAGGACTATCCTGGCACCTGTATATACCCACGCTCCATCATGGTCAGCCTGAACTTTCCCCCAGTCTACCACCGACCAGATAACTGTGACTGGCTCTTTGTGCTTCTTGATGATATTTCTACCTAAACTTTACCTCATATCTTCGGTTCTACTGAATGGATTCTGATCATTTTGAAGTCATATCAATTATTACATTTGATTCTATTTTCTAGGTTTGTTTGGGATGTTTCTTGCGTTGTATATTCACTTTATTGCTGTTTATGTGCTGCATAAATACTTTACACATTGCCTCAAAGTTAAATCGGACTGCTTTGTGATAAGCTACCAGAGGGTTTAGCACATTTTGATCTAGTGGCTTTTGTGGTTCACTCCAACAAGGATTGGGTTTGTTTTTTGAGTAGTTACTTCACCCCTCTCATCTAATAACCCAATTTCCTACATAGTGTTTTTGGTAATCTTAGAAATTAGGATTGAGTGTATTGGGGTTGGAGAGTTTCCAGTTTGGCAAGCGGTCCATTACTGCTGCCTGGACATTAATGGGTGAAGTTAGGGAGACCTATTTGAATTGGCTTAGAAGAAATGAATGTGATTACATTTTAACAAACATCAGCAAATGTTAGAAGTTGTTTGAAGAAGGTAAGTGGAAGGGGTGATACAAGAGAGCATTTCATGTGAGGCCTACTCCTATCTGTGTATATTCTTAAGAATCTCCAAACTTATGGAAATGGATCCCCAGAAATTATTATAGGCTTTAAGCAGGTTTTTCTGAAGAGATTTGTGAGTGAAACGCTAAACAAAAAAGAGGTAAGGGTGCTCTCTAAGTACTTATGCCTCTCACACAAGGAAATGCAATATTATGTGGTACGCGACTATTGCGAGCTACTGAATGTTTGATACTCCTGATGCTAATTCTGTTATTTGCACAAGCCTTTGCTTCCATGTTTTAAATGAGATATTGTTTTAACCAGTAGTTGATTTTCCGCAGACCCGCGGTGCCGCTTGTTAGAGCGAGCTCGCCATTTTGAGGGTCAACGTTCTAGTTGCCTTCACCTACAATCGCCATAAATAACACGCTGGCTCGACCGCGCAGCCTGTGGTACGTGACTATTTTGAGCTACTGAATGTTTGATACTCCTGCTGCTAATTGCGTTCTTTGCACAAGCCTTTGCTTCAATGTTTTTAATGAGATTGTTTTAACCGGTAGTTGATTTTCCGCCGACCCGCGGTGCCGCCTGTTAGAGCGAGCCCGCCATTTCGAGGGTCAGCGTTCTAGTTGCCTTCACCTCCAATCGCCATAAATATCAAGCTGGCTCGACCGCTCAGCAGGTGCGCCACCGGCGTGCCAAAGGTGCACCAAAGGCAAGACTGTCTGCGCCCGCGGCACCCGGAGCGGGCCCAGCGCCGAAACCCCTGGTCAATTTTCTGTCCACAGATATAGCCAGCAACAACTCCTCAATATTAGGAAGGGTGAGTGCCAGGTCTCTAACTGCTGGAAGGGGGGGGCTAAAGCCTGAAATATACGAATGCCTAGTTTGTGGCTTTTGTTTCACTCCACTAACCTGTGCTGGGGATAGGGACTTACCTACACCACGCATGCGGAATAAGCCCATTTCAAAATGTAAGAAAGGCCAGGACCTTAGGCAATATCCCTTACACAAAGTAGGTACATCCTGCGGTCAGGAAAGTAAGGTTGAGACACAGGTGCAAAAAAACACACCCTGTCATGTATGTTACTAAATACGCGATCACTTGTAAAACATAAATTTCAATTTGAATGCCTCCTACAATCAGACAAGCCTGACATTGTCTTTCTGACAGAGACTTGGACAGATGCAAGCTCAGACCCTGATTGGAATGTGGCCCTTCCCCCGGGCTATGCAGTGGCACAACAGGACAGGACGGAGGGTAGAGGTGGGGGCATAGCCCTGATCTATCGAGATCACCTAAAACTGCGTCAGAAGGCCTCGACGCTGCCCCTGTCAGAGGTGCTACAGATTTCATTGAAATTGAACGAGTGTGCTGCGTTTCAAGGTCTTCTTGCATACCGGTCCCCTGGGCCTAGAACTGCTTTTTCGCAAGCCCTCCTGAATTTCCTAGAACTAAGTCTGGACTCTGACTCATTCACTATCATGGGGTATTTTAACTATCATGCACAATCAACAAATCCCTGTTAGAGTAGTGGCAGACTAGGATCGCTGAGAAAAAAGCTGCATAGGGAAAATTAAGGTAGTCAAATACTCAGTGGATTGTCCAATGGACACATCAGACATAAATACAGGACTAAGTCTAAGCGAACTCACACAACATGTAAAAGTAAAACGCTACTGAATAATTATAAAGATGTACAAAAATTTATTTGAAGCCTCCCAACTGGGTTACAGTCTAAAATATAAACAATATGTAAAATATAAAATACCATCTAAGATGGTGACAATATTAAAATTATGCACAGTCAAAGTGTTGTAAGCAAGTCGACGCGGCGTTTCGGTGTTACTCAATCTTGACACCTTCTTCGGGACATATACATTTGACTTCTTATCTACAAGCAAATAACAAGATTTTAACATCACAATATAATCTGTCTGTTAGCGTTTTTCTACATGCCCTGCTCTTTAAAACTCATTGTCTGATATTTAATATATACTTTAACATCAATCCCACTGGCAGCTTTAAATCCATTGTTGACTAATGCTGTAAGACTTACACGACACAAAGTTAATTTGACAATTACCCTATCTAGGTAAAAAAAAAAAAAAAAAAAAAAAAAAAAAAAATTTATGTGTACCTTTATCTTATATTGGAGAAGCTTGTCAATTGCTATCTCTGTTGGTGATTAGTTCTCACCAGGTTTTCTTCACATGGTTTCATGCACATGTGAAAAGTCTAGATATAACAAAACAGAAAGTACCGCTCCTTAGTTATATTGCTAGTACTCCACCTGCCATCAATACTTAAGGCAGTGGTAGATTTATTTACCTTATATTTAGGACTGGCAATTGTCAGTTTACACGGAGGAACCACCGTTGTTGATAGAGGGGGCTCCCTTTAGGGACTGGTTCGATAATTTGTTGAAGAAATTTTTCTCATTATTCTTGTCCTTAATATAAAAAAAGAAATTTTTTGAGTATTTAGGGGTCTGCTGTTAAACGTTATCACTAATGTGCCAGGAAGTCCCCGTTTCGTTACTCACCCATTGGATGTGGGTAGATGTTCAGATTATGGCTATTAGGACTCTCCGCACCTGTCCGGGCCTTTATATGCAACCAGGGAATTCAGAGTCTAAAAACATAAGTATTATCAAGGGTTAACGTTCTCATTGTATTTCCCTTCAGGAGTAGCTCTTTATTATTTCCATTATTAAATTGTAACTCCATTGTCTGCATCTGTCTCGGTCACTCTGATTTTAGATCGTCCATATTTGACTCTTTGAAGTCTTTAACCCAAAGTTGTAGACAGTAATAATAAAAAAAATGTCACATGTTGCCGTTTTTTTACATGTTTATTTTCTGTATACCATCATTCCTTTTGTTTAATACACTTACAGATGCTTATTTTTATATTTCAGAATGAATTAATCTGGTTAATTTTTTTGCAAAGAAAAGCCTTTATCGCTCTGTAATCACAAGCTAAGGTAGTGAGGATCGAACATAAATGAAATACTTCCGGGATCACAGCCCCGAGTACTGTCCCTTTGACTCGAGACAAACCAGATTAATTCATTCTGAAATATAAAAATAAGCATCTGTAAGTGTATTAAACAAAAGGAATGATGGTATACAGAAAATAAACATGTTGCTGCGATTTTGTACATTAATCGACGCCATCACTTCCGGGTCACATCGGGCAGAATCAGAATAAAAACGCATCTATTTTACGTGTCATTTCACTTCGGATTTCGAGAAGTGAGGCGACACGGAGGAACAGGGAGGCCGACTTGAAGCAAAAAGGTACGTGTGTATATGCCCCCGGGATAGTTTCGTTTTGAACAAGAATAGGCTATTTTTAAATGCCTAACTAGCGAACGAGAGAGAGAGGTATAACTGCCCTAGGATCCTGATGTAGAATGTGTAAACGGGTTGGGGGTGCAGCCAGACTCTCAGCAGAAACTCTCATTAGAGACCGCTTTGCATGTAATGCAGAATGTAAAAAAACGGCAACATGTGACATTTTTTTTATTATTACTGTCTACAACTTTGGGTTAAAGACTTCAAAGAGTCAAATATGGACGATCTAAAATCAGAGTGACCGAGACAGATGCAGACAATGGAGTTACAATTTAATAATGGAAAGAATAAAGAGCTACTCCTGAAGGGAAATACAATGAGAACGTTAACCCTTGATAATACTTATGTTTTTAGACTCTGAATTCCCTGGTTGCATATAAAGGCCCGGACAGGTGCGGAGAGTCCTAATAGCCATAATCTGAACATCTACCCACATCCAATGGGTGAGTAACGAAACGGGGACTTCCTGGCACATTAGTGATAACGTTTAACAGCAGACCCCTAAATACTCAAAAAATTTCTTTTTTTATATTAAGGACAAGAATAATGAGAAAAATTTCTTCAACAAATTATCGAACCAGTCCCTAAAGGGAGCCCCCTCTATCAACAACGGTGGTTCCTCCGTGTAAACTGACAATTGCCAGTCCTAAATATAAGGTAAATAAATCTACCACTGCCTTAAGTATTGATGGCAGGTGGAGTACTAGCAATATAACTAAGGAGCGGTACTTTCTGTTTTGTTATATCTAGACTTTTCACATGTGCATGAAACCATGTGAAGAAAACCTGGTGAGAACTAATCACCAACAGAGATAGCAATTGACAAGCTTCTCCAATATAAGATAAAGGTACACATAATTTTTTTTTTTTTTTTTTTTTTTTTTTTTTTTTACCTAGATAGGGTAATTGTCAAATTAACTTTGTGTCGTGTAAGTCTTACAGCATTAGTCAACAATGGATTTAAAGCTGCCAGTGGGATTGATGTTAAAGTATATATTAAATATCAGACAATGAGTTTTAAAGAGCAGGGCATGTAGAAAAACGCTAACAGACAGATTATATTGTGATGTTAAAATCTTGTTATTTGCTTGTAGATAAGAAGTCAAATGTATATGTCCTGAAGAAGGTGTCAAGATTGAGTAACACCGAAACGCCGCGTCGACTTGCTTACAACACTTTGACTGTGCATAATTTTAATATTGTCACCATCTTAGATGGTATTTTATATTTTACATATTGTTTATATTTTAGACTGTAACCCAGTTGGGAGGCTTCAAATACATTTTTGTACATCTTTATAATTATTCAGTAGCGTTTTACTTTTACATGTTGTGTGAGTTCGCTTAGACTTAGTCCTGTATTTATGTCTGATGTGTCCATTGGACAATCCACTGAGTATTTGACTACCTTAATTTTCCCTATGCAGCTTTTTTCTCAGCGATCCTAGTCTGCCACTACTCTAACAGGGATTTGTTGATTGTGCATGACTGAATATTCCCCCTCCCTGAAAAACAATACAGAGGATCCTCCACTCTTTTTTAACTTGAATTGTACAGCTTGTCAGCTGGGAGGCACACATTATTGATCAATCTAGATCGAGGCATAGACCCACGTAAGCATCCCAATTTATGAATGGATGCGTTAAAAACCTACGGGTTCTCTGAAGAGGAGTTTAATAAAATCGTTAATGGCACCTCAAAAAACTTTACATCTATAGCCACCTCGAATAATGATGAGGAGAAATGGAAAGAACTGTGGAATAACAAAAAGAAACTAGTGCGCACAGAACTCCATGCTGACTTTTTAATTGACTATCTCAAAAAAGGTATAATTCCTAGTGGCTTACAGGTTAAAAATGAACCTGGAGTGTTCATACGACACGACAAGTTCATTGAAAACTGGACCCTGATTGCGAACAGATGCAGCAGGGACTGGATGCTGTTAATAATTGAAACAGCTAATGCCATTTTGATAATAGAAAGAAGAGAGATAGAGGAATTAGAAGCAAAACTGGACACATCAGCATACGAAGACGCAAAGAAAAAACTTGATGAGATCCAAAAAGACGTCTCCGGTTACAGGGACTACCTTTTTGGGAAAAAAAGTAATAAATTCAATAAAGATGTGGCCAACTATAACACCGAGATAGTCTACCCATACACCCAAAAAGACTTTTTTGATCGCCCTAGGGAGAACTACTCTAATAGAAATCAATGGCAACAACCTAGACACAGATATCCTAAAAAAAGAGTGACATTTACAGATTCGTCTTACACGAGTACGGATTCTGAAAATGACAACACTAATGAGAAAAACAAATCAGGAGAATCAACCTCAACTCCTAACAGAGATTCACTATCTTTTTTAGGACAAAGAGGCAGAGGGAATCCTCAACATCATCAAAACCAGTCACGGGGCAATGGGAGGGGCAAGTTTTTCCCTCAACCTCAACAACAAAGGAGGTACTACACGAGGAGTCAACCCAAGTGGGACTAGATCAAAAAGCTGCCATCATAAATCTTTCCGATTTTACTTTAAGCAAAACAGAAAAGGATGTCTTAGAAAAAGGTCTCGGTTTCGCCATAGGCACAAAAGTGGACAGATATAATTTAGAACGAGACCTGCAGGGCTTTTTCAGAAAAATACGCCTCCAAGATTATTTTAGAGATAAACCTCCAAAAGAAGGCCCTATTAATAAATCTGGTCTAAAACCTAAATCCGAGTGGACTCCAAACATAAATATGGTGCACAAACAAGTAGATCTTTTTGAAAAGGTGGTAGAAAGCAATATCTCTAATCTCCTACCACACTCAAGGGCAGGTTTGAATAATTTAAACACTGTAGAAAGATCAGCACTTACTAACTTGGAAAACAACAAAAATATTACAATCAAACCAGGAGATAAAGGGGGCAGTATTGTCCTGATGAACACGGATGACTATAACAACAGGATGATGTATCTTTTAAATAATACTGAACACTATTGTTCATCTTCTAGACAGGAGTGGAATGCTTTAATCCAAAAAGTAAATAATTTACTAGAGTTTGCTAAAGAAGACGAAATAATCTGTCTTGATGAATACAATTTTTTTAAAAACTAGGCCCCTGTCATTCCAGCCCTCTATGGACTTCCAAAAGTTCATAAGAGTCTAACCAACCCTCCTATGCGCCCGATTGTCTCGAGTATCAACTCTGTGACCGAGCCATTGAGTAAATACATTGATAAATTTCTTCAACCTATGGTAACGAGGCAAAAAGCGTACATAAAGGATACTACCTGTATGATCAATAAAATTGAAGGGTTAGTGTATGATGTAAATAACCAATGGTTAGTTACCCTAGACATAGAGGCCCTCTACACCAATATCCCACAGGATGATACCATCAAGATGTTGGAGGGCCTCTTACAAATAGGACTAGAAGATCTTAGCAATCATGCAACATTTATTTTGGAATGTGCCGAAATAATTTTAATAAATAATATTTTTTTGTTCAAAAATGATTTTTATAAACAAATTAAAGGGACCAGCATGGGGGCTACCTGTGCCCCTAGCCTGGCATGCTTATATGTTGCCGCCTTTGAGGACCGACATATTTTTAACGATATGGCACCATTTAGCGAAAATGTGACATGTTGGTCGAGGTATATCGACGAAATTTTTTTTATTTGGACGGGCAACCTGGACACGCTCACGGAGTTCATTGCTTGGCTAAATCTAGGCGATAAAAATCTTCGCTTTACCTCAAACTATAATAAGGAAAGCATTGAATTCCTGGATATTAAAATCCGTGTAGAGAATGCAGTTTTAGGTGTTGATCTTTACACCAAACCTACTGACAGAAACACATTACTGCACTACAAAAGCAACCGTCCAAGATGCCAAAAGGACAACATACCATTCGGCCAATTTTTAAGAATCAGGCGTAATTGTACGAATATTCAGGATTTTAATAGACATGCTGACGCCCTATCTGACAAATTAAAAAATCGAGGATACCCCAAAAGCCTAATTAGGAAAGCCTACAAACGGGCGAAATATTATGATAGGGACGCACTGTTTGATAAAGACAAACAGAAACAGAATAAGAATCAGGACAAATTAATTTTTGTCACAAACTACAGTATAGTAAGCAACAAGATTAAAAATATCATTAACCGAAATTGGCCGTTGCTCAACGATAGGCAGGAAGTAAATATCCCAAAACCCATGTTCAGCTTCAGAAGAAATAGGACTATAAGAAACTGTTTAGTTCACACCTTTACTGAAAAGAGCAAGGACAGCCAAGGAACAATTGATAACAACCCATTGCCCACTGGCAATTTTTGTTGTAATATGTGTACAAATTGCTCATCACTTATGAAGGGCAAGGCGATTACCTATAATGGACTTGATCATAAAATCAAAAGTTTTATCAATAGCAAAACTAAAAATTTGATTTATATGATAAAATGCCCGTGTGATAAAGCGTACATAGGGGAAACCGCTAGAGAAATAAAGGTGAGGATAACAGAACATAAATCCGCAATCAGAACCAAAAAAATGACCGCTCCTCTGGTCGAACACTGGATTAAATACAATCATAAAATAGAAGATTTAAAATGGGGAGGTGTAGAAGCCATATCCCATAACTTTAGAGGCGGCAATGAAAATATTAAAAGAAAGAAAAGAGAACAGTTTTACATGTCCCTTTTTAACACTTTCAGAACAGGACTCAATAATAGAGAGGAGTGGGAGAGGCTAATTCTATAAGCAGAGGATGGGTCTGATATTGACCATCAACAACCACTTGAAAACTGTATGGGTTTCATTTTTAAGGACCTGATATGTATTGAATTACAAAAGGAGCTGCACAAGGAGGGACTCGATATCGTAAGGCATAGCGAAACACGGGGAGAAGTGATAATAAGATACTGTTCCACATTTTGATTAAACCCGAAACCAATCCCCCCCCCCCTTTTTTTCAGTTGTAAAGAGAATGAATGACAGGCATACATTGGTTTAATTATGAATAGTAGATATAAAACACTATGGATGTTTCATTACTACTTGCACACTTATTTATGTAAACTGAAAAGTAATAACAATGGTATATCGACATGGCCACTGTATAAACTGTAGCTTGGTATATGTAGCATGCTGTAATATTATAAGGGGAAGATTATTTACTAATGATACCTATGACTGTATAAGGCATTGATCTATTGAACAACATGATTTGTTGGTTTTCCCTGTTTACAATGTATAATCACCGTGAAAATACTGATAATGTGCAAAGCAAGATGTTATTTGTCCTACAATTGGGTATTTTCTGTCCGATAACTTGGTTTTCGTTTTACTTTCCCAAACCAAGATGGCCGCCATGTTCGGTCATGCACTATACAGGGAATCGGCCAAACATATAATCATTACTGTATTAGCAACTAAATATAAAAATACGATCGGAGGATAATGATAGCATATATATAAAAAAAAAAATTTGCAAAGAAAAGCCTTTATCGCTCTGTAATCACAAGCTAAGGTAGTGAGGATCGAACATAAATGAAATACTTCCGGGATCACAGCCCCGAGTACTGTCCCTTTGACTCGAGACAAACCAGATTAATTCATTCTGAAATATAAAAATAAGCATCTGTAAGTGTATTAAACAAAAGGAATGATGGTATACAGAAAATAAACATGTTGCTGCGATTTTGTACATTAATCGACGCCATCACTTCCGGGTCACATCGGGCAGAATCAGAATAAAAACGCATCTATTTTACGTGTCATTTCACTTCGGATTTCGAGAAGTGAGGCGACACGGAGGAACAGGGAGGCCGACTTGAAGCAAAAAGGTACGTGTGTATATGCCCCCGGGATAGTTTCGTTTTGAACAAGAATAGGCTATTTTTAAATGCCTAACTAGCGAACGAGAGAGAGAGGTATAACTGCCCTAGGATCCTGATGTAGAATGTGTAAACGGGTTGGGGGTGCAGCCAGACTCTCAGCAGAAACTCTCATTAGAGACCGCTTTGCATGTAATGCAGAATGTAAAAAAACGGCAACATGTGACATTTTTTTTATTATTACTGTCTACAACTTTGGGTTAAAGACTTCAAAGAGTCAAATATGGACGATCTAAAATCAGAGTGACCGAGACAGATGCAGACAATGGAGTTACAATTTAATAATGGAAAGAATAAAGAGCTACTCCTGAAGGGAAATACAATGAGAACGTTAACCCTTGATAATACTTATGTTTTTAGACTCTGAATTCCCTGGTTGCATATAAAGGCCCGGACAGGTGCGGAGAGTCCTAATAGCCATAATCTGAACATCTACCCACATCCAATGGGTGAGTAACGAAACGGGGACTTCCTGGCACATTAGTGATAACGTTTAACAGCAGACCCCTAAATACTCAAAAAATTTCTTTTTTTATATTAAGGACAAGAATAATGAGAAAAATTTCTTCAACAAATTATCGAACCAGTCCCTAAAGGGAGCCCCCTCTATCAACAACGGTGGTTCCTCCGTGTAAACTGACAATTGCCAGTCCTAAATATAAGGTAAATAAATCTACCACTGCCTTAAGTATTGATGGCAGGTGGAGTACTAGCAATATAACTAAGGAGCGGTACTTTCTGTTTTGTTATATCTAGACTTTTCACATGTGCATGAAACCATGTGAAGAAAACCTGGTGAGAACTAATCACCAACAGAGATAGCAATTGACAAGCTTCTCCAATATAAGATAAAGGTACACATAATTTTTTTTTTTTTTATTTTTTTTTTTTTTTTTACCTAGATAGGGTAATTGTCAAATTAACTTTGTGTCGTGTAAGTCTTACAGCATTAGTCAACAATGGATTTAAAGCTGCCAGTGGGATTGATGTTAAAGTATATATTAAATATCAGACAATGAGTTTTAAAGAGCAGGGCATGTAGAAAAACGCTAACAGACAGATTATATTGTGATGTTAAAATCTTGTTATTTGCTTGTAGATAAGAAGTCAAATGTATATGTCCTGAAGAAGGTGTCAAGATTGAGTAACACCGAAACGCCGCGTCGACTTGCTTACAACACTTTGACTGTGCATAATTTTAATATTGTCACCATCTTAGATGGTATTTTATATTTTACATATTGTTTATATTTTAGACTGTAACCCAGTTGGGAGGCTTCAAATAAATTTATGTACATCTTTATAATTATTCAGTAGCGTTTTACTTTTACATGTTGTGTGAGTTCGCTTAGACTTAGTCCTGTATTTATGTCTGATGTGTCCATTGGACAATCCACTGAGTATTTGACTACCTTAATTTTCCCTATGCAGCTTTTTTCTCAGCGATCCTAGTCTGCCACTACTCTAACAGGGATTTGTTGATTGTGCATGACTGAATATTCCCCCTCCCTGAAAAACAATACAGGGGATCCTCCACTCTTTTTTAACTTGTATTTTAACTATCACCTTGAATTAGGGAATAACCAAGACACAGTGAGACTTGTAGATAATCTTGAAGCATATGGTCTCTCCCAATTAGTAACTGAACCCACGCATTCTGTGAGCCATACATTAGATGGAATCTTTACAAATGAACAAGAGCTAACTATGACTAAGACCCTACCGCTAACCTGGACTAATCATAGAGCCATATACTTTGAGTTAGCGAAAATAATACCCAGCCGACTGATTCCCACCCTTGTTATAAAGGAAAGGGTCCGGAAATGGAATAAGATAAAAGGGGGTGACCTGGAACATGCTTTGAAACCTGGTCCATCTACTCTCGCCAGTGACAATGATACAACATCCGACCAGTTAGATAACTGGATCAGAACAGCTGTAAATGGCATTTCGCCTGAAATAAAAACAAACAGTCAAAAGAGCCTCAGCAACCGCACCCTGGTATTGTCCGGACCTAAAAGTCATAAAAATGAACTGTAGAAGAAGTGTATGGACCTGGAGGACTACCTACAGCCTCAAGCACAAGTCAGCCTATAATGTGAACATATAAAAATATAAGCACGCAATCATCGAAGCTAAGCGAGCATATTTCACTGCTAAAATTGGGGATGATGTACATTCCTCCAAGGAACATTTCAAAACTGTTTTCACATTAGTCAAACCACAGCATATTGCTCAGTTAGGGCCAGATCAAGTCTTTAGTAATGAAATGGCTAAACTTTTCAAGAGTAAAGTGCAACTGATCTACAATGATCTTTTAAATTTGGCCACTGTTACATCAGGTAGAAGCACAATGTAGGCTCTCGCGTTTCAGGGCACTCACTCTGGAGGAGGTCCATAACCTCATGCTATCAACAAAATCGGGCTCCCCTAATGATCCCTGCCCTCCAGCCATATTTCAACTAGCATCGAAGATTATTAGTACACATCGTATCCCTCTTTTGAACCAAGTCCTAGAAGCTGGTAAAGGCCTGTGTTAGGCCAATTCTCAAAAATCCAGCCCATGATCCTTTAGAGCCCAAAAATTACCGGCCAATTTCCAGGTTGCCTTTGACAGCAAAAGTACTGGAAAAAGACAAACAAGGAGCTGATACAATATCTGGAAAATAATTCCTTGCTGGACCCGACACAGCATGGTTTTAGGCCTTGTCATTCGACGGAGACAGCTCTAATGCTAGCCACTGAGGGGATTCGGAAGATAGTTGATAGGTGGGGGCAGAGCGGTCCTCATCCTCTTATATCTTGCGGCGGCATTTGATACCGTGAACCACACGGTGCTGGTGCAGCGGCTGAGAGATGTGGGAATAGAGGATTCCGCTCTGACCCTCCTCTCCTCCTTCCTAGAAAACACGGAACAGAACATTCACTGGGAGAATCTACACTCTGAGACCTGTTAGCTCCCATGTGGTGTCCCACAGGGATCTGCTCTGTCACCAACCCTTTTTAATATTTATGTGTCCTCGCTTGCCAATCTAGTCAGGAAGCACAGTTTCTCCTTGATCATGTATGCCGATGATTCACAGTTTACAATATAGGTATCTAAACAACAAGAACTAGTGGCTAACAGTTTTCATGCATGTCTGAAAGACATCATGATCTGGATGAGCCAAATTTTTTTGAAAATAAATACTGATAAAACCGAGGTCCTGGAGTTTGGTAAGGGACCCTCTCTATTGGAACAACACCTGGTGGCCAACGGAGGCGGGAGTCTGTCCTCGACCTGTTACCAAGGTTAGGAATCTGGGTGTGAACCTTGATGATCAACTCAATCTCTCGGCCCAAGTTAATCAGCTAACCTCCTCTTGCATTTTCCTTCTAAACATTGAGGAAAATGTTTCCTTTCATTGCATATGAACTTAGAAAGACCATTGTAGTGGCACTTTTTCTTACTAAATTAGACTACTGCAACACGCTCTTTGTAGGGATTAATAAGGCACAGGAGAGGAAGCTGCAATCCCTGCAAAATGCTGCTGCCAGATTGTTCATGAACATCCTCAAGCGTCACCCCATCTCACCACAGCACTGGCTTCCTGTCCAGCAAAGAGCCAATTTTAAGTCTCTGTGCCTGGGGCACAAGGCCCTCTATGGAGGAATCTCTGGGGAGATACAGAAATTGTTCCCTAGGTATTCTCCTGCCAGAACACTTAGATACTCTATGAAGGGCCTCATCTGTATCCCAAAAATCCGTAAGGCAAGATGGGGGGGCGCACTTTGTCATTCTGTGTGGCCAAACTCTGGAATCAGATGCCATCTACATTGCGACTTCAACCTAGCCTGCGGATGTTTGGGAAGGAGCTGAAAACCTGGTTATTCTCCACGATTTAACATCCTACTTGTGATGTTCTCAGTTCCATGTACCACAATCAGCGCCAAGACGCCACGGCATTCGAGCGCTTAACAAGTAGCAATTCAAATCATTCAAATCAAATAATTGGGAAAAAACAAACATAGCCTGACTGGAGGAAGATGGGATTTTCTTCATAGTATTGTTGGGGTTGATGGTGTGAGAAACATTCATAGGTTAATTCCAGTATAATTTGCTTATATGCCTGATCCTCAAATTCCATCAGAGGTCCAATATTAATTAGGTTAAGCATTGGAAAGGTAAAGACCTAACTTTCAAAGTATTTCTGATGAGATAGGTAAACACAAATGTTAGCACTCCAATTGCATGCCTATCCCCCTACATTGTATCAAGTGTTTCTAAATATAAATAACTGCCAAACATAGTAGACATTTTGACCATTTTCAGAATTGGGGGTAGAAGAGGGAATCAGTCAAACAGAACTTCACTTTAAAAAAAAATCCTTTAATGTAGACAATAGCACATCATTAAATCCTACCAATCAGTTGCATGCAGATGGTTACCCCCAACCTGCAAATATTGCTCTGCTCAGAAGGATTTAAATTCAACTTCGAATCATTTTCTGACCTGGAAAGTACTTAAGTCTGCATACATGCCTGAAGAAATGCATTTGTACTTGCTGCATTTCTTGTGGTGAAGGTCCCACCACATATATCACACACTCCAGAAATCCATGTCCTTCACTATTTGCATCCCCATGTCTTCTTCCTTTGCCCATTCTTCCCCATGGACTTTGTCCCTCTACCCACTACCTAGGCCCCCATCACTAACCTTGTTCCTCTGCATACATTCCTGTCAATAAACATGTCCTTTTCCTTCAACATCTCACTTACCCTAGGCACGTCATTGACCCTTCTCTGCATATCCCAAACCTTATCTTGTCTCCCTGCCCAAAACTGCCTACCCTTCTCCATGTCTCCCTGTCTCCATATCTCTCTGTCACTAACAACATGACTTGTTCATCTCCCCTTCTGCATGTTTCTGAAATGGGGGGGCCCTTGGCCCCCCCGCCCGCATGGCGGCGCGGCGACCGCCTCCCCCTTAGTGCCTCTCGATGGTGGGGCGGGCCCTCATGGGCGCGACCCGCCACCGATTGGCCGGCGACCTCCCTGACCCGGATACCAGGGTAGGATGTCCGGGTCAGGGGGGGGCGTGCTGCTGGAGAGGCTGGGCGGGGGGCGTTGCCATCCCCACCCGGCCCCTTGTGAATAAAGAGGTGGGGAGCGCCCGGGAGACCCTCTTGTTCCCTGGACGCTCCCCCACAGCGTGTTTTGCCCCGCGCTCGGGGCTTCTTTGTTAATTCGTAATCTCCTCTGTTTCTCTCCCTGTGCAGCTCGGATGTCCGGTTTCTCGTGCTCGGACGGGGGCCTGGAGGCCGCGAGGAGGATGGAAGACCAGCTGTGCGCCGCACGGGGAGGAATGACCAGAGGCCCGCGGTTCTGCCTGGGAGAAGCGCCGGACCGCATGACGGATCGGGCCAGCCGTTGTGGGAAGGAATAAGTTAAGTGGGGGTGTCTAACCATGCTACTGTCTGCGTATACTGCGTGTACCGGTTTGTATTCAGTTAATACACCGTCACGAATGAGTGTTGACTTTTAGCTGTAATGTGGGAGAGAGAGTTTAGTTTTCATCACAAAGTTTTGTCGAGGCAGGCTACGTTAAAGAAGGTGTGGGTTGGCGGGAATGCTGCACAGTATGGGTACTAAAATACTAATTGAATGAATGCATCCTGCGCAACCGGTTGATCTGAGGGGACGTAGCTCAGTAGTCGAGTGCCTGCCGTGCAGGTGTGAAGCCCCGGGTTCGCTTCCCGGTATCTTTGCTTCTTTGTTTGTCTTCTGTTCAAGGCGGGCCCAGTCGACTTTTGTATTCGCTGTAGGCAACGATGGTTTTGGGATATGGAAAGAGTCACGTTGTTAGTGTTTTTACTTAAGAAAGTTTCCATGAGTAATGCATCCCAGCGCATTGGATGTTTCTTATAAAAAATTGTTGCTGAAAATGTGTCATGGGTCTTTGGATTACGTTTTGTTTTACTCGTACACAAGCCTAATGCTGGTGAATGTTTGCAGCAGGAGCACGAGTCCTCTAAGCTAGCCTATTGTTTATCGACTCTTACCTTGGCCGTTTTCTAATTATAAGAGGGTTTGTTTAAACTCTGGTTTCTTGAAAGGGTTTTTGGTGGATGTTGTTAAGTGGTGAGCATAACGCCTCTTTTGCAGTGTGGTTGAAGCACAAAAAATGTAGTTCATTTTAAGGAAAACGGTAAAGTAGTCTAATTTACACATGGATGTTTGGCATGATGCACGCCTCTGCGGGAAACGGTTAATGAGACGAACGGGGTCTGCGAAGTCATAAAAGTGGCAATCGGACTGTTCTCCTACCTAAGCGGCATCTTCCAGCACAAATGCATCGGCGTGTCCTTAATGGAGTTCCCCCTTGTCACGTGGTTTTGGTAATGCTATAATGCAGGTTAGTAATGAGAGCTGTGTGAGCACAGCTGTCACCAGCCCTACATTTGCGTGCAGGCTGAGAGGAAGCACTTCTGCTTGCCAGTAAAAAATAGACATAGCTGAAATTGGTAGCCAAACAAGGCATAGGATCGGCTGCCAGTCTACTTCCTACGTGTCACAGCACAGCCTGCTTCACTGTCACGCACTGCTATCTGGTATTCAGTCCCAAACGAAACTTTCTCGTTGACAGCCACACGTACAATCTGCTACTCTTTAGGAGACCGCCAAACAATCTCGGCCCTCTGTTCTACTGTCATCGGGCTGCCTGTCCTGATGATATTATGCACCATAAAGCATGATCAATCATGCATGACCTTAAGCTGCGAAACTGACCTTCGCCTCTCATACATCCCTCACCTACTCTTTAATCCCCCTCGTAGAGGGATCCTCGGTGGGAAGGTGCTGTGGCGTATTTGGTTAAGCGCCCGTTTAGTCAAATTGTAGATCCTGAGTTCGATTCTCAGCAGTGCTTTGGGTTTAAAGAATAAATAAATAAATAGAAGCCTTTCCAATGTCATGTTGCAGTAGGTATGAAAATTTTTAACATGCACAGATCCCTGCATTTACAGTCTCAATTAAAATCTTAGGCTGACGATCTGCTTAGATTAAATATAACTGCCGCATTATTTTAAGGATATTTAGTTGTTCATGCAGCTGATGGGTGCCAACTTTCACGTAGTGTTTGTGTATATATATTATAATATTAACCATCACAAGAACGCACTTTCAGAGCACAGTTGACAAGGATTATTGCAGCTATTCCCCTTCATATGCAGGTAAAGGGACAGTCACACACTATCAAATGTTAGAGGACTGGTGTTTCCCATTTACTGGTGCTCTAGATTCTTGGTCTGCTATGGACAGTTTGCTCCCTACTCCTCCTTGACTCTCCGAGTAGATGTGGAAATGCAGGCAACGTATAGCTAAAGGAAGTTATATGGGGCGAGTGTAAGAGCTTTGCCACACAGTTATCACGCCCAGTATCTA
The DNA here is from genome assembly GCF_964261635.1 of Lissotriton helveticus. NCBI lineage: Eukaryota > Metazoa > Chordata > Amphibia > Caudata > Salamandridae > Lissotriton > Lissotriton helveticus. The sequence goes on from NC_136068.1 coordinate 859,693,617, forward strand.
ATTATCTAGAATATTTTACAATAAGAAATGTCCGGCTAATAATAGGAGAGTGCGCGCAATTAGATACTGGAAGCGAGCCTTGCTAATGAGCATTAGTTAATCGTCTCAGGTAATGTTCCGGAGAAGTGTATAAAAAGGGCTGTGAGCACTTCTTAAAGGGAGACAAAATGTTTTGTTTTAGCAGGATGGCTTTATTTAGCAAGCTGATGGTAATGGTTGGCACGCATGTACAAGCCCAGATTTGAGTGGTAGGCCATTTGGTAGCGAAGAACTGAGAAGGTCATTCTAAACCGCTGTGTTGCTATCGCTAACAGAGACAATGTTTTGTTTAAATGGCAGACTGTGCATCCACTAGGGAGTTAATAAGAAGGGAGATAATGGTTGGGGCAGGACTGAAAACACTCTGGTTAGCAGGCACTCTGGGACATATGCAAACTCTTCATCCCTGCCCTGAACTTAATATCGCCACTAGTTACATATGCATACCCCCTGTGGCAGGAATTAATTTGCTTCTTTTCGCTCAATAAAGCGATACTACCTATAACATCAATGTATCTGGAAGTCTTACAGTTACAGATGCAGCTCCACTGGCTATCAGTTTGGCTTCATCCTGAGAAGATTTACCCACTTTTGTTTTAAAGATTGTTAGAGCCTGCATCGAGTGGCCTCTATACACGGTTGAGTTACATCAAATCTAGCTTGACTAAACCAGGCGACAGGACAAATAATGCGTCAGAAATTAGAGAATTAGCAGCAAGAATAAGCCAAATATGTGGCAGGATGGGACCCATTTGTGATAATATTACTCTGACATTGTTTTCCCCTGTCTGTGCAAAGGTTGCATCTCATTAGTATGGACTGTAACACCTAAATATAGCAATATGCAACTGAAAGGTCTTTTGACTGCAGGGCAACATCGACTGCTGCAATTTTGTAACTTTACTACCTGTTACTTTCCCGAGAATATCCTAGGGCCCCAATGCCATCCTGGTAAGAGCATCTGCAGGTAAGGGTCTGAAGTCCCCCTCGATATACGGTCTAGAATACTGGACTGCCAACTGATATTTGGCATTTATCCAGACTGTCTATAAGCGAACTGCACTTCCAATCTTTGACAGTGAATTGGTATTTGTCTTTGAAAAGTTAATTTACAAACCGAGCATGCGGGTACAGGTTGAACAGTTCTTTGCTCGAGAGAAGCAGAGGGTTGATCGCATCACTACTTTAAGAGGTGATTTAACCTAGCAGAGATAGCTAGGAGAGCTTCTTACAATGTCGTTCCAAACTCCCTGGGGGGATTATAAAGCTGGTCTGGGCAGCCGCGGTAAGTGACTACTCGTTGTACTCCCAGCAGCAGAGTTTGGAGCCAGCAGTGGGTCTTAGACAGCGTGACCCCCTCCCACCACCTGCATGGGGGGGGCTCCTCAGCACTTGAGTCCAGAAGGAAATTATTCCTGGTCTATTTACTGCCTCCTCTGTCAGGATTGATTCAATATATTATATGGCAATGCCTCTAGTCACACGGTTTCATAGACTTTGGGTGAGGGTCTTGTAACAGGATCCAAGACCACAGTACAGGCGAACAGTTCTTTGCTCAAGAGAAGCAGAGGGTTGATCGCGTCACCACTTTAAGAGGTGATTTAACCTAGCAGAGATAGCTAGGAGAGCCTCTTACAATGTCCTTCCAAACTCCCTGGGGGGATTATAAAGCTGGTCAGGGCAGCCGCGGTAAGTGACTACTCGTTGTACTCCCAGCAGCAGAGTTTGGAGCCAGCAGTGGGTCTTAGACAGCGTGACCCCCTCCCACCACCTGCATGGGGGGGGCTCCTCAGCACTTGAGTCCAGACGGAAATTATTCCTGGTCTATTCACTGCCTCCTCTGTCAGGATTGATTCAATATATTATATGGCAATGCCTCTAGTCACACGGTTTCATAGACTTTGGGTGAGGGTCTTGTAACAGGATCCAAGACCACAGTACAGGCAGGCGAGGGGAGAAGTCAGCCTACCAGCAAGGGTGGTCGATCTTCAAACAGAGGGAACAGGGTTCGAGTCTTAGCAAAGAGGCGCAGCATACTGTGATTCTGGGCAGATCGCGTAATCTCCTCGCGCCTTAACAGAAAATGAATGTGTTCTCAGGTAACGCAACTGGTACTCATGTAAAGCTCTCTGATGCCGTCATGGGCCTGTCTCATAGGTTCTTAAACGATATGTGCGGATTGACGTGTTGTAACGGGCAAGGTAACCCATTCCTGGTGTTTTTCTGGTTTTTTGCAGTTTCTCAAACCTGTCAACGCAGGGGAGGAACTCGCCGCGGGGCATCATCAGGCTTCAACAGCTCAACGAAAGCAGCAAGACGTGCGACGGACAATGGTGACTTGGTTGTGGGCCACTCATGTGTGAGGCGTGCCAAACATGTTTCTTTTCCTTGCAAGTGAATGTAGGAGGAGGGCAGAACAGAAGGGGTTTCCGTCCCCTTAGGGGAAGAGGGGGGGGCATACGCCCCAGGCAGTTAGTAATTATTTTGGTCTGAGCTACTCTCCTAACAACTTACTCCCCGTCAGTGGCGATACTTCACCTGGGGGGGGAACGATTTGGCCAAACTGGGCGGGCACATCCTTATTGAGGAAATCATCTCTGCTGCGTGGTGGGCGGCCAAGACATGTCCGGGTCAATGTTTTCTTTCTGGAGACCGTAGGAAAAGGGCCTATGCCCAGCCAGTTAGGAAAGTCTTCCAGGGACTCTTAGCTCAGCAGCCCCCCCCCCCCCAGTGGTGATACTTCGCCTGGGGGAAAATCATTTGGCCAAACTGGGGAGGCGCACCCTTATTGGGGTGATTATCTATACTGCGGGGTGGGTGGCCAGGACTTGCCCGGGTTGCACAGTAGTATGGTTGCAACTTATCCCTGGTGACAGTGGCGAGAGGGGTACTCGGTCAGGGCGTTGAATCACTCGGTAAAGAGGATCAACACACTGTTTGGCAAACTATTTCAAGCCCTCCGTTTGCAGACGATTCCACATGGGGTATCTGGGGCGCTTAGTTCTACCTGGGGGACAGGGTACACTTGACTGCGGCAGGGAACGTACGGTGGGCTAATAATCTATGGGCCTGGTTGGAGGTTTTTTTTGTAAAAGTAAGTATGCTCCTGTTTAGGTAGGGGGAGGCCAGATCGTCGGTTAACAATGCTGGCCTGTGGCAGTAAGGTTATGACCGGTGAGCAGCTATTTTAAGGTCTGAGGGGGCGGGCATCATCCAATGGAGGTTCCCGCCCACGGGGAGGAGGCCATTGGCCCCTCCTAGAACTTCAGGGGCAAGGTAATTGGTGCTTCAAAGGGGCGCGGGTTGGAGGAGTCACGCTTTCCTTAGGCTGGTAGCCACCCCGCGCGCGCATACTTATGACGTCACCGGATGACGCAGAGTAAGGGCCCTACTTAAGTGAGTAAATGGAGTTCACGGCGTGGACCGGGTAATTACCGGGCCCGGCTGCACATGCGCACATCTCTAGGTGAGGCGCAGCTAGTAGGACCTGACACTGGTTAGCGACCTTGCCATATGGCCAGAAATGTAGGATACAAAAATCAAGATGAGGATGTTAGATTCGGTTAGGAAACAACCTGTATTAGAGTTTTGTTAAGGTTAGCCTCTCAAACTTGTTGACGATATTGTATCTAATGTCCTGCTGATTTTTGTATAAATTGTTGACCATGCAATTAAAAACCTTTTTAATTTCATATCTTAATAAATACGGCCGGGGGACTAGCCCCCGCCTTCCAAAGATAACCAGGCCTCATGTTCATGTTTCTGGGGTTGGTGTGGTCGGATGGGGGGGGCGGCAGCCAGTCGCTGACCATGTGAAAAGGGGGGCCCTTGGCCCCCCCGCCCGCATGGCGGCGCGGCGACCGCCTCCCCCTTAGTGCCTCTCGATGGTGGGGCGGGCCCTCATGGGCGCGACCCGCCACCAATTGGCCGGCGACCTCCCTGACCCGGATACCAGGGTAGGATGTCCGGGTCAGGGGGGGGCGTGCTGCTGGAGAGGCTGGGCGGGGGGCATTGCCATCCCCACCCGGCCCCTTGTGAATAAAGAGGCGGGGAGCGCCCGGGAGACCCTCTTGTTCCCTGGACGCTCCCCCACAGCGTGTTGTGCCCCGTGCTCGGGGATTCTTTGTTAACCCACCCACCATCCCTGGAACAAAATGGTTGATGCTGTATTAGTCGTGTTAGGTGTAATTTTGAGGTGATTGTTGCCATCCTGGCTATGCACATGGAAAATTGTCGGGTTATATATTATGCGGATGATGCTTTCTTTAGGAATTTTCCCCTTTTAGTGAACGGTAAAATATGTTATAATTTGCAATTGTGTGTAGGAAGTTTTTTCTCCTTTTAGTGTACTGTGCTGAAATATTTTATAATTTGCAATTGTGTTTAGGACCTTTTTTCCCTTTGTAGCCTTACAGTGATGCTTTGTTGTGTTAGTCAGAGTAGTTGTCCATTAGAATTTTTTCCCATAGGTCGTCGTATTTATTAGGTATGGGGCATGCGGTAAGGTCATGACCGGTGAGCAGCTATTTTAAGGTCTGAGGGGGCGGGCATCATCCAATGGAGGTTCCCGCCCAGGGGGAGGAGGCCATTGGCCCCTCCTAGAACTTCAGGGGCAAGGTAATTGGTGCTTCAAAGGGGCGCGGGTTGGAGGAGTCACGCTTTCCTTAGGCTGGTAGCCACCCCGCGCGCGCATACTTATGACGTCACCGGATGACGCAGAGTAAGGGCCCTACTTAAGTGAGTAAATGGAGTTCACGGCGCGGACCGGGTAATTACCGGGCCCGGCTGCGCATGCGCACATCTCTAGGTGAGGCGCAGCTAGTAGGATCCGACACCGGTTAGCGACCTTGCCATATGGCCAGAAATGTAGGATACAAAAATCAAGATGAGGATGTTAGATTCGGTTAGGAAACAACCTGTATTAGAGTTTTGTTAAGGTTAGCCTCTCAAACTTGTTGACGATATTGTATCTAATGTCCTGCTGATTTTTGTATAAATTGTTGACCATGCAATTAAAAACCTTTTTAATTTCATATCTTAATAAATACGGCCGGGGGACTAGCCCCCGCCTTCCAAAGATAACCAGGCCTCATGTTCATGTTTCTGGGGTTGGTGTGGTCGGATGGGGGGGGCGGCAGCCAGTCGCTGACCATGTAACCCACATCTTCATGTCCCTCCCCACACCACATCTCCCAGTCCTTAACTCCAACACCTCTTCCTTACCATATTTCCCATACTGAACCACATATGACCATTCGTAGACGCCTACTCCTGTCCATCTCCACATCCTTTTGCCCCCTCAACATCACCCTTTCTTTCCCCACCTAGTCTTATCCATAATCACTCTTATTTTACCTCCTTACATACTGTTTTTCCCTCCTCTTCTCTGCTCTCTGTTCCTCCCCATGTCTCTGCCCTTCTCCAAACTCCTTTGCACTTTCATCACCTTGCTCTATGCCATAGCGTATACTGTGTCATGGGCTCAGCGACATGGACCATGTTAACAAATGCAGATACAGAAAGGCTTTCCTGAGTAAATGGGACCTTGCATACAGTTGAACTTGTCTTCAGAGAAGATAAACATTATTGTTAGTCAAAAAGCCTCTGCCAAAGGGTCATGCACCCTAGCCTCAACACACCAGAAATAATAGAATGCAGAGCATTGATAAATGCTTAAAGTTCTCCAATAAAGAGGGTGGTATGCACAAATAAGAGTGCAGCAGGCAAAGTAACACAGCTGCAGTCACGGGATGGGTTACATTTAAATTACGCTTGCGTAATTCATGTAATTTCCAGAATTTCATGACATGCTTGTTATGTAGAATTCCAGAATTATGCCATTAAGCCACTTTGGGCAATTATGCAGCATCAGCCGCTGTGCGTGCAGGTAACACCGGTGGGGCAGAGTAAGGGGGGATTTCGAGGGACGATGCAGAGGGAAAATTAAATAAATAATCCCCCCTTACTTCGCCCCACCGCTGTTACCTGCATGGACCGCAGCTGCGCATCATTCATGGTAAAAATGCACTCGAACTTGCAATTCACTGTAAAAGTGTACAGCAACCCCATGGAAACAATAAAATGTGAGTGGCCGATGTTCACTGTGCTTTTGTTTAAATGTACCTCGTGGAGGACGCATTTCATTCTAAAATATGGCATGAAATGACAGATGTGCAATTTGCACAATTATGCTTAATTGTGTGCAATTTTGCTGTAATTTCAGGTAATAACATCAAAACAAATTATGTGAATTTTGCATGTGCCTGGCAGCGCTCTTCAAGGATGAGGAGGTATGCATCTGAGGGCGGCTTCAGGAGCTTCAGTCCTGCCTCTGGAAAAATACCACTTTTACCATCAACTAGGCACTCCTAGTTCTACTACTTTACCTCTGTGTCATGCAACTAAAGCAATACAGACCCAAAACGCAAGCCTTTCCATTAAGACAGCAAAACAAACAAGATGATGGACGGAATGTTGCACAATGGCAAAACATTCACCCCCAGTCACAGATCTGGGTTGAATCCATCGTTATTTTGCTCACCAAGCAAAATATAGCCAGAAACCGGTCCTAGGATGCTTAATTCCGTTCCAGGAAAGACATGGCTTGGCAGTTGGGCCTGGACTATTCCCATGAGGCACAGGGTCAAGACAGATTTGCATATGGGCATGTCTGAACTGGGGTGGCTTGGTGAGCAAAATAACAATGGATTAAACCCAGATCTGTGACTGGGGGTGAATGTTTTTCCATTGTGCAACATTCCGTCCATCATCTTGTGTGTTTTGCTTTCCATAAAGACAGGCATTAATTAATATGGCTGCTAATAATGCTACAACAAATTTGTTAAACATGGCTCTCATTGAGAACCAATAACATGAACACCAGATTCTAAATCTGATTATTCATGGCTATAAATTAGCAATCGTAGGGAAAAGGTTTTTCCACTGTTACTACATCATAGAGGAATTCTAGGCTGCTCTGATAGGCTGTGTGATATCCTCCATTCCGGGGGGGGGCCCTTTGAGCCACATGTTGTATATTACCTTTCTTTTATTTCTATGCTGTACCACTATCCTTACCTGTGTTCTCAATTCCAGAATGTAGTTGGCTCTGTTCCCTCCTAGCGTTCTAGGTAGCGACAGTTTGTGCCTGGCCAGCTTGTGTCGTGGTTGCTTCTTGCTGTTCTTCTACAATAAACCAACTGAACCTCTACGTGGTTTCCAGCCTCATTTACCACAATTTTTGGCGACGTCTTGAGCGCTGGCCAGCAAGCTTCAACAGATTTCCAGTTGGTACTTAAAATATTGAAGACATCGTTCCTGTTAACGCAGCGGAACACAGCGGAACATCCACGACGAGAAACGAACCTGCTGCGTGTGGACTCCGTCTATTTCCAGGAGGTGCCCCTCAAATCCGGCTGAAGATACTCCTGTGGTGTACTTGTAAGTACTTTTAGAAGCTCGAGCGCAAAGCTAACCCCAGTAACGGCAGTGGATCTGACGTCATCGTCTCCCTGCTATTGGAGCTTGTTGCCTAGGAGACACCACATCGGCAAGCTCCGTCAAAGCTAAAGCTTGAGTTTCAAGACTCGATAGGCGGATTCCAAGCCTCGTTTTCGCTAGCGGCGGCCATCTTAGCTTCGCAAAAACTAAAGCTTACATTTCAAGACTCGATAAGCGGATTCCAAGCCTCGTTTTCGCTAGCGGCGGCCATCTTAGCTCCTTTTGTTTGCCTGCCAAGCCTCAATTTCGATAAATAAGGGTGACGGACATCTTAACTAATTTGAACGCGATTTTTCATTGTAGAAACCCTTTCTTTATCATTTCTGTCACAACTGTCAGCGCAAAGACATCGACTTGCAGAGTTTTACCAATCTCCATACAACAGAGGTATGCTTATAATTTAATCACATCTATAACCTGATTGTGCTAATTTAATTGTTTTATCTTATTTTGACTTTAATACACCATTTAAATGGCACAACAGTTCGTAGTTACATTACCTCCTCAGTTTTTACCCGAACCTGGTGTTCCTGAGATACCATGGGAAGACTGGTATATAATGTTCGATAATTATCTTGAAGCGCTAGACGGACAGGAATTTTCACCAAAAAGAAAAAAGGCTATCCTTTTAAGCACTCTTGGCAAGGAAGGGCAGAGAATCTTCAGATTCTTACCGATCACACTAGGAGCTAATCCACAAGATATTGATGAATTTAAGGAAGCGGTTGATCGTCTCGAGATCAGATTTGCCAAAGAAGAAAACCTGATAATGAACCGCTACAAATTCTACACACAACGCCAAAAAGACTCAGAGACAATAGATGACTTTGTAGCTAGACTTAGAGAGTTATCTATAAAGTGCAAGTTCGGCGCTATGAACGACGAACTTATTAGAGATCAACTGGTAGTACAGTGCTCAAGCAGAAAGATCCAGGAGAGGTTATGGGCTGCTAAGAACCCGACCTTGAAAGATGCAATTGACTTGGCTAAAGTAATTGAGGAGTCCAGCAAATGCATGAAAGTACTAGACTCACATAAGTCTTCTCCTCATCAAGAGGTCTCTGTTGTTTCCGACAAAGGTAATATGGCGGAGTGTGAACATTGCTGCGGAGACAATGTTGCTGTAGTAAAAAACAGACCCAAACCTCCTGCGAAGAAACAACCAACAAGTAGATTTTGCAATAGGTGTGGCAGTAGTAGCCATTCTTCTGAAGCTAGATTTTGTTTTGCCGCAAATAAAGAATGTTTGAAGTGCGGCAAGGTTGGACATTTCTCCAAAATGTGCAAGACAAAAACTAGGCAGAGGGTTGCCATCGTTGATGACTACGTCGATGACTCTGTAACTGAACCTGATAGACTCCTGATTATTGATGATGTTGATGTAATCTGTGATGATCCAAGACAAAACAGACCCAAAGCCATTTTTAAGATCGATTCCCATGAAGTGCTGCTGATGGTTGACACTGGTTCTCGCCATACCATCATACCAAAGTCCACCTTTGACACTTTTTGGGAAAGGGTAGAATTGCATAACAGTGACATTTCACCTAAAGGGTTCAATGGTCAGAAGATTGAAATCCTTGGTTTCTTCGAGACTGAGATAGTTTTTGAGAAAAGGTCTATATTTGGGAAAGTTTATGTTTCAGTTGACGGGCCCCCCATTCTGGGTTGGGTACATCAATATGACCTATATATAGTAATCAACCCAAGAGCAAAGAATCAAATTATGGTTGTTGATGATGACTCTATCGAATTTATCCTCTCTGAATTTGGGTCTGTGTTCAAGGAGGAATTAGGTGAGCTTCGGGGATATGCCCATCTTATTAAACTAAAGAAGGGTAGTTTGCCTGTGCAGCATCGTGTACGGAGGATTCCCATCTCTATCCGTGATGAGGTCAGACTCCTGATTGAGGAGATGCTTCAATCCGGTGTGATAGAGCCTACAGAAGCATCAGAATGGGTTTCGCCCGTCGTGATTTCTAAGAAATCAGACGGAAAATTGAGATTTTGTGTGGACCTCAGGTCCCTGAACAAGTGTGTCGTTGCAGACACATTCCCATTGCCCAACATTGCAGAGATGGTGTCCACTCTTCAGGGAGCCAGATACTTTTCCAAGCTCGACCTGAAGAGTGCCTACCATCAGGTTAAACTCCATGAGTCTTCGAAACACCTCACTGCCTTCATCACCCCTGATGGGATCTTCCAATTTACTCGTCTTCCCTTTGGGTTGATATCAGCAGCGAGTGTGTTCCAGAGACTGGTCAGTGAAGTATTCAAGGGGCTAAACAACGTGGTATTCTTTCAAGATGATATCTTGGTTTTTGGAAACACTGTAGCAGACCACAACCTTGTGCTAAGAAATGTTTTGCACAGAATTTGGGACACTGGCCTTACTTTACGTAAGGAGAAGTGCTCGTTTCTCGTCCAGAACATTGAGTACTTGGGACATGAGATCTCAGTCAACGGAGTAAAACCTAAAAAGAATCTTCTTGATGCAATACGCCTAGCCCCTTGCCCATCTGACAAGGACCAGTTACGGTCATTCATGGGTTTAATCGAATACTACTCCAAATTTGTGGAGAGATTCTCAGAGAAGACCTTACCTCTGAGGGCTTTAATGAAGAAAGGTTGCAAATTTACTTGGGGCCCAGAACTAGAAAAGTGTTTCAAGCAGATCAAAGAAGCTATTTGCAATGCGAAGGTGCTGGCACCCTTCGATACCTCAAAGGCTTCAACTCTCTTGGTGGATGCCAGTGCTCATGGCCTAGGCGCTGTTTTGTTGCAGTCTCATAAAGATGGTGACAAGCCTGTTGCTTTCGCTTCACGCACTCTTTCCAAATGTGAACAGAATTATTCTGTTATAGAGAAAGAGGCTCTCGCTGCTGCCTGGGGTGTTCACCATTTTCGACCCTATTTATGGGGCATTCGTTTCAACCTCAAAACGGATCACAAACCCCTTATCCGCATCCTTTCTCCTGGCGGGGGGGCTTTTGGTTCTCCAAGGTTGGCGAGGTTGGCTTCTAGACTCCAGGAGTACCACTTTGACATTTCCCACATCTCTGGTTGGAGGAACTTCCAGGCTGATTGTCTGTCTAGGTTGGCTGTTCCTTCTGGTACTGATATTGGCTTTAGTCTGGAGAGTCTTGATGAGAATGTTGCATGGATTGATGATATTCTTCTACTAACTGAAAGCTCCTTCTCTCGTTCTGAGTGGGTGGATGCCATGTCTCAGGATAATGTCTTACAGGAAGTCATCCAACTGATAAAACTTGGTTCCCGCAGGGAGAGCTGTGTCCATGTTTCAGTTCGGCCCTTCCTAAAAGTTATTGATGATTTGTCTGTATGCAGTGACAATGTTGTGATGCGAGGTGATAAGTTCGTGCCTCCTGTTGATTTGAGACCCAAACTCATTTCTTTAGCACATGAGGGTCATCTTGGCCAAACCCTGACACAACAACGTCTCAAATTAAATTTCTGGTGGCCCGGTATGGACTCTATGGTGTCTTCTTGGGTTGAGGACTGTCATATCTGTAAGGATGGTGAAAAGAGACTAAAAGTCGCTGTAGGGTCCCAGATGGGTGCGTTGCAGTTTCCTGAAATCCCGTGGCATACCATCTGTTTGGATTTCATAGGTCCTATGGCCGAGTTACCTCTTTCACAGAGGTTTGCCGCAGTCATTGTGGATTGCCATTCAAAATGGTTATCCGTAGAGTTCATGAAGGATATTACCACGGAAAATACCATCAAACACCTGAAGTCCCTATTCTTTGTAGAGGGTTTTCCAAGTGTTATTATAACTGACAATGGTACTCAGTTGGTCTCACATACCATGCAAGCCTTTTTAGCCGATTGCGGTATATCTCACCATAGGACTTCCCTCTACAATCCCCAAGCCAATGGCCTTTGTGAGCGCCTTAATAGATTGGTGAAGGGCACCATTCAGATGGCTCTCTCCAGCAGTTCTTCTGTCTCTTCCCTTGTTCGTGAGATGGTGTATGCGTATTGTACCACTCTTCATACCTCTCAGTCCAAGTCCCCTTTTGAAATGATGAGGGGTAGAGTCCCCAATACCAAGCTTATTCCTTCTTGGCTCAAGGACATGATTTGTCAATCAGCCTTAGATAAGCTGCCAAGTGTACCAAGACATCCTGGTAAAAGTTCTGTGGGTCTGCCTACTAAGTATTCTCCTGGTGGGAGTTCTGTGAACCTATCTACTATTAAAGGAGTTTCTGCTGGTCGTTCTATACGGGCCCAAAGTGTTCCTAAGTCCTCTGGTGAGAATTCAGTGTGTTTGCCTTCTGGTAAGGATTCTGGGAAGCTTGCTAAAGGTGATCTAGTCAAGATAAAGTCCGGTCGTCTTTCGGGTGGTTTGTCCAAATTCCGTGGTCCCTTTCTTGTCAAGATGGTCTATCCTCAATATGTAGTCCTCTCTAATGGTGAAAAATGGAATTTAAGGAGAGTCGCTCTCTACCAGAAAGCTAGCACTGGTCCTGTTTCTGTCTCACCTTCCTCCTCTGTTACTACCCAGGATTCTACATCTTCCGGGTTTTTGTTCATTCCCTCTCAGGTTTCAGCTCCGGTTGTGTCTGCTCCTCCGGATGTTTTGGTGCGGGGTGATGGGGGTGGGGATGCACCTGATCCTGTCCTCTCTTCTCCCAACCCTGTTCCCGATTCCAACCCTCCTGTGTCTGCCTCCAGACCTCAGAGGTGCCGTAGGCCTCCTGCACATCTTAATGATTTCTGTTGTGATTAAATTTCTTAGAGGGGTGACGTGTGTCCATTTCAATGCTTAGTTTCACTGGTGATTCTTAATTGTTTGATTGCTTAAACTACTTTGCTGACATTGCTAGCTTTCTTTAGTTCAGCTAGCTCTCTTTAGTTTTGGCTAAGTTTCCTTTTCATGACTGTTTCCTAAATGCGTTAAGTTTCCTTTTATTGTGACATATTTTCTTTTATATTCTACGGAAGGAGATGTGTTGTATATTACCTTTCTTTTATTTCTATGCTGTACCACTATCCTTACCTGTGTTCTCAATTCCAGAATGTAGTTGGCTCTGTTCCCTCCTAGCGTTCTAGGTAGCGACAGTTTGTGCCTGGCCAGCTTGTGTCGTGGTTGCTTCTTGCTGTTCTTCTACAATAAACCAACTGAACCTCTACGTGGTTTCCAGCCTCATTTACCACACCACACACTCCCTACCGATTTCCCGCTGGGTCACTCCACTGTGACAGTCATTAGAATGTCACAGTGGCCAACGTTCGAAGGCGAACTTCCGGGGAGGTGAAGCACTGCGTGTGGTGGATCGACAGCTGTGGCTGGGGTCTTTCTCTGTACTTCTTTAAATAAATCTATTTGGTTTCCCATTCCTAAGTCTCCAGTTCCTGCTTTTCTTCACTGGCGACAAGTGATGGGATCCGTCACATCAGAAGTACCAGTGAGAGGGGCCTCAACATGCTTACGAAGCGTCCTGAACTGTGACTGAAAGAAATCGTGAGTAATACAATCACAATTTCCGAGCTGACCTAAAGGTGCAAGTTCATTGATAAAGATCAGCTCTCACCCATGGCCCAATTTTAAAAGAAAAGACTTTTCAAAGGCTAAGTGAAACTTGTACATATCGTGTGCGTTTGGGACTGTCACCCCCTCAGACTGTCCAGGCCACTTTCTGTATCCAAGTCCAAGGGTCAATTGGTCTTTCTCCCCGGCGGATGCTTTTCATAATAGACATTTCGCCAGCTTTGCAAAAGGCGCAGTGACCTTTAGGTGGAGGTCAAGTGCAGCCTTGCATGGAGAAGTGCGAGTGCCATTAAGTTTCTTGTGGGTTCTTAGGTGGAGACATTGGAAGTTGAGGGCTTGTTGGGAACTCTTATTCAGTTGTTAATTTCTGGAGAAAGAAGAGAGGAACCTGCACTCCGTCTCACGTTCATGCCGTACCATTTTGAGGCGAAGCTAGTGCGGCGAGTGCCATCTGCCATTTGTGTGCTTGTCAACCCTTTCAAGGAAAAGCGAGAGCAAGTCATCCCCACGTTAGTCGCGCTGACTGTCACAGCTGGTGTTGGTTGTGGGGAGAGTCGCATCCGTAGTCTCTCCATGCAATATTTTTTTTTCAAGTAGAGTGTGCGGCACGCCCGATGGTAAAAAAGAACACAGTCCGTGAGGAGACAGGTTTTAACGGCTCACCGCACCGTCGGTCACGCTGACTGGCACAGCTCCAAATATAGAAGAGTTTTGTTTTTCTTTAATATACAGTCTATGTCCAGTGGAAGTGAAATTTGCGGCCTGTCACGCTGATAGGCACAGCTCTTCCTCTCACCATTTGGCTTGACACTCTCTTCCTGACGGGCATCCTATGCTTGTTGAAGCAAAGAAAAGCGCACAAGACGTACATATTTCATTTGACGAGAGAGCCCTGAGAGGAACTGTTCACTGGACGAAATCTTCTCTCAAGCCCATACTGCCACCTAGACGATTGTACTGTATAGTCAAAATGTAGTTCCAATTTGCTGAATGTTCTCATTGTGCCTGGCCAAACTGTAGCTTAATGTGATATTCTCCCACTCTAGGCGTCCCCATCAGCTTCCTACACAGTATAGTCAGGTACAAAAGGTGTGAAAGCTTTGAAGTACAAGAATATTGGCAGTTGTGGACTCAACACAGCATATTTTTAATCCTACTAGTCTGCACTGTATTTCCAACACTTAACCAAACTACCCTATAGACAGTATGCAGAATGTTACTCCACCACCCTTTTTTGTATCCACCCCAGGGGAGCCAGTTTTAAAATGGAACAAATGGAAAAGGTCTTCCAGAACTATGCAGTGGTTTGTGGACCTAACCTTGGGTTGGAAAGGAAAGTGGCACTACTTATGTACTATCTATGAGCGGAAGGGAAAGAAATATTGGAACATCTTACTGAGTTGAGTGTAAATGAGGCGAGAGGGTTGAATGAATATGAGATCAATCTAAAAAAATTGGATATCCACTTTTTACCAAAAATTAGCACGATAATGGAGCGTTACCATTTTGGGAAGAGAGGGCAAAAGGAAGGAGAAACGGTAGAAGAATTTGTCTCAGAGTTAAGAAAACTAGCTGCCACGTGCAAGTTTGGGGGGCATGTGAAGAGCGTATACGTGATCAATTTGTGTTGAAGTATAAAATTGAACATATACGTGAGGAGTTGTGGTTGAAGGATGACCCGCCCTTGGGGGAGGTACTCATTGTAGTGAAACAAGTGGAACACATGATGGAATGTGTGAATGAGATAAAACAAGAAGCCGAGGCTAAAGCAAAAGTGAGTTAAGTTACAGTTGAAAGTGAGAATGTACTAGCAGTCAAGTCTCAGAAAAAAGAACAAAAGGAGGGTAAAAGTGTTTGGAATTTTAAAGGAAACTGTTACAGGTGCGGTAAACATGGACATTTAGCGAATGACAAAGAATGCCCTGCATTGAAAGTTACTTGCAATAAGTGTGGGAGGAGGGGACACTTCAGACAGTGCTGTAGAAGTAATATAAACTACAGGAAACTGTTCAAGGGTGACTCCACCCGGGTATGTGACGAAATTGTGTTACAAGTCAAGAGTGAATCTGTTAGCAATCCTAAAGACTTTATAGCTGTAAAAGAGACTAACATCGAAGCGATGTTTGACATGTGCTCAAAACTTACTATAATATCTGCAGAGGACTTTCAGAAGATTTCCAAGGGAAAGCTAAGGTTACAGAGAATGGATGTAAGACCAGGAGGGTATGGTGGACAACCCATACAAATGAAAGGTTACTTCTGGGGCAAAGTAGGTTATAAAGATAGGCTGGCGGTCACTAACATTTACGTCTCCAGAAAAGGGGATAACATCCTGGGGTGGCAAGCACAGAAAGATTTGGGAGTATACCTCAATCCCAACAAGAACCCACAAATACTGGTACAAGCAGTGGGTAGAGCACTTGAAGGGATAGAAGAAGAATTCAAGAATGTATTCACAGACTCATTAGGATGCCTACACCACTATGCCCACAGAATAAAACTCAGAGAGAATTGTAAGCCTGTCTCAGCCAAGGTTAGAAATCTCCCCATTGCTATACAGGAAGCAGTAAGAGAAGAACTCAAAAAGTTATGTGGGTGGGGTGATCGAACCAGTAGAGGCTACTGAGTGGATGGCACCCATTGTCGCAGCCAGGAAGGGGAAAGGGGCTGTGCGCTTATGCATCGACTTAAGGGCTTTGAACAAGGAAGTCGTAGTTGAAAAGTACCCTCTACCTAACATTACACAGATGATGAGCAGGTTAGCGGGGGCAAAAGTTTTTTCAACTCTTGACTTAACATCTGCCTACTACCAAGTCAGACTCCACCCCAATTCACAGGAACTCACAGCATTCATCACGCCCATGGGAGCCTTTAAATTCAAGCCCATGCCGTTTGGTCTAGTGTCTGCGGCTGTGGTTTTCCAGCGAATCATGAACAACCTCCTTAGTGGCATCCCTGGGGTATTGTGCTACCAGGACGATGTGTTAATTTTTGGAGAAGATGCCATGCAGCACGAACTAAGATTCAGACAAGTCCAAAAAAGGTTCCAAGAACATGGGCTCACGGTAAAGAGAGAAAAGTGCAAAATTGGGTGTGCTGAGTTGGAGTTCCTGGGATACAAAGTGACGACGGACAGCATCTGCCCATCTACAAAACACCATCATCAAGCTCACAGCACTTAAAAGTAAGGATGAAATCAAATCCTTTATGGGCATGGTAGAATTTGATAGCAAATTTGTGCAGAACTTTGCCAGATGCACATATGCCATCCGCAACCTGTTAAGGAAAGATGTGACGTACTAGTGGAGTTCAGAGTGCCAAAAGGAGTTTGAAGACACCAAGACGGCGCTAGCTGGAGCCCCCAACCTCAAATCTTTCGTTCAGGGCAAAAGAACGTGCTGACTACAGATACCAGTTCCAAAGTTTGTGGCAGTCCTGACGCAATTAGCGTAAAGTGGAGAAGAGACTATAGCATTTGCATCACGCTCACTACAAAAGGCTGAGCCAAACTACTTGAGAAAGAAGCTTTGGCGGCGCATTGAGCAGTGAACAAATTCAGAGACTTTCTTTGAGGAATGATGTACCACCTGAGGACAGACCATAAGCCTCTTGTCAAAGTCTTCAGTAAGAAGGGGCTCAACGCCATATCAAGCAGGATCAGCTGTAGAGGTTGTAAACCTGCAAGAATACGCGTTCGAAGTGGAATACGTTCCTGGGGCAAGGAATTTTGCTGCTTACTGTTTCTCGCCTGGTAGTGAAGATCGCAATGAAACGGCTCACGTAGAGATTGATGATCGTACACCCTACATATTGGTGCTTGTAGACCTCTACTCCAGGTGGCCTGAAGTAAAGTTTGTTTAGGAAATCACTACTAGAGTAGTCCTAGATTTCCTGCTAGAAGTATTCATCAGGGAAGGTTTGCCAAGCACTTTGTTGACAGACAATGGAGTGCAGCTCTGTTAAAAAAATATGTGAGAATTCTTAGAGTGCAATGGCATTGTACACAAGCCCTGTGGACTGTACCACCCAGAGACAAATGGGATGGTGGAACGTTTTAATAAGACTATCAAGGAGGGCTTTCAACTAGCGAAGGCCAGTGTGTTGTGTTGGAAAGATGAGGTTTTAAAACGTCCGGAAGCCTACTGACTAACACCACATCAAACCACTAGTATGACACCTTTCAAGTTGCTTAAAGCCAATAAACCCAACTCAAGACTAGTACCAGGGTGGATGAAGTGGTATAAAGGGTGGATGGGTCTCAATAGGGAACAGCAGTAGCAGGAGAGAGAAAGCAAGGCCATGTTAGAGAGGAAAGCCAATTTTGACAGACGGCATGTGGTCAAGGACGTGGAGTTCAGGCTGGGAGACTTAGTTAAAATCAAAGCACCCATTGGCAGAGCAAACTGGTCCGTGTACACTGAACCCACCAAGATTGTGAAACTGTTTAATAATGCTGTTAAGACTCAAGAAGGGAAAATATGGGACCTTGGGAGGGTGGTCAAATACATTGCTCCCACTGTAGGCACTAAAACCGCTTCTATGAATAAGAGCAGTATTATGTGCAGAGACGGTGGGCTGGAGCAGAGATGTTCTAGACTGGCTGACCTTCTTTCCAGAGCGAGTAGCAGGAAGATTTGCCGCCCCAAGTACTTGGAACAATATGTTGACAATTAGTTTGAGAATTTGTTGCAACTGTATCTACAATGTATTTCAAATGTGTAAGGAGGGGGATGTGTGATATCCCCTGTTCCGGGGTAACCCCCATTGAGCCACACACCCCCTACCGATTTCCCGTTGGTTTGCTCCACTGTGGCAGTCATTAGAATGTCACAGTGCCCAATGTTCGAAGGTGAACTTCTGGGGAGGGGAAGCACGGGGTATGGTGGATCGACGGCTGTGGTCTTCGTCTGTACTTCTTTAAATAAATCAACTTGGTTTCACATTCCTGAGTCTCCGGTTCCTGCTTTTCTACAGGCTGTCATGGGTGAGGCATGTTGTGTGTGGTCCTTTCTGGCTTCCCTACTACTGAACAGTTGATGTCAGCATTGGGAGATTAACTGGAGGGGCCGAACAGGACATAAAATTAGTGATACCTATTCTGAATAACAGGGATGTTTTTCACTTTGGAATCCTGAATGACATCATAGACAACTTGAGATTTGCTCTCCTTACCTGACCCCTCAGAACTCCTCAATGAAAACAAACATTATCCGCAGTGTCACCTGAATCTGCACAGAACCCTTCTTCCTCTCTCTCCTATTGTAAATAATCCTGAATGATTTCCCTTCAATCTGCTCTAGAATTCTTCTCCTATCCACCGATGGTGCTCTATACAAAGATTTGTGTTCTATAACTACCCATAGAGGCATGTATGCATACACAGGAGTAGTGCACTGTGCAGAGGAAAACATTTTGTTTTATTAGTGCAGAGAAAACCGCAGCGTAATCGTACTGTTATACATAGTTGCAGTGAGAAGCGTCTTTAGTAACCCATCTCTAACACTTATTACAAGATTTTATCTTCTGCCACTGGCCCATATAAAAACATCATTTTTGAACAAGACCAAAGTTATGACAATTGAAAAAATTACTACAATACACAATACTCTTTTTAGATAAGACAGGCCTGTCATCCAGTGTGTAGTCACTCTGCAAGTTTCTTGATGTTCAAGCACACTTTTATTTCAATATTTTATTTTGGAAAGTATACTGAACTGTAGAATATTTTAAAATGCAAGACATTACTAAATTGGGCAATACTGCATAGTAACTAAAAGCAAGGGGTACCTTTTCTTTTCAATTGTAACTTCTTTGATGTGAACAAACGATTTGGGAAAGATTCCCTGTTGGAAACAAAAAGAAATAGACATTAAAATAAGAAATATAAATACGTGCATCATCGTATGAATTTAATTACATACCGGCCACCAGCGTGTGTTCCTTGCCTAAATAATAAACTAGAGTTCTCTAATGAAAGGGCATTAATTATGCATTGGCTTTAGGCGAGCATTTACATTCATATAAAAAATAGTATATATTCTGCTTTTTAGTGTAGCTACATCACTCATTACTCTTCTAGTATGCAGCTGTGAACATTCCTCTATTAGATAATAACGTTTTACTGCACTGTGTGTTCAGCAGGAGGCCCTGCTCATTCGCAGAGTGGTGCCTTGTGAAAAATAAGCAATGCAAGAACGTAAAACCACAAGTGGGCAATTTAGTATTCATATTAAGCAAACGTAAAATTAACTTTAAATCTTTTTCATTGTTTCCAAATTAAATGCATTACATTGCCTAAATAAACTATAATCATGATGGGCAACAACAAAGAAGTGCAATAGGATATGCTTAATGAGACACTTGGGGCCCGATTAAGAGTTTGGCGGTGCGAGAGCGGACCACCACACCAGCGGCCCACTCCCGCACCAGCAAACCTGTGGACATACCGCCCGTCAGATAACAAGATCACTCATGTATGGCGGGCTTTTTTTGGCAGTGACCCTGAAAATGGGCCCTGCAATGAGAACGCCAAAAAAGTTCCTGCATTGCATGGACTGTAAAGTTCATGCTGTGAAGGAACTGGGGTGCATGCACACAGGGGAGTACATGCTGTGTACCCCTGCATGCATCTCCATCCACATCGGCAGCAGGGGACCCTGTAGGGCCCCCTTTGTGTCAGAACCACCAACCTTTTCATGGAGGAAAGACCTCCATGACACCGTTGGCAGTCCTGAAACTTGCATGGTGGTACGCCAGCTGCACCACCAGCATATTACTATAATAATATCATCCATATTTCTAAAGCATTGCCATTTCACCACTTAAGGTTTCAAGGCACGGGGGCTGTTGGGGAGATTAAGTGAGCTATTGCCCAGAGTCACAAGATGCTGAGCTGTGCAGCCACCGGGGATCAAAACTGTGAACCTCGCACTCCGAGGGTAATCCACTCTGGCCGCTGCACCACACCGCTCCCACTACTGAGAAACTGACTGCTACACCACCACCAGGGAACGGCGGTTCCTTGCGGCTGTGGTGATGCAATGGCAATTGGTCGTAGCACCCACTTATGACATGGTCAGTGACATCACTGATGACATAATCCACAGAATCTCTGACACACCCACTCACATCCCAATATAAACTTTCATACACCAACTCCAACTTCCACACAAGCATTCTCAAAACCATTGATACACCCATACTTACACACACACTCACTGATTCATAGGACTACACACACATCCACTCAGTCACCCATATATCCACACATCCACCAACTCACTCACTAATACAGCGACTGAAATATCCACTCATAAACCCATACAGCAACTCACACACTGTCAGTCACCCATAGAGCTACTCACATGCCTACTCCTTCACCCATAAAGTCAATCACTCAGCCACTTACTCACCTAATAATAATAATAATAATAATCCACATTTGTAAAGCGCACAATCACCCGTAAGGGTCTCTAGGCGCTGGGGGCCGTCGGGAAGATTAAGCAAGCTATTGCCCAGATTCACATGGTGCTGGGTTAACCTGCCGCCGGAGCTGGGGATCGAACCCTGATCCCCAGATTCCAGCGTCAGTCGCCCTGGCTGTGGCGCCACACCTCTCCCTATACACTTATACACACACCCACTCACTCCTTCATACAGATATTAGCACATACTCACCTATACAGTCACTGACACAAACACACTCATAGCCAACTCACTGACCAATGCAGCCATGGATAGCCACCCATACAGCCACTCACACACTGTCAGTCACCCATAGAGCTACTCACACACATAGTTACTCACCCATAGAGTCGATTAAACAGCCACGTACTCAACTATACAGTTATACACACAATTCAGGGCCTCTAGTTGGCTGAAGCAGTTACCTTAGGCCAAATAGGGACCCTTGCTTCTAGTCAGGGAAAGGTGGGACACCCTCTTTGATAACTCCTGCTCACCCCCTGGTAACTTGGCACAAGCAGCCAGACTCATCTTCAAGGCAATGTGTAAAGTATTTGCAACCACACTCCCAGCGACACAGAGATAACACCACAAATAGACACCACACTGATGTATGAAAATAGCGGTATCTTTATCAAGAAAAAAAATATGGTAAGACCAAACAATAAAAATCCAACATATGCGTATTTGTAATATTTCACTTTGCTGGTTATGAGGCCACCAAACACTCGTAGGTTCTTGCGGTATTAATGAGCAGTTCACGATGTTCAAATGCAGTCCTAGTGCAATGCTATGCAGTTAGTAATGCTTTTCGTATTGTCAGACTAATGCAGTTCGTAATGCAGGAATAATGCAATCCTCAATGCAAGTAATCAGGCAGTTAGTAATGCAAAAATAATGCAATCCTCAATGCCCTTAATCAGGCAGCTCGTAATGCAAGAATAATGCAATCGTTAATGCAAGTAATCAGGCAGTTTGCAATGCACGTATAACGCACTTCTTAATGCAAGTAATAAGGCAGTTCGTAATGCGAGACTAATTCAATCCTCAATGCACAAAATAAGGCGGTTCATAATGCAAGTATAACATGCTCCTTAATGCAAGTGTAACGCACTCCTTAATGCAAGTATAAGAGCAGTGTGTAATGCGAGAATAACTCAATCCTCAATGCACATAATAAGGCAGTTGGTAATGCGAGAATAATTCAATCCTCAATGCACGTAATGAGGCAGTTCATAATGCAAGTATAATGCACTCCTTAATGCACATAATCAGGCAGTTCATAATGCAGGAATAATACAATCCCTAATGCAAGTAATGAGGCAGTTCGTAATGCAGAAATAATACCAAGTCAATCGACGAGATTAGCACGGGCACAAATCGGCCCCAACCACAGACAACAGTCCTGAACTTCCAAGGGTGGCCCTGGTCCTGCCGGGCAGGTGCGGGCTGCTCGAGGACTTAGCGCGTCTAACGCGCTGCAGTCGGAGAGAGACGAGAGCACTCCTGCACTCCCCCTGCTCCGCCGCAGGCCACACACTCTTGCGGCTCCCGACCAGAGTCCGAGCCTTACCTGGGGGATGCGCTGCCTCGCTCTCTCTCTCACCTTGCTCGTCAGACGTCCTGCTGGGCGTTCCCGATGACGCAGCACTGATGCAAGGCGACGCTGTAGCCGAACAGGTTATGGAGCTGCCTTCTCTGTTGCTGACCATCTTGGGCAGATTCCTCTTGCGAACAACGATCACGATGACCTCACAACTTTCTTAGCTTTACGAAATCCTTCAGCATGTTGTGGCTCGGGCCGGCGGGGGTGATCTTGATCCGCAGCCTCCGTTACGATGACAGCTCGGGCCACAACTCCTTCACAGCAGCATGGATGATGGTTCACGCTGAGGGGACACTGAAGTCACAGGGCACTTTCCAACCAGCACCACGGACCCCAGTGACAGTCTCAGTCGCTGAGACTCAGTTGAGTTACGGGCCACACAGTCCTGGGCAAATGCTTAAGAAGGTCTCAGGCTGCAAAAAGCACATGGACACAGCGCCGCTGAGACACACTTGGAAACTTTGATAGTCCTGAATTTCCACAACAGGGAGCCCTTGGGGACAAGTTACTTCTGGACCCAACACACAGCAAAGTCCTTTCAAGCAGGGAGACACAGCACACAGCAAAGTCCCTTAGCCTATCCTTAGTTAAATCAACAAACTGCAGGCCAGCCCCAGAACACACAGCAAGGGTCAGTCCTTCTCTTCAGTCTCTTCAGCGGTTCTTCCTTGGCAGAGGTTCCTCTTGACCACAAAGTAGTTTCAATCCTTTGTCAGTCTTGATCAGTCCAAAGTTCAGGGCTTTCAGCTCTCATATTTGTACCCCTAAATGTCTTTGAAGTCTTTGTGAGTACTGAGCCCTGTCCAAACCAGTTCTGGACGTCTCCCTCCCAGTGACACCTTCTTCCTTTGATTAGTGGGGGTTTGGTTCCTCAATCACTCAGCAGGAGGTGATGTCATTCTTGTATGGCAGCAGCCCAGCTCTCTTCACCCCCAGGGCCTACTCCTCCCCCCTACACTCCAGATGCAGGTCGGCTGTTGCTGTCTCACCTCCTCCCTTGGGTCAAGACATTCCCAAGATCCTATCACATTCAATTCCAGACAGTCAATCACAACCAGGTAGAGACACAGAATTGTTAGAACAAAGAAACCAGCCACTTCTAAAAGCTTGATTTCTCAACACACAATGTAAAAAACACCTTCACAAAAAGATGTGTTATTAAATTGTGAGTACAGGCACACTAAACTTCATGTCTCCATCTTAGCCTATGGGAAGATAGGCTGGAAAAATATTACACAGCCTTCCCCATTCTGTCCTATAGGCAAGATGGCCTTACAACAGTGAAAAAAAAATGGAGAGTATTTCACTGTCAGGACATGGTACACACCTCAGTACATGTCCTACCTTTCACATACACTGCACCCTGCCCTGGGGGGTACCTTGGACCCACCAAAGGGGTGTCTGATGTGCGTGGAAAGGGAAGGGTAAGGCCTGGCAAGTGGATGCACTTGTCAGGATACCATGGCAGTTAGAAAATTGCGTGCAGGCCCCTAAGTAGCAAGCCTGAGTTCTCTCTTTAAGGCAACTTGTGTGGGTGGCACAATTAGTGCTGCAGGCCCACGAGTAGCATTTGGATTACCAGCCCTGGCATACATAATGCACTTTACTAGGGACTTTACTAGTAAGGCAAACATACCAATTGTGGACAACCAATTACCATAACACTTTATACAGGGAGCACTTGCACTTTGACACTGATCAGCAGTGGCAAAGCGCCCAAAGCATCTAAGTCGGCAGCATAATGTCAGAAAAAGGTCTAGGAGGAAGGCAAAAAGTTTAAGGACTGTAGCTACAAAGGGCCAAGTCTAACAAAGTTACTCACCCATTTACCACTGACACATCCATTCACTCACTGACACCGCCATACACACACTTAGTCATCCATACAACACCTCACAGAGAAATTCAGAAACCCATACAGCCACTGACTCACCCACTCACTCATCCATGCAGCCACTCACCCACCCCCTCTCCTACCCACACAGACACTCACACAGTTACTCAGTCTCAGACAACCAATCAATCACCCATACAGCCACTCACATACCTATTCACCAATCCATACAGTCACTGACACACCAACTGACAGACTACGCATAACATAATCACTCACCCATACATTCACTGAGACACCTAATCACTTACTTAAACAGTCAGTCATGCATCCCCTGAATCATCCATACAGACATTATACACCCACTGAGACACCAATAGACCTTGGTATATATATTTAACACTCATAAACTTAAAAAAATACTCAGTCACTGGATGGTGTCATCAGTGATCCCATTTGAGATGTCATCTGTGATGTCATTAGTGAAGTCACTGACCATGTCATGAGTGATGTAATATTTGAGGCCATAAGCAGTGCATTGCGGGTGTGAGTTTTGCTTAATTTCTCTGGTTTTGTACGAGCGAAATGTCAGCCTAACTATAACGTCCCTGTAACCTTTGTTTTTTTTCAGTGAGAAGTGCCTCCTTCATGTCAGTGTAGGTGAGGTTGTACCCCATATCCAAAGTTAACAAGGTGTCCCTCCCCTCTTCTGAGAAATGAGGCCACAATCCTGCTCCTCAATTCCTTTCAGGGACCTCATTCATGTTGATGGATGCCTCATAGACCTGAAACAACCTTTATATGTCATCACCTTCTTAAATTCCTTTCCTACATTCTTGGGAATGTATACTATTCTATTCGAGTGCACTGAGGAACTGCTGCCACCATCTGTTCTGGATTTGCTTTTTAACTCCAGTTCCTTGAGACCACCCTCATGGTCTAAAATCATCTTCCATGATTCCATCTTAACCCTCCCAAGCTGTATTTGATGCCTTCTAGTTTCCCTTCTGTCCTCCAGCTCTCCTGGAGACAAACCACTGCTGCCTGGCTTGGAGGGCACCTCCTCTCCCAGAAACACATCCACCAAATAGGCTTCAAATAGGCTCCTTTGCCTCCAAACTCTGTTTTCCAGGTTTCCCACAGGCATGTCCGGCTGCTACCTACGTCCCGAGTGCCCTTTGTAGCTCCTCTTTCCTGCTGAGGCCTCTGATTTGGACTTTTAGATTCTTGCAAGTAGCCTTCAACTCCTTTACGTTGTAGGCTTCCAACTTTTCCTCCTCAAAGACCACTTCTAGGGTTGCAACTGATGATGCTCCTGACTCAAGCATGATGCAATAGGAAGTTAAGTTCAAAGCGATTGGAACAGAAAAAAAGACCAAAAAGAAAACAAACAATATGTGGTGCATACTGGTCTGCTATATGTAAGTAGTATACACTAATCCCTGTAGGTCAAGTGCAAATGCAAGTCCTATCCTCACCGCTGACAACCAATGTTAGAAATGGGGGTCTCTAGTGGCAGGTTGTTCCCCTGTCCAAGTAGGCACCCTTCTTCCTACTCAGGATAAGTAGGCACCCTTCTTCCTACTCAGGATAAGGGGGATACACTTCTAAAATACTCTCTGCTCAACCCCTTGGTAGTTTAGAATGAGCAGTCAGGCTTATCTCAGAGGCAGAGTGTAAAGCATTTGCACATAACGAGCAGTAATACAGTAAAAATACTACAAAAGGACACCACACCAGTTTTTGAAAAATATCCATTATGTTATCTGTGCAAACAAAGACCAAAATGATTAAAATCCACCATACAGTTTTAAGTATTATCAATAAGCAAAAATAGACTTAAAAAATAGTTTCTTGAAGTCAATAGCTCCAAATCAGGGGTTATCACTGCGTCATTAACAACAAATCCAAAACATTCTGGCTGACCGAGGTCCAGCTTCGGGGACCTGTAAAAAGGTACCTCTGGAGATGCAGGGCATCCGACCTTGCAGTGAACCCTGGAGGAGCGGCGTCAGCAGGCGTCAGTTCTGGAAGTCAGTGCAGGAGTCGTCGGGCCCTTGAAGCGCACGTGTTGCAAATCAAACTCTGTACAGTTAAAGTCAGGAATGCTGGCATCGGCAGGCAATCGGGCTGCTGTGCAAAGTGAAGTGTTGTGGTCCGCGGTGCCCTCAGGTTCTGGTGCAGGCAGCAGCTCAGTGACGGTCATCAAGTGGTATCGGTAAGACCAGGGCTGCAGTGCAAAGTGGTGCAGTGCTCGTTGCGGTGCTAGCACGTCACGGTGCAGGCAGCGACGTTGTCATTGCTGAAGTGCTGTTGTCGGCTGACGAACTGGAGTTGATGGTGCCGGTGTCGGTAGGCCAAGGCGGAAGCCGGGAGCGCTATTTGTGCTCATTTTTTTAATTGATTGTCACTATTAATATTGTGTTTTTAAAACTCACCCGCTCGTGCTACCACCTCAGGGCACTTGCTCGCCCCTGATCGGCCCGCGCAGCGGATCCTAGCGCTGCCGCGAAGCCTGCCCCAACACACCTCCTGACGCCGTTACCGGCGAGGACGGAGGCCACTCCCCCTTTTAGGCCACGCCCACTGCCGCCAGGTATAAAGACGTTGACATACAAGCGCCACGCCAGATTGACCTATCTCCTGAGGCGGAAGCCGGGAGCGCTATTTGTGCTAATTTTTTTTAATTGATTGTCACTATTAATATTGTGTTTTTAAAACTCACCCGCTCGTGCTACCACCTCAGGGCACTTGCTCGCTCCTGATCGGCCCGCGCAGCGGATCCTAGCGCTGCCACGAAGCCTGCCCCAACACACCTCCTGACGCCATTACCGGCGAGGACAGAGGCCACGCGCCTTTTTAGGCCACGCCCACTGCCGCCAGGTATAAAGATGCTGACATACAAGCGCCACACCATATTGACCTATCTCCTGAGGCGGAAGCCGGGAGCGCTATTTGTGCTAATTTTTTTTAATTGATTGTCACTATTAATATTGTGTTTTTAAAACTCACCCGCTCGTGCTACCACCTCAGGGCACTTGCTCGCTCCTGATCGGCCCGCGCAGCGGATCCTAGCGCTGCCGCGAGGCCTGCCCCAACACACCTCCTGACGCCATTACCGGCGAGGACAGAGGCCACGCCCCTTTTTAGGCCACGCCCACTGCCGCCAGGTATAAAGACGCTGACATACAAGCGCCACACCAGATTGACCTATCTCCTGAGGCGGAAGCCGGGAGCGCTATTTGTGCTAATTTTTTAAAATTGATTGTCACTATTAATATTGTGTTTTTAAAACTCACCCGCTCGTGCTACCACCTCAGGGCACTTGCTCGCTCCTAATCGGCCCGCGCAGCGGATCCTAACGCTGCCGCGAAGCCTGCCCCAACACACCTCCTGACGCCATTACCAGCGAGGACAGAGGCCATGCCCCTTTTTAGGCCACGCCCACTGCCGCCAGGTATAAAGACGCTGACATACAAGCGCCACACCAGATTGACCTATCTCCTGAGGCGGAAGCCGGGAGCGCTATTTGTGCTAATTTTTTAAAATTGATTGTCACTATTAATATTGTGTTTTTAAAACTCACCCGCTCGTGCTACCACCTCAGGGCACTTGCTCGCTCCTGATCGGCCCGCACAGCGGATCCTAACGCTGCCGCGAAGCCTGCCCCAACACACCTCCTGACGCCATTACCGGCGAGGACAGAGGCCACGCTCCTTTTTAGGCCACGCCCACTCCACTCCTCCCCCTTCCCTCAGCATAAACCATGTGCCTCTGCCGGAAGTGCAGCGGACGAGCGCAGCGGGAGCGCTGTTTGTGCGCCGAAGGCGCGCCCAAGGTAAGCCCGTCTGCGCCCGTCCGCGCCAGACCGAGCCCGAGGCCCAGGACCCCTGCCTCAGTCACATCTTCACCTCTGAGGTATACCCAGGAAACCCTCCTCAATCTCAGGGACTCTACCTCCACTCCCTGTCGCAGCATCACCCCTTTAAAGGATGGACACTGCTGCTGTTCAAACTGTCCATACAGGCTAACACCACGACTTCCTCCGAAACCACGCTGGATCAGGATGGCCCTGCTTAGCTGCAGATCCCTCCCGAAACACCAGGCAAAAATTAACATGCTTCTGCAAAACTCCGAGATTGAGATTCTCTTCCTCACCGAAACATGGCTCAATTCCAACTCAAACCCGTACATAGTCCAAACACTACCCTCGGGCTACCTCATCAAGCATCAGGACAGATCCTCCGGGACTGGAGGCGGAATGGCGATCATCTACCGAGATTATCTGTCCTGCCACTTCAAGGACAGCCCAATTCAGGACTGCGAAAACGTTTTCCATCCACCTACCCCCATCCACAACCCTCTCAGGGATACTAGTCTATCGTCCCCCAACACAGCAGCGACTTTTCTGCAACTCCCTTGTGGAAACTACCTCCTCTCTTGCCTGTTTGTCTCCCAACTTCACGGTCTTAGGTTTGGGACTTAATTCACTCGACCCGCCCTGATTACTGCTTCTGTACGGAGGTTTGGGACTTAATTCACTCGACCCGCCCTGATTACTGCTTCTGTACGGAGACCTGGCTTAAACCCCATCTGGTCCCTGCTATCACCTTGGGGATCCCAATGGGGTACAAGATTCTTAGGCTTGACCGCCCTGTCAAAACCGGCGGCGGGGTCGCTGTAATTTATAAAGACACTTTCACTGTTACCTTTCTCGACCAATGCTGCACTAGTGACATTGAAATTCTGGTTTTCAAAATTGGTTCCACATCACAAGCTTGCTGGAAGGGAGCACTGGTGTACCGTCCCCCTGGCCCCTGTGCCGAGGCCTCGACCCTCCTTCTGGAGACACTAGCTCCTCATATCAGCATAGGGACTAATTTTGTACTCCTTGGAGACTTCAATGTCCACAGTGAACTGGCTGACAATGCAGAAGCGCGCAACCTGCTGGCTGACTTATCTGCCCTAGGCTTTAAACAGTGCAACCGAGGTCCGACCCATCGGGCCGGTCACACCCTCGACATAATCCTGTCCAACTCGCACTCCCTGATTTGTTATCCCCCAACGCAGGTGGAATGGACCGACCACTTTGCAATTAATTTTTCCCTCCCCACTCTCATCGAAGAACGCCCCCAACCTGCTCCCCTCCCGTTATGGCGCAGGCAGTGGCACAAGGTGTCCGCTGACACTTTTAAAACTGCTTTCATACCTCCTGACTTTCTCCCCTCTGACTCCCCCAGCTCGGCCCTGTCTAAATACAATGGTGCCTTGAACACTGCGGTCAACCTTATTGCCCCTTTAAGACGCTGCAACCGGCGTTTTGACCGCAGGCAGGAACCATGGTACTCGGACTTACTGCGTGCGGAGAAAAAGGCCTGCAGGAAGTTGGAGAAATCCTGGAGAATCTCACGCAGTACTGCCGATAAAGACCGTTATGGCTCAGCCATGAGACTCTATCATAAAAACATCAGAGCTGTCCGTAAATCCCACATTCTCTTCCAACTTTCTGAGGCTGGCAATGACTCCAAACTGCTGTACCAGGTTCTCTGTACATTCACCAAGCCCGTCGCCTGCGACAGCCCAGAAATGTTGACCCAAAAACTGTGTGAGGATACTGCTGGGTTTTTTGCCGATAAAATTGATGCTATTTATCGAAACATTTCCCAATCAAGCCCACCTGTTGATGAAAAGGACCCCTCTTCTAGCCTCCAGCCCGGAATAGTCGTCGCTGCCCCCGCTGCGCTGTCCTTCATCCCCGAGATTAGCTTGGACCAAGTCAACTCCCTGATTGGGACCATTAAATCAGGCAGCCCAGTGGACCCTGTACCTGCCCGTGTCATGCACCTCATTGGGAGTGTCCTCAGTCCCTCCATTCAGACGGTGATCAATCGCTCCCTCTCCGAGGGACTGGTCCCCCGGGAGTGGAAAGAGGCCATGGTCAAGCCTATCAGGAAAAACACCTCCATCCCCTGGTCAGACATGACCAATCTGAGGCCAATCTCCCTTTTGCCGTTCGTCGGCAAACTGATGGAGAAGCATGTTAATCACCACCTTTCTAGCTTCATTGAGCAGACCGGCAGTCTGGACCACTCTCAGTCGGGGTTCAGGCCTAGGTATAGCACCGAGACGGCTCTTCTTTCCGTCACGGATGCTATACGCCTGTCCCTGGACAGAGGGTTGTCAGTGGTGTTGGTGCTGCTGGACTTGTCCGCAGCATTCAACACCATATCCCACGCCATCCTCCTTACCAGATTAAAGGAGATCGGCATTGATGGATCTGCCTTGGCGTGGTTCACCAGCTTTCTCTCCGAGCGCACCCAGAAGGTGAATATGGGTTCCTTTAGCTCCACCTCGGCCAGCATCATCAGAGGAGTCCCGCAGGGCTCCTGTCTCAGCCCTACGTTGTTCAACGTATATGTCTCCTCTTTGGCTAACATTATGAGGTCTTTCAGGTTTATGCCCATCTCTTACGCTGACGACACGCAGCTGCTGTTCACTTTTAAAACCTTTACCCCGGAGATAAGACAAGCTTTCTCCAACGGCATGACTGCGATCGCCAGCTGGATGGCCAAGAACTTTCTCCAGTGTAATGTGGGAAAGTCAGAGGTCATGCTATTCGGAGAGGCAAAAATCCTGTGGACCCCTGACTGGTGGCCCTCCAGTCTGGGTCAGGCCCCTTCCCCGAAACGGGTGGTGAAAAACCTGGGGGTCCGTCTAGACCAGGACCTCACCCTTGCCCATCATGCCAGCACCACGGCGGGATCCTGCTTTCACATTATTAGCCTCCTTCGGAAAGTGTTCCCCCTTCTACCAGACAACACAAGAAAGACCTTGGTCCAGGCCCTCGTTCTGAGCCGCCTGGACTATTGCAATGGCCTATTTTTAGCAGCCAATGAAGGAGTGCTTAATAAACTTCAGGTGGTTCAAAACACCGCGGCACGTCTGGTGACCAATGCCCCCCCTAGAACGCCATCCTTGCCCCTCCTCAAGGCCCTCCACTGGCTTCCCATCCGGAAACGGGTGGAATTTAAGATTTGCTGTGTGGTGCACAAGAGTCTCCACAACCTAGGGCCACACTATTTGGCCGAGAAATGTGTATACCACCGCCCTTCCCGCAATCTTAGGTCCAGCAATCAGCTGTTACTTCAGGTTCCCAGACATAACAAGACCAGACAGGGAGGCCGCGCCCTCTCCATCATGGGCCCGCGTCTGTGGAACAATCTTCCCCTTTCCCTTAGAGAGTGCCCGAGCCATCTAGCTTTCAGGAAATGCCTTAAGACAACTCTATTCTAGGAGGAGCGCTGCCCGACCTGTTTACTTCACAGCACCGCGCGGAGATACACCTTCGGGTGTGATGCCGGCGCGTTACAAGCCCATAAATAATAAATAATAATAATAATTAGGAGATCTAAATCTCCATTTCGACGACCCAACAAACAATACCGCCGATGACCTAAAAAAAGACCTAGCCTCCCTTAACCTTCACCTGAAAGGCAACCAGCCCTCCCACTCCAAGGGCCACCTGTTGGACCCCATTTTCACCAACCTCACGAGCCTAGTAGTGAACAACCCCCTCCCTGTCCCCTGGTCAGACCACTTTTTAATCCCCTTTAAGCTTCAACTTTTGTCTGAAGCCCCGGTGAGAGCCTCCCCCAAGCACCTTCCCGTCCGTGGCAAAAACTGGACAAGGCCTCATGGACTCAAGCACTCGCTTCCACCGCACCTGTGCTTGACCCAGACCCCTCCAGAGCAGACACCCAACTCCGCGGCTGGATTGGTCAATCCCTTGACGCCATTCTCCCTGTCAAACCCTTCCCTAGTAAAAAGAGAACTCTTAAGTCTCCCTGGTACACTCAAGAACTACGCGAACTTAGGAAAAAGTGCAAAAAGCTCGAGCGCCTTTGGAGAAAGGACTGGGCGACTGAAAGCAAAAACGATTATAGGTCCGCCTTGAAGCAATACAAAACTTGCATAAAAAACACCCAGGCAGCCTTCTTCGAGCAAAAAATACTAGCTGCAGCCAACTCGGCCAAAGAAACCTACCGCATCGTACGTCTTCTCACCAAAACCCCAGACCCTCTGCCCACGCCAGACCCATCGGGCACCAGATGCAACCAACTAGCTGAGTTCTTCTCATTCTCAAATCCCTCCCTCCTCCCAAAACCTCACTACTCCCCGTCACCACTCCCTCTTGTTCGGAGGCCCCATGCCTCAAAAAATTCCCTCAGGTGACCACAGAACCATTCCTAACCACTATACAATCAGTGAAGAGCGGGGCTCCATCGGATCCAGCTCCTATGAGCAAACTAAAACTGGTCGCCACCACGGTTGCCCCCCCCTTCACCAACCTTATTAACGCTTCCCTGACACTGGGTACTGTCCCAACCAACTGGAAAAAAGCCATTGTCAGGGCACTTCTTAAAAAACCCCACCTTGACCCCACGGATCTATTCAATTTCAGACCCATCTCCCTCCTCCCGGCCATCAGCAAAGTGGCCGAGCGAATTGTCAACCACCAACTATCTCTCTTCCTGGAATCCAACAAACTCCTGCGCCAATCCCAGACTGGGTTCAGACCAGGACAGGGAACAGACACCGCATTACTAGCCGTAGTCGAAGAGGCAAGAACCATCATAGACGAAGGAGGATCAGTGGCAGTGATCCTCCTCGATCTGAGTGCCGCCTTCGACACGGTAGACCATGCTATCCTCATCCACCGGCTCAGCATGGTAGGAGTATCCGGCACCGCCCTGTCCTGGATCAAATCCTTCTTAGAAGGGAGAACCTTCCAGGTGTCTGATGGCACAGTCATGTCCAAAGCTCTCCCGCTCCAGTGTGGGGACCCTAGGGCTCCTCCCTGAGCCCCACACTTTTTAACGTCTACATGTCTCCCCTAGAAGACATCACAACCCCATTCGGCATAAAAACAGTTATGTATGCCGATGATACACAACTGGTGGTGTCAATCAACCAGTCGAGTAAAAGCCTAGATAACCTGGCAGTTTGTCTCGAGAACATCTCCCACTGGATGTGCGAATCGCGCCTCAAATTGAACGGTGAGAAATCCGAGATCCTTCTCCTGGGAAACCCACGCAAACTTCCCCCATCCCTCTCATGGCCAAGCTGCATGGGATCACCTCCCACCCCCAAACCGGAAGTCAAAAGCCTTGGTATCTGGTTGGACCAAGACCTTAATTTTAAAACCCAGGCCAGAAAAACCACAGGCACTTGCTTCGGCCTTATTCAAACAGCACGGAAAATCCTCCACTTAATCCCCTTCCAATCCAGGAAACTGCTCATGCAGGGCTTGGTGAACTCCAGATTGGACTACGGAAACGCCCTCTATCTAGGGGCCCCCGCATCGGTCATTCACAGACTGCAATGCGCCCAAAACGCCGCTGCCAGACTCTTAACAGGGACCAAATCTAGATGCTCAGCCAAACCAGCCCTCAAAAGCCTACACTGGCTACCGGTTAAGGAAAGGATCAATTTTAAGACTCTTTGCATTTCACACAAAATAATGCATGGCAGAGGTCCGCCGATTCTGAGATCCTTTGTCAAACCCCATCAGTCTAACAGGCAACTCAGATCAGACTCCCTCGCCTTGGCCAGCGTCCCCAGAATACATAAGGCCCGCTCTGGGGGGCGACTGTTCTCCTACAATGCCCCAAAGCTGTGGAACTCCCTTCCACTTTCCATCAGAAGAGAACACAACCTACTTGCCTATCGTAGGCAACTAAAAACATGGCTCTTCCCATAATACTCTTCCCCCTCCGGAACCATAGGTTGACTGACAGCGCTGGGATGCCCTAGGGTAGCTACGCGCTTTACAAATCCGTATCCAAATCCAAATCCAAATCCAAGGCTACGGTGTGGGATGGGGTGGTGCATTGTGTAACTGGTGAGCAGTACCCTCAAACCATGGTGCAATCAACGGCATTGATGTCCACAAGGAGCAGCGGCGTCTGGGATATAAGGGTGGCAATGTAAAGCAGTGTGAAGTGCAGTTGCCCACAGGTCACAGTGCAATCAGCGGCTCAGTGGCGGCATTCGGCGGCATTGTGGTGAGACCAGGGTTGCAGTGCCAAGTGTGGTGGTGCCCTCTGCGGAACACTGCGAGCGTGATTGATTCTACCGCTGGGCAGTTGATAGGCACGGCGTCATTCCACAGAGATTTCTTCATAAAGGTACAACTTCTTTTTGTTTGAAGGGCAGACAAGATTTGTGCTTGTACAAGAAAGAATTGGTCTTCAAAAAGCCCCCCCTCTGTTTTTCATACATGTAGGAAATATTGAGAGTCCTTACCTACGATACTTAAGAGACTGCGACCATGCTTTTTGTTTACATCCCACACAACCTGGGGCAATTGTGAGTATACTGGGCGTGATTTAGATGTGTTTCGAACCTGGATCTTTGAGAATGGTTTTGTTAAGTAATGGTGGCTTGTTGGTTTATTTTGCCACAGTGTCCCTCGTCGGATTGATTTTTGAGGCTCCTCTTCAGTAGGAGGTAAGAAGTGGAAGCGTAGTGCTGGGGCAGTCTAATGATAGAGAATCAAAGGGTGGCTACAAATAGATTTTTCTGTTTTCTCCACAGCTATGAGGTCCTGATGAGAACTCCCAACCCTTGGAATTCGAAACGCGTAAACCGCTAGGTTACGCGCCATAAGATCTCAAAATATTTGCATTTTTGTTCAAAAATATAAACACAAAAAAAGTATTGTTTATGGTGTTCTGTATATGGATCATTGAATGTTTAATGTAAATAGACAATTTTTTCTATGAGTGCGAGTGCGACCGGCTGAATGTGGAATGTGTGGATTAATTGGGAATAATGAATGTTTTGGAATGTGTACAGTTTTACTTATTGTCCATTGTATATAATGTTTTTGATCGTAGAGATTTAAAAAATGTTATAAGTTGCATAAAGTAATTGACAAATGCATTTCAAGTGAATGAAATAAACAATGATTTATTCAGACTGAATTACTAGTCTTGGAACCCATGTTTGGTTTCATTCCAATGTGCTGTGACGAATGAGAGGAACTTAGGATAACAGTATTGGCAATTGTTTTGCTTATTATTAGTACACGGAGCCATCAGCGGCATTGTTGACTGAGTCTGATTGCTTTTTCTTCTGTTGCAACAGAAAACACACAGGGCCAGAAATACGACCCTTACATTTAACGACTCACAATTTGCGACTCGCAAAATGCAAAGCAATGTACAACAGTGTCACAGACACGGTTAGCTATTCCCAATGGGGTTGCAAATTGCATGCATCTTCAATATTCATTAGGCAAGCGCAATTTGCCATGTCTGGGACTGCTTTTTCAATAACATAGTCTTTTTTTTTTTTAAATACAGCCTATTATCCTTAAAGGAAAACGGGATGCATTTAAAAAAGAAAAATGAAACTTTTCAGTTTCATTTTTTTCTTAAAAAATATTTCCTCACACACTCACAAAGGGGAAGGGATTCCCTGGGGATCATTTCTCGTTTGTGAGTGGTTTACCACCTACTTGAAGAAGGTGGCAAACAGCAAGTGTTTTGCAGCCGCAAATGCGGTCGCAAAACAATAGTACATGGCAGTGAAAATGCTATTTTGCAAGTCAGTGAATCTCAAAATAGCATTTGTACATGCCATGAGCCTTTTGTGCGGTCTCAAACAGGCCGATCTCCTGTTTGCGAGCGAAAAAAAGGGTCGTACATCTGGCCCTCAGTTCCCAGTGCTATTAGCAGATGAACTTGCAGTCTTTGCTGTTCCTGAGACTTTTTAAACAAGGAGCAAGCTCTACAACAAGCCCTTGGAGAAACTCAAATACAGAGGTTGCAGAAAGTTCAGGCCAGTCCTTTCTCTTCCAGAGACAGAAGCAGCTACTGTAGGCCAACACCGCAAAGCACACAGCAAAGTGGTACTACCGAATTCTGGGCAAGTTCCTTTATCCAAAAGAGTTTGAAAGTCCAGGGGTCGGAGCCCCAATATCTATACCACGTTTTCTCTTTGTGGTACTGGTTCCAGAGCGCAGCCCAAACCAATTCTGCCCTCTCTAGCCTAGCTTCACTACAGAATGTGGAGACAGCATTGTGCAGAGAAGACACTGCCTATTCCGGCGCTAGTGAAGACTCCTCCCACAATTCTAAATGCAGACCAGGCCTATTCAGCCCAAATATGAGTCACCCAGGAAAGGCAGAATACACCTCAACCCCCTTTGTGGCTGTCTACAGTGAATGCACATCACTAGCCCCTGTCACTCCAAAACTAGACAGTCAATACACAAACCAGCTGAGGCACACAGAATGGTTAAACAAGAAAATGCCTACTTTCTAAAAGTAAACACAAGGAGATGATAAACGGAGCACTGAAACTTTTCAGACACTCACCCTCAGACACAGATCTGGGTTGACTCCATCATTGTTCTTTAGCTCACTTTGGCACCCTAGTTCCGACCCAGCTATATTCAAATCAGTCTTGACCCTGTGCCTCATAGGAACAGTCCTGCCTGAACTGCCTGGTCTGATCTATCCTGGACTGGAAACAAGTATCCTGGGACTGGTTTCAGAGTAACAACCCTCATCACCCAGGCAAGCTCGAATACAGTGGCCAAGTGAGCAAGGGACCCACGTCTTGGAATACCCTGTCAACTTAGGGTGAACAAAGCAAACACAAGGAGATGATGGACGGAGTGCTGTAACTTTTCAGACACTCACCCTCAGTCACAGATCTGGGTTGAATCCATCATCGTTCTTTAGCTCACTTCGACACCCCAGTTCAGACCCAGCTATATGCAAATCAGTCTTGACCCTGCGCCTCATGGGAACAGTCCAGCTCAAACTGCCAAGCCAGGTCTTCCCTGTACCGGAAACAAGCCTCCTGGGACCAGTTTCGGGGTAACACCCCTCATCAGCCAGGCTAGCTTGAATCCAGTGGCAAAGTGAGCAAGGGACCCATTCTCTCTTATATCATAATGATCAAGGAGATGGCACATCCTTATTTAAGTAGGAAAGATGTGTGCTATAATTCAGTAAATAATAGACCAGTGGTTTTGATGATCCATGTATCTGCTTTCTGACCACGGAAACAGGTGAGCCAGAGATAAGCGATATTGCTATACTGCTACATGGCTGAAGTCATCAGTAGGATAGGGCATATTTGCTCACCATGGAAAGATGTAACGTTAAAACGTATCTGCATGACAGCAATGACCATTTCACAGTATGTATTGTTAGATTGTTGAAGGCGAGTACCTCGAGCCTGCCTTTAATGAAACGCTAATGACCACAAATATGAATGCACGCACAAGTAAACTCTCTAACCAAGTATTTTTTATGACAAGGTTCAATGTATTTGTGACTTTTTGATTTTACTATCACAGACAAGTAAATCGTATTAGAGCCCAGCTCTGTAAAGGAATAGCATACACAAAGAGAATGATCTCAAGACTTCGAGTTGTGCAAACGATGTCAAATCATGTACAAAATAGCTTATCTGTTCTAACTGATAATGCTGCATCCATGTACATACAAGAAAATACACCTTCATATTTTTGTAAAACAAGAAATGTGAGAAGTTACATTTACCTCATGTATCCTTTGTTTTGTCAGATATCCCCTGTACCAATCTGTAAAGAAAAAAATAGATGTTTGTCTTTTTTGGTAGCAAAATTGAACCGGAATGCATTTTTAAGACCGGTGTTGTTGACATGGAGATTCTAGAATCAATATAGATCTGCAATTGTAGTGGTCACAATTAAACTTTCAATTTAATGAGGACCACAGCATGATATTATTGACAGTGTTAATGGTCACCTCCTTAAGGGTATAGGAAATCCACCCTACCTAAAAACGTATCAAAACCATATTTGTGCAGACTGTATTATGCTACTTATTACAGTTTAGTGTGGTGAAGGCACAGCCCCCTCCCTCCAGCAACAATGGCAATCTTAAAATCTGTGCCGTGCCGTTGATGGAGCAAGGATTCACACGTAAATTGACTTGCTTGTACTCAACACACTCAAATAACTCATAACGTACTAATTAACATGTTTTATCTAATTAATATTGCATTACACAGCATATCTAGCATATAGGGGAAGCTTTTCAATGTGCTTTTACTAACTATAATCCGCTTGCATTAAAATGGCTGCTGCTACGCAGGATTTCCTACTGCGCAAGCGTCTGTCATACTCACGTGACATGACGTACTATATTTGCTTGGAGGGAAACCTTCGCTTCTGCGCACTAGAATTGAGATGGCTGCTTTGTGTTACTAAGCAACAACACAAAAGCCAATACTGCAAATTCTACCTTGCACGAGGGTTTACTCTACACAAAGAACTGAACTGAGTGCGAGTGTG
Organism: Lissotriton helveticus; assembly: GCF_964261635.1. NCBI lineage: Eukaryota > Metazoa > Chordata > Amphibia > Caudata > Salamandridae > Lissotriton > Lissotriton helveticus. Next base: position 859,731,931 of record NC_136068.1, read on the forward strand.
GACAGGTTTGTCAAGAAAAAATCTTATTTATTATTCATCAATTTTTAAACGTATTTGTTGGTTAGGGTTCACCAAACAATTGACAACAATTTATCAAAAGACAATTTATTCTTGACAAACCTGTCCACACTCACACTCAGTTCAGTTCTTTGTGTAGAGTAAACCCTCGTGCAAGGTAGAATTTGCAGTATTGGCTTTTGTGTTGTTGCTTATTGATAAGGAGGCTTGGCCTTACTGTGGAAAGCCCACACCCAGTGTTGTTTTCTCGCTCCTTCGTGTTACAGCATGCATGAAGCTTGCACTGCTGCTTTTGCTACGCTGTTTGTTTTGACTAAACACTAAACATAATAGTTAAAATAAATCAATGGGTATAGAGTAGAGGTTAGTGGTATACAGTGCATTCATTTATTCTGTGTTCTAAAACTGTTTCTTTTCTATTTTTTATGTATTACATTTCAGGCATGGGAAGTGCTATTACTCCATCTTGAAAACCCACACTGCGCAAGTCAAAACTCCAGAAGGAGCTTAAATCATTCGACATTAAATCAAAGCCAAGCTATCATCACACTAGAAGATGCGCCTGGAAACCTGACTTGATGACCCCAAGTGGAAGACAAACTGTTAACATTGTATTAAATTGTTGGGTGGAATAAAGACGCTTGGGAAAATAAATTGATGGTCGGGAACGTTAAATTAAATATTCAGAAAAATAGTTTTAATTTGGTATGGTGTGAGGACCTCTCCACATCCTTTTGTCCAATCAAAATTGGGGATCCTTACACTTGCATCATTGGGGGGTGGTACTGGAAAATAGTATAACTAGAGTAGGCTTAGCTAGTTAATTTGTCTGACTTGTCCGAATAGCTGACCTGTCACAGACCCAATGCACTCAATAGGTGATCGAGAGCAGAGGGGCTGGCGGAGCACTCTGTCAGAAGAATCAATAACCCAATCGGGGTTACTGGGAAGGGAGATTCGAAGACCCAATCGGGGTTTGGCTGTTGGCTGTAGAGAAGGTGCAACGCAGGCGTAGCACATTAGCTGTGGGTGCCGGTCTTAGCCTGAGGTGGTCCTGTCCTGATCGAATTTTGTCCGTACCTGTCCTGATTCTGCTTTGCATCTATTCTTTCCTGGTGGCACCTGCACTTTGGGGTTCTGTCCTTTGACCCAGCCCATGGCCAGGGGTGGTCTTCACACCATTCTAGGTAATTATAATAAATGTGGGTTCGTCATTGTACTATTTTTCCTTTTTCCATCCTCCCTATGTTTCAATGCTCAATGAAAGTTTCTCATTCTATCTTACCTTAATCATATTTTTGTTGATTGATCAAGTTTCAGTTAATGTAGTATGGACACTGACATTTAATAATTTACATTAGATAAAGAATTTAAACGTTACCCGAGTTTGTGGTTATTATATGAGTGCAAATGTTTATTTACTGCCTGTTATGCTAACACCCTTGATCCCTTAGGACTTTAGGTACCGGTGACTTGCATTGGTCAGTCAAATGGTATAGGTCCTAAATGGTTAAACGAAATTGATTAAGCATAGGTTTACCTGTTCAAAGTATGTATGTTGATTTATGGGCCCAGGTGAGTATGGTAAAATCTCGGGCAGGTGAGCCCGCGCTCTATCAGTTTATTTTGGTAGCAGAGGTAAGGTTAGGGTTCAGTTAAGATCGGTAATTAGTTATAGTTAGTTAGTTTATTGAAATATTTTTGCGTATTTGAAATCACATTGATTATTGATTGTATTGATTCTATGTATTAAGCGCTCTATCGCTGTGACACTTATTCATGTGTGTTTGCTTTTACAAAAGTATTTAACCAAAATCAGGATGCAAGGGGTTAAATTTGAATGGCAAAGTAAAATGATATACAAGCACAAAAAGACCAGACTTGCTCTGAACAATTAACTGTATTTTTGGGGAGTTTTTAAAAGCCTTAAAACGTCCTCACAGGATAGGCTCACTGCCACGAACCTGTTAGTCCGATTGCTCAATTTTAAAAAAGGAGCGTCAATACACCACATTCCATACAAACATCAAAATGAAATTTTTTAACCACACAAGATTTGTGACCAAAAAAATGTGAGAAAGGTCAGAAAGTACCTTACAGTAGTATCACCAAGTGGGGGCTAGCTGGTTGGTACTCACTAGCTTGCCCACATTATCATCATCAGTAACTTTCTTGACCAAAAAGAAAAAGAGTATGTTTTCAAATTTCTTGGAGGTGTGAAATGAAAAGAAAAGACAACAGTGAAAGCGTGAATAGATGCACTGTCAGTGCTTGTGTCACTGAGTGCCTGCTAGTACCCGTGAAAAAAGAAATGCAGTTCTCAAAGTTTAAAATGAGGTACGACTCACTTGCAAAAAGTAATTTTATTAGGTGCCGTGAGCGTCCTCATATTAAAAAATTTGCATATGCTGGGCCATTTTCAGGAGCGAATGGCCAACATGTTTAGTTGCCAACCTATTTAGGCAACTTCATCAGGGCTGATGGGGAAACCAGTCTTCACCTCACTTGTGAATCATACCGGACCTGAGGGTGTATGATGACATTAAAAAGAAGAATGTGCCAAATGTAAACAAAACCTAACTTCAAAATGCACTCAAGGATTCTCTCAAACCCACTCTTTAAAGTTAGCGTTATTACCAAGTGGTTGCTGTCATCCCTTGGAACATGTCGACCATATATCATATGTTCTCGTGCCTTGAAGCAGAACTTATTCACAGAGACCCCTGCATCCGCAGAACCCGAACAGGTGGAAGAGCCTTCTCCTAAGTCGCAGCCAAGGCCTGGAACGAACTTCCAGTCAACATCAGATGCTACCCCACCCTGCACACCTTCAGGAAGAACCTCAAGAACTGGCTCTTCAACTGAACTGGAGCTGCACCCGTCCACCCCCACCCCCCAGTGCCATGAAACCCTCATGGGTGAGTAGCGCACTTTATAAACCCCCTGATTGATTCATTCATACGTTTGGAAGTAAGTTCGATTTCTGTCCCATTTTCCAGTACACCAACTCAGGTTTATTCTTTATTGTTTTTTGTTTTATTGAATTACTGTGATTGAGTTTGAAATTGTATTGTCATTAATTATGTGTGTATTGTGAGGTTTAAAATTGACAATGGGTGCAATTTTGGCAAAATAAAGAAATACACAGTTGGACAGGCAATTCTCACCTGCAGTTGGAAGAGCGGCAAATAAGATGCTCTTACATCATGGTTTACATACCGTGGCTCAGACAAAGGCACAAAACTAATGCAAATGATAAAAAGTTGCAATTATGTAGAAAAGTGATTATTTTAAGTGTGTCTTGTTTGAAATTAAAACACAACACAGACCTGCTCAGTTTGGAGCACAGAATGAATGAGATTACGTAGCTAATGAGCAAAAAAATGTTGAAATGTGGTATTTGTAATGCTGTTAATAATTTGATGGATGCAAGATTGCATTATCACACAAAGGCGTGGAGTGAGGAAGTGTTAGAAACTGTAGATACATTTACTGTAATTGCAATTGAAAACAAATCAGAAGAGACTAAAAGTAAATATGAGAGTGAAGTCCAAGTAGTAGACATTTTTTTTAAAAAGGTGAATGCAAATGTGCCTGTAAAAATGGGATCAGATATACATTAGAAAGAATTAGTGAAACAAGTCTAGTAAATCGGTTATGTGATCTTTTATACAAGTTAAATTGTGTAAATAATTGCACATCGGATCGTGGTTCCAACTGAACAAAGGATGATGCTGTATATTTTAAAATGAAATCTCAAGAAACAAAAATAGGTATGTTGCCAGTTCTCACAGATGAGGATTTCACTTCCGATTTAAGATACACAGTGAAAAGAGATGTTTTGGATTTTATAGGAAAGAGATTTGGCTTATTAAAAGTGCACATCCAGTCCAAGTTACAATGAAAGCAGAAGCAGAGTTTCCACGCATTTCCAAGTATAAACTTTCTTGTGAAATTGAAGCAGGGATTGCATCTGTTATCGAAAAGATAGTGGAACAAGCCATTTTAAAGAGGTTTTGGAGAGTCTATGTAACACACATATAATTGGCTTGCATAAACAGAATGGGAAATGGAGGGTAGCTCAACATTTAGGAAAGATGAATGAGATAGTAGCTCCATGTTGTCCTGTGGGACCCAATCTAGCAGTACTTCTGTTTCATATTCTAGTAGATGCAGAATGGTTCACAGTGATTAATTTGTGCTTGGCATTTTTCTCCATTACTCTTCATGAGGATAACCAGTAGCTTTTTTCATTTAAATTTCAAAATAGAAGTCTGATTTGGGTTAGAATCCCTCTGGGGTATACGGAAATTCCCTCAATTTTCTCTCAAGTATTGAAAAAAGAATTCTATTCTTTGAAATTGCCTTGTGATTCAGTGTTAGTGAAATACACTGATGAATTACTGATTGCAGCAAAAACATAAGAGATCTGTAAGTTGGACACTATTGCACTGTTGAATCAGTTGGCAACAATAGGCACAAAGTTTCCTCTGCAAAGATGCAATATTGTTTATTCATTTATTTATTTGCGGGTTTGTAGAGCGCTTGAATCGACTCCGAGTGGAGTATCTCTGCTCTTAGGAGCCAAGGACAGAAAGAGAACAGAGTATCAGCGGTGGGACCTAGATCTGATTACTAAACAGCAGGGTTTTGAGTTGTCTTCTGAATTTTAAATGCTCTGATCATTGTCTGAGGGACAGAGGTAGTTTGTTCCATAGTGAGTGTCCCGTGATGGATAGAGCTTTACCGCCATGCCTGGCCTTTCTTGCACGGGGTACCACCAAGAGAAGTTGGTCGCTGGATCTGAGAGAGCGGGTCGGAGTGTATGGGGTAAATTTCTTTTCCAGGTATGCGGGACCATGCCCTTTGAGACTTTTGTGTATTAGACAGCATACTTTTTAACTTCGTTCTCTGCTGAATTGAAAGCCAATGCAGTTGGTCCAGAAGAGGTTGAGATGCTGTTCTAGGGGAGACATTTAGGACTAACCGGGCAGCCGTATTTTGGATAACTTGTAGTTTAGCCAACACACCCTTGTTTGCGGAAAGTAGTAGGCCATTGCAATAGTCGATGCGACTTAACACAAGTGCCTGTACCAGGGATTTCCTGAAAGAGTCTGGGAGCAGGGGAAAAACTTTGCATAACAGGCTAATGGTGTGAAAGCAGGAGCTTATGACAAAGTTACTGTGTTGTTTCAGTGATAATTCTTGGTCTAGCTTTATCCCTAGATTTTTAACGACCTGTTTGGGTTCTGGAGCTGTTCCCAGGTCTTGTGGCCACCAATCTGGGGACCATAATATTTTGGCCTCACCGAATAACATGACTTCTGTTTTATTAACATTGCACTGGAGACAGTTAAAGGACATCCATTGTGCTACAGCCTTCATGCCTAATGAAAAGGAGCTGATTACTTCAGTGGAGAGAGTTTTGAAAGGGAAGAGGAGCTGTGTATCATCCGCGTATGACACTGGGATGAACCCATACGTGCGCATCACTCTTGCCAGGGGTGCCACATAGATGTTAAAAAGGGTTGGGCTCAGACAGGAGCCCTGTGGCACCCCTTTCAAAATCTCCACCTCCTCTGAGTGGTAGGCACCCATGGTGACACTCTCGGTGCGATTAGTTACGAAGCTCCTTAGCCAGGCTAGGGCTTTGTTCTTTATTCCAATGTTAGCCAACTGGTCAATTAAGATGGCATGTGACACTGTGTCGAACGCTGCCGACAGATCTAATAGTACCAGAAATAACGGCATAGCCTCTGTCCTGGTACATGTGGAGATCGTCCGTGACTGATAGAAGGGTGGACTCAGTACTATGCTTTGGCCTGAACCCAGATTGAGAATAGTCCAGGCCACCAGCAAGTTCAATGTATTTGGACAAATGACGGTTAGCATGTTTTTCAATCAATTTCCCTAAGAACGGCAGTAGTGAAATGGGCCTAAGATTAGTTAATTCGGTCCAAGGTATGGCAGTGTTTTTCCTAATTGGTCTTACCAGGGCTCGTTTCCATTCCTTGGGGTCGTCACCTGACGTTAGTGAAAGATTCACGAGTCTCTGAATTATAGGGCATAATTCTTCAGTCAGAATGGGCATTATTCTAGCTGGGATTGTATTGTCTGGGCTTCCACTCTTAATCTGTGTGGATAGCGATGATACCTCCTCTGCAGTGATGAGGGAGAAACAATCTAGGGTATGCGTAATCTGATTTGGTTCATCCTTAGTTAGAGGGAGTAATGGGATCGTACTATATGCCCTGTTGGAATTGGTTATTTTCTCGTAAATTGTGTCGATTTTCCTGGTAAAGAATTGAGAGATATCATCACATAACTGTTGTGATGACGACTCAGAGCTTTCACATGCCACTGGTTTTACAAATGTTTGTAGGATTTGGTACAGAACCCTAGGGGAATTTCCTCCAGCTGTAATTTGGGACGTAATGTGCGTTTTGCGTGCTGTACGGATGGCTTTATGATAAATGGACAGAGAGTTCCAATAGCGATTCTTGTCACCCGCCTGGTGGGACGATCTCCATCTTTTTTCCAATTTTCTAGCAGCTTGTTTTAGTGTTCTCAGCTGTTCTGAGAACCATACTTCTTGTTTCTGAGCTGGTCGGGATTTAAACAATTTCTGAGGGGCTATGTCATCTATGGCTGCCCTCGTTGCCCTTTCAAATTTCTTTAGGGTAGTATCAATATTCTCTGAGGAAGAGATGAAGGGTTCAACAAACCTCTCTTTAAATAAGACTTTGTTGATTTTGTGCCACTGTCTTCGTTTATTGGGCAGAGAGATCTGGCCTAAGGGGGTAGGTTTAAAATGAGAGGTGTAGAATTCAATAATAAAGTAATCTGTCCACTTAACTTGTGTTGGGGGCAGGCAAAGGACCGAAGGGGAATTGGATAGGACCAGATCCAGGGTATGACCTGCTTGTTAAAAAAGAAGTTATTTAGTTGGGACATCAAATTCAGAAAGGAATAAGGAAGGTATCAAAACAGTGTATTTCTGCATTTCTGAGAATAAACACACCAAAAACACACCAAGAAGTGGGGATGTTTTTAGGAATGGTTGGTTATTCTCACCAGTGGGTTCCAAATGATTCCTTAATTGCAAAGCCTCTACAGAGATTGACACACATGGACATCTCTGACCTGGTACCTTTGGGATAAAGCATGTATTTACACTTGCTTGGAGCTCAAACACGTTTTATGTACAACACTCACTTTAGGAATGCCTGATAATGAGAAAGATTTTAACTTATTTTGATATAAAAATGAAGGGTGCTCACTTTCTGTTCTCAATCAACAATATGGGAAGGCAAAGAGACCAATTGCAATTTTGCTGCTTGATTAGATCCAATTGCACCTGATTTGCCTGGATGTTTGAAACATATTTCAGTGGTTGGCATTGCTACATTGCAGGGGGAAACAATAATGAGCTACACACTTATTTTGTTAGTACGTAATTCAACACTATTAACAACATTCAAAATATAGATTTGAACAAATAGCTGATTGACTAATTATGAACAAATTGTCCTGGCTTCTGAAAATATTTCACAGATGTGATGTCCTTAACTCACCTACACTTTTACCATTGCCAAAAATGAAAATGATGATGAAATTAATTGGATTTGAGCATGACTGTATTAATGTAACAGAATTGTGCACCGAGCTAAGACCAGATATTCAAGATGTACCACTTGAGTTGGATGATTGAATTTTATTTGTAGATAGCGCATATTTGAGAGACATTCATTGAAAGCTACGGGCAGCATTGGTAGTTTGTATATTAACTTACCATTGTGAAGGCAAAATACTTGTATAATGTAACTTCAGCACATGTAGATAAATTAATTGCCATTACTAGAGTTTGCTGCATAGCCAATACATTGAGTGTTACCATTTATACTGATAGTCAGTGCTGTTTTGGAGTGGTCACAGCGGGGTTTAATGATCTCTGTTGACATCACAATTGACCCATGAACTCTTGGTTTGTTTTGTGCATTTATTAAAATTACCCATAGAAAACAGCAGTTGTCAAGTGTTGTGCACACGTAACCAACATTGCCAGATCATGCACATGAAAATTCAGCAATAGCAATTGAAAATGTAAATAATTTTCTCTTAATGTCAACTCAAATAAATGAGATGAGAGAAATGCAGAATGAAAGCCAAAGGAGGAAAAACACAGGTGCAAAAAATGCAGGATACAAGCACCATGAAAATGATATATGGAGATGGACGCATGGAAGGTTTGTCTTGCAATATTCATTGCTACTGTAAATGACAAGGATGATGCATGGATCTATGCATGTGGGGCATGATAGATTTTGGACATCTTTAAAAGGCATTGGTTCAATCGTCATTTTTGAAATATAGTTGATAATTTGTATCAAAGGTGTATAGTGTGTCAACAGAAAAATATGGCTAAAAGAACCAGCGTTAAGATGAGCCATGTAGGGAATACAGCAGGTCCTTTCACAAGACTACACGTAGAATTCGTAGCAATGCCACTCTTCCATAGTCTGATGTATATTTTAGTGATTTTTTAGCTTATTTTCACAGTGGATTGAGGCAAATAAAATAAGGAGACGCGCTGCATAAACAGTTGTCAAATTATAATTGAGGGAGCTGATACCAACATCTGGGATGACAACTTGTTGTAAATATATATATACTCAGCCAACTGGGATTAAACTTGGTGCACGGTTCACGACCACGCAGTGCCACAAAGGGTGAGATGCCTGTGACACTATTGGGAGAGGTGTGGTAAGCCCACAGACACATCCTAATAGATTCTTCTACATCATGCCCATTGGTTGCAGCTAATTGGATGTGTTCCTTGATGATTCTGTTTGCTCGCTCCACCAGCCCATTGGCCTTAGGGCAGTATAAAGCGGTGGTTTCATGTTTAATGTCCAAACCCTTGAGGAATGTACGCATCTCATCTGAGCAAAACTGTACCCCATTATCAGTGACCAGAGTCACTGGAGTACCTTCCTCCACAAATACTCCATTTAAGAACTCTATCCCATCCTCGTCGCCAGTGTTGTAAATATTGAAATATCCAGAGACCAAGATAGGAGTAACAGGTCTGTTTATTAATCATCCACTCTCCTCACTGGAGAGCTTCTCAACATTCCATGGCAAGCTCCAGGGCCGGCCATACCAACAGGGTCAACAGGGAAGGGGTGGTGGCACATTCCATTAAGGAGAATAAATTACAACACAACTTCTTGGCGACAGACAAAGACACAAATTTTGAGAAAGAAAACATGAAGATTGTGTGCACTGCTTTAACTATTGAACAAAGGTTTCCCAGTAGCTATCATTTAGAAACTACAGGAAGGTGTGAGTGCCTGAATGGCATTATAAAAAGCAAACTAGCCAGGATTTGTGCCCCAACATGCGTAAAATGTCCAAATGTTCATCTTTTGGAACTACACAGCATGTGAAGCTATCCACGTTGGAAGGCTGGTTCAAGTGCATGTGAAATATTCAAGGGTAGAGCCATGATAATTATTGGCATATCTTCAGCTGCTCTTATAATTATTGGCATTTCATCAGCTGTTCTTATAAATATTACTGACGATTTGGTATTGGTTTAGTGCAAAGGCTTGGCTGATGCAGTACACTCTCTCTTTCTCATCAAGTCAAGCGAGCTACATCTTCTGCAAGGACTGAGACCTGTCATTACCTTGAATCTACTGAGTGGGTTTTGGTGAAGAAGCATGGGCAATAGTGCTCCCTTGGGGCTCACTGGAGTGGACCACAGCAAATGATACCTGCGATAAACACAGCTATGTGGAGTTTTGCAATATTGAATTTGCATGTCTAACACTAATAGAGTGTGTGCTGCAGATGAAGAATTGTTAAACAAACAACAGTTGACACCCAACACCAAACTCAAGTTCGTTGCATGAACCTAGAAGAAATGGGGGAAAGAGTTCAAGAAAAAGAAGACAACAAAAGAACTCTGAAAATCCAAAGAGTCAATCAAAATGCACCACTTGCAAATTGTGCAAACCAAGAAGCAAATAAAACTCAAGCAGATCAAACAAATGAAACTGAAGATGGAGCTTGGTTCAAGCTACATGACTTGTGAGTGAAAGAAAGTTTTAACAAACAGACTGAGCAAAACTTTGGTGAATTATCATCTGAGAAGTCAACGACAGATGTTGCATGAAGTAGATTGTAACATTTGCATAGGCCTTGTGTGAAATAGTGTTTACTTTTAAGTGTTGTTCTTGTTCTGCTATCTCCAGAGAGATATTCTAGAATCCTTCTGGGAAGCAGTTTCCTAGAGGACTTGTTTGTGTGCAGTCTTATTTGTACTGTGCTGCTAATATTAAATAAGATTTTTTATAAAATCTAGTGTTACATCTTAACAGATGGTGATGCCTTATGAAGATGTCTCTGCTACACTTGATGCAGCACAAGAGTGATACTGTCTTCATTGGACCCAAGAAAATTTTTAACAATTTTAACAAATCAGCATTCATTTCAGAAGGAACTGAGTTTTGGATTCGTTTTTCCTGGGCAAATTTATATTGAGGTATCCAGTTTAATCCTCTTTCAAAGTTTCTACAAAGTAAAGGAGAACCACCTATCCCATGGGTGAGGTTGAAGGAGGATGTCAAAACCTATCACAAAGCTATAGATGGAGAAAGGATGGCTGCAGAAAGACAGAAAGAAGAACATTCTGATAAACTGTTTTGGGTCAGAGGGACAGGTGGTCTTCAAAATAGTGCCACAAATGGAGGGCCATGGTGACAGGAATATTTGTGAAGAAGCTATGGAGAATTGTTGTAAGACCATTGCCAGTGTCGCGCTTAATAGGTTTAAATTCCACACTTGTGCCCAAGACGAGGGTGAAACTTTTGATGAGTTCCTCACAGACTTACAAGCACTAGCCACAAACTGTAATTTTGGGTCCATTACTAATTAAATTATTAGAGACCAAATTATTGTACATGTTAAGAGCAAAATGGTTCAGGAGCAGGTGTGAGTGATGGGTGATCCCAATTTACAGGATGGTATCAGTACTTTCAAAGCCTTAGAACAGTAGGAGAGATGGATGAAGTCATTAACAAGGAGAATAAGAGTTCTGCTGAGGATGTGTGCGGGGTGAGTGCTGGTAATTTGTGTGGGCTATGGTCAGTCATACAAGAGGAATTACAAGAATATTCATTGTGTTCGGTGCGGGAGCACTTACCATGTTGTGTCTTTATCACAGTGCCCAGCAGTGGGTAAGGGGTGTACTAAATGTGGGCACATTGGATATTGTGAACGAGTGTATAGGGATTTCAAGAAAACTGAATAATAGTACCACTGTCAAAGGAAATGTGTCATGCATGAGTGGTAGGTTTAATGACAATGGGAAGGTAGAGGCAACATGGGCTCAGTGCTATCTGTATAGGATTTTTGAGGATGTTGGGTGAAGGAGGGAGTTGTTCACATATTGAATGTAGATCTGGAATTGATGGCAGATTCTGGTTCGCCATGGACTATTATTACAAGAGAATATTGTGTGCGACAGTTTTGAGGCAAAGGGTGTTTGGATGCCCTGAAGAAGTCAGACCTTATTGTGGAAAGCTTTGATGGTTTCAGATAGACATTGAGGGGTACGAAGAAGTGGAAATTGAATTCAAGGGAAGGGTGGCCCAGATAAAGCTATATGTGGCTGCTAAGGGTGCCAACATGTTGGGTTGAAGAGATCAGTGGAGATTGAAAATTATGCTCAACCAGAGTAGTAAGAAACCTGTATTGGTAGTTTCTAGCAGCAAGAGTAAAGACTGGGTGATTCAGCAGTTATCCAGAGTATTTGCTGAGAAATTGGGGAAATTGAATGGATTTAGTCATAAAATCAAGTTGAAGGAGCGTGCCATCCCAGTGAAACAGAAGCTCCATTGTGTGGTAGTGTATGTGAGAGAGAAGTTGAAAGATATATTAGAGGGTCTGGTTAGGGAATAATTAAAGCGGAGTCATCAGAGTGGCTTTCCCCCCTTTTGTTGGCTCGCAAGGCTGAAAAAAGTCTGAGATTATGTGTGGACTTGAGAGCCCACAATGCCAATTTAGTGGTGGGTTGTTATCAACTGCCAAACATTAACGAAGTGGTGTGTATGTAGGGGGAGCCAGAGTGTTCTCTACATTGGATCAAAGTTTGCACACTAACTGTGGATGTCAGTTTGTATGCTATTGGAGGTGTGTTGGGTCAAAAGTGTGGAAAGGATGAATAGTGAAGCAGAGAGGAGGTATGCTGTAATTGAGGAGGCACTTTTGGCATGAGTGTAGGCCATTGAACATGTCTTCAGCTATGTGTGGGGAAGTAAGTTCATCCTGAGGACTGACCATAAGCCGCTGTTGGGGATTTTGTCACCTGGTGGTGGATGGAATACCACTGTGCGCATAGCTAGACTCACGTCTAGGTTACAGGAATACAAATTAGTGTTGAGTACATGCCAGGACAATATAATGTCATGGCAGATTGTTTGTCCAGAATGGCATGCCTGCATGATAGAAGTGCTGAGGAGCACAATGAAATTGAGATGGTGACGATGGTTAAAGATTTTGTTAATGCAGAATTCATGGGTATGTCAGAGGAAGTTTGGAAGACAGAGATAGATTCAGTGGCCAGAGGTCAAGTTTGTTACACATGCCAACTCTCTGGTAGTAATTGAATTCTTTAGAGAGGCGTTTGCTCGAAAAGGGTGCCCAGAGGTAGTGGTGACTGATAACAGGGCACAACTTAAGTCACAGGAGACGGAGGAGCTTTTGATCAATTGGGGCATCAAGCATTTAACCACAGCATAATATGAGCCACAGGAGAATGGTTCGGTTGAGCGCTTCAAACCGGTCCTTAAGGATGGAAATGAAGTAGCACACAGGTCTGGAAACAGATAGAAGATTCTTCTAAGAGTGAGATTACGGATGTATAGTATTACTCCCATTTCTGTTACGGAAGTGAGTCCTCTCCATTTGTTGAAAGGAAGAGATCCTGTATCGAAGATCAATCCCTGGTGGCTAACAAAGAAAGTGACAATAGTGAACAGAATGGATCTTGGGAAAGTAGCTGAAAGGGTGAAGCAGAAACAGGAGAAGATGAAAATGAGGTATGATGACAATTGGAAAGTGAGAGAGCATGCTTTTGTAGTGGAGATTGGGTGAGGTTACTCAAAACAGGGTTTACTGTGAATGATGGTGATGGGGCAAGGTTTCAGAGAAACGAGACTAGCTCGGAGAAAATCGCTCGTTTAACTCACTAACAAGTTATTAATAAAGTTTTGCGAAACGAATACACATTCACACAAACATATTTGGGTTAGCGAAGCTTGCATATGGATGTACTAACGCGGATAACATTGAAGAAGGGCCAATACCGCTTGGAACGGGAAAATCTGTTTTGCGCATGCGTCAACTACATCTATGTAGTATGACGAGATAGCGCTTGGAGGGGAATTCTGGTGCATGAGCAGAAGCTATTAACATGGGGCTTGAAGACTCGCATGCACGGCATCTGCTTACTTGAAATTAGAGCAAGCTATTTTACTAACGTAAATAAATTGGGATAGAGTAGAGGTGGGTGGTATACAGTGTAAACACTTATTTTATGAAATTAACATCTGTCTTTTGACTTTTATCATTAGTGCGTATTTGGGATTTTCTCGCATAACTGAATGAGCTGAATGACGCGAAGTCCGAGCATGCTCACTGAGTGAAGCCATGAAAGTCAATGACACAGCAGTTGAAAGGAAGCTTAGATTGAATGCTACATCCTGGGAACGGATGGTGCAGAGTTCAACAGTGAAATGTTCTATTCATTTTAGTGTTATTAATGTTGCAATATTAAAACATGTAGTGTATGAGAATAAAAAATAAGGGGTTGGGATTACGAACAATGGTTTAACTGAATTAAGTGACATGTAAGCATGGTGTGATGAAGAACCCTCCTTTGCCGGACCAATCAGATTTCGTATTTTATGATATTGAAACATTAATGGGTGGAACATTCAGAACGAGAGGTATAATTAAGATTTTTTTTAGTTAGTTAGGGAGAACAGAGACTGCTGAGAGCGGAGATCAGAGAGGACAGAGCTGAGGAGAGTTGCTGCTGGAGACTTGCTGAATGCTGGGAGAGATGCTGATGCTATGAGATGCTGATGAAGAACTGATCACAGAACCTGAAACAGAAATTTCTATCCTAACTTAATTGGGTTAGATTTGAAGATCGCGGGGTGTGGCACAACCGTCTGTATCTTATAGAGGGTAACTATCCTGTCCTGCTTCATATCCTGAAGTATTTGTCTCCTGAATCTATCTCAGGGGACCCCCACCAGCCGTTTGGCCAGGAGGTTGGTCTTCCACGCCATTCTTGGTAAATATAATTTTCTGTTATTTGCTAATGTTTTGACCTTTTCTCTCTGTCCTCTCCTTTTCCGACATCAGTTATTGCATGAGTCAGGGATAAATGTATTGTGTTTATTAATTGAAATAAATGTTCTATCCTATGAATGATGGTGACTGCACTGTATTGAGACTGTTCACATGCATCTAAAATGTAGATAAAGATTTGAAAACTTCTTGAGTCTGTGCTGATTTACTTAAAGTATAGAAAAGTTAGTTAATTATCGCCATCAACTAGATCCAACTAATGGCCCATCGACCAGAGGAAAGAACTTGTTGATCTGCAAAGGGTTAGTTGAAATTGAACAGAGGTATTGAATAAACTAATCCTAAACAGTTTTGTGAAAGTTTGATAAAACTTAAACCAACACCAGCGGTTTTAACCTCTTGTGAGTTTTATGGGCCCAGGTGAGTATATGGTAGTGAAATATCTGTTGTTGGTGGACCGCTGGATCATTTTTCTGGTAGCAGAGGGTGGTTATTATTGACTAGTTTGGTGATAAGTATTGATTATTAATTATCTATCCATGTTTAACAAAAGAGTTAGCGTTTTGTTTTATGTTGTCTAGAAGCACATGGGTAGTGTATACTAGGGCATCCCGGGAATGGAATTTGAATAGCGGGTGGTGACAGAAGTAACACTGCAGAAGGTTACTCGTCTGTTGTCCTAATACTGACAAGCTACGGAGGGCTGGCAGTATTACATTAGGGACTACATTGTGTAAAAGCAGAGTGTGAATGATAGCGAAGAGTGTTATCAGAGGGACCTAAGCCTTATGTTCTAAAAGGGTTATTGCTGAAGTAGAAACGGGTACTCCCCGAACTAGAATGAAGAGAAAACAGTGGTGTTACTCGCAGTTAAAAGAAGTACTTATTTACTTCGGAATAAGTTGAATCTATTCTTTATTTCGTGGAGCAGACAGAGTAGCACAGTTTTTATGTTGTTACTAATGAATTTTATTAAGAAAAGTTAAAGAAATACATTTTCATATTACCTTGTGAAGGGAGGGTCAGTCGCAGGAGTTATACTGACGTCACAGAGCCGCCGTGGGATTGGTGGAAGCAGCGGGCGTGAGACGGGAGCAGATTGTAAAG
Source organism: Lissotriton helveticus (assembly GCF_964261635.1). Lineage (NCBI taxonomy): Eukaryota > Metazoa > Chordata > Amphibia > Caudata > Salamandridae > Lissotriton > Lissotriton helveticus. Next base: position 859,747,441 of record NC_136068.1, read on the forward strand.
GGAGGGTCAGTAGTGAGGAGCAATACTGATGTCACAAAACGCCACACTAGTATTGGTTAAACAATTAGCACAAGCCTGAGCTTTGGTCGGTTGCTAAGATAGAAGCCTTGTTAAGATTGGTTGAGAAAGATATTGTATGCCGATTTCTGATTGATTGCTGGTGTGAGTCGTGTAGGCAACAGAGTTTGAGGGGTTACGGAAGACCCTTTCATATATCGTTCATCTAGAATGTATGAAGAAAAGTGGAATATGTCGCTAATAAAGAAAATTAAAGAATTTCTTTAAGAAAGATAAGCCTGTGTTGACTAGAGAGGGAATTCCTATTCCACCACCAAAGACACCTGCTTCATTTATGATGATGGAAAGAGGATATCATACTTGTGTATGGCTGAAGAATTGGGTAGAGTATACAAAAGGTGATGGTGTTCTAGCTTTCCCAGAACATGGTACGTTAAATGGGAGAATTCTTCAGAATTTGAGAATCAGAATGAATGATCTAGAACCAAGACCTAGGTTGACTCAGTATGAGGCTTTGGAAGAATGGGAAACTGAGGCATTTGAATTAGAGAAATTCAGACATGGAAAAAGATTGAGGATTTTTACCTAGATATCCATATGAGTCATGTGAGGATCAGATGAAGCAATGGAGAAGAGCTATGGTACCAGAGGGTTTATATCCAGTGTTAATGGCTGAAGAGCAGACTGTATGCAAGTGCCAGGAAAAGACAAAACACATGAATGTGTCAGGGTATGGAGACTCAGAAGATGAATTATTTGAGGATATTTGAATTAAAACCCTCCACTGTATCAAGCGATACCTAGTAGTGTCACCCCGAGTGCTCCAGTGTTGGGAACACCATTGGTTCCACAGATTCTTCATGATACTTCAAGTGCTAGGGTGTTACAAGATAGCGAGAGACAAGCTTTGAACAAAACTAGATCATTTTAATACTGAAGCTTTGACAGTGCCAGTGACAATTGGTCCCGTGATCCCATTGTATGGAGCTAAAAAGAGTTGTCCGAAATCACAAACTGACAGTTCCTTTAGGTAATTTTAGAAAAGAAATAGTGATGTCTGACGATCAAGCTAGTGAGAGTGATTTGGTTATTTGATTAATGCAACTTCCAATTATGGAACCCCTAACTGAGACTCCAAAGAGAGTTACACCTGAAAAGGCAAAAGAAAAGGTGTCTACAAGCCCTAGTGGAATGGGAGGCTCAACAATGTTTACTCCTGATGATTTTGAGAGGTGGGCACAGGGTATAGAAAAACGAAATTCACAACCAAAAGTCTTGGATATTAGTAGATTGAAAGTGGATTTGGAAGAAACGATAGCTAGTAATGTAAGCACAGAAAGATTGAACATGTAAAGTGAAGAAGAATTGTTGTTTTTGGGTAAAAGCATAACTAGAAGAGCAAAGATTTTCCATGAGAAGTTAACAGAGGTTGCTTCAGAGATTGGAATAGACAGAGAGATCGAAGTTGTTGCAGAAGCCATATCGAGTGGAATTTACGGAAAAGGGTTTAGTAAGTATAAATACTTTTGGTAAAAGACTTCAGATAAAAGAATTGATGAACATTTGGAGAAAATCTGGAGACATTGATAAATGGAGAACTAGATAGACAAAGAAGAAAGAGGAAGCCCAAGCTAAAGAAGCATTGTCAGCTTTTCCAATGAGAGAATCAGAAAAGATTTAAAGGGTATGTCCAATGAGGGAGGTACCTGGCTGTGGATATGTTCATGTTCCATGGAGTAGACAGGATATTTTGTCATTTACAAATGATTTTCCAAGGTTGAGAGAGAAACCTGTTGAATAGTACAAGCAAATGGAAAGGTTTGTGAAAGTTTCAAAGGTATTGTTGAAAGATTTGGATGGTTTATTTGACATTGTTCTGATTTATGGCCTGAGTGTAAGATTACGGTTGATTGGCCGACTGAGGACTATGCAAGAGATTCCAAAACAGGACCCCGTCAGTAGAAGTGATGAAGAAGTATCACCAAGTAATTACTTTCTTCAATGGTAAAATCCCTCCTAAAGAAAAGGATTGGGTGAAAATAGACAGAACGACACAAGAACCCATGGAATCTATGCATGCTTATTATGAGAGGTTGCTACAGGTGTTTAAGCGGTATAGTGGCTTTGAAAATATTGGTGATAAGGATATGGGACATTTTGTGTATCGTTTTGTGTTTGGTTTGAACACGGCGATTAGTCAGATGATTCAGCAGCACATTTTGCACTGGCAGAGCAAGTCAATTGATGTGATATTGAAATATGCGAAATATTGCAGCAACGACATTATGGCAAAACATAGAAAGTTAAAAGAGATAATGATGTGGGCACAAGTGAATTTGGCAGAGCAGCAAGAAACAAATGTAGTTGCCCAAGCTGAAAATCAGATGAAAGAGCAGAGTGAACAAGTGTTGAATGGTAGTAAAGGAATAGCACGAATGAGTAAAGAGGAAGCAAGGAAGAAGTTTCCTTGTCATGCGAGCAGAAAGCATGGACATTGCAAAAACGAGTGTAAGAATTTTCAGAATAATAATGGGGAAAATCAAAATTAAAATCCACAGATGCAGAATGAAGTGGTTGTGAACCAGCAACAGCAGCAATAGGTAGTTACTCTACAGCATCAGGTGCCATAAGCTCCAATGCCAGACCATGTGAACATTCAAAAATACAGTGTGAACACCGGATTTTGAGGAGAAATTGGTAAAAGAAACCCTGTGGTTTCACAATATTTTTTGCAGAATGGTGAAGATGACTCAGACTATGTGCAATGATGGTGCCTGAGGGGGAGGTAGAGGAACGTGTGCTTGGCGCATCCTTGCGGGTAGATCAGACAGGTCCATTTATTGATGAGAAAGTTAAAAGTAGTTATATCACTTTTCTATTGGACACTGGTGCTACCAGGTCTACTGTGAGACCAGCAGACATCCCAGAGAGAGAGAGAGAGAGAGAGAGAGAGAGAGAGAGAGAGAGAGAGAGAGAGAGACTATTCAAGTTGTAGGAGTATCAAACAAACAGATTAGAACCCCAGTTACAAGAAAAAATGACGTGCATATTGGAAATTTTAAAGACATGCATCGATTTGTGGTGTGTGGTTCAAGTCCAGTGAATTTGTTAGGCAGAGACCTACTGTGCAAGATAACCTGCACAATTTATTGTACTCCCGATGGTGTTGCTTTCCAAACACCTGATGAGGATATTGTATACAGGATGTTGCTAGCTAAGCAAGGGACAGAAGTAGATGGGATTTTTTCATTAATGACTGAAAATGACTTGCCAGAAGAATTGACAACCACAGTAATTCCAAAGGTGTGGGACTTTTCAGGAAAAGAGATGGGGTTAATGACAAATGTTGATCCAGTGAAAATAGTGGTGAAAGAAGGTGCAGTTTATCCAAACAAAAAACCGTACAAAATGAGTCCAGAAGTGAAAGCAGGAGTTGCTCCAGTGATTGAACAAATGATTGAACAAGGAATTCTGAATCAAATAGTAAGGAGTCCATGTAATTTGCCAATTAAAGGACTTAAAAAGCCTAGTGGCAAGTACAGAATAGTGCAGGAATTGCAAAAGATTAATACGATTGTAGTGCCTTGTTGTCTGGTAGTGCCAAATCCAGCAGTAATCCTTTATCAGATACCATGGAATGCAAGTTAGTGTACAGTTTTGTGTCAAACTTCTTTTCTATACCTTTGCAACCGGATAGCCAATATTTATTTGCTTCCCGGTTTGGAGATCGTATGTTGGCATGGTGCCGAGTTCCTCAAGGGTATACAGAGTCCCTTGATCTTTAATCAGATCTTGAAAAAGTGTCTAAAGTCATTAGTAATGCCCAGACAATCTGTTTTGGTTCAGTATATTGATGACCTATTAGTGGCATCAAAGACAAGAGAGGATTGTGTCACTGACACATTTCCATTACTGAACCATTTGGCCAAAAGAGGACACAAGGTGTCCCCAGAGAAATAGCAGTTTTGTCAACACGAAATTAAGTATTTAGGGCAAAAGATAGAAAGAGGAGTTAGAAAAGTGACCCCGAAAGACTAAAAATAATCAAACAGATGCAATTACCTCAGATGCAAAATTAGATTAGAATGTGAAAGAAGTGTTGAAAGCATTACAATTGCCAATAGCAGTGGTCAAATGTGCTGCATACCACTCAGGAAATTACTATGTGACGGCAGGCAATAGATATGCAAAACAAATTGCTCAATATTGTGCAAGAAGCAAATTGGCAATAAATAAGAAAGTGGAAAATGATGAAACCAGCTACCAACTGATGTTTTTCTCAGCATTAGAAACATGGGCTGAGTTTAGACAATTGCAGGAAGAAGCTGAACAGAGAGAGAAAGAAATCTGGCTAAGGTCAGGTTGTATAAAAAAAGGACAGAAGATGAAGTGACGGTGTACTCAGATGGCAGACCAGTCATGCCAGACTACCTGCTCTCTCAAATGGCAAGAGTATTTCACGGAACAGCACACATAAGCAGGGATTCGATGAACAGACTTTTCAGACAGAATTTCTATAATCCAAAGTTTAGGGTAGTCGCAGAGAGCCTTTGCCAACGAAGCTTAATCTGTCAGCAACTAAATCCAGGCAGGAAGACAGTAGTTAGTTGAGTTAAAATTAGAAAGGCAGAAGGACTCTTCACCAGGTTACAATTAGATTTTTTCGAGTTACCACCAAGCAATGGATTGAAATATGTTTTGGTCAAAGTGTGTTTGTTTTCAAGATGGGTGGAGGCATACCCCACTAGAAGAAATTACAGTTTGACAGTTGCAAAAATATTGTTGAGGGAATTGATATAGAGATTTGGTTTTCCAGTGACTTTGAAATCAGATAGAGGACTTCATTTTAATAATGAGATAATCTGAATAATCTGTGCTGCATTCAACATTGAACAAAAACTGCACTGTGCTTACTGTCCAGAGGCTTCTGGAGTAGTTGAACAGCTGAATGGAACAATTAAATCAAGATTAGCTAAGATCTGTGTAACCACAATGCTGAAATGGCCAGATGCACTACCACTTGTGCTGATGGGTGTCAGAAGCATGCTGACAGAAAATCAGGATTGAGTTCACATGAAATCCTGATGGGAAGGGCAATGAGACAAGCATTCATTCCTAGAAATAAATTAATGTATATAACTAATGATCTGGTATTAGACTATTACAAAGTAATGGCTGATCTGGTGCGTTCTGTCTCTCATCAGGTTAGAGAAGACGCAGTTGCAAGGCAGCCAAGTCAAGAGCATGATTTGAACCCTGGAGATTGGATGTGAGTGAAGAAACACACCAGAAAATCGTGCTTAGCACCCAGGTGGGTTAAACCACGACAGGTCATACTTGTCACAACAGCAGTGAAGTGTGCAGGTTTACCCAATCAATTGGATTCATGCTATGCATACCAGAAGAGTACCAAGTCCACTTGAACAGCAAGAGCAACAGCTGACTGAACAAGATGAAACATCAGAAGCTGAAGGTGGTGAAGCTGAAGAATCTTGAGAAATAGATTCCGACGGACAAATAGATGAAGAGCAACCCAGTACAAGTCAAGAAGACTGGAAACCAGTGATTGAAATACCTGAAGTTGTTATCAAAACAAGAAGAAGAAATAATGTAGAGAGACAGGAAAGTAGAAAGGAAAAGACGGGAAAAGAACATACTCAGGAAGAAATAAACAAAGCTATTGAGAATCCTGAGCAGGGACAGAAAGGAGAAGAAGAACAAGTTCAGGTGGAAGGAGAACTAATTGAAATAAGACCTGAACAGGATCAGATAGGGGTAGAAGAAAAGGTTCAGGTAGAACAAGAACAAACTACAGAAATACCTGAACAGAACCAGTTAGAAGTAGAGGAACAAGTACAAGAGCCAGTAGAAGAAGAACAAAATACAGAAAATAAAGAGAAAGTGAGGGAAAACTAGAGCAAATTGTGCCTCGAAAAAATGAAAGTAAAAGAACCTTAGAGAAAGGCAGAGAGGAATGAAAGTGCAGTTCAGTTCTAAAGAGTTAGAAAAGGTGATAATTGGCCAGGTGGAGTTAAAAGACTAAAATATTATTTAAGAAACACAAGGAAGAACCCAGAGCAAGTAAATGAGGTTTTCTAGTCAAACAGACCCGAAGAAGTCATTTGCAAAGTACACACGAAGAAGCCCAAGACTGAGAATTTTGAACAAAAACATAAGGCTCCTGAGTGGACCAAATCATACTCAAAGAATTTAAAAATTTAGATGGACGTGAAGAATCAGAGAGAGCCTCTGTCAGTCAGGTTGATGGAAGTGAATTAAAGCCACCCTAAGGTAAAGTTCACATTCTTCTTTTAAATTGATTAAGAAAAGAGGAAAGGATATTTCCTTTAATTGAAAATGGCAGAAGCTATTTTCACTGAACAACCGAAACGAGGTTGTGAATGAAAATGTTTGACCTTGTTTATGTAGTACTAGCTTACACGTCGCGCGTTGCTGCGATCTCAGAAGAAAGGAAATTTAAGGAAACTTGTTATGATAACATTCAATTTACATTGTGTAATTTTTACTGAAACTTATTCATTTTAATATGGAAAACATTTCAAAGTGTTGTTTTAATTCTGTTTTTTTATTCGAGTGCTTGTGGATACACAATATGTTTTGTTTTTCCGTCTGGTGCGTAGACGAATAAATCAGAATGTTTTCCGAAGCATGAGTTGGCCACATACAGTTGTCCATGTGAGAAGCACAGATTCTCCAAATCTAGTCCACACACTTTCAGTGATTGTCCTTGTGCTTTGTTGATGGTCATTGTAAAAGCGAGTTGCACCGGAAACTGTAAACGTTGCATACACGAATAAATCAGAAGGTTTTCCGACGCGTGAGCTGGCCACACACAGTTGTCCATGTGAGAATCACAGATTCTCCAAATCTAGTCCACACACTTGTAGCGATTGTCCTTGTGCTTTGTTGATGGTCATTGTAAAAGCGAGTCACACCGTAAACTGTAAACGTTCAGTATTGGAAACATTATGAGGGCCCTGGGTGGCCGGGGGGCGATATTTAACACATTTGTCTTTTTTTCTTTTTTTTTGCCAGAAACCTTCGCGGGAGTGTACTCAACAACTTCCCAAAGTTTCATGCCGATCGGATGAACGGTGTAGTAATGCATAAAGGATAAACGGACATACTTTGGTTTTTATATATATAGATCTTATTAGTCATACTGACATGACATGGTTATTTTTAACAGTGGTGGTACCTTTATTAAAGGTAGCTAATAATATAAATAATACAGTCACAATGAGAGAATAGATAGCAATACAGAAAGTACTAAAACAAGATTAGAATGAGTAGATGAAGTTATGTATCTTCATAATGGACCTAATAATGATTCATGTGTTTACTAAGGTGTTGTTTCAGTATATAGATACAATGGAGATTAGTGATTGTTACGTCTGTATGAAATTACCCACATCAGCATCAGAAGGGATAACTTACCACCATATTCCTTTAACATATGGTGTGTCATCTAGTGTATTATCGAGTTTATTTTATGTAATCGGAAAGTTGCAGTATTTCTATTTTAATATAGATGAAGTATTTCTAGAATTACCTGTTTGAAAGAATATGAATCCAGTACTTAGTAGTAAGGATGCACAGTTCATGGGTGAATTCTTTTTAACAATGAGCCCAATAGATATAGTACAGGCACGCAAGAATAATCTAACATGTAAATTACGTGAAGAAGAAAAGGAGTTTCTTAATTTAGTTGAAGAAAGGAGACAGGATTAAACAAAGAAAGCTGATGAACAGAAAACCCATGTACCTTCATGGGTTAAGAAAGAGGAAATTCATGTAAAGAGCGAGGCTCATGCTGCGATGTCCCTAGACTTCGTGAAGAAGGGGAAATTGTGTCTCCATAGGTTAAGGACAGAGTATAATGATGTTTTCATTGGTTCCACTGAATGTGAACACAACTTCCTAATCATAGGAGGATGGGGACTAAAAGGGGGACTGATCCTGTATTTCCAGGCATTTATTATGTATGCTGAAATAATGCGTATTATAGATTACCTGCCAAGTGGAATGGTAGTTGTTACTTTGGAATAGTATTTCCAAAAATTTACTATGTGGACAGAATCAATGGAATATCTAACGAACTAACACAAATTAAGAGGGCTAGTTTTTCTGAAATAGTGGGTGATATATTTTGTGTACTGATACCTTCATTGGAGTCATTCTGAATTCACATAAAATTCAGAAATTGACAACAGTAGTTGATCATCTTTCGACTGATACTGCTGGAGGATTCTTGATGATTAACACAGAAATGGTTGCAATGAGATCTATGGTTTTACAAAATCGTCTTGCTCTTGATATTTTATTGGCAAAAGAAGGAGGAGTCTGTGGAATGTTGTTGCACTTACATACCTGATAAAAGCAAGAAAATCAAAGGGTATATTAAGAATATTACAAGAATTCATGAAGACTTGACCCAACTGGAGGTTGATGGTCAATGAGAAAGACTAACAAAGAGTATTACTGCAATAGGGAATTGGTTTTCGTACTCTGGAAAGAGTTTCCCAGGACAAATAATAATACCAGTAGTTGTAATAGTGAAAATAGTGTTAATGATAATGATCACATTCAAGTGTTGCGAGGGTGAGGGAAAATTGAGAATACATGATGGGAAAGGAAAGAAAAGAAAGAGAGAATATGAAGAAATACAACTAGAAGAGATGTAAGGGAAATTATATGAAAGAATAAAAGAATTAGAAGGCAAAGAAGTGAAGAATGAAAATATGAAAGGGAAAGAGAAAGAAAAATTGAGAATGGATGTTGTTGGCTTCTGGTTGGGATGGGTGATTTTAAGATGGCGCACAATGCCATCAGAGAGGGTATTAATGGAGCAATGTTTCGGAGAAATGAGACTTGCTCAGAGAAATCTGCTTGTATAACTCACTAACAAGTTATTAATAATGCATTGTGGAAACAAATACGCATTCACTCAAACATTTTTGGGTTAGTGAAGCTTGCATATGGATGTACTAACGCGAATAACATTGAAGAAGGACTAATACCGCTTTAAATAGGAAATTCTGTTTGGAGCATGTGTCAACTACATCTACGTAGTACAATGAGGTAAGGCTTGGAGGGCGCATGAGCAAAAGCTATTAAGATGGCGGCTTGAAGACTTGCATGCATGGAATCTGCTTACTTGAAATAAGAAAAAGCTATTTTACTAATTCTAACGCTGGGATAAGTCAAATAAATAAATTGGGATAGTGTAGAGGTGGGTGGTATACAGTGCAAGCACTTATTTTGAGAAATTAACATCTGTCTTTTGACTTTTATAGTTAGTTCGTATTTGGGCCTTTCTTGCATTACTGAATGAGCTGAAAGACGAGAAGTCCGCGCATGCCCACTGAGTAAAGCCTTGAAGGTCAATGACAGCAGTTGAAAGGGAGCCAAGATCGAATGCTACAGCCTGGGAACGGATGGTACAGAGTTCAACAGTGAAATGTTCTATTCATTTTAATGTTATTAATGTTGCAATATTGAAACATGTAGTGTACGAGAATAAAATGTATGAATAAGAGGTTGGGTTTACAAACAACGGTTTTACTGAATTTAGTGACATGTAAGCATGGTGTGAGGAAGACCCTCCTTTGCCAGACCAATCAGTGTTCGTATTGTACGATATTGAAAGATTAATGGGTGGAACATGCAGAATGAGAGGTATAATTGAGATAGTTTTTCAGCTAGTTAGGGAGAACAGAGAATGCTGAGAGCAGAGATCAGAGGGTGCAGAGCTGAAGAGAAATGCTGCTGGAGACTTGCTGAATGCTGGGAGAGATGTTGATGCTATGAGATGCTGATGAAGAACTGATCGCAGAACCAGAAACTGAGATTTCTATCCCATCCTAATTGGGTTATATGTGAAGATCGTGGAAGAATCTCGAGGAGGAAGAGAGTGTCAGAGAAGAGTGTGGCGCAACCGTTGGTATCTTAGAGAGGGTAACTATCCTGACCTGCTTCCTGTCCTGAAGTCTTTGTCTCCTGAATCTATCCCAGGGAACCCCCACCAGCCCTTTGGACAGGGGGTTGGTCTTCCACACCATCCTTGGTATATATAATTTTCTGTTATTTGCTAATGTTTTGATCTTTTCTCTCTCTCCTCTCCTTTTCCGATATCAGTTATTGCATGAGTCAGAGATAAATGTATTGTGTTTATTAATTGACATACATTTTCTCCCCTATGAATGATGGTGACTGCACTGTATTGAGACTGTTCACATGCATCTAAAATTTAGATAAAGATTTGAAAACTTCTTGAGTCTGTGGTGACTTACTTAAAGTATAGAAAAGTTAGTTAATTATCGCCATCAACTAGATCCAACTAATGGTTCATCGACCAGAGGAAAGAACTTGTTGATCTACAAAGGGTTAGTTGAAATTGAACAGAGTTATTGAATAAACTAATCCTAAACAGTTTTGTGAAAGTTTGATAAACACTTAAACTGACATCAGCGGTTTTAACCCCTTGCGAGTTTTATGGGCCCAGGTGAGCATATGATAGTGGAATGTCTATTGTTGGTGGACCGCTGGATCAATTCTTTCAAGTTTGGTCAAGCGTTGAAGGTTGTGAAGGTTAATAAGTATAGCCTGGTCACTCAAGATGGTAGGGTGTGGAAAGTGAGAAGGGAGCTCAAGTGCACAAATGTAAGGGTTCGTAGGAAGGAAGTTGCAGTGTGACTAGATTGGGAAAGTCAGGCTAAAGTTGGGTGACTGGAGTGAGAATGTTCCTGTTGGGAGGAATAACCAGAAAGGCATTGAGGGTAATGTGGTGTTGGGAATAAGTGTTGATCTGTCATTTGACACTACAGGCATTGCGGATGAATCTGTGGCATCAAGGGTAAGAAAGAGTTGTAGGACCAGTTATCCACCAGCAAGGTTTGAGGACTAAGCTTAGTTTCTTTAGTTTTATGCTTGCGGTTTTAAGGGGAGAGATGTGTTGCATATGCAAAGGACTTGTGTGTAATAGTGTCTACTTTTAAGTGCTGTTCTTGTTATGTTGTCTCCAGAGGGAGGTTCTAGAATCCTTTTGGAAGGCAGTTTTCCAGAGGACTTGTTTGTGTGCACTCCTGTTTGTACTGTGATGCTCACAATAAAGAAGTTGTTTTTATAAAAACCCATGGTTGGATCTTAACAAAGATTTACAAGAGTAAAAGTGCCAAACAAGAAATAGACAGCTCCTGACTGGGTCTTTCTGACAAACTATGTGCCAGAAGAAAAAGACGTTGATTTGAAATCATTTAGATTTTTGCTTGAAGAGCTCCCATGAAATAGGAAATAATCAATAAGTTTCCTGATGAAGAATTAAACTACTGCTCTGAATTTGGAAAGGCTGTGGGTTCTCTCAGAATTTTTGCTTTTGAATGATTTGGATTAATTATAGACTACCTTTGATTATTTTGGATTACTGGGATTACTTTTAATATTTTTGCTTTGAAAATTGAGTTTATGACAAAAACAAGAACTTGAGAAGATGCCTGCAAGAAAAAAAGGCTTCTTAGTTTTTTCCAACTATTTTTATGATTTCTAGTTTGACCACATCAATTGATGTGCTGATGCTTCTTTAGCTTTGTGCTATATTTATTTCTATCCAAAATAATAGTTCAATGTCCAGTTATGATACGGATACTAAATATCATAGGTTAGATCATAAAGATTGCCATAGTGATGAGTTGTGAGAAAATGTGTTCATAGATAAAAACTTAGAAGGACATAATGAATTTGTCTGATTGTTATGCTTTTACTCATTTGCCTACTTCTGCTTCAGGAAGTGTGACTGATATTCAATTGACATTATCTTATCCATTGTCCTGTTCAGTGAATTACACTTTACTGATGCACCAAAAAGTATTTAGAAGAGAGTTATGTCCCTTTATCGTTTATCAAATATTAGATGTCTTGAGAAATCTGAACTTTTTATTACTGTTTTTAAGCTTCACCATATTAACATTGAAAGTTTTAACATGCACTGTGTATGCATATTGACTGAAATTGAGCAGGACTTTTATAAGAGATTAAAACAAGACAAGATTGACTAAAAAGTTGCCAAAAGGTTCAGGAAAAAGAGGTTTGAATCAAAAGAAGAGATGGAGATTGACAGGTCACAAATATACCCTAGTCTAAGAATTTGGACCGGGCAAGAAAGGAGTGTGTATTTGATGTGAATGGGACGCTGTGATGGGCCGAACGTAGTTTGGAAAAGTGCATGTGCTTATAATTTTGCATTAGATAGGTCTTATATTCTAGGGAGTATTAACACTATGTTTAAAGACATTTAATACATTTGCAATAATATTTCTTATATCACACTTCCACAAGGTTTTACAGCTTTTTGTTATTTAGCTTTTGTGGTTCTTAGAGTCTACTATGTGAGCAGTTTGAGTGAAGTGAGCGAAGTGCATCATCGAACAGTGAAATAAGATGGTTCAAGGTAAGAAGAGATAGATTTGAGTGGTGTTTTGATTCCTCTTATAGGAATAGCTTTAAATGAAGCAAAGATTAGAAAATTGTCTACTTTAGTGGAGCGTTTGGCAAGTAACACAGCAGGTGCTTTAACGTAGTTTAATGAAGTTATGCTTGTGATAAGATCTATGGTCATCCACAATTACCTTACTTTATAGATACTTTTGATGAAAGAAAGAGGTGTCTTTCATATAGTAGGGAGTCAGTGTGACACTTATGTCTCAGACAACATTGAAAGCATTAACAAATATATTGATAACATACCTATTATTGTGAGAGAGAGTCAGCTAGTGAGAGAACCTGGAATTAGGGAGAAAATGTGTTCATGGATTGAGGATATTGAAAAATGTATACTAATAAAAATAATCATTGTACTAATAGTAATAGTTCTAATTATAATAATTTTCGCCCTAACATTCAAGCTTTCAAAAGCAATATGCATTTGAGGGTTAAGTTGTAATTGCAGAGGCAAGAAAAAGAAGTCAAAGAGACAGCTGCATAAAGGCGAAATCGCACTCAGAGAGATGAAAGCCAAAAAGTATGTTGACCTGAAGGCCTTGAAGAAGGATTTGACAAAACCAAGAATAATGCAAGAAATGTTGTAGTGGAGTTGGGTGATAATTACCATAGTTATTATTAGAGGGGAAATTGTTAGCTTATTTTAATTTTCCAGAAAATAATCAATAAGATAGGCATGATTCAATTAGCATATTTTTGAGACAGTAAAATATGTTTTCTCATGTCACTTTGATGTACTACTGTACATTTACAACTGCACACTAGATTTAACCCCTTCAGTGCTAATGACAAGGGTAACTCGTCATGGAGTTTCCATTGATTTCAATGGAAAGTTAATGGACCTACTCGCACACCCCTTAGCATCCAAGTGGTTAAAATTATACATTCATTCTTCATTCATTTTCAACTCGAGAATATACAAATATCACAAAGTGTCTATCCTTTGGGTTCAGATCATTAACTTGAGGAGAAGATGACAGTCATTGACTGTCAAAGGTGCCTTTAGAAATGGAATGCATGCATTAGCTAGCTTTAATTGCTAAAAAATAATGATTCATCTATGCATGCTTCAGTTAGCATAACTAGGTCACACTAGGCTGCACTGCCAATAATTCATGAAATGCTCTAGAAAAGTGTTCATATATTTTGGGTGCACAAGCTTACCAAATGCATGTGGGTATCTCTCTTTCTCAAATTCAATGAAAATACAGCCTCAGCCACAGTCTCTGAATAAAAAATGTCTAATCTGTTCTGCTCTCCAGTGGGAAGGGGGGAGACTGTCAAACTCTTAACCGAGTTCTGCTGGTAGTTGAACAAACCATTGTATTCCTGCATTTCATAAGCATGAGATGATATCCCTAATTAATTATGTACAGCTTGTGCAAACTAATAGATTGGTTGTAATAATTGGATCTTTTCTATTCAAACCCTTCCTCATGATGTCATGAAATGTGTGTGCCTTCTTCTCCTGAAACACAATAATAGATGGTGGTATTTGGTGATAAGTCAGACCTTTTGCTACAAAATTGTTTTGCTCTGTCTGAGACCTGTTAATGTACCCGCTATACTAAATATGTATGTATTCTCTGTAATTTAGCTATATTTTGAATAAACCCACATGGTTAATAATTGTAGAATTTTGTCATGTGCAGTTTTATTTATATCCTTGAACTAAGTCAATGAGAGACTTAGATGGACCTGTTTGGTCCTAACAACCCTCCTAAATTATTACTTAGAGAGTCAACACATGCATTAAATATCTTTCCTTGTAATGGTCTCAGTGCCACATCTAGATGTCCAGAGGAGCTAAATAATTCTTCTGAGGGGTACATAAGACATGGGGGCAACTATATTAGGAAAATCCCTCTCTGGATCAAACCTGATAGGAGAATTAGGGTAACCTTGATCGTCTGTTTACACAAGGGACCAACACATTCATTGATGTAATGTTGTCTGAACCTATATTTTATATTGTTCCAAAGTCATCAATGTTCTATTACTTGGCTGTTTGTTTCATCTTGTATGGTGTAGCTCTTGCCTCTAGTTGAAAATTGGGCCATTTGCACTACTGGAACCACTTTTAATGTTATAATATGCTCTAGCATTAAGTGGTTATGCTGTTTGTTCTTTGTGCAGTATTCTGCCAACAACCTCATGTTTATCCATTTTTAGTTATACCACTAATTATGCACAATCACAATGTGCCCTTGTCGCAGGGATTCCGTTCTCCTACAGAACTGTGCATAGAGACTTGGAACCTCAGTGAGTTAGGGTGTGCCAAAACTCACGTAGTACCCAAAATCCCCTACCAGACTAGCTACAGTGTCTCATTGGTCATTACAAACTCCCAATGCTTAGACAAACCAGAACATGGACTTAGAATACCTCAGGTAACGTGGAACACATGAACACTCTTTCGTTATACAATCAGTTCAATCCAGAACAAGGAGTAAAAGAGGACGTGTGCACATTTGAAATGTTTATTTACTAATGCAGTGTTCTCAAACGCAGTATCTTAGCTAATACAAGCAAACATATTATAAGAAACAAAGTAATCAGCATAGTTACTAGTCCATAGAATACAAAAGGTGAAAGCATATTAAAATGCTAAAATAAATAGGGTTAAACAACACCTAATTCTCACCCTCCCTACCTAGCATATTATATTATATATAAGAAGGTCTCTTTGGGTTTTAGCAGGGCGGGCCCATACCTCAGATCTTAGTGGTAAGGGATCACATCAAATTCCACCAGCTCTCTTCATGCGAAGCACCATCAAGTGTGTTTGTATGCTCTGTGCAAAGCCATATAAAACGCGCCTGAATTTGGCCGCAGCTGCATGTATGTTATGTCTAGGAAGGTGCGAAGATCAGACCTCACAACAACTGTGTCGAGATATCCTTGAAGGCTTCAGCACTCACTGTACAGACACGGCTCACTAAGCAAAGCCGATATCAGAGTAACAATATATTATTCGTGTGTGAATCGAAACACTCTACTAGGCTCAAAGCTACAATAACAGTTATGTGTTGTGTGCAGAAGCAGCAGAAAGGTAAAAATTGTGTTTTAACTCCTAATAAGCGCGTGCTAACTTAACACAGCATATAGGCTAAGCATATCTATATGACACCCCAGTTACGTACTAATCCATTTTCCATATTCTAAATACACATCTTGACGTGTAGGCACAGTGGCGTAGCATTAGACTCCGAGCTCCACCGTGCACAGGCGGCAGGGCCATAGCCTGAAAGCTCCTGACTGGGTCTGGGGAGGGGGACCCTCCATGCACTTTTCTGGTGGCAACCTCAAGTCTCTTTACGCCACTGTGCAGGCATATATAAATATAGCTCATTGACATTGCACAGAAGAGGAGTATCCAGATATAGACAAAGTCTCATGCTTAAATGTCTGCTATTTTACAAATTTGTATGCCAATAGTCTGACAGTGGCCCACAACACAGTAATCTAGATGTAATTATATTTCTTGGATAACGAATCACAACATGAATCTGGCTCTTTATTTAGCTATTTATTCGAACTTCACAAGCCCACTTGTTCAACTCTGATAGTCTCATTTATAAGGAGTTTTCTCTCACTACATATTATTAGCTCTGGTGGTTAAAATGTGCCTGTGAACTTTACAGCAATAGTCTGCATTTGTATAGCATCTCTTGGTTGGTAGAAGGGATCTCACGAGGTAGATTTGCATGTAGTAATCTTTTTATTTCAGTGGGTGTTTTTTCTTATCTTATCTAGTAATTAGCTAATGAGGATCATTTCTTGCAAAGTACCAGGTGATGGCTCCCTTTTCATTCTACAATTTACCTTTTTAGGTCTCGTCCTTTACCATTCCGAAGGAATGGGAAATGGCGAGAATTCAAGTGCTCGAACTGATTGTCAAACCACCGCTTTTTTTCGTGGCGTTTTCTTCGAGTGCACGTACAGGGACGCGCTTTTGGCCCATACACTTTCATGGCCATCTGTTCCTCAATGTCCCTCCCACCCTTCGTTTGATCTTGCAGCGAGTTCAGGCTAATGGCCCTCCCTCCTCCCCCAGCACAGAGCGCGCATCGCGGCCACACAGCACATCAAAGGGCTTCTCCCAGCGTGTGCTGTGCGGCTTCTCCTCCCCTAATTATGTGGCCGGCCGTACTTGTGTTTCCCGGCCGCTTCCCGGCCACTCTTGTATTTAATTAGCAGCAGCAGCATTTCTCCTGCGCCAGGCCACATCAAAGGCTCTGAGCCACTTTCACCCACACAGCAACACTTACAGACACGCAACGCCACTCACACCCACGCAAGCCCACTATCATCCACGCAACACCACACTCACCCACGCAACGCCACTCACCCAAGCAACACCACTCACACACGCAACGCAACTCATCCACGCAACCCCACTCATCCATGCAACCCCACTCATCCACGCAACGCCACTCATCCACGCAACGCCACTCATCCACGCAACGCCACTCACCAAAGCAACGCCACTCACACACACAACACAACTCACCCACGCAACGCCACTCACACACGCAACGCCACTCACACACGCAACGCCACTCACACACGCAACGCCACTCACCCACGCAACGCCACTCACCCACGCAACGCCACTCACACACGCAACGCCACTCACACACGCAACGCCACTCACACATGCAACGCCACTCACACACGCAACGCCACTCACACACGCAACGCCACTCAGCCACGCAACGCCACTCACACACGCAACGCCACTCACACACGCAACGCCACTCACACACGCAACGCCACACACACGCAACGCCACTCACACACGCAACGCCACTCACACACGCAACACCACTCACACACGCAACGCCACTGAGCCACGCAACGCCACTCACACATGCAACGGCTCTCACACACGCAACGCCACTCACACACGCAACGCCACTCACACACGCAACGCCGCCACTCAGCCACGCAACGCCACTCAGCCACGCAACGCCACTCAGACACGCAACGCCACTCAGCCACGCAACGCCACTCAGCCACGCAACGCCAGCCACGCAACGCCACTCAGCCACGCAACGCCACTCAGCCACGCAACGCCACTCAGCCACGCCACTCAGCCACGCAACGCCACTCAGCCACGCAACGCCACTCAGCCATGCAACGCCACTCAGCCATGCAATGCCACTCAGCCACGCAACGCCACTCACACACGCAACGCCACTCACACACGCAATGCCACTCACACACGCAACACCACTCACACACGCAACGCCACTCACCCACACAACGCCACTCAGCCACGCAACGCCACTCAGCCACGCAACGCCACTCAGCCACGCAACGCCACTCAGCCACGCAACGCCACTCACACACGCAATGCCACTCACACACGCAACACCACTCACACATTGTGGGTGCAGATTGTGGGTGCAGATTGTGGGTGCAGATTGTGGGTGCAGATTGTGAGTGCAGATTGTGAGTGCAGATAGTGGGTGCAGATTCAGAGTGCAGATTGTGGGTGCAGATTGTGGGTGCAGATTGTGGGTGCAGATTCAGGGTGCAGATTCAGGGTGCAGATTCAGGGTGCAGATTCAGGGTGCAGATTGTGGGTGCAGATTGTGGGTGCAGATTGTGGGTGCAGATTGTGGGTGCAGATTCAGAGTGCAGATTGTGGGTGCAGATTGTGGGTGCAGATTGTGGGTGCAGATTGTGGGTGCAGATTCAGAGTGCAGATTCAGAGTGCAGATTCAGGGTGCAGATTGTGGGTGCAGATTCAGAGTGCAGATTCAGAGTGCAGATTCAGGGTGCAGATTCAGGGTGCAGATTCAGGGTGCAGATTCAGGGTGCAGATTGTGGGTGCAGATTGTGGGTGCAGATTGTGGGTGCAGATTGTGGGTGCAGATTGTGAGTGCAGATTCAGGGTGCAGATTCAGGGTGCAGATTCAGGGTGCAGATTCAGGGTGCAGATTCAGGGTGCAGATTGTGGGTGCAGATTCAGGGTGCAGATCCAGGGTGCAGATTGTGGGTGCAGATTCAGAGTGCAGATTCAGAGTGCAGATTCAGAGAAAACTCAGCAGCACCACCACCATTGCAATGCAATAGGTCTCGTTTTAACGCAAATTTAAGCTAAAGGCCTTGTAAATGACAAAGCCTTTTATTTATGTTCCAAAAACCAGAACGCAAAAATAAAGGGCATTATCATTTACAATGCTAATAGTTCAGACTCGCGTTATTGCGAGACCTATTGCATTTCCAATGCTTGTTCTTCTTTGGGATTCCTGCAGTTGGTAGGGACGCTTCAAACCATTCTTTCCCATAAACCTAAAGGGAGGACATCCATGGTTTAGCTGTTTCTGGTTCTGTCTCATTCATTTCTTTCCCTTTGTAGTGCAATGCTTCGGCAAGCAATCTTTCTCTTGTACGTCATTTTCAGAATTCTACCTCTGAGTGTTTGCTTCTGTCACCCACCTACATTAAAAAAAATCATGTTATAACATTATATTTTGATCTCTTCTACATTTGTTTAACGTTTAGTAATGTAAAATAAACTTCTCGGTCATTGAACAGGTTTCTCAGTTCAATGTTTGATTTGTTTGCCCTGGTGTGTTTCAATACTCTGTCCTTTACTCGATGATCTATTGATGTATCGATTCTTTATTTTGTCCTCTTCACACGGAGCTAATTACCAATTATGTTGTTCTCTTGTCTCACAGGTGACAGCCTGCAGTGATTCTACAATATTGTCATTATTCCAAAGTGACCCAACTGTTGAAACAAAAGCTCACTTGAAACTCCACAGAGAATTCCTAACAAATGTTAGACCACTACACATATACATCGGAATTATGTAAATATGAAAGTAAAAAATGCTTAAAATCAGAAGGCTTGACAATAAAGAGTATACATAAGAATTATAAAAAATAAATAACAAATAAGTGAGTTAGTTGAGTATTTTACCTTCACATGATTCCGTTATGTATACAACATCACCAATCTGAAGGGAAAGCTGTTGCGATGCAGCAGCCTCAAAATTATATATAGCTGTAAAAAGAGACAAGGTTTTTGGCTGTTAATATTTAAATAAATAATGCTTACATTATTAGGGTACATAAAACAACTTTGTTGTGTGATGAAATCTATAAAACTAAATAGCAGTACCAAACAACACATCAGCAAATAGAAAAACATGCAAAAAAACGATCGTGTTTCCATAGTTAGGTCAGTATTGAAGTGATATGAAATTCACCAGTGATGGTATTGATGGTATCTCTTCTGATGTCATTTCTGACAGTATGATTGTGTGTGAGGTCATGAGCGGAGTGTTATGGAGCGAGGAAGTGTTTGCTCAGATTTGATTTGATTGTAGGTTTTGTAAAGCGCGCAGAATACCCCAGGATGCCCTGGCACAGAACACTTTAATTTGAGCATGCACATTGTTGGCTAGCAAGATTAATACATTAATTCAGGTAATGATACCAAGCTAATTTCAGTATTTTTTCTTTTATATTGTACCTGTAGCTTGTTTTAATTGTGTTTCTATATGATATATATACACACATACACACAGGTATATAATCTGGCAGTAACATTGATTTTATTACAGCTAGAGAAAATATATTTTGCTGAAATCTGTATATTATGCATAATGTATGGTAAATATGGTATATCCATAATTATGGGGTAAACACTACCTGAAAATTGTGAAAACCCACTGACCATCACCATTGCCCATTGTTTTATGAACAATGTATTTAAGAAAGTTCAACAAAACCTAGGCATTCTAATTCTAATTCCAATCAGTGCTCCTTGCTTGCTGCAGCTACTACCTCCGCCAACATAAACATGGAATAAGGGACAATGTACCCTGAAGTGTCCCTTGATAGAAATGGGGGTCTCTTGTTGGCAGTGGTAGGTACCTTCAACCAAATAGGGACCCTTGCTTCTAGTCAGGGTAAGGGAGATACACTCTTTAGATAACCCCTGCTCACCCCCTTGGTAGCTTGGTACGAGCCGACAGGCTTATCCCAAAGGCAATGTGTAAATTATTTTTACCAACACTCACAGTAACACAGTGAAAACACCACAAATGGACAGTTTAGAAAAATAATAAAGTATCTTTATCTAAACTACACAAGAGCAAAACTAAATAAATCCAACATAAACAGTTTAAAAAATATGACTTTAAACAGCTTTCAAGAACTTGCACCATAGAAATCTATGGATGTGTGGCTTTGCACCAAATGTACCTGGAGATGCAACAAAATTACTCAAGCCAAACAGCTGCAGCATCGAAAAACAAAGAGATGCGACACTCCTGAGACACTGAGGAGGTGATGCAACAGCCACGCTGCAAACAGTGGACGGGGGGAGTCGAGTCCGGTCTGTAGGGTGAGCGATGCGTTGAGTCTTCGTGCCAGTTTCGGTTTGCAGGTGATGCAATGGGAAAGCGACTCGAACAGGTACGATGCGTAGATCTTCGAGATGCGACAGTGATTGATGCAACAGGGTTGCGCTGCACCGGTCATTTTCAGCCCCAATCCCTCAATGCGTCGGCTCTTGCAGCGGCGAAAGTGCTGCGACAATTTTTGTAGCGGCACGGCGATGCAATGGAAATCTTCCTGCGCCGTCGAGATGCGCTGGTGAAACATGCCGCAAGAAGAGCAATGCAACGGGTTTTGCAGTTCTTTTCAAGCTTCTTCTTCTTCCAGCTCCCTAACAGCAACAACAACCTCCAGAAGTCGCACAACTGGATCAAGCACTATAGGCAGGTCAGAACTCACAAAGCAGAGTTCAGGGGGAGCTGGGGGTAAAGTCCTTTCGTTCCTGGGACTTCAAAACATGAGGCCAGCTCTCCTCAAGTCCTTGGAGATCTCATTCAAGCAGAGGACACAGCACACAGCAAAGTCCTTCTCCTTCCCTTGGCAGAATAGCAACTACAGGTTAGCCCCAGAACACAAAGCAAGGGCAGTCCTTCTCTTCAGTTTCTCCAGCTCTTCTCCAGCGCAAAGGTTCCTCTTGAATTCCAGGATCATCTAAAGTTCAGGGGTTTCAGCTCTCACATTTATACCCCAAAAGTCCTAGACCCAGTCCAAACCAGTTCTGGGTGCACTCTGCAAGTGCACAACTTATTCCATTGTGAATGTGGGCCAGGGTCTTCAGACGGACCTCAGGAGGCAGAGCCAGCATTGTGGAAGGCAGGCACAGCCCTATTCAGGCCCAGGTGCTACTCCTCCTACCACTCCAAATGCAGATCGGTCTATTCAGCTTAGTGCTGACTCACCCAGAATGCTGGAGTCACCCCAGCTCCTGTCACTCTCAAACCAGACAGTCAATCCACAAACAGATAGAGGCATACAGAAAGGTTGAACAGGAAAATAGCCACTTTCTAAAAGTGCTATTTTCAAACACAGAATTTAAAAACCATCTTTACTAAAAATATGTGTTATTAAGTTCTTAGTTCAGGGATACCAGGCTCCAATTCTTTATCTCACTCCTATGGGAAGATATGCAGATAAACATGTTACACAGCATTCCCCATTCTTGACTATGGGCAAGATAGCCTTTCAATAGTGACAGTATTTGACTATCAGGACATGTTACACACACTAGTACATGTCCTACCATTCACATACACTGCACTCTGCCCAGGGGGGTACCTTAGGCCTACCATAGGGGTGTCCTATGTCTAAGAAAAGGGAAGGGTAAGGCCTGGCAAGTGAGTGCACTGGCCAGGTCAACATGGCAGGTAAACTGAGCACAGGCACTGCGGTGGCAAGCCTGAGACATCTTTTCAGGGCTACTTATGTAGGTGGCACAATCAGTGCTGCAAGCCCACTAGTAGCATTTGAGTTACCATCCCTGGCACACTCAGTGCACTTTACTAGGGACCTACTGGTAAGACAAATACGCCAATCATGGATAAACAATCGCAATAACAATTTACACTGAGAGCATGTGCACTTTAGCACTGATCAGCAGTGGAAAAGTGCCCAGAGTCCTATAGCCAACAAACACAGGTCAGGAAAAACAAAGGAGGACGAAGCAAAATGTTTGGGGATAACCTTGCAAAAAGGGCCATTTCCAAACACCCATGATAAGGATATTTCAAGTCATTAAGGTCTGTGACCACATAGTGAAATGAGACTGCTGGCTCAGAGCTTTTATGGGCCGAGGAACTATGAGGTGGCTTTAAAAATCCTTTTTAATGTACAATTGTGATATATTACTTGAGTTAATAAGTGTGTTTTTAACTTCTGTAGCTTCCTCAAATTAGCACCCATTCTCCTAGGTAAGGAGTGTGCTTGTTTAGTTGTGTTTTTTTTATTTGCAATCTTTGATTTATAGATGTATTTTGTAAAACTACAACTCCCAGAATGCATTGCGAAAACAGAACATTGTGTGAAACCAGAAGAGCTGTGCCCACGATCCGAAACAATAAAATTGTATTTTTCAAAAAACCTCCGTAAATACTATGGTTCCGCATATTGAACTTAAACATGATATAATTCTTACAAGGATTCAAACTCATGACCTTTAAATGAGCCTTTGTATTAAGGACGAGCTATCCATTGACCAAGTCATGCTTCGACCTTTGCAACTCCCTTGTTTTCCTGACGTGCTTTCAGTGGTTGTTCTGCGCGCTATCTGAAGTTGAAACTGGTGGATTGAGTGCCTCAGGGTTGCCTTAATGATGGATACACTCCAAAGAATCATGGGAATGAATATTTCACATCAGGCATGCTTGAGCAGTGCTCAGTTTGAACAAGATAGTGAGACAGATAGTGTTGCCAGGCCAGAGTCTGGGAGCACTTCAAAGGTTTGACAGAACTCCCTTTTTTTATAGGTGAGGTTGCAGTGTTGTGTGTGGTTAGAGTTTTTCTGGTAATTCATACATGCTGCATGCAAGCCAAGCCTGTTTGTAAGTCATATAAGGAGCACTAACTATTTCCGGTGTGTATTTAAATGGCGTTTGCCCTAGAAAACTGTTATTCTAAAAGGTGATAGATAGCAGCGTCTGTGCGATTGCCATTATTTTAGCTGCAGGCTGGCATTAGTTGTGCTAACAAAAATGACATAAACGCAACAGAAATTAATTTTCCATACACAGAGGATACTGTGTGTAGTGATTAGCACTGCAAGGCCATCTTTCCTCAAATGGAACGATTGTTCTTGTGTTTGAGTGTCTACCATGTATTGCAGCGTTATACCGCTACTTGTACTTTGTATACCTTTGTAACCTGCACAGATGTCACTTTTTCCTCCTTTAATTGTACCGTTTGCTACCTCTTGTATTTTGTTTGCTCACAATTGTCACTTTTGCCTCATGTAACTTAATGTTTGCTGCTGTACTTTGTTCACTTCTAATCTTCTCCTCATGTATCATTACTGTTCCTTTTGTGAAGCGCTCTGACACCTTCGGGTAAAGTCCGCGCTATATAAAAAAGCATAAATAAGCTTGAAAGGAAGTAGAATTGGTTACAATTGCTTGCCTTCAATGGTGTTGCACAGAAACGCCCCCGTCCCCTCTCCACAGATAATCTCTGGAGAGAAGGGTTTAAAAAGACAAAGGAATTTGGGAGGCAGACATGAAGATTGCTAGAGGAGCATGAAGGGGTGCCATTCGCTGGCTGCGGGCTAGATAGACAGCTTTCGGAGGTGTGTGGGGATAGTTGCATAGCTCAGCATACAATTAGCAGGGAGATTCATGATAGTTCAGCCTATATAATAACCATGAGGCTTGTAGCATATATTTACCTATAAGGTAGGGATTACCCTGATTTATTAGTGGAAGCAGAGATGTATAATATACAATTATTTGGTTTTTTTAAAATTATCATTGTGTTTTATGAAATGAGATCACTATTATAATTGCCATTGTTTCATCATAACATTTTATTCTATCATTGTCAAATATCATCTACTGTGTATGTATACCATTTCTGGGGAATGGGGTGAGGGTCCTGCATAATATAGCCCTGCAGTTTGAGTTTCTCAGGCAGCGTTGTCTGACTCATAGCATGAGAAGAATTAGAAGCACCTACCTGCTCTCCTTTTCTATGAAAGGGGTGAAACATGCCCCAACCCTGTAGAGCTAAGGAGATATAACTAGGAGTGCCCACCCCTCTAAAATGAAAGGTTCATGACATAAGTAGGGAGGGAGGGGAGCGCTAATAGAAGTTGCTGCAAACAATAAAAGAAAGAGACATGTTGACATTATAAGTTGTTTGTAATAACTTCATGCGAGTGACTTGTGACATCATTTTCTTATTTGAGGTGCATTCTGACTTCAGACCACAACTGTAAAAAACATACATTGTAGGCAATTATTTAGTTCATACTGTCTGCCACATTGTGTAAAAATACATAGGGGCATATTCTCAAGGACTTATCGCCGAGTTATCGGCACTTTATCGCAGCCAAAGGGGCGATAAATTTATCGCTCCATTCACAAGCTGGTGCTAATAGCGGATATCACCAGTTTACCTGTGATAGCAGCCACAAAAAATATTGCCACAGATGACCCCAGCAACTAACACTAATGAGATGCAGAGTAGGCATTCCTGGGCAAAAAGCCGTGAAAGCACCACTTCGCAACATTCTCTACGACCAGCCAGATCGGCAATAAGATCACAAAACAGTCAAAAAGGTGCATTAGCAGCAGGTATTTAACACCTTCACTTACCTGGTGTAAAGTTGATCGACAACCAGCACCATAAAAGGGAGCCCAGCCCAGAGCCTCACCAGAAAAACAACAGATGCCATGGAGCTACTGATCATGTAGCTCGGAGCCCAAAGAGGGCCACAACACCCACCACCCCTTGGCCCATAACGCCCCCCTCCGGATCCCCCGACACCTCCTCCCCCGGACCACTGCAGAGGCAGCGCAGACAAAGACAGCGGACCTTCAGAAAATGCACCAGCCTCACAGACTTAATACCAGAGGATGTCATTGCCTACTACAGGCTCAAAAGGACAACCATCCTCGCCATCCTGAACATCATTTCCCACAGGCTGATGGTACCAACACAGATGACAATCAACATCCCTCAGCAGACAAAGCTCCTGGCTGTGCTGCATTTGTTGGCCTCTGGGACCTTCCATCCAACAACTGCCAGAGTCGGAGGAGTCTCACAGCCAGCCCTATCAAAGTTCCTCACAACTGTCTTGGATGCCACCATCAGCTTGGTACCCCAGCACCTTCACTTCTGGAGACCAAGCAAGGCTTCAACGCCATAGCTGGCTTCCCGCACGGGTTGGGGGCAATTGACCGCACACATGTCCACCTTGTGCTCCGTGCCGACATGCACACAATTACCACAACAGAAAGCACACACATTCCATCAATGTGCAGGCAATAGTGGAAGTGGACCACCAGGGACTCTTCACCAATGTCGTCGCCAACTACCCAGGCAGTGTGCATGATTCCTGCATCTTCCGACAGTCCATCATCAACCAGCGCTTCCAGGATGGCACCTACGGAAATGCATTGCTCATTGGTAAGTACAAATGAACACACCACACACATCAACTCCACAATGATGCAACTCACAACTCTGGGAATGCACACGTTACAAACTCACATAGAACATGCCAAACAACAGGCCCACCCACCAGACACGACAGCACAACTTACTGTGGTAACCTGGGCTAGCCATGTACATGAGCCATCTTCGGCATGGCACCTCGGCCACACAATAGCAGATTGGGGGAGAGGTGGGAACCAGGCATGTGCGAAGGAGCCAAGTGACCCATGAATAAGAATGTACACAGTGTGGCGTGGATGTGTTGGCCAGACTGCAGTATGCAGACCACAGACATGTCCATGTCGACATATACTGCTGGTGTTTGGAGTGTAGTGGACGCAACCATGTTACCTCAGGCAGTGGGGAAGATAGCGGAAATGTAGCTTGTTACGTCCTCCCCTTTAAGCGTGAGCGGAGTGGGCTGGCCCGGCGTACGCCAGGCCAGCGTAGGGGTGTGAATAAAAAGCACGTAGCTCTGGGCGTGGTTCTCTTCCAGAATGGCCAACGTTTCTGCCACGGCGGTGCCTCTCTCCCCGCCACGAGGCCGATGCAGTGAGCTGTGTTGCCTGCGATCTTGTGCACCTGCTGCACCCTGGGACGCTGGTCCCAGAATCCGTCTTGCCCACCCAGGACTCACTGCTCACCTGCCGACACCGGCATATGTCAAAGAGGGCCCACCACGTGCCGGTGCAAGCTCCAAGCCCGAGGCCCGTGACCTTGGTAGCCTCCTCAGACCATCTCTGGCCTCCGCGACACAGGCCCCCACACTCCTTACTCGTTGAAGTACTCAACCACTGCCTCCGGCCTACAGTATGGTCAAGTATGTCATACATTTGGAACTGAGTATTGATATCCTGATGGCCGAGTTTATAGGTTAATGGGATGTTTGATATCACTGTACTCCCTTCGATGTGGTGCCACCAACTCTGTGCATAGCATTCCAACCACATGTGTCTGTGGTCCCTTACTGACTACTGGCTTCGGCACACACTGCGGTTCAGTAGGTCACACCTTTGGAACGGAGTCTTGATTTCTCAATGGTAGAGCTCATATCATTGTACGCAAGGAGAGGAGTAAGAGGAAGATGCGTTTCAGTCTGGAGGAAAAGGGATCATCATTACGGAGGTGATCGAACACTACCAACAACTGCTCTGGTGTCACTAACTTTGTGCATCGCGAGCAAACGACACGTAGCTGTGGGCCCCTGCTGACCGCGGCCTCTGGCCTACACTGCGGTTGAGTAGGTCACACATTTGGAACCGAGTCTTGATTTATTTATGGCAGGGTTTGTATCATTGTACATGCCTCATCGCAGACTGCATACCCTTTCAGTTCCGTTGCCTCTAAGTCTGTCCCTCGACATTCATGGACACTCTCTGGTTGAACTTTGGTGGCATCTGAGTCTATGGCCTGGTGGTTGTCTTCATCATCATGTAGGTGATACTGACTTGGTGGTAAAAACGAGGCTGTAGCATTCCACACCTCCATTTGCCTGTTTCTGCCAGCTTCTGCCCTCCGCATCATGCCCTGGAGGACACCTTCCACTGTCCCCCGCAACCCTTTGCAACATTCACCTTCTACACGACGAGGACCCGCTCAACTTGCGTGGCCCTACCTCAGTGCACCACAGGTCACCGTCCGTCGGCGGTGTGCCTGTGCCAGCCGCAGGGCATCCAGGGCCACTAACTCTGTGCAGCTAAAGTCATGGACCCTTGCTGTTTGAACTTTGAACTTCTGTTTGTCTGATCACTATTGTAGTTGTTGCCAACACCAACCAACCCTTGAGTGGTGGCTTACACTCACCCCACACCCATCCATCACAGGCGTCACTGGACATGTGACCCTGGCAATAAAAGAGGCGGGAGCACGTGCCCTTAGCCAGTCCCACAAACTATCTAAGTGTGTCCGTGTGGTCATTATGTATGCATGAGTGTCCCGGGACCTACCACATTACATTGTGCTGTGTATAGCGACGCGACCATGTCACCTCAGGCAGTGGGGTAGACCTAGGCCATGTAGCTGTGATGTACACCCCTGTGAGCATAAGCGGAGTGGACTTGTGTATAACAGTCCAGCGTAGGGGTGTGGTTAATCATCCCGGGGCTCTGGGCATGGTTAAGTTTAGGCCTTGCCAAGGAAGTAACTAATGTGTGTGTCTTTGTTGTAGTGGCGGCGCCACCCGTCCGCAATGGACAATGTTGCTATGTAGGATGCCCCTGGAGTGCGGGCTCGGCCGAAGGGGTAAATGAGGGAGCGCAAGCCCGCTCGGGGTCAAGGATCATACATGCCAACTGTTATGTGTGTCATTATTACCGCAGCATGAGCCAAAGGTCTACCCTCAAATGCATGGCGAGTTCAGCCAGCCATGAACTCTACATCTGTGTTTGCCCCGTTCTTACCATAGGCCTACACACATGCGGCCGCCCACCTTCAGCACACAACATCACTTTGTCGTTGTCAGGCTTGTGGACATGCGCAGAAAGGCATGACAATGTGTGCCGTAGGAGTGCAAGTGATGCAACTGCGCTACGCACAATTGTAAATAGGCACAAGCGGGAAGGAGAAACAGCAATGAGGCTACGTAATACACATTGATGCCGCACATTTGCTACAAGCAGTACATGTCAAACAGGAATCACAAAGTCACACATATCACACACCAATGTACCAGTGAGGCTGCCAACAAATCATGCAGAATGAACTATTGACTCATGTCTCTCTGCACTGTCACAGATGATCAAGGATATGCACTCTGCGCTTGGATGATGACACCCCTCCGATCCCCGAACACACAGGCCCAGAGGCAGTACAATGCAGCCCACAAACGCACAGGGGGCATCGTGGAACCAACATTTGGCATTTTGAAGTCACCTTTCAGGTCTCTGGACATCACAGGTGGAAGGCTCCTGTACAGCCCAGACATCGTGTGCAAGATGATCGTTGCATGTTGTGTGTTGCACTACATATGTGTATGCACCAATGCCCCATGGATACAAGTGCAAGATGCACTGGACGATGACGAGGAAGATTAGGCAGGTGGACCACACACCACTGCAGCTGCATCAGGAATAGCCCGTAGGGACACCATCTTTGACAATTTCTTCATATGAGCACGTCACATTGTGACAGTCCTTAGCAATCATGGGACAGTACAAAATGACAACAGGCACAGCGTGTGCAAATAAATGCATTCTAAAACACATTCCCTGAGTACATGTCACTCATCTGTACAAGGACATCACTCAGACAAGTGTAAGTGCGACATGTAGTGCAAACAATTTCATAATTTCAAGTCCCACAACATGAGCAACATGTACGTAAGAGAGAGTCACTGCTCCTACATTCGGCCATGCTTTCACACATGATTGATCATAGACATGACACGTCTGTGTGCAGGAGGTGTTGATTGTGCAATGTGAAGGGGAGATGCGGTTTCACAGTGTGTTCCATGTATGTTTCCGTATTGGCGCAGTTTACATGCAGACTGCATGTCGATGTACATTGTGACTGTTTGTGAGGAGATGCCTATTTGATGCGGGACAATGGACATTTGTTATCATCATGGATGTGGGGTTGTACTCGTACATTGTCATCTCACCATTTTTTTTTCTGCTTTTATGGTGCATTTTCCCGCATGGCGTGTGGGAATTGCAGGCCTGTCGCTGGTTACCGCTGATTTTTGGATTGAGGTTTGGGACATTGCCACTTTTTTCGCATGCGTGTTTGCATTTTTACGCCATCACGTTGATTTTAATGCGGTCATTTGATGCATTATCGTGAGACTATCGCATGGTACCGCCGCGTTGAGAATACAACGTCAACACAGCGTTATTTTCCCGTGATAGACTGCAATGTGAAGAGTTGCGTGAAGCTAATTTTGTGATAATTACCACACGGTCTTGAGAATATCCCCCATAAGGAGTCACTGTCCCCTATTTTTATACCTTTGATTTTACTGTTTTCAAAGGCTGCACAGAAGAATGGGGTTATTTAGAGATTAGTGAGTATGGGACACCTGCTAATGATTAGTGGGGGGGGTCTAATACTTTAAACAGAATATGTATTACAGTCAGTGATAGTGACTTTGTGGAGAAATCAGATTTTCCATTGAAATTCCATTTTTGTGTGCCAATAACTTTCATAAGGTTGAACAAATGTGCACAACACTGATGAATAAAAGATTAGTTTCATTTGGGGTTGGCATGGCACGTTTTGTGATGATCCATCGGGTGGGAGGAAATAAAAGAGGGTTTTAAAAATAGTGACATTTCACATTTTCATTCCCAGAAAGATCTTTGCACTCCAATAGAGTCAAAAACACTGAATGGAATTACATCAAACTTGGAACGAAGCTAGAACTTTACTCATGGAAGAGCCTTTACTTGGATTGGTTTAAATCAGTGCAGTAGTCTTTGAGTAATTAACACTACAGCAATGTATCAGGTGGACTTGAAAGGGCAAAAAGGTAGAGATGTCAAGGCGGTAATTCTTGAATCCTCTGTGGATTTGCGACAAGATGGAGGATTTAGAAATAGAATTACTAACATTAATTTAATCCATTTAACAAAGGAGCTTCTTCTCCTAACATCCATCGCAGATTTGCAAATCTAACAGCATATTCACAAATCCATCACGTTCTGATTATCTGACCATCACAGAAGATTTTTTGTTGTAGCTCCCAGTACCTAACAAGTTGCACTGTGCATTGCACTATGAACAGATAAAACAGAAAGGGTATAATGGGAGAGTGTGACCCTACTGTGAACCCGTCCCATGAGGAATGGGGAAGATTTATTTGTGTGTGTGATTTGCAAATCCTGAACCAAATTAGAAATTAACTTGGTGCACTACAGATGAGCTTAGTCAATGGGCATATTTCGGGTTTGTGCTCAGAGTCTCTTCGAAGACCAGGCATTGGGACCCATTCACTGCCCAGGTTGGCCCCCTTCTAGACTTTGGGACAGGCCTTGCCTGCAGCCAACCACTGATGTACAGTCGAAGGGTCAGTGATGGTTGTCTTCCAGCACAAGTTGCAATTTTGAAAGAGTGCATCACAAAAACACACAGACATTCTTGGGTTTGCAAACTCAAAATGGACCACAGGAGACAACCCAATCAGATGTGTTTATGTTTTAAAGTTGTGGGTGCATATGGGTTATTCTATAAATACCCAATTCCATTTTTATTTCAGCTGATATTTGGATGTTCGAAAGAATTTAGGCTTTAAGTGTTTACATTTCTGAATGAGAACTTCAATAGTATTGAGTTTGGCGTTTTATTTGGGAGTGGGAGTGTAGGTGGTTCATTTTAGATCTTGTGGAGACGAATATAGTTACTGTTTTGCTTTTACGTATACTTTTGATTTAATATCATCTCCAGAAATAATGATCTTATGTGACTGCATTTAGTTCGACAAGCGATCTCTGACTGATTGGAAAGCAATGAATCTGTGTATAAAATGCTGCATCCAGGCCATAATGTATACAAGATTTAACTCTGGAAAAAGGATCCTACTGGCTGTTAAGCCTCTCCCTATTTGCTAAATTCAGGTACTTTGTTTATCTTTAAGTGTTCAATGCATTATCAAGCTCTCAAAATGGCAAGGCTAGCAGGCTAGCAGGCTACCTGGCGGTTGTTTAATATTAGGCAGAATTGCACTAATGCCCATGGAATATGATGTACAATGCAAAGCGCAGAAGTGGATCACACTGGCTCAGAGGCCACAGTTTATTTGTTATTCAGTGTGCTGCATGTATATCTCCTGACGGAAGGCATCTTTTATTATGCATGGAATGGCAATGATGTCTGTCACAATCAGGCACAGAGATTGCAGAAGATAAACCTAGGTAAACAATGTAAGATTCATTTGCTTTAAGATTATGCTGCATTACTAGAGAAAAGAATTGTCCATTTGAGCATGGCACAAAGCTGAAAGGCAGTTTAAATAGACAAGCAAGGGGTTGTTTCAGTGCAAGATACACTTGAATGTTTTTACCCTTTTAAGAAGGCAGTGTTACCCATTGAAGAACAGGACTGTCCTTAACAAAGTTGGCCATCACCTGCAAGGCTTTGTCCTCTTGCTTATGTTAGCTCAGAATTTTCTCACCATGTAGTACCAAGAAAGTAAAAATAAAAAGACATCTTACAAGGAAGTCTGGAGTAACCAGGATGACATAGACGGCTGGTTCATATACTGGATGGTCAGCAGTACTGCACGTTGAGAGAGAAGGGACGGGTTGAAAAACTGGGTTGCTCTGCTCAGTGTGGATGAACTTGAAATTCAGCAAATGCGAGCACAGACTGGGATAGTGTTTTGCAGCGACAAGCTTTCTGCTGATCCTGATCATTCATAGCCCCCTCTAACGTGCAGAGGCCTCACAGGTAGCAACAAGGCTTTCAACACATCACCATGAAGCAGGGTGAGTGCAATGAACAGCAAGGAGAAGACCCTGGCCCTAATTCACAAAAAGTCTCTGCACTTAGGGCGGCGGATCCACATTTGTAGCAGGAACTCAGCACTTGTGGCAGTTTGCAATTGCGGAGATCCCACCAAGAGTGCGGAGATAACGCCACGATTGCGGAGCCTCCACCCGAGAGTGGAGGCTTTTTGTGAATCAGGGCCCCTGTGTCTGTGCCTGGTAATTGCAGATAAACCATGCATGCTCACTTTTAAGTCTAATTTTTGTGCAGTAACCTCTTAGAGCCTCAAACTCAGTGGCATCTTATGGATTTGTGGGCCCTTGGCAAGATATGTTTTGGGGCCCCTGTTTGGACCCACTTTGAATCTATTATCTATTTTCGGCTCATTAAAACCCTTGTAATGACAAACAATATTGAAATATATGTTAAACACTCAGAAACAGTGGTATGCAAAACAGCCAAGAACTCAAGTAACCTGATTCCCAGTAGCCCAATATTATCAGAAAAAAAGTTTGAACAAACTTTGCTTAAGCCATTTCTATTCGAATTTTTATCTCGCTTTTTATTTTTAGTTGAAAAGGCACATTTTAGGTGGAATTCAGTGTCTAACTAGCTTGCTACTCCCATTGCGGGAAAAAATGCTAACGGTGAACTGTTAGATATTTCATTTTATGCACGAGACCACTGAAGTAAGACGTGAACATAGCGATTGAAATGTAGGTTTAGTTGGTCAGTATGCATAATCACAAATATATCCCCCTTCACTACTGGCGTTCTTGCTGTATCAGTGAGAATCACAGCTCTGCGGAATTTTATTCCATCAGGGAAAATCTAAAAACGTTCTCATTATTTCTTTTTTCCTGCCTTGTTGCTGTTCCTCTTTATATGTGTGCACTTCTCTGTCTACGCATTTACCTGTGACACTACTGATTAAGAGAAAATGGGGCATGGCAAGATACAACAGATGGACAAGAACATCAAGAGAATAGTATAGAAAGAAAGTGGAGTAGGAGGGAAATAAGGGGTAAAGATACCGATGATGTAGAAAGATGTGTGAAATAGGGAAGTAAATAGAGAAAGGTGGAGTAGACGGAAGGAAAGTTAAGGAGAGGTAGAAAAAGGAAGATATAGGTAGAAAAAGAGAGGTGACGAGAGATACAGTTTTAGATCATGGCAATGATAACTACAGATAGGGAGAAGGAAAAGTGCAGGTGTAGAGGAGTACAGTACTCTCAGGAGTGAAGTAGGGAGAGGGGTAATGCAGAAAAAGATATGAATTAGAGTGAGGTACGAGCTGCAAGAGGTAGATTTAAACAGGGAGAATTGAGGAAAATTAAAGGAATGCAAGGTAGAGAGAGAGCGCAAGAGGAGAAGAGATATAAAAAAATGGTATGTGTTAGACCTGGCACCATTGACGTGGGTCTCCCTTCCATTTTTACTGTTGCCTCATGTGTTTTTGCTGGTGTTAGATGCTTTGGGCTCTGTGCCATTGCTGTCCAGTCCCACAGTGCGAGTGCCCCCTACTGTAAATTGATGGATTGATTAGTGGTTCCATGATTGGATGTTTGGTTTACAGTCAGACCCTAGTACAGTGTACTGAGTGTGCCCAGGGCGTGTAAATCCAAATGCTGCTAGTGGGCTTGCAGCACTGATTGTGCCACCCACAGAAGCAGCCTTGTAAAATGTTTCTAAGTTATGCCATTGCAGAGCCTGCGTGCAGTCTGGTACTGTAATGCTGTCTGGGCAAGAGCACCCACTTGCCAGTCCCTAAACCTTCCCTTTTCTTCATATTAGTCACCCCTATGGTAGGCCCATGGGCAGGGTGCATTGTAAGTACAAGGTAGGACGAGCCCTGGTGTGTGTGGCATGTAATAATAGTAGATTACAGCCATTTTTGTTTTTCACTATTGCAAGGCTACCTGTTCTCCATAGGCCAGAATGGGCTGTTAGAATTATTACACTTTATAATCCTAGCAGACTCAGAGAACATGGTAGAAATTAGAGTTTAGAATGCCTGGACTCCAAATAATAAAATACATCTTTTAGTGAAGTTTATTTTAATATTCTGTGTTTGCAAATACCACTTTTAGAAAGTAGGTATTTGCTTGCCTAAACATGTGAGGCTGCCTCTGCGAGGTTGTGTATTCCTTGTCTGGGTTTGTGTGTGACAGGGCTGGGGAATTCCAGGAGACAGGCTGGGGCAGCCCAGTGATGAATAGGGAGATCTGCATCTAGATGGTAGAGAGGAGTTGCACCTGGGACCTGAATAGGGCTGGGCCTTCCCTCTACAATGCTGGTTCCACCGCCTGTGGTGGGTCTGATGTCTCTGCCCTGCACACTGAAAGAAGAGGAGGAGGATTGTCAACAAAGTGCTCCAGGACTGCAATTGCCTTCCACAATGCTGGCTTCACCTCCTGTGGGGTGTCTGATGTGCCTGGCCTGCACTGTGAAAGGAAAGGAGAAGTCTGGTAAACAGAGTGCTTCAGAACTGGTTTTGACTGGGCACAGGCCCCTCTCCCCTCAGAGAACAAAGGATTTTGGTGTATAAGTATAGAGACCCTGATCCCAAGAAATTAGATCACTCCTGGACTTACAAGACAAAACCTCTGCTGAGGAGAAGGAACCTGAAGAAACTGAGGGGAGACTATTGCCAAGCAGAAGTGCTGCTTGGGAGATTGACCTGCAGTGGTTGCCTGACTGCCAAAGAGAGGAGAAAGAACTTTGGACTTTTCTTTGAACTTGTGCAAAGATCTCCAAGGGCTTGGAAGAGAGCTTGCCCTCTGATCGAATTCCCAGGACCAGTAGACTTCATCAGCATTTGTGAATTGCTGCTGGAAACAAGTGGCTACAGAGGCAGGGAGCTGTGACCGACTCTCGCGACTGGCCCGGTGTACTTTAGGCACCACACCAAGCAACGTCGCCTCGAACAACGCAAGCTCTGCGCTCACCGACTCCCTCAACGAGCCGTAGCTTGCACCGCGACTGGAAGGACACCGCGACGTGTAACGCCTCGCTACACCGAATCAAACTGGTCTGACCGAGTGCTGACTTAGAGTCCTGTGACCGCAATGGAGTTGGGCACCGTCTCGCACGCTTTGCGACGCACCCCCCAACTCGCATCGCTGTCCAGGCTGATCGACGCCAGCTCCCAAACTCCGGCTCTGTCGCCACACCGTGAAGCTGGAAGACCTGCAACATCCGCCTCGAACAACGCAAGCTCTGAGATCACCGACTTAGTCTCGACACAGTCAACGAGCCGTAGCCTGCACCGCGAATGGAAGTACACCTTGACCTGCAACGCTTTCTTTTTACACCGCGATGAACCCCGGAACCGGCTCGCACATCCGTGCCAGCCGCCTCAAGGAAAAGGTACTGTGACTGAGTCTGTCGACATTTGAGTGGGCCCATATTGACGCGGTCCTCTGGATTTGCTGGACTCTGTTATTTTCAACAAGGCTGTAGCAGGACCAGGCTACCGACTCGCAGAGAACCTTGATTTAAGGCTTTTCAACAAGAACTCTAGAAAGCTAATAGTACTGTGGATTCTTTTTGTCGTTTATTGGTCTTGTGGTAACTCTATATAAAGTATAACTTATTTTTGGTATAAAACCTGTGTGGTGTCCATTTGTAGTGTTATCACTGGGTTACTGTATGTGGTCATAAATGCTTAACTTACACCGCCTCTGAAATAAGTCTTGACTGCTTGCACCTCGCTACCTAGAGGGTGAGCAGGGGTTATTTTAGGAGTGTAATCCCCATTACTCTGACTAGAGGAGAGGGTCCCTATTTGTCACAAGTACCTACCTTTGCCAACTAGAGACCCCCAATTCTAAAAGTATAGTAAAGAGAATAGTGAGAGAAATGTCAAGAGAGGGGTGAAGGGTAGAACGAGGCATGTGGTGTAAAGCGAAAAAACTGGGAAATGTATATGATTAAGAGAAGGAGAGGTTAGGCTAAAACAGAGGTGAACAGTTATGAGATAGAAAAATGGGAAGACGTGGTGAGTTAGAGATATCTACTAAGAAAGAGATTGACCAAGATAGTTTTGATAGAGGCGGTGAATTGAAAGGAGGTGTGTTTGTGTTGAAGAGAGAGAGGTAGAGGAGTTGATGCTAGAGAAAAAAAGGGTTAGAGGTAGAAAAAAAGAAGTATACAGAAAGGAGTACTATATTTAGAGAGGGAAGGAAGGGGAACAGAGATAGACTGAGAGACAGAGGAAGTGAAATGGTGAGGTAGTGAAATAATAAGGTAAACTGGGAGGTTAGGTAGTGAGAGGCAGAGCGTAATCAGGCAGTGAGCAAGATGTGAGGAAGAGGGAGATTAAATAGAAAAATTAGAAAAGATGGTGAGAGATAGCTATGAGGTAGAGAAAGGGTTGAGCAAGAAGACAGAGTTGAGGTAGTACAGGGAGAAAGAAAGATAGAGAAGGGAGGAAAAGAGAGCAATATGGGTGTATGAAAAGTGAATCTGATGGAAGAAAGATAGAGGGAGGTTAGATGGAAAAGTTGCAGAGAGGTACAATGAGAGGGATTAGTTAAAGACAGCATTGAGGTAGAGAGAGAGGATAGAGAGTGATAGATATACATGCAGGCGCATTGAGTGATAGAGGGAGAGGGGCAAAGTCATGAGAGAGGTAGAGGGAGATGATGTTGAGTGAGGTATATTGGGTATGTAAGAGGTAGACAGAGAGCTTAGATAGATGAATGGACACGGAGAACCAGAGACAGAGAGAGAGGTTAAGAGACAGGGTGAAAGTAAAAAAGGTGAGATATAGTGTGGTGCCAGAAAGACACAAAGCTTTTTTTTGTTTAATTCCTATCTTCCTGAGAGTGCGATGGTTAAGGCTGGACAGGCCAGACATGCAAACTAAGAGGCATATTATATTTTAGAGCAAGGTGGTGAAGCAACCAAAGCTGCTTTGCTTGTTGTGCAAGGGGGAGAAAGCAGCTCAGAGCCATATTTATTAGAAATGTCTTGCTGCTACTCACTACCCCTGCACTGGCACTGAATGTGGTAAGAACAACCTTTGCACCATAGTCCAAAGATGCATGCATGTGCTGTCTAGCAAATGATTTGTACTTGAAGCATACTCTTCCACTACAAAATCCTATGCCTATGCATATTCTTAAATATTCCACACATTGTATATGTGCTGTACAGCCCAGCACATATGCAATATGTGGCATGTTTGAAGAAATGAAAACCTTTCTCCATTTTAGCGCCTGCTTCAAGGAGACACTGGGGCATATTAGCAAGGACCTCGTTAAAATTATCGCTTTAACGGCGATAATGGGCTTGCTAATATGCGTTATAGAATTCCATTAGAAGCCCAGCTGAGATGTCCTGCACATCTAACATGGGCCTCTATTGGAATTCTATAACGCATATTAGCAAGCCCATTATCGCCGTGCCGCTAAAACGGCGATAATTTTAACGAGGTTCTTGCTGATATGCCCCACTGTATTTTGAAGCAAAGACTGGTCCAGCTATCTTAGTAGGTTGGCTTAGCATGAAAAGCCATGGATGCTTGCTCAAAGTCATTCAACACTCACCTGGTGAAAAGTGGTGCAAGGCAGAGATAAATGCTTTTTGTGCAAAAAAATGGACACCTCTCCAGCTTAAAATATATATTATGCTGGAATATAAATACCCTTGCAAGAGTTTGTGCTGCTTTGTTTGACTTTACTTGTCTCTGCTCCAGGTCAACCCCTTAGTAAATCTGGTACTAAGTGTCAAACAGGATTCGTGTCAAATTAGAAAACGAAACTGTTTTTTAATGAGCAATGTCATTTAGCAGGACTTTTTACTGTCCAACTCAATTTACATGGGGCTCTCTTAGAAGATGGTGTCCGTGAGCAGTTGCTCAATTTGCCCATGCCTTAAAACATCTTTGCATATACCTACGAGTCAGTGCTGTTAGGAAAGAAATGAAGCTAAACAATTCACCAAGTGAATGAAAGATTTTCCTCTGTCGATTCCTTGTCATTTTCCTAAAGCCATATGAACTACTCACACCATGAGGTATTAGAGGAGCTAGGAGAACATACATCATTATATGGTAGATATCTGCATGGGCCCATGAGACCAGAGTTCACTGATAAGTGATTATATCACACCCACCACACACTCTAAGTGCCACGTTATGTGGCATGAGAGGGGGGAAGGAACATGCCACACATTCCGAGCACCCGAGATTCTTCAATAGAGCAGAGCCACTCCTGAAATCGCACTTCATAGTCCCTTCAGTATAGTCAAAGTTTAAAGTCCAGTTTTACGTTTCTAAAAGCAGGGTGGGTCTGAAGGACAGAGGGCAGAAGATCGCGATCCGCCACAGAGGATGTATTACACAAAATGAGTTCATAAAAGCGAAGGACATTATTGTTCACCCAGGTGCCAGATATCACTGCTAGCATGTCTTGTGGCAGCCTGGGGATCTCTCTTCTCTTCTTCTTCTTAGTGATTCCCGGGGTGAAAGTTGGCATGCTGAGGGCAGAGCACGTGAACTCGAGAGAAGATGGGGTAGGCTGAAGGAAAAGTGGGCAGGTCTAGGGGTTAGCGGGCAGAATTGGGGATATAGGGGTAGACAATGAGAAAGGAAGGCAGATGTTAAAACTGAGTGCCTTTATACTCATCTCACCATCAGCCCCCAAATTAATTGAAGGCAGTTCAAACCCACTCAGCAAGACAACCTGGCCAAAAGGGTAGAGTTGGCATCAATAGACTGCAGCAGTTGGACTTGGGGCCGTGGATGCTGTGTTCATTGTGTAGGATGGCAGTTCATAGAGCAAGGGGCTCTAGGAAACATTGAGAAAATGCAAACAGCTTCCATAAGCAGGCTGAGGGAAAAGAGGCTAAAATGGGAAATAATAGGCACATTTTGGAGAAAGCGGGCAGACATGAAGGTAGGATGCCGACTGAGGAAAAAGAAGAATAGCCCGGGAGGAGAACAGGCAGACTGGGAATAAAGCTTGCAGACCGGGGGCAGCCTGAGAGCAAAGTTAGCAGTTTGTGGAGAAAGAGAATAATTGAAGAAGCTAGGCAAGTTGAAGGGAAAGCAGGCAGACTCTGGGGAGACAAACAAACTCAGGGGAATCGACCAGACTACCGGAAAGCAGATAGGCTAGGGAGAAAGAGGGCAAATTCAGGGAAGAATGGGAAGACTGGGCAAACATAGGCTGATTCGAGAAGAGATCATGAGAAATACAGAAAGGAAGTGGGCTGAGAGGAAAGTGGGCTGACTCAATGCAAAATGAACAGACTGGGGGAAGCAACGCAGACTCCTGGGAGGGGAGGAAATGGCCAGCCTAGTGTGAACATAGACAGGCTGAAGGGAAAGAGGCACCATTTGAGGGAAAACTGTCTGACTAGGCAGAAAGCAGACAAGCAGAAGAGAAAGTAGGTAGACTTGGGTTGAAGACTGGGCAGACTGTAGGGAAGAAGGCAAGCTGGAGATAAAGTAGACAGACGTGGAGGAGAACGAGCTAACTTGAAGAAAGGCAAGCAAACAGGGTGAAGTGGCAGGTTAAGAGGAAAGAAGGGAGAATGGGAAGGGCGGGCAAAAATAGCCAGGCTCAGGTGGAGAGCCAGCAATCTAGTGGAAAGCTGGTGGTAGATGCATGCAAGAAGACTTAAAGGGAAAGAGGCAGACATGTTGACTGAAGGGGTATTGGACACACGTCATGAAATGTGGGCTGATTTGGAGGTAGAACAGGTAAACTGGGGTATGTTGGCTGACTCTGTGAAGAGCAGGCATTTTGTGATGAAAAGAGCAGGCTCAAGGGAAGTGGGCAGACTAGGAGAGAACAAGCAAACTGGGGGAAAGCAGAACCACTGGTGGGTAAGAGGCAAGGCAAAGGGGCAAGCATGCAGAATCAGAGGACACTGGGAAGAATCAATGTGAAGCAGGAAGGTTCGGGGGAAAGCAGGGATACTCAGGGATGATGTGGCACATGGTGAACATGGGCAGACTGTGGAAAAAAGGGGAATATGGGAGAAACAGGCGGGGCTAGCAGGCCTAATCAGGGAGGAGAATGAGTGACTGGAGAACGTAAGTAGAGGGGAGGACAAGCAGACTGACAGCACGTGGGTGAAGTCGGCACATGTAAGTAAAGTCGACAAGCTGCACAGAAACTGAGTGGATTTGGAAAATAAGGGACAGACTGAGGATTTAGGGGCAAACTCGGAGGAAGAAGGAGCAGTAAGTCTCAAAGTGCAGCCAACATGACGGCGAACTTGGGAAGAGAACACTCAGACTGGACGAAAAGCTGTCAGGCTGTGGAAAGAGGCTAAACTCTGTGGGAGAACAGACAGGTTAAGGCAACAGATGTGAAAGCAAAAGAATCGGAGTAGAATGAGTGACTAGGGGACAGTGGGCCATCTGAGAGGAAAGTGAGCAGACTTGAGGGGCGAATGAGCAGACTGTTGGGAAAACAGGCTTCTTTGGCGATCAGAGAGTTATCAGTGGTTAATATGAGGGAGCACAGAGAATCTCAGAATGCTTTATGGGTCTAAGAGTCAAATGGAGTGTGAGAATTTGGGATTGCCTTTTTCTCAGCTTCTGGTCGACAATTGTTTACATTATTTTCCCAGATGATGTGACAGCCCATCAAGTAACATCTTCAGTGGGTAAGCCGTGCACAGAATATTATCCATGAGCAGTGAAAGCAGAAGAGCTGTTACTCTGAAGCTGTGTTTGCTTTGCCGCACAGGACAGTTTTCAGCTCTTCAACTCCAACTGAGCAAGTGACAGGACCAATTCTAGTAGTGGCATGCAAAGCAGTTAAGCACATCTCTACCTAGTGACACAGTAAAATATATGTTTGATGGGAGACTGACAAAATTAGAAGGTTAGCAAGGGGCTATAATGGCAACTGCAGGACAACGAGGGCTAAAACTCAGAACTGAGTATATTAACAGGATCTGAGGGCCAACTGACTGGGCTGTGAAAGGAACATGAAGCCTTCCCAGTATGCCCATACTAAAAGTTCATACCTGTCTGAATTAATTTGGGAATGGGTAGGAGTGCGAGAAAGAAAGCAGAGATTATGAAATACAAAATCTGAAAACCTTGGAGGAAGAGTGGAAACAGTAGGTGGAAGACCAGGAAGGGCAGAAAAACCAGGAAGAACTGGAGAAATATGAGTAGGTTGGGGAGGGACAGACCAGGACCAAGAAGAGCAAGACCAGTTGGACTTGGCATAGAATGACAAGATGTCTAAGAAGAACTGAAAAGTATGATGGGTGCAGCATGATGAAGACTAGGAATAGCTGAGGACTTGAACCAGGAGGACCATAGCAAGGAGGAACTGGGGCAAGCACAATAGAAGAAAATGGAGAGCAAGGATGAAGGCTAAGATAAGGAGAACCAGTAAGAAGAGGTGGAGCAGGGCGAAGAAGGGAACGACCAGGAGGAAGAGATTGAGGTGTTTCTTCTTGAGGAGAACGATGAAGCACAAGAGGGTGGCCTGAAGCAAGAGGATCATTATTAGAAGACCGGGAAAAGTAACACCTGGTGCATCTGCAGGACCGACCGGCAGGGATAAGAGGAGGAGGATCAGTAGTTGACCATAAAGATCAGGAGGAAGAGGATTGGGACCAGTTGAAGGACTGGCAGAAGGAATGAAAAATGAGGATGAGAGGTACCATAATCTGCATTTCAGACTACGGCTGTGTAAATAGTGACGTGTTTTAGCTATCTGCTCGAATGGTGACCAAAGACTGCATAATCTCTGCTATTTGGACCGCTGTGCGTTAAAAAGCAAACAATTCATTATTTAATCTTCAGCGGGATAAATATAAATATTCCCTATCTGCAATCACTATGACTACAATTTTATACCATGAATTGTTTATCTAGAATGTGATTAAAAAGAATATGTGCCCAGTTTTCAGTTACAGATGAGTTTGGTGGCACATAAAACACTCAGGAGCAGTAGGAACTATATTTAGCAACGTGGCAACTATCCATTGTCCATGCTTGCTTTTTCTGTTAGCAAAGATGCAATTAGTACTTGTGTGCACTTTTTGTTATGTGGTTGCTTGCCTTCTGGAATCTGAAAAATTATCCACTAACCTTTAGCAAATTGACTGGTAACGAGTGTTATGTGCTATTGGCGTTTGGTAACCATAGTGTCAACACGAGCAGATTTATTCCAACATGAACACCACATTATCATGAGTAAAGAAGCAACCTCAAAACACACTGCAACACAGTTTTTTGTCAAACTTCCAGGAAATTAACAAACAAGCTTTAATGTTACATCTGTGTGTCTGTATGTCAAAATGTTTTCAGTGGAATGGTATAGGAAATATCTTATTACTGGTGAAATGTAAGGGTGTTTCTTTGAAATGCCATGGAAATTTAAAATAATTGGGTTGTATTTGAATCTTACTTTTAAGAAAATATTCAGTCTCCCTCTGTCTAAAACATAAGGGCATTGGTTTGTTCATTCTGTAGCATATTAGTTAGTGTTTTAGATCACAAACAATATATTTGACCCCTTAACTATTAATCTAACTAATAAAATAAGGCACATGGTTGCAGAATTATTACACTGGAAATTATCTCCAGCTATTTATATTCTA
The DNA here is from genome assembly GCF_964261635.1 of Lissotriton helveticus. Taxonomy (NCBI): domain Eukaryota; kingdom Metazoa; phylum Chordata; class Amphibia; order Caudata; family Salamandridae; genus Lissotriton; species Lissotriton helveticus. The sequence continues at coordinate 859,790,484 of NC_136068.1, forward strand.
GAAGAGTTTCAGATTTAGCATGAGCTTTAGAGAGGAATTTAAAACTTAGAAACCATCCTGCCTTTGAATATTTAAAATACATAACAAACAGTTTTAAAATCAATATTGTCTTTGTATTATATCAGCTACAAACTGCAAAAACGATCCAATGTTACCAAATCTTGCTTTGGTTAAAAAATATACAAGAGAACAGCATATACCCTCGAATTTTCATCACCTAAAACCCAGGCTTTGGCACTAAAATATGTACATTGTCCCCTGCCTTTAAAGGATACTACTATCTTTGTTTTAGTGACTTAACATTTCAGAAAGTGTTTTTCAGCATATTGGTTAAGCACCTAAATTGTGTTGCAACCTAATCGGAGTTAGATTACAAATAACCACATAATCTGCGTATATACAGGTGCATCTTGTGAGAAAATTCTTAACTTGGGCAAATTTAGGTGTTAAATCATGTAGAAACAAAAGGTGCTAGTATACGGCCCTATTTCAGGTCATTCTCTGCGTTTACCTTGATTTAAGTCCTTAATTCACTCCCATTAGTACGTTTTGCCTTTCTCCTCCCCTTAGTTTGCTGACATAATTTTTGTTGGCTTTAGGACTATGGGCTCTTTAACACTGTTAACCAGTGCTAAAGTGCATGTGCTCTCTACCTAAAACATGATAGCATTGGTTTATCCACAATTGGCATATTTAATTTCATTATAAGTCCCTAGTAAAGTGCACTACATGTGCCTGGGACCAGTAAATTAAATGCTTCTAGTGGGCCTGCTGCACTTATTGTGCCACCCACTTTAGTGGTCCTTTAAACAAGTCTCAGGCCTGTCATTGCAGAGCCTGTGGGTGCCAGTTTTAAACTGCCATGTCAACTTGACAAGTTACCCTTCTTGCTAGGCCAGCTTGCCTCCTGTTGGAAGTCTCAGGGCTATCAACTACTCACACAGTTCCTGGGCCCTTGGAAGTGAGTTTCTGTGCTAAAAATAAAAAATCAGCATATCGACTTCGGGTGCCACTCCGAAATCAGCGCAGCTGCCTTCACCGAAGCCGTGGATGCTGCTCAAAGCAACGACCATGATTTACAACGCAAGCTCCAACACCGCTGCAGCACCTCCAAAGAGTCACCACAATGTGAGTCTCGGGTTCCACAGCACCACAAACCATGGTGCTCTACTCCAACTCTTCCACAGCACCTGTGGCCCCCTGTTGTGACATTGAGGTGCCAAAATCGACACCTCGCAGCTTGACCCTTGATACTTCATCAAAAGTGCACTGCCATTGTAACCAACGCCTCGCCGCATCACCTCCCCTGTGCTCGTATCGTCTCAGGACATCAGCGGCTCAATGACTCTGAACAGCCTCCAGGAATTGAACCCTCACTTGCTTCAGTGATGCTTCACCACCGTTGTGCAATGTAATGTCCCTGAGAGCCAACGATCTGCATAGCAGTAAGGAAACAAAACCCCAAACTGCCTTAGCAACACCTCACCTCCCCAGCACCTTTAATCGCATTTGATTCTCAAAGTCTCCAAGGTACCGTACTGGACTCTGTGAGGTCCATTGCGGTCTACCTGATCTTGTTGGTTCATCTTGGTCAAGCACGTCCAGATAACCCCGACCAGAGCTATTGTGTTTCAAAGTACTAAACATGCATTTAATCTGGAAAAATTCATATCTTGCCTTGTGTATGTTGGACTTTTGTAATTGTGGGTTTTTTCTACTCAGATAAATATTGCCTACTTTTCAAAACAGGTGTAGAGTACCTTTATGGTGTTTTCACTAGGTTATTTTGTGTGTGTGTGTGCATGTCTGTGCGTGTGTGCGCGCGCCTGGGTGCATGTGTGTGTGTAGAAATACTTTACATATTGCCTCTTTAGTTTAGCCTGATTGTTCTGTGCCAAGCTACAGAGAGTGAGCACAGGGAAACGTTAGTGTGTACTACACTTACTCTGACTAGTGTGTGGGTCAGGGAGCAAACCAACTAGAAACCCCATTCCCAACATTGGTGATCAGCGGTGAGGACAGGACTTGTATTTGTGCATTATATACATTGATTGGTGTGCACTACTTCCATATCTCAGACCATTACTCACCAGCACACTTTTTTTCATTTTCCTCTTTGCCAACCTTTTGAGTTTTTGCAATCATGTCTCATTCTGGAGAGTCAGCAGCTGTATCTCCAGATTTGGAGTTTGAGCAGGAGAGGATTGACACCTATACGGTGCCTCAGCCCAAAAACATCTGCAGGGATTTCAGATGTTCTTTTAAAGGCCTCACTAAAAAGGAGGAGCTGCAAAAGATCCTGAGGGCCTGGTTAGCAGCTAGGGATGCAGCTGTGCACCCAGAGGATGGGAATGTTGTTGTGGAGGAGGTGGAACCAAGCTTGAATCTGGAATGTTGGGACCCCATTACACAGCATTGCCTGTCTGTGGGCTGGGGGGGGCAGCTTGAATGGTGGGAGAGCACCCTCCTGAGCTAGCACTGGCGTTTCATCTTAACACCTGTCTGCAGCAGAGTTGAGAGACAGGTGAGAAGAAAGGAAGCTCCAGTTGAAGCTGGCAAACTCATTGTGGATGTGGAAAAGCAGAAATTGGCCATGGGGAAAGTTAAAGAGCTGAGCTTGAAGGAGCAGGATTTCAAAGCCAAGACCAGCACAAATGGTGGCAGTATAGCCTCAGTGCCTTATGAGGGAAAGATACATATACCCACTTGTGTGGTGGATGATTCTCAAGTCGGAGATAACATAGATCAGTGGTTCCATTGCTATGAGGTAGCTTTACACATGCACTGGGTCCCTGAGATTGGAGGGCAGGCTTGTGGAAACACTTCGCATTGGATAGGAGGGTCATCTTGTTGGCACTAGGGCCAGTAGACTGGATGAGATATCCCACACTGAAGGGAGAACTGATCAGAACATTTGGTCTGACCCCAGAAAACTACAGGAAGAAGATTAGGGCAAGAGAGAAAGTTGGTCCTCAGACATGGGTAGAATGTGTTGATTCTTCTTGCAAAGCACTGGATGTTTGGGGGAAGGGCAGCGAGGTAACAGATTATCAGGGGCTGTACAATTTGATTGCACTAGAGCACATATTTAGTCTTTGTTTTCCAGAGCTATGCCAGAACTTGATTGATTGCAGGCTTTTTGACCTAAGGAGGCAGACTGCTGGCTCAGCACCAGGTTCCATAAGAAGTTTTATGTGGAAGACTCAGCCAAGGGTGGGCAGGGTTCCCAACAGATAAAGGAGGGGGACAAACATAAAAGTAAGGAGATCTCTAAAGGGCCCAAAACTAGTTCTCAGGGTAAGAATGCCCAACGACCTGTTGAGAAGAAGAGTTGGTTCCCATCATGGAAGTCTGCAGGGAAGGAACCCATGAAGGTTTTTTTAATGTAATCATGAAGGGCACTTCATGCGGGATCCCAAGTGGCCCAAGCGGGCAAAGCTTCCCACCAGTGGGCAGACACTGGAGGTAGCTAATGTTGCGCTAGGGGAGGAGTTGGTCCCAGTTAGTGGTGGGGAGCCAGCTGCGAAAACCCTACTTTCCCTTGATGACAGCGAAATGATCAAGAGAACCCTCAAGCCTGACAACACTAGGAAGTACAGGCAGTGGGTGACCATCAATGGGAGGAGGGTGGAGGCTTTGAGAGACACAGTGTGGTTCTGAAAATCTGGATTCATATAATAGTTCTGGACTCGAGAATTAAAAACTTCGTCGAAACATGACGAATTTGGTATCAAAAGACCGAGAATGACGAGTACATCATGTACATGTATTTTCAGCCTATTCGAGTGACGATTTCACCCTGAAATCGTCACTTACATTCTGACCCCTTCATTTCCATTTATGTGTTGCCCTTTACATAGGCCTTAATCCAGCTGAATTCGATTCCACAAGGACACATACTCCTTAATCGACTTTTCCATGACCTGTACAAGTTGGAACCATTGCCCCAGGCCGAACTCGTTAAGTCAGTTTCCCTCCCAGTGGCCGAGCAAGATAGCATCGAGGCTCAACAAACCATAAAACCATTTCAGTGCGCACACCTGCCATATCTCACTCACATCTATCTCCACTCTTTTGCTTCACTTACTTTATGGTGGGGAGGTGCCCGTTTTTATTAGGGGTCCAGTGATATCTGATGAAATGTTGGGCCTTGCCAAATGATTTGTTGTAGGCAGCACGAAGTGAAATATGGACATGTCATCATGACTCTGCTTTTTCTTTGTACTAAAAATATGTTAACGATTTACTTTACAACCAAGAATGTTTTGCCTGAAGCCTAAAATTGTGTATAAGAAGAGAAGCCTGACTTTGTAAAGGCGTGCAGTCTCCTGAGAATATACCCGTATTGTACTTCTAGGACACTTGTTACCTTGGTTGCAGCCAATAAACTAATCTTTGACTTCACCTAGAAGACTCTGAGTTTCTGTGGTCTGGATCAGGAAGAACCCGAGGTCTCTGGGTGTTGATTCCCTGGCACCGCTGGGTTACCGCTTCTGTGCCGGTTCTTAAAAACCCAGTACCTCAGTTGGCGCCCAACGTTTGGGGCGATTCCAGTGGTACCAGTCAGCCTGAAGATCGTGAGGAGCTTCGTGTGGAAATTCCGGAGGACGGCCAACCACCTCATCGACCCCTGCATGTCGACGTGGTCCGAAGGTCTTTGCTGCGAGGTTCCCCGCTTCCCGACGGCTACAAGGACTGCTGCCCTGGCTATCGCCCTGATTTGGACCCTTGAAGTTTGGTAGAGCGAAACACTAAGACGAGTCTTCTGGTGACATCATCGATATTTCAGTTAAGTATAAGTGGAGCGTCTCCCAGTCCTTAGTTGGACTTAGTTTTGGGTATCTTTGGGATACAAAGTTTTGTATTGGTACTTGCAAGCACCAAAACCGAAGGACTCGTGTATTCACGAGAAATATCGTAATCGATAATCCTTTGAAGTTTGGAACTAGACTAGAGAGCGAAGATGCCTAGTCTTAGACTTGGGAATTTGTTTTGTCTTAGTGGTAATAATAGGTACTCCCGATTGGAGGACTCATGTCCGGTTCCTCCAGTTGGAACTCCGACTTATGAGCTATATGTAAAACATGGGGTAGGCCCCATCACCTACAACGGAGTATGGATTAAATACACCAGGAAAGATGGTGTTCTAAAATGGCCCCAATATGGTAGCTTTGATTCTGAAATCTTAGACAACCTCGAAGGTAAACTCTTTAAAAAGAAAGCCCGGCCGGCGATGTTTGACTCTTTCCGATTATGGCGTAAAGAAGCCAAACAAAAAGAAATTAAATTAGCTAAGAAAAATAAGAGAGAAGGGGGACTTTCAGTAATGCAAGCTGCTGTGCAGTTTAAAGATAATGAAGAAGAGCAGATGAATGAGCAGTTGCACAGGCAACGTAAAATGGCAATAGATAAGTGTTATCCAGTTTTGCCGTCTCTTCAGAAAGAGGCAGCAAAAGAGCATGAAAAAGACCCATTAATGTCGCATTTACTAAATTCACCACCCCCCTATGCGCAGAATGCCACAGCACCCCCGCAACATTTAGTTGCGCAAACTACGCCTCCTGCTCCTCCACAGCACCCACCAGCTGTTCTTCAGCTGGCTCCTACTTCTTCGGTGCAGCCTCCTTCAGGCCCACTGACCACCTCTGTTTCACCTGTGTTGTCTACAATTTTGCCTACTGTACTTTTTACGTCTCCCTCTACGATTTTGCCTAGTGCCCCCTCTGTTTCCCCTGATACCTCTTCTGCTATCTCTACCCCTGCCTTATCTCACCCCGTTTTCCCATCTGTTTGTCCTTCAGTTTCACCTTCCATTCGGCAGAAAATGGCCAGCACTGTTACTAATCTTCTTTTACCTCTTTTCGGGTCGCCTACTACGACCCCTAACATGGGAAGAAGACAGTTGCGAAGTCAACTACCCGATTATCAAGAGAGACATTCACTGAATAGTTTAGCAAGGAAATGGGTCATGGACACTGTAAAATATGATGTACAGTCTGTCATGGAAGTCTTCCATCAATGGGAAGCAGCGACACAGAGATATGTTTTCGAACAGATGTGTGTTTTCCTTTGCGAGGATTTAGAAGACAATGATCAGGAATGCATCCCACGAGAAATGTGTCGTGTGCGGTTTAAGTTCGGAGAGGGTATGATTGTAGGTCCAGATGTGGAGAAAGCAGTTGAAATGTTGTTATCATATCGGAGTAAGGGAAGCAGTTCTGGGTCACCATCTGAATCTAATACATCCAGTAGGAAAAAGGCGCGACAAATACCCTATGAGAGAAGTTCCCCCACAATGGAGAGAGGGTGACACGACTGCTGTCCCACCTATTCTGCCACACTTTCAGCGTGTATGGGTACATGTCCCATGGAAGCGAGCTGAAGTTTTAGCACTCAAACAAACATTACCAGATCCGCGTAAAAATTCTGCAGGGTACTATAAAGAGTTGTCACAAACTGCTGGGTCATGTATAATGAATTTAGCCGATATCGATATGTTATTTGGGAATGTTGTTCCACAGCCTTTATGGGGTAAAATTCGTCATATAGATCATGACCAGGAATTAGGTGACACATGGGCTAATATTACTGCTGCAGATGCCCGACAAGTTGGTGGTGCCAAGCCCGAGCCTTTGATAGCAGAACTCCCTGGTAAAATAGTAGATTACATGAAAACGATAATGCCTGCGATACGCGTAAATTGGGATAAGTTGTCTGCATGCAAACAGAAAAAAGAAGAAACAGTCTCAGATTTCTTTACCAGATTTGAAGAAATATTTGGTGACCACAGCGGTCAAGATATGACCACAGAAGGTGGTCAGAGATTATTTGTCGATAAATTCGTGCACAATCTGCTTCCAGAATTGTGTAAAAAATTAAAAGATTCCGAAAGTTCTTGGGCAGTCTCATCTTCAGCCCAGATATTGGCTACCGCACAATATTACGAGAATAGGGACAAAGATGAGAAAGATAAAGTGGAAAAGAAAACTAGAGAACTGAAAACGAAGGTTTTGCTACAGCAAGGCTATCCGCCACGTGGTGGTGGTAATCAAAATAATAATGGCCAAAATCACTACCAAAATACTTTTCAGCAGCCTCAATAGTATCAGAGAAACTCGCAAAGATTCAAGTATACTCAACCCCATGTATCTGTAGGCCCCAACCAGTGTTTATATTGCAAACAAGAGGGTCATTACAAGTATAATTGTCCTATTCTATTACAACGTGCAAATGGAGTTTCTGGTGTTAGAGGTCGTGGCAGTCAGCAAGCACCTAGAGATAGAGGGCGTGGAAACGCCCCTCAGGACACACGCCCCCTTCCACCGCAAAACTCTATCAACAGGTTTGATCAGCAAAATAACGTATCTGACAGGACAGCTCAATACTACGTTGATGATTATTACACAGAAGATGAGCATTGGGAAGGTAATGATTGCTAGGACAGTCATAGACAAAGAGAGGGAGTTGTTTCAGTTCCAGTAGATCAGAATGGACCTTACGTTGAGGTGATTACATCAGGTGTGTCAGAACCTTTTCTGTTGGATACTTGTGCTACAAAGAGTTCTATTATGCACTCCAAACTCCCTGGCGCACCTTTGTCTGGCAAAATGAACGTTTCTGTAGGTTTTTCCGGCGCCCCAGTTAGAAATCCAATTTCTGACCCTTTATCTCTTTCTGTTGGTCCTTGTGAATTCGAAGCACCCCTTATTCTGACGACAGGTTGTGGTGAAAATTTGCTAGGATTAGATTTGCTAAAAAGATTGTATGCGACTTTGTACTGTTCTCCTTCAGGAGTAGAACTTACTTTAGGTAAGAAAGTGGTTTCTCCCATGTATTTGTCGAGAGATGCACTTCCAGCAGAATTGTCACTTCTCCCAGATATTCTTTGGGCCACTGGTCCTAATGATGTAGGTCTTTTAGAAATTCCACCATATGTTGTAACATTGAAGTCCAATGTCAAAATGCCACGAATTCCCCAATACAAAATATCTAATGAGGGTGAAAAAGCTTTGCTAGCGATTGTTTACGAATTGATTGAAAAGGATGTGATTGAAGAAACACGAGGCAACATTTGCAATAGTCCTGTTCTGCCTGTTTTAAAACGAACTGACCCTTCTCAGCCACCTGTGTACAGATTCGTGATTGATCTTCGAGAAGTAAATAAGATAGTTGTGCCACAATTACCAGTTGTCCCCGACATTACCACATTATTGACTATGATTCCAGCTTCTGCTTCGTGGTTTTCGGTGATTGACCTAAAGAATGCTTTCTTCAGCATCCTAATTGCTGAGGAGAGCAGGGATATCTTTTCCTTCAGTTTAGGAGGTCGAAGCTTCCGCTTTAAACGCGCTCCTCAAGGCTATTGTGAAAGCCCCTCAATATACAGTCAAGCTCTGAAAACACAGCTTGACACGATTGTTTTGCCTAAAGGTGCCACTCTTGTACAGTATGTGGACGATTTGCTCATTGCTGCAGACACTGAGAAAATTTGTAAAAAGGCCACATTGACATTATTGCGTCATCTGTGTGATCTGCATCACAAGGTGTCACTTTCCAAGCTTCAATATTGCCGACAAGAAGTGACCTACTTAGGTCACCTCTTATCGAAGGAGGGAAGGAAACTGACCCCAGAAAGAATTCAGGCAATAGCGAAATTGAGTGTGCCAAGAACACAGAGAGAAGTGCGTGCTTTCTTGGGCATTACATCGTACTGTAGACAGTGGATTCCAAATTTTTCGTTATTGGCCAAACCCTTGGTGGCATTAACGTGTAAAAATACACCCAATCCCATTCCTTGGTCTGAAGAGTGTCAGAAAAGTTTTCTCGAATTACGCACAGCATTATGTTCGGCTCCTGTGTTAGGTACCCCCAACTACAGTAAGCCTTTCACATTGTATGTCCACGAGAAGGAAGGCTGTGCATTGTCTGTGTTGACTCAGTTATTTGGAGGTAGACAGCGGCCTTGCGCCTATTTTTCGTCAACTTTCGATCCGGTAGCACAAGCATTGCCAAGTTGTTTAAGGGCCACAGCAGCAGCAGCTGTTTCTATTCGACAGTCTGCTGGTCTAGTAATGAATAATACACTAATTGTGATGGTTCCACATGCAGTAGACACATTGTTAAATAGGACCAAGACACAGCACTTAACTAGTGCCCGACTGTCCAGTTACGAATTGACGCTGCTAGCGAGCCATGTGCACATAAAAAGGTGCAGTACCTTGAATCTAGCCACGTTGTTACCAATTGCAGAGGAATCAGATGCTTTAGAACAGCACGATTGTGTCCTCACAACAGAGGAAGAGACAAAAGGGAGAGTGGATTTATTTGACACTCCTCTTGCTGAATGTGATGGTACGTTATGGGTGGATGGTTCATGCTTTAAGCTCCCAAATGGGAACGTGACTGCAGCATATGCTGTCACAACTTTGCACACAGTTGTCGAAACTGCACGAATACCACATGGTTCAGCCCAAGCCGCAGAATTAGTTGCACTAACGAGAGCATGTGTATTGTCTAAAGGAATGAAAGTGACTATCTACACTGATAGTCAGTATGCTTTTGGTGTGGCTCACAGCTTTGGACGATTGTGGAGAGAACGTGGGTTCCTGACTTCGCATGGAGCTAAGATTCAGCATGGTCAGTTGGTGAATGAGCTTCTTGAATCACTGACCTTACCTCTGCAAATGGCGATTGTGAAATGTAGTGCTCACAAGAAGGTGACTGATGATGTTGGTCGTGGGAACGCATTTGCTGATGAGGTCGCTAAAGAAACGGCAAAGAATGTGATGAGCCGAATGTATGTTGCATGCCCTGAAAGATGGAATGGTGATGTTGGAATATGTGAGGACACGATAGAGAGTGTGAAATCCATCCAAGCTGAGGCCACAGAGAAAGAGTTGAGCACGTGGAGAGAGAGTACAGGTAGAATGGATGCAAATGGTTGTTGGATTGAATTGACAGAGCATCAGAGATGGTTGTTACCCGATGCATATGTGCTTGCAGTGGTTACAATGGCTCATGGAATGGCTCATATCAGCGTGAAAGGGATTTGCGAGTTGTTGGCCCCAGTATGGAAGAATTCAGGGATTCCCAAGTGTGCAGAGAATGTTGTCAAGAATTGCATGGTATGTCTGAAGCACATTCCTGGTAGGGGAACCCCAACTCCAGCTGGTCATTTTGCACCTCCTACGTATCTGTTCGAGGTTTTTCAGCTAGATTTCATACACATGGAGAGGTGCAACAACTTAAAATACGTGCTCGTTGTTGTTTGTGCTTTCTCAAGATGGGTAGAAGCCTATCCCCTAAAAGACAATACTGCCTTGTCCACAGCAAAAGCCCTTGTAAAAGAGTACTTCCCCAGGTTTGGAATGCCTAGAATGGTCTGGTCTGACAACGGAAGTGAATTTGTGGGTCGTGTGATGAAAAGAGTGTGTGAAGGGCTAGGCATTAGGCAGAAGTTCCACGCTGCAAATCACCCCCAATCAGCTGGATTAGTAGAATGTTACAATGGCACTTTAAAACTTAAATTGGCCAAAATCCAAGCGAGCACAGGTCTTAAATGGCCTGATGCTCTACCCTTAGCACTCCTATCCACCAGAATGACTGTGCATTCGCGAGTGAAACTCAGCCCTTACGAAATTGTCTTTGGCCGGCCAGCCAACATATGGGGAGTGCCTAGACCCACGAAGTTCAGCGAGCTAGAACACCCTATTTTGCTTGATTACTTGTATGAATTGACGGCTAAATTGCGTGTTTTACATCAACAGGTCCACAACACCCTGCCTCCGGTCTCTGAGACTCCAGGTCACTCCATTGTCCCGGGATCCTGGATTCTCGTGAAAAACTTTCAGAGGACAAAGAACGACCAGCCCAGGTGGACCGGGCCACATCTCGTCCTTTCCACGAGGTCAGCCGTTCGAGTGGAGGGGAAGGCCAACTGGATCCACGGGGTCCACTGCAAGAGAATCCCTTCACCTCCGCCACATGACCAGTGGGTCCAGAAGGGTGTCACTGACTCAGAGCTTACAACTGTGCCACGTATCATACCTCTCAGCAATGACCGTGTAAAAGAAACTAACCCTGAATGTGAAAGCGAGGACACTTTTCAAGAGACTGTGCCACCATCAGAACAATTGAACTTTTTGGAGCCTGAACTGCTGTTTCAGGACCAGACAGTACCAGGAAAAAGATGCTACAATTTGCGACCGAGAAAAACGAACTAACACAAGTGATTCCTTTTTATGATTTGAGACCAAGACCTATGGACAAATAAAGATACCTTTTTTTCCTCCCAAATACTCTTTTTGAAAGTACAGCTCTCCCATTTAGGAAACTTGCTTATTTTTGTTTTTCGAACCGCCATCCGGGTTCCGCTGCTAGGGCCGCGGTTGATTAAAGTCTTTTGGGTGCAGCTGACGACGTTAGGTCGGTAGTTCTGGTTGGTTCAAGGGAGTTGCCCTAGACTGACGGAAGCATCCTTTAGCAGAGGCAACCTCCCACCGCGGGCAGCACCTTAGAGAGGATGGAGTTTCCTGATGTGGAGAGACCTGCCAAACAAATGAACTTTAAGCAGAGAATGTGTAACACGATGACAAAGAAAAGTTTTATAATATTGTGTATTTTTATGCTATCCAGCGTAATGATCTTTTTGATAAGTTATGTTTTATTCTCTTTCAATGTAACCTTTGCGCCCACTGCATCACCCATACCTCCTCCTACTGTTTCCTCTCATTCTTTCCACCCTCTGCCTGACCACGAATCAAATAGGAGATTAGAGTTCATTAACAACTCCTTTGTTCAGTTATTACACCAACACCAACTTGTAATGAACACAACTAACTGTTGGGTGTGCGGTCTCATGCCTCACACAACGGATAAAGGTATCCCCTATTTGGACCTGCCATTTAGTCACAATGGTTCAGTATGGGCATATAGGACAATGTTCATATATGCACGAGAAGTCCAACCCCTATGTTCTGTAAAAGACAACCTCAAGACTAGCGCCTTAGTCAAAGGTATAGTTGACATGATCAAGGAAGTAACTTCTTATGAAGATACTCCGGATGATGAGATACTTGCATATGTAGTTTGGAACGTGACCGGATATGGCACTACTCTAAGTGAGAAACAGCAAGCCAAAAGATTGTCCCCTATCTGGATCGTACCCCATCAGGGTCACCTGTGTCTGCAAGGTATTGGCAAGAATCCCAGAGCTCAGCTAGGGAAGAGTATCTGTACAGAAACGTATGTTTTTGGATCTCAGACTTCCCCTGCGTTTTTAGCCGCTAAGGGTACTTATTTCATCTGCCATGATAGAGCCTATACATGGTTGCCCCCTGACTTCTCGGGCTCATGTTTTGTTTCATTCCTGTTGCCTCCCACCTACACAGCAGCGGCGGATTACCACAGGACAAGGGTAGTTAGAGGTGTTTTGAGTAAAGAAGACACTGCAGGTCAAGAATTTGGGGACTTTGCAAAGGGTTTTCTGCCGTTCTGGGGATCCATGGCCAACAGCAGAAACATAAGGCAATTAACAAGGGTAGTTGAATCCACCGTGACTGAAACTGCTGGTGCCCTTAGTAACTTGACTGCTGAGCTCCAGTCGGACCGACTTATGACCCTTCAGAACCGGGTCGCTTTGGATGTTATACTCGCAGACCGAGGTGGAGTATGCAAATTGATCCAGTCTAGTTGTTGCATTTTCATCCCAGATAATGCTCCAACAGTGTACAGGGCCATCTCCAAACTGCATAAGATTTCCGAATCTATTCATGTGGATAAAGGAGATTGGTCGTTAATGGGATGGTTCTGGGAACTGATATCTGCCTGGGGATGGAAAATTCTAATGGTCATTGGGATGGTCTTAGCTATTCTTTTCATGTTCTGTCTGTGCATACAGTGTGCTCCTGCAATAGGTGGCCTCTGTGTTACATCATGTGTAAGGAAGCCTGTGTCAAAAGATGAACTAAGTACTAGAATGATGTTACAGCAACATCTCAATGACTTTAGGAATATAGATCTGGACTCAGACTAACATGAGGATAGATTAATTGCCTATGTAAGGGCAAAAGGAGGGTTTGTGGTTCTGAAAATCTGGATTCATATAATAGTTCTGGACTCGAGAATTAAAAACTTCGTCGAAACATGACGAATTTGGTATCAAAAGACCGAGAATGACGAGTACATCATGTACATGTATTTTCAGCCTATTCGAGTGACGATTTCACCCTGAAATCGTCACTTACATTCTGACCCCTTCATTTCCATTTTTGTGTTGCCCTTTACATAGGCCTTAATCCAGCTGAATTCGATTCCACAAGGACACATACTCCTTAATCGACTTTTCCATGACCTGTACAAGTTGGAACCATTGCCCCAGGCCGAACTCGTTAAGTCAGTTCCCCTCCCAGTGGCCGAGCAAGATAGCATCTAGGCTCAACAAACCATAAAACCATTTCAGCGCGCACACCTGCCATATCTCGCTCACATCTATCTCCACTCTTTTGCTTCACTTACTTTATGGTGGGGAGGTGCCCGTTTTTATTAGGGGTCCAGTGATATCTGATGAAATGTTGGGCCTTGCCAAATGATTTGTTGTAGGCAGCACGAAGTGAAATATGGACATGTCATCATGACTCTGCTTTTTCTTTGTACTAAAAATATGTTAACGATTTACTTTACAACCAAGAATGTTTTGCCTGAAGCCTAAAATTGTGTATAAGAAGAGAACCCTGACTTTGTAAAGGCGTGCAGTCTCCTGAGAATATACCCGTATTGTACTTCTAGGACACTTGTTACCTTGGTTGCATCCAATAAACTAATCTTTGACTTCACCTAGAAGACTCTGAGTTTCTGTGGTCTGGATCAGGAAGAACCCGAGGTCTCTGGGTGTTGATTCCCTGGCACCGCTGGGTTACCGGTTCTGTGCCGGTTCTTAAAAACCCAGTACCTCAACAGGAGCCAGCATAACAACTGTTAGGTGCCATCTGATGTCCTCAGAGCAGGCAGCCCATAATGTGGTCTACCAAGCAGTTGCTGCAGACAACAGTGAGTGCCAATGTTTGGTGGCTCAGATTCCCTTTGAATGTGGGGTATGTCTCAGGTTCCTGAAGGGTAGCTGTGAGTCCATCCATGCCTGTGGATTGTCTGCTGGGCAATGACCTGCAGCATACAGCCGGGAAGGAGGTGGAACTCAGGTCACACTTGGAGATCCTGGGATCACCTGAGTGAGTGTGCCTGACCACACGGTTCATGGCAGCACAAGAGGGTGGTCAGAAGGACCTGGAGTTTGAAAGAGTGGCCCAGATCGTTGCCAAGATGAAGAAGAGCAAGGGGTGCGGGAAGCCCGCTCCAGAAGTTCCCAGGACTCTGTACCACCATAAAGTTAATTCCCTGTATGGAGATGAACCACCTCAACAGTAGGATTCTCACCCCTCATCTACATTAGCCTGTGGTCTGTATGAGCCAGGAATTGAGTCCCATAAATTATGGTTTTAGCTTCTTCAATGCCCAGACCACAATAGCAGCTTCCCTTTCTAATGTGCTCTGCCTTTGTTCCCTGGGAAGTAACCTCCTGTTGAGGAAGTCTGCATGTTGAGCTAGGTCCTCTTCATTTACCTGTGAAAACACAGGCCCCACCCCATGCTCTGAGGCAGCATTCTGCAACATAAATTCCTTGGAGAAATCAGGAGCCCCAAGCATGGGCTCCTTCAGGGTGTTAAAAGTGGTCTGGCATTCCTCTATCCAGATCACCTGACGGGGCTACCTCTTGGAAGTCAGCTCTGTCAAGGGGGGCAACAATGGTGCTGTATCCCTTGACTAGGAAGGCTTTCCCCTCTGTCTGGGTCTTGAGGGATGCCAAGGCCAGAATGTTATCAATCTTTGGTTACAGAAGCTGCACCTTGCTGCCCCCTACTTGATGTCTCAAGTAAACTACAGACCTTGCCCTATCTAGTACTTACTGATCTTTATAGTTAGGCCTTCACTCTGCCGCAGCACTTCTTTGAGGTGGTGCAACTGGTTCTCCCAACTGGAGTTGAAGACTGCAATGTCATCAACGTATGTAGCACTGAAGTTCTCCTACCCAGCCAGGACCTGGTTGACCAACCTCTGGAAGGTGGCAGGGGGCGTTCTGCAACCCAAAAGGCATGACACAGAACTGGTAGTGCCCTTCTGACATGGAGAACACTGACCTTTCTTGTTCCCCCTCAGTCAAGGCAATCTGCCAGTACCCAGACTTTAAATCAAGCGTACTGAGGAACTTGCCAGCACCAAGCTGATCAATGAGCTCTTCAGCACTGGAGATGGGGTGCATGTCAGTATTAGTGACTGCATTGTGCCCACGGTAGTCCACACAGAACTGGGGTTCAGATGAAACACCAAGTAGAGCAGCCCTGGATTGGACCATGGGCTGCTGGAGGGCTCAATAACTTTTAATCAAGCATGTTAGAGACTTCCTCTCTAAAGCTGTTCCTCACTCTATTAGACACCCTGTAAGAATTGTGCTTAGCAGGAAGGCTGTCCCCAGTGTCAATGTCATGGGTGCAGCAATGGGTGACTACTGGGATGAGTGAAAACAGTGGAGCGAACTGTCCCAATACCTGGTGACAGTCTCTCTGCTGCTCTGGGTCAGTGTAGGGCAGAGGATCACACCCAACACTGACCCATCCGTCTCATTGGAAGACAGGCGGTCGGGGAGAGGTCCACTCTCCTCTTGCACACCATCATCCGTGACCAAAAGCATAGTCAACTCGGACCGCTCAAAATGTGGTTTGAGGTGGTTCAAGTGTAGGACCCTCAAGGGGATCCTAGGAGTCTGGAAGTCCACTAACCCTGGGCTAACCCTGGGTGGAGAGACTTACCTCCTCCACGTTCCGCAGAGAACACGGAGAAGGCAAGTCTCTGCACACTCCGCAGCGGAGCGGAGTTGGCCAGTCCCCGCCTCCACCCCCCTATATTAACAATGAATTCTCCACTTCTTAAAAGTAAATTAAAACCACTTACCTGGTATGTGGCATCCCCGGGCTGCCCTCCTCCTCTTCTTTGGTGTCTGGGTAATTCTTTGAGAAAACTGCGCATGCCCGCGCATCCACATTCTTCGCATTTTGTAAAACTCCTCCCTGGAGGGACCTATGTCCTGCTGCCACTAAGACAGCTCAGGCAGGTTCCCCAGTTCAGCCACAACTTCCCCTGTGGGTTCTGGGGCATCTTCCTTATTATTAGCCCCAATGTACCCCAATATAGGCCAAGGTAGTTGCACGACCTTTTACCTACATTTGTCCTGCCTTGCTCTACATAACGGTTCTGATGCTGACCTTTTACCTAGTTAAGTGGCAAATAAATGTTGTGTGGTTTTCTCCGAAAAACTAACCTCATTTATTATGCATAAGGATTCTTAGCATCACAGCAGGATTACCACCTTCTGTCTAATACCTCTGTATAAGAGTCATCACTATCGTCATCCTTGGCCAACATGCCCACAGTACATGACAAATCTGTAGAAAGCCCCTTAGGGTACCTTTTGGGTAGATAAACAAACTTTTGGCTGGGCAAACCAGAGGAGAAGCTCCCATGCTGAGACGCTGACATGAGACGCTGAGGTCCCTGTACGCAGACACGCAGTGGTCTGTCATCCCTCGCGGGGTGTCCAACTCGAGACCAAGACAGGGTCCTTCATTCTCTTGCATGAGGTAATGGGTTTGGCTCTTTCCTAGGGGGATTCTTGGCTATACACCTACATACATGCTAGGTACAATCAGGTACATCTAGTTAGGGTTGCATCGTATGAGTACACATTATTATTGTCATGTGTCTATATGCCTGCATTTACTGACTGTTTTAGCACTATCATAGAATTCTACCTTCTATTTACTCTATTGGTGATTCTAATTGTCTATATCTGTTATTGTCTAATCGCTGTTGTAGCACACATTTTATACTAGAATGACGCTGGTTCAATAAATGCTTACTTAAAACGTCCTCATCATTTATTCTGTATATCTGTCAGAGCGAGTGAGCACGAGTGACTAAGCAAAAAGTACTGTACTGTTTCCATGATCGCTGAGGGGTCAGAGTTGTCATGTTCGATAGCTGCCAGAAACTATTCCCTCCTTGGTAAGAGGGGCTCATAGTGGCACTGTGAGCTAGCTGGTCCACAGGCCAACATATCCTTTGGGGGTGTCTGGAATCAGTCTGGACACCAATCCCTTAGTTTATGTTGTCTAAACGCACAGATCTATATAGATTTGTAGGAACGACATGACATGGCTCCGCCAACGTTGGTTTGGTTCTTATTTAACTGTCAAATCGGAGTAGTTCAGTCGTGCTTTCTCAGAGATCCCCACTCACATTATCTGAGAGATGTCTGGAGTGGGAAGAAAAAGTCTGCCACAGCTGAGTAGGTGTAAATCCTATGTATTGGCTGTACATATATTCAAGCTTGAAGGGTAGTGCTCTATATTGTACAAAATCTGCATTGTTTTCTATAAACTTCCTTCCATAAGGTCTCGGACAGCAAATACTGTGGCTGATGGCAATGCTAGTACTAGTAGGGAGGAAGCTGAGCAAGAAGGTACTATAAACATTTTATAAAATTGAAGAAATGCACTTGCTGCAAAATTGGATTTTTTTTTGTCTCTCAGCATTAGGAGGGACCATAACATTTGTGATTGAGGCACATGAGGCATATGAGGCATTCTATTCATGGGTTAAATTTCCATCTGCAGATGCACGTACAAATACATTTCATTCTTATACTCTGGATGAAACACCAGAAGAATACTGTCCATATGAGGACATAGAAGTTCCGCCCACATACCAAGAACATATAAATTGATTTAAAGGCACCCTCCCACACACTACAGAAAAAGTGAGACTCGGTCCGCTCTGCACAGACTTGGCCAGTCCTAGCGGCTGTTTACACACCGCTTCCAGAAATTGAAACATTGCCAATAGCAGACTTGCATCCACTTGGCAAAGAAATAATAAAACTTTACAGAAATATGACAGCTTGTTATAAGAACATTCACACTTCAACCTACAAGGGTTACTCCAGCAGGTCATCTACAAAGACCGCAACTAAAATCACCCCACAAACACTGAATGCAGTTATGGGAAGAATGCCCACCAAACATGAGCAAATGCCATGCTTGATAGCACAGAAAATAGTACAGCTAGAGGCTGTGTTTCCATACACAGGCCCACCGGAAAAACACACAATATTAACAATCTGCTTGCCAATGGGAATAGCTCCCCAAATAGAGGAATGAACCACTTGGGCACCGTTTTTGCTGCAATCTATACCAGGACTCATGGCACCCCTTCAATAGCAGTGATACCAGAGGTATTAACATAAATACAGAATGAGTATGGGGCAGAGCCTGCTCTGAACTTAGGGATGAAATGAATAGTCAATGTTTCCCAGGTATCTACGATTACTTTGGCAAACATAAAAGGGGAGTCAGCAGCGGTGGCTATACACCAGCACCTTAGGGAATGCATTCCTACACAACAGGAGTGAGAATTACCTAAAATTTCGGAGACACCAATGCTTCATTGGGTATAGATAATTTGGTTGCTAGACCTGCAAAACCACAAGTTATGGGTAGTCCGGAAAAGGATAACTCCAAGCAAACACCTAATTCTTCTAAAATGAAATGGGATAATAAACAACAGAAAAATAGGGAGAATAGATCACAGGGTGGGTCTCCTCAACAGGAGCCCTCTGGCAGGAGGTATAGCCTTAAAATCGTGGCAATATTAAGAAACCTAACAGGTATCAGGATACTGATACATGTTCCTCTTGTTCATTTCAGGGTTCATCAAAACACTCCAAGAGGGAAGGACAGTCAGAACACAGATCAGAAGATCGAGCAAAATCAAGAGGGACACATTGCACTTCAGACTATAATATCAAAAAAGAGATAAAAACCTTAATCCAAACCTCAATTTACAAAGAAGAAAGTAGCTGGCCTTAAAATAAGAAATGCCCAGGCCGCTGAGAACTCAACTTCTGAACAGGGAATGGACACTGACGATGCTAGACAGCGCAGCAGAAGTAACAATAACTCGCCAGAACTGATGGAATTTCTGGTGACAGCAGTGTTGAATGAGCAGATCACGGTGGAAACACCTGATACTCGGGTGAGTATTCCACACCAGTTATATGAAATAGCACTCCATATGGAGGGAGACATACCCAGGAAAGTGAAGGGTCTCTTTTGGGAGAACTTGACTTTTGGATATGATATCCTTGTGGCTGAAAAAGATTGGCCACCTGAGTTCGTTATGGACTGCCCATACCAGAATCATGTATGGTGGGAGGCTGAGTCATCTCAACCTGTAATCCCAGTAAAAACTACTCCTACACCACAGAGGAAGTACCCAATAAAACATGATTCTAAAAAAAGTAAGGGCGATCTTACATCAACTTGAATACCAAGGTGTAATAGAGCAAATAATCCTTTGTTTCCCATATTGAAACCCGACAATTCATACAGTCTATAGGCATTTGGACACATGCACAAAGACATTTGCTATACAAAATGCACACAGTGGAGCATTAATGAATAACATTGAGCGAAAGAAATATAAAACACTAGATATCTCAAATGTTTTTTTCTGCCAAAATATAGTGCCTGAAAGCAGACATATAACAAGCTGTGTCAGTTCTGTAGACTGCCCCAAGGGTATAAGAATAGCCTGGGGTTGTTCTCAGCAAGAGTATCAAAGTTACTTCAAAAGTGTGATGACGGGGCATTGTCCTATGTAGATGATATTTACCTGACGGACAATGAACTAATGGATGATTTGAACATGGTGAACAACATAATTTTGGGGTTTGCCTCTGTGGGCTAAAAATTTTACTTTAAAAAAATCTAAAATTGCCCACCTCAATGTCTTATTCTTAGGATATGAACTCTCTTTTTAGAAAATGTGCAATGCTCCAAACTCTGAAAACTCTGAAAAACCCAAAATCCATTCTAGGATTCCTAAATTTTGGCAAAACAAAATTTTGGATTACGCAGAAAACGTGAAACCTTTTTATGACTTATTCAGACCTGATTTTTCCGTTCGACATTGGGCACAGGAACACACAGAAACTCTACATTCCTTACAAGCTGATATGATAGCATCCAAACACTTACATACATGTGTAAATTCTACAAACTTGGTGATCCGTGTAATAGCGGGTCAATCAGGATACACCTACCTAACTTTCAATGAAGGAGAAACAGTACCCTTTGCATACAAATCACATTTGTATACAGATGCAGAGATGCATTTTGCATCCACAGAAAACATGCCGAAAGCAGTACACACCACTGTAGTGGGAGAAAGAGCACTAGCTCAGGGGAAACAAATAATTGTTGTAATTCCAGTACCAACCTTAGAGGCTGTTATGAAAGCAAGCGTTCCAAACGCAAAAGCGCTGCATCCACAATGGATACAATGGGCTAATGCTCTCACTGCAACAGATGTAGACTACAAATTCGATTCTACATTAAAGACACAAGCATTCTTGCAGTACAATCAATAATATCCTCTTCCAAATAAAATAATGCCTCTAGACCAGTATGAATATATTATTTACACTGACAGTTCTGCTCAACCTACCATAGGACGCAAACAGCAATATGGCGCTGCATGTGCATGTGCAATTGTATGCGGGACGGTAAGTTCCACAGAAGCGCAGTATGCAGACGCAGTCTCTAGGAGATTGCACGGCACAGCTGGCAGAACTAAAAGCCTTGATACTGGCACTAAAAACATGGATCAAGAATTCCCCACACTAACTGTGTACGATTCTTTTTATTGCGCCCAGTCTTACAATGAATATCCTCACTACTGGGGCCAGAAAAGATTGAAAGATTCAAAAGGTTGCACAATAAAGCATAAATTACTTTGGGAACCAGTGGCAGAGCTGAAAGAGACTTGCCACAGGCTCACATGATTCATACGCTGAGTCATCAATGTATTGGTGTGTACGTTGAAGTGAATTCATTGGCTGATGAAGCTGCCAAGGTGACAGTGCAAACTGCTGCCACTGCTGCAATCACTCATTCTAGCATGAGGATAAAGGGACAGATAATGGTTTCTCTTAACAAAAAGAAAGGGGACAAAAGGGGGGGCTTTTTAAAGAGGTCCGGACCCCTGCCCCTCTGAGTCATGTCCTGCAAAAAGAGATAGGAGCAGTTCCTCTGTGTTGGGTATCACCTACCAACTAGTTAGTGGTGGTGAGGAGGGGGAAGGGTAGTGTAGATACCAAACACCACTTTCCATTCACACATTACACTTATATAGGTCCTGAAGAATTGCCACGGTACTTACTGACCAACAGGGCAAGAAACATGTCGACCCATAGAGTAGAGCACAAGATTTAACTAATATAAACCCCCCCCCCCGTGGACTGTTGCCACTGTAATATAGATTATTTTATTAAGGTGGATTACCAACCAGAATAAAGGCATTTATTTGGAATATCCAACCTTTTTTAATATAACACGCACTCACTGCACCACCCTTTTATCTACACACACAAGGGCCACATACCCGCACTTCATCATACGGCTAAGGAACAAAAGATCTCCGACAAAGAGCCCCTTCGCGGGTGCCCGTTGAGCATTGCAGCGCCGGCTCAACGAGGAGCAGGTCCATATGATGAAGCATGACACCTAGCTTGCTGGGTGTGTGAGGACCCTAGTTCCGCCCAAGCGGGATCCCCCATCCCGCTACCTCCTCTACCCTTCCCCCTCCTCACCACCACTAACTAGTTGGTAGGTGATACCGAACACAGTGGAACTGCTCCTATCTCTTTTTGCAGATAATGGTTGCTGTCATTGCTTTGAGTAAAAGCAGCTTAGCCTTGCCAAAAGGTTTTCCTCTCCAGTACTCCTACAAGTTAGATGCCCAAAATATTCTGTATGCTCAAATTCCAGCAGTGGGGGATACATTAATACCAAACATGGATCGCAGTTTAGGTATAATACTAGCTGCATATAAGGGTCTGGGTTCTGTGCACGCAGGCATTACTGCAACAGTTTCATTTTTGAAACAACGTTATTGGTGGCCAGGTCTTACAAAACAGAACAAGGGCTTTGCGCTCAAGTGCGACATTTGTCAGTAGATGAAGGGTTCCACTGTAGCACGTCCACCACAGACACCTTTACTGATATCGAAGAGACCTCTTGCATGTGTCTATTTGGACCACTGCAGCCCCGGGCAATCTGACGGGGTTTACAAGTACATCGAGGTGACTGTGGATTTATGCACTAGATTCCTGTGGGTCTGGCCTCAGCGCTCGGCTGACACCCGAACTGTTATAAAAGATTTGCTTGTCTTCATAGGGACATACACAATTGGCACATTACATTCTGACCGTGGCCCTGCGTTTAGCTCCTGGGCTTACAAAGAAACCATGAGAAATTAGGGTGTTGTATTGCGGTACTCTTCTCTGTATCATCCCGAGGGAAATTCAATTGTGGAGATCAAAAACGGGGACTTAAAGCAATCCTTAACACCAAGGGTATTAGGATGGGGTGGCAGTTGGGTCAGTCACCTATATGGGGTCCAGAGGGCACTTAATAACATGTCAAGAAGTTCCCTAGAAGGCCGTACTCCATATAAGGTCCTGTTTGGGACAAGAATGTGGGTACCAGACCTTGATTGTGGCAGCACAGTGGCGGATGAAAAAGCATTGTCATCAATGATCGTTTGGATGTTTTACAGGAACTCAATGAATTCCGGGCACAACAAAGCAATGTCCAAGTAAAACACACCATCACCGGGGAAGTGAAAGCTGTTTCTGCAAGACCTGTCTGGGTCCCAAAGATCAGATACCTGGCCAGGGAAAAGATTGTGGACAAGAAAGAATTTGAATCCAAAAGAAAATCTTACACTGTGTAAGATAGATCTCGAAACCTCCA
Organism: Lissotriton helveticus; assembly: GCF_964261635.1. Lineage (NCBI taxonomy): Eukaryota > Metazoa > Chordata > Amphibia > Caudata > Salamandridae > Lissotriton > Lissotriton helveticus. The sequence continues at coordinate 859,813,406 of NC_136068.1, forward strand.
AGCGCCTGAATGCGCCTTGAAATGTAAAAACTAAAAAGTAATCTCCAATGTCTTTCAATTCAGAAATGGTTTATTTTGAACCAATCTTGATCAATTTTTAATCAAATGTTGTATGATTTCAAAACAAATCACTGCATTGCTGCAATTCAAAGAAGCTATGCGTTTATTCGTCATTCATAAATGCATCCCCTATGCAACCTTAGGTAGCGATTGACCTTCTATCCCACTACGTGATTGTGGGAGCCTTTGGGGTTCACTTTAGCACTTGGTGCACCACAGAGTACTTTTTTGACCATTGTCACAACCACACTCTACTCCTAACATTGGAAGTAGCACGTTTTAAATCACTTGGTACGGTCTGAGCTCATGATTTCTAACACCACCATTTATTGCTCACTGTGACATTCCTGCTTCTACCCCCGCGCTATATCTCCTGTATTTTTTTCATTTCTTTTTAGATATTCCCCCTGATGAAGAGCACCGCTCGAAATGCATAGGGGATGCATTTATGAATGACGAATAAACGCATAGCTTCTTTGAATTGCAGCAATGCAGTGATTTGTGTTGAAACCATGCAACATTTGATTAAAAAAATTATGAAGATTGGTTCAAAATAAACCATTTCTGAATTGAAAGACATTGGAGATTACTTTTTGGTTTTTACATTTCAAGGCGCATTCAGGCGCTTGGAGGTTTCGAGATCTATCTTGCACAGTGTAAGATTTTCTTTTGGATTCTACGTTCAGCGCCTCACAGTCAGGAGGCGAACATTTTGACACCCCTACACCCGACTACCTTAGTCCAATTGATGACATTTTTAACTACTTTGGAGTGCTGTGGTCCTTTCATTTATTAAGAAAGAATTTGAGCCATCTTACAGAGGGCCTGTACCTGTCCTAGCTGTCGAAGGAACAAGAACAGTACTTCTTCTACCTCTTGCAGGAAAGAAAGAAAAGAGATTTGACTCCATTGATCTGATCAACCAACACTATGTGGCCAATAGTGAATAGTAGGCCGCGTGGGCTCCTGGGTAGCCGCTGATCTCCTCTCGTTACCTTACAGGAAGTTCAGACAGAAAGACTAATAATGTTTAAAGATTCTACTCTATGAAGTAACGGAGTTGCCAACAGTGGAATGGAATTCGTGCCCACTGAAATTGAACACCACCACAATACAAATGAAACACAGATCTCACGACATCTATGTGAATATGTCTCACAATGAGTCAACTACCAGTTCAACAAACTCTGCTGAGCTACCAAAGATAGATTGAACAGCGTCTGGCTACTTTATTTATTTTGATACCTTCTCACTGGATCCGAGTGAATCTGAGTCGCTGCCAGCTTCTGTTTCCCGCAAAGAAAAAATATATAATGTCTACATTTGGCTGAAAAAGACTTACTTTGTTTCTCCCTAGCTACAGCTCTGGACTGCAATTGGTCTACTGTTCCTAGCCCTCTGAATAGGTGTAGTGACTGTCTTTTTCCAGCTCATCATTGGACATTATCTCCCAGAAAGCTCCACAGTCCAACATGTGAACTTGGTCCTGAAACCACATACATCATCTCATTGTGAACGAAGAGACCTGTCCTTTGTGAACATTACAGCAGTTCCCATTCCTGAAGGAATAGTTTGGGATAGAGATTTATTTGATGTATTTGGTCCCACTAAAATTTTGAAAATACCACATGTATTTAAAATTTCTTTGAATGATATCATCACCTCCAGTACATTCTCCGATGATTTGGACTTTGAAACTGTAAATAGTATGCTGTCTGATTTAGAATAATCTGCTGCATTCTCTAAAAATTTATTTTATGATGATACATCTGATTTTGATACCGTGTATTGTTAGTTATCAACATTATGGTCATCGTTTCTTGCACAAAACGAATATCCTATTTAATGTTTTTACTTATCATCAATGGGAACATTGCCCGATACCACCAAAAGGTAATTCACAAACGTTTGCACACAAGTTTGCTTATTTTCTGGGTTTAACACTTCAGACCCGACCTCATACTATTATAAGGTTGCACCTACATCTGCAAAGAAAAATATGCTCACCAACAGAAAGCAGATATACTCTGCTTCTTTTATTTTTCAGCTGTCTTTATAGGATTTTGACTTTTGGAGGGATTAAATAGACACAAAAGCTGTCTGGCGGACTAAAGATTAGCAAGTTCAGGGAACAGAGGCATTATTTAGAGCGTGTCTCATACCACAGCAGATTATCTTCTTGAACAACATGGTGCAACAGACTTCTTGTCTTGGACTAGCCAAGATCAAGGACTTGAACCCACCCCGGATTCCCTCACTTACACACTTTGAGGGATGGAAAAACTATACACAGCATAGTGAGGATACCCTGGATGACATTATACACGAGGGCTCATACAATTCTTCAGACCCCAATTGGAAGGGATTGTTAGTTTAGTCTACTGACACAAATGGGTGTCAATTAAGGTTCAAGGGTACCACCAAAGGGTTTAGTATCGATAGGCCGGACCAACGCTATGACCAAGAATATCTGGGGGTGGAGTCATCCTACAGTGTGGGAAGTTATGCCCAGATTGGTTGAGAACATCAACACTGTCCCAGGTGAAACAACACTTGTCCTTACTTTCAGATGACATGGATCTAAGGGCTTGCTAGGTTCCTGGAAACCACGTCATCAACACTTCTTATACGCTGTTTACAACAAAGTATGGAAGATCTCTCCACAGTAAGCTGTGGAGAGATTGCGTGAAATTGATAGGGTTAACCTACACAAGGCTTTGGCTGTGGTTGACAATGGCATGACCACACTAACTTCCAGGATTTATTCAATGGGCAACATTGTATCTTCTGCAATAGACATAATAGAACAGGGTTAGTCTATTCTTCAACATCGGCAATCGCAGTTCTGATCCATTCTATTATTGAGCTGGAGGCTACAATCATTGCGCTCTGGTCACGTGCCCTGACGATATATCAACAGTACATCTCTGTTTTCTGCTTATAATCTAACAGAAAGGCAGACAACTATGGTGCAAAGAGATGCAAAGTATACAATGCTGCACATTGAAAGATTGGACCAATTACCTTTCACCGTGGCATAGTCCCCTTCCACAGAATGTTAATCCATGGCCATATAACATTGGCAGTGGCAACATTCCAATTTCAATATTGTCTACAGTACCATCAATTAGGCAGCTATGAAGCGTTGGATATGGAATACATCCATGAATCTTGGGAATTACCTTACAGATTTAGATGCAGAAATGAGGACATTGAAGTCTTTCTCAGCATTTCAAACTGTGAAAATTCGCAAGGTGGGTCTCTAATTTGTCACGCTATTATGCTTCACGGACCTTGCAACGCTCCGGATCCAAACATACCTTGTCCCTTGAAAGGGTACTCAGCTGCTGTGATTCATCCGCTGTTCAAACTACTCTTGAATGCGAGTTATTAGATGTTGAATGATCAAGGTTGTTGTGTGATGTTTCTGGGCATCGCATATCTGGTCACAGTAAGTTCCAGGGTTACTTCTTCTATGCAAGTATTGTTTCCACCGACCAACACAGTCAGGGAGGTTCTTCTATGGCCTTCATTGAATGTTTCCCTTATACAGTTTGATATCTGTAGTCGCATAAGTGGCGCACTGCTGGGGTGTGTCCAAAAACAGACACAACTCCAGCAACGTGTCCTTTCACATGGGGCAATCCCCATGTGAAAGGGCTTGAATCACCCTTACGACTGCCATGAGGCAGGGGTAAGGTTTTGACACAATGGCGTCCTAGAAATGGCACACTGAAATCTTATAAATTTCAATGTCCCACTTCTACAAGGCTTTGATGTTGGGGAACGCCCACCCTGCGTACATTATACCTGAAGCAGGTATATGCAGCACAGGAGTTTATGGAGTGACGCATCTGCCTAGATGCATCACTTCGCAATTATGGTGCAACATGGCACATTATTTACGCTGCAGCAGTGTCACTTAAAGTGACACAGCGGCAGCGTAAATGTTAAGCAAGGGCTCATAAATAAGGCCCTCAATTTTTAGACAATTTTTAAAAAAGGACTTCAGCAATAGGACTTGGTATTGTCATAGGAAATAAAAGGCCCACTGTATCGGTCAGGCAGGGAAAGCGGCAAAAAGTGTTTGTATATTGTACCCTGGTTCCTTTTAACCATTGGGTTGCCCTGTCTTTATTTATAGTATGTATTTACGAAAAGGAGCATTCTGATTGACGTTGGTAGAGACATAAATATTAAGGGTCCTGTCCTCTTTAAAAAGATGCCCGCCCTTATCTCAGTGACACAAGGCATCGGCATGGTGGTCACAGCAGAATGCTCAGAGTCCCTGTGCTTACTGCATGACAGCTGAGAAATTTAGTCAATAAGCTATAGGGAAGATTCCCTCTACCACCTGTACTCACCATCACCCCTGCAACTGGAGACGGAAAGATCAGTGGAATTGCTGCAGACACTGTGATGAGGAGGTATAACACATCTCCGAGGCTGTTTTACTTGGCAGGCCAAAGGGTTCTACTTCCCATTTCCGACCGAGTTTATAGCATAGGCTGCAGCGGGGCTAAACAAAATGGCTCTTTAGTGTTTGCCACCAGTCTGAGAAACCTACAATATGATAGTCCTGCTTTAGGAAGTGAAGTTACATGGGCATGGACACAGCTGAACCCGTGGCAGTCAAGTTGATGGGTAGACAAAATACATTGAAAATACAGAGACCCCACAGAATGGAGAAGAAAAGATATGTTTATTTTGTTTTCTAAAACTTAAGAATTTGCAAGATTTTGTTTTTAATTGTAGCAAAATTAAGTTTGGAAAAAAACTTTAAATAAAGGGTTGCAGCAGTCTGTCTTCTTTCTCTAATGTGTCGCAAAGCACAAGGGGTGTGAGTATCTTGATGACAGTGAATAAAGAGGGAGTCAGAAAATAAGAGATCTAAAAATGGAGTGGAAAAAATGCACTTACCTGGTCAAATCTAAACTACTGAATTTCCACCGCACCCACCACTTATCCCTCCACCCTTGTCTTTCTGCAAACATCAAATTTGATATGTCACCTGAAATCTACACCACTGCATGCCCCAATGTTTTAAGAACCTTTGACATCTGCCATTACCCCCACTGCTGATGTTCTTGATGAAGTGGAATGAAGCTGACCAGTAAGCATAACTTGCCACAAGTCTGATATCTGTCAATAATTATGACATCTCACTACCTACAGTGGTACATGATGGGGCACCTATGTCCATCAAAGCCATCAGACATAAATATGCTACACTGTGCCCCTGGGGTACGGAAATTGCATCAATGGAGCAACACCAATCAGGCACAAAATTACATACTATGCTAAAAAGTCCACTTTTCAAATCTATCTCGGCTGTGCACTGCCATCACATGACATGTTTCTACCTTTGTCGCTTCAAAAGCTATTGTTGCTCCCTGTCCACTGGTAACATTCTTGAAACTCACCCACTTCGGTGTACTGGGGGACCAAATGAAAACCAGATCTTCTGCAACTGTTACCCCTCAGTAAGTTAGTTGTACCTCTTCATGCACAAAGTACACTGTGAAGTCACTGAATGTCCATCAAACAACTTGCAGATGTATGCACCAGTTATTCATTGCTCAGATCATAGGTCACCCCAATATATAGGTGTCTCTGAACTAATCAAATCAAAATGCTGTGTTTCATGTCTGCCGCTCCTTGCATCCTGTGGAGTGTAATGTGCATTTACTCCCAATAGCTGCATCTATAAAGAGCATTTGGAAGATCATGTGCCATCAGAGTGAAAACAATATCCATCTCTCTGGGATTCTCAAACACAGAACAAATGTACCAGTGCCAAGTATGTACTGACCCACCTATTTTCACATTTAAAGACTCAATCCCCATGCAACAGCTGCCTTATAGTCCCTGGTTTTAATCAGTCTAAAATCTGCTGGCTTGATGGTCTGTGTACAATAGTACCTATTATACATATGATGGAAAATGTCAAGATTTGCATCTCAGTACATAGGTACATGGACTCACCAGTCCAGTGTGTCAACTTTCTACACATCACCAGTAGGACAGAAGTCGGTCTTAAGTGCTCCTTTAATTACTAAGGCCTGCTAAGCAACACGGGACAGAGTCCACTGGACCAATGTCACTGGTGCTATCCCATGGAACTGAGGACTCACAGTCACCCCCACTAGCACTGCAGGTGCCTTGAGGCATCTCCAAAGTTCAGCCCGGGAGCTCGCAAGACATTCATGGCCTTCATCTAGTTTTTATTTGCTAAGTTGCAGCCCTGATTTGTGCATACTGACAGCCAGAGATTGACACCCAGATATGTGTGGATGATGGGCTTGGAGTGAGCTTCATTGTGGGAAGATGATTTTTTGTGCCAAGGCCGCACTGTGTGTTGTGGCATTGACCTAATGGAGCAGACCCCAGGCTCCAATGACAACCAGCTGAACAACCTAGACACCCACATAAATGAGTAAAGCCAATTTTGGAAGGACCAGAACATCACCTAGGTGAAGGCAATGGAATTGCACCATGAAATTCTGTAATTTAGAAGGTAGAGGAGCACCATATGTTATGAGGTTCTGCAGCAATCCCACACCCTAGCAAATAGGCTTCCGGTTAAACCTGCAACACCTAGTCATGTGCTTGGAACACCTAGCTCTCCAACCCACAACCTGCAAGGCCACCTGGCCCACCTCCCTCACTAGGTGAGTTTGCAGATGCCAATATCAGCCTCAACCTATCCTACATTCTCTGGGACATCCGCAATCACCCAGAAGAGGTCAACCCCCCCTCCGCTTAATTATATGTCACATATCCGTTGTATGCCTAACATTAACAAAGCATGCTTCTCACCACAAAGTAATGTATGTGTATGTATTGTGTCTTGTCCCACTGTTCACTTTCTATCTCCCACTGTACCTGCAAGTAAATATCCTCACTGCGAAAACTGCATTAGCTAATTAGTTTTTTCCTGGTGACAACCAATGAAAAGGTGCGGAGTGTCCATTAGGATTAGTTACTTACCTGTAATCCTAGTTCTCTTCCAGGGGTATCCTCATCAAAGTCATAAGCATTAGAATATTCCCGCCCATGTGCGGGACCCCGGAAACACTATATTATATGTGCCCCACATATATATATACACTCATATATAATATATATACATATATATATATAAAAACATGCAATAGCAGCCAAATAAAGAATAGAGCTGAAATATGCTCCAAAGAATTTCCACCATACATGAGAAATAAGCATTAGAAACATGAGAAAACAACACAAGGTTTGTTTTAGAAACTGTTTTAATGCTCAGAAAGCAGTAGAAATTCTCATAACTCACTGGAAGCATAGAAAGCTCCCAGGCTGCATTGCAAACACACAGTCTAAAAAGACTGAAAAGCTAACCTGTAGCTGCATAGCAATAAACTGACACCGTGCCTTTAAGGCACCCATGACCCCCAGTATCCCATCATGCCTCAGGGGTGACAGTTAGGTCAGTTGTTCTTTTCGGAGACTGAAAATAAACCCAGTAACAGATAGGTTAACAATATCTCCTTATTAAAGAATGTCCTTTGCCCGGGGAAGCGGGAGGGTTGCTTATGACTTTGATGAGGATACCCCTGGAAGAGAACTAGGATTACAGGTAAGTAACTAATCCTTCTCTTCCAGGGGATCCTCATCAATAGTCATAAGCATTAGAATAGAATAGCGAGCCTCACCTCATCTCCCTGCGGGCAAAGGAGTAACAATACAGTAATAACCATATTAAGCCTAGTAACCACTAAGCTCGTACAGGCCGTAGGCTACCCAAATAGATTCCTCAAAGAGGCTTGTCCTACTTGAGTATCGGCCCTGGAATCAGATTCTAGGCAGTAATGCCTCGTAAATGTATGAACTGATTTCCAAGTAGTGTGGCTCACTGGTTAGAGGCGGCAGACCCGAGAGCAGAGGACGGCCCGGGACCAGGGTTCGATTCCCGGCGCGGCAGGTTTCTGGACCAGGGTCAGCGGACTCGATAATTCTCTCGCCTCGGTGCCCACTCTGATCAGCGTTCACACTCGGCAACTCTGGGCATTAGCTTGCCTCATCTTCACTAACGGCCCCACCAGACCGCCGGGGATGCCTGGTCTCACCCTGGAGATACCCATTAAGGGACCATCTCTCAGGGAAGCCAGGAAGGGTTTCGCAGCGGTCGAAGCGCCTTGGGACCCTACGGGTAAGTAGTGCGCTATATAAATGCCTATACATACATGTCGCAGCCTTGCATATCTCCGACATTGAAACGTCATGCAAGAAAGCTACCGTAGCGGCCTTCCCTCTAGTGGAATGCGCTTTGGGTGACTGCAACAAAGGCTTGCCTGCAAGCTGATAAGCCATTTTTATGCACGAGACAATCCATCTCGCGATAGACCTCTTGGCCGCTGGAAAACCTGTTCGCATAGAACCATAGTTCACAAACAGTTGATCCGTTTTCCTAATCCCTTTGGTCATTTCCAAATAGAACTTGAGTACTCTCTTAAGATCTAATGAGTGAAGTGACCGCTCGGCTGGGGTCGTAGGATTTGGAAAAAACGAAGGGAGGGAAATGGACTGATTTATATGAAAATCGAAATGACTTTAGGCAAGAAAGCTGGATGAGCCCTTAGGACTACCCTGTTGTGATGAAAGACAGTATATGGTTCTTTCGCACAGAGAGCCTGAATCTCGCTTACTCTGCGAGCAGAGGTAATAGCCACCAAAAAGGCCGCCTTCCAAGAGAGATGTTGTAAAGAGGCCTTGTGGATGGGCTCAAAAGGCGGTGACATTAACCTGGATAGCACCAGGTTCAATTCCCATGGAGGAGAAGGATTTCGCACAGGGGGATACACTTTTTTCAACCCCTGGAGGAAGTCCTTAACCACTGGAACCTGAAAGAAAGAAACTTGATCAGGTGATTTTCTGTATGCTACTATGGCTGACAAATGCACCCTAATAGAAGCGTATTTTAAACCAGCAGTCGCTAGGGAAAGGAGGTATGGCAAGATGACGTCCTCCTGACCTTTAGTCGGATCAAGACTATGATCCCTACACCATAAGAAAAACCTCTTCCACTTGAACGCATAGGACGCTCTCGTGGAAGGTCTCTTAGCCTCCTTTAAAATGTTCATGCATTCCGGAGGCAAGTTCAAATGTCCATATTGCAGGACCTCAGGAGCCATGCTGTTAAGTTCAGTGATAGGAGGTTGGGATGCATTATCCTCCCGTTCATCTTGCTCAACAGGTCCGGCCTGCAAGGAAGTCGTCTGTGTGGACACACAGACAGATGTAGAAGGTCCGGGTACCACCACTGCCGCGGCCAGTCCGGAGCTATCAGGATCATTTCCATGTTCGACTTGCAGAGCTTGGAAATTACTCTGGGAATCAGAGCCAGGGGAGGAAACGCGTAAGCGAATGTCCCTGACCAATCCATCAGTAGAGCATTCCCCTGAGTCCCTGGACGGTGGAACCTGGACGCGAAGGAGTGGCATTTGGAGTTTTCGTCGTCTGCAAACAAATCTATGGTTGGACGACCCCAGCAACGAAAAAGTTCTTCTACTACTTTGTTGTTTAGCACCCAGTCTGGCTGATCTTCGAAGTGCCTGCTGAGTGCGTCTGCTTTTACGTTCAACTCGCCTGGGAGGTGCACTGCCACTACCGTGAGGCCTCGAGGGAGGAGCCAATGCCAGATTGCCTGAGCCTCTCGTGAGAGTGGGCGAGATCGTGTGCCCCCTTGTTTGTTCAGATAGAACATGGTGGTCGTATTGTCCGTCTGAACTAGGACTGAGTTGGACTCTATCGCTGGTAAAAAAGCTTTGAGAGCCAGGAAGACCGCTCTGAGTTCCAACATATTGATGTGGTATGTCTGCTCCTGCGCAGACCACTGGCCTTGAATTTGAAGCGGACCCATGTGCGCTCCCCAACCTTGTAGAGAGGCATCCGTCACTATCGACTGGGTTGGAAGAGGTTGGTGAAAACGAACCCCCACCAGCAAATTCTTTCTCCGTGTCCACCATTTGATAGCCTCCTTTGTCGCTTGGGAGAGCCTGATGTGATCCTCCCAAAGACCTGTCGCCTGATCCCACTGATCCTCCAAAGCCTGCTGTAGCGGACGCATTCTCAGCCTGGCGTTTGGGATGAGAAAGATGCAGGACGCCATGGAACCCAGCAGGGATGCTACTTGTCGAGCTGTTGGAAGCCGAGACCCTAGTAGGATTCCACATTTCTGGCTCATGGAAAAAAGTCTCTCCTCCGAAGGAAACGCTTTTCCCACTTTTGTGTCCAGAACAGAGCCTAGGTAGTGGATTGACTGTGTAGGCTGCTGGACTGATTTCTCCAGGTTCACATGGAGACCGAGCCTGTGTAAATGGAGTAGACACAGATGAAGATCGTGCTTGACCTGTACCGGAGATGGACCTTTTAGGAGCCAGTCGTCCAGGTATGGATATATGAAGAGCCCCATCTTGTGCAGAAAAGCCGCCACCACTGCCATGCATTTGGTGAAGACTCGTGGTGCGGACTTGAGACCGAAGGGTAGTACTTTGTATTGGTAGTGTTTGTTCCCCACGACAAACCTCAAGTACTTGCGATGTTGTCGAGCAATAGGGATGTGAAAGTATGCATCTTGCAGGTCCACCAAACACATCCAATCTCCGACTTGAAGATGTGGACATATTTGGTGAAGCGCCAACATGCGGAACTTTTCTCTGATGATGACCTTGTTCAAGAGTCGTAGATCGAGTATAGGTCTGAACTTGTCCTCCTGATCTTTTTTGGGGACCAGAAAGTATCTGGAGTAAACTCCCTTTCCTCTTTGAGCGAGAGGGACCACCTCTATCGCTCTTTTTTGCAGTAGGATTTTCACTTCTCTCCGGAGCAAGCTCAGCTGGTGAGGGCAAGAGACCTTCGGAGGAATGTTTTTCGGAGGCGCACGGAAACGTAGCCTGTATCCATTGCGCAGTATATTCAGCACCCACTGATCCTTTGTGATGCTGACCCACTCTGCCAGGTGTTGCGAAGCACTTCCTCCCACTGGAGTGGGCAACGGCGCCAGAGGAAGCCACTGTTCAGGCTTTTCCTCCTCTCGTGGTGGTAGAGGATTGTTGATGACCTCCTCTACCTCTGCCGGGTTTACCTCGAAACTGAGACTTTCCTTGATTCTTATTTTGGGACCATTGAGGGGTTTGAACCCTCTGTTGAGCCCCTCTCCCCCTGTTGGTCTTGAAGCGGCGTTTGAACTCTTTCTTCTTTTCCAAGCCCACCGCTTTCACTGTGTCCAGTTCCGTCTTCATTCGGGCCATTTTTTCGTCAGCGTGCTCCCCGAAGAGAGCGGAACCCGAAAAGGGGAGATTAAGGATGCGATGTTGAGCATCTGGCTTCAGGCCTGTAAGCCGCAACCATGCAGACCTCCTAGCACAAACTCCATGTGAATAGGAATGTGCCGCCAGGACAGCACTATCGGCAGCCGTGCTTATCATCTGATTGGCTACCAGACATCCTTCAGTCATAGTCTCTTCAAAATCCTGCTGATCTTCTTTTGGCAGCTTGGATTTGAATCTTTCCATAGAGTCCCATAATGCTCTGTCGTACCGACCCAGAAGCGCAGCAGCACTAGAAACCTTAAGAGTGGAAGCAGCGGAGTTGCAAACCTTGCGACCCCAGGAATCCTGGGTCTTGCTGTCCTTGTCTGGTGGGATTGAAGAAGAGCCAGCAACTGCGTGGGTCTTCCTTGCCGCTGCCACAATTACCGAGTCTGCTGGAGGGTCAGATTTTACAAACACCGGGTCAGAAGAGGCCGGTTTGTATTTTTTCTGAATGCGGGCTGGCACCGCTCTGATAGCCGCCGGAGTCAGGAATACCTCATTGACAGGAACCATGATTCCCGGGACCAATGGCAGTAGAGGACGAGAGATCGCTTTTTTATGTAAAGTCTCAAAAATGACTGTCGTTGTAACCTGAGGGACAGACATTTCAATGTTCAACTTTTGAGCTCCTCTTTGCAAGACGTCTAGATACGTGCCAATGTCATTCACTGGGGAGGATCTGGACGTAGGACTGCCCGTTAGAGTAGGGGAGTAGTCCCTCTTAGAAGACTTGGTGGAAGAGGTGGATGAAGTAGACGGAGTTCGTCGACGTCTACGGTGATCACTGCGCCCCCTCTCTTTAGATCTTTTTGAACGCTCCTCCCGTCTCGGAGAGCGAGATCTGACCCGGTCCTCTGAACGAGGTTCTCTTCTGGGAGAGCGGGACCTTCTTGGAGATCTGGTTGGTGTCCTCACAGGAGATTTGCGCCTGGGAGGGCGACGCTTGTCCATCTCCTCCACAAGATCCAGAAGAGGAGATCTGTGATGTGAGCTGGCATAGTCTTGCATACGCTTTGCAGCCCCACACTCTCTCCAATGGTCCAAAGATCTGTACCATCTAGGTGACAGTCTGACTTTATCCGCCCGAGGGTCTGTCCGACGCTCAGGAGACTTGCGTACGGGACTTCTGTACTTCGAAGATGCAGCTGAGGAGCTAGAGGACCTCGAAGTGGAATGACGGGAAGCTGACTCCGTCACCATAACCACGTCTGAACCCCTCGACGTCGAGCGATCTTCCCTCGTCGTCGTGCGCCTTCGGGGAGTCGGCGGATCAAACAATCTTGACTTAGATTGCCTCTGCGAGGATGTATGGTCTCTCGACGTCGAACGTCGATGAGCAGACGCCGACGGAGTTCCCTGTCTCGACGTCGAGCGGCGATTACCGGCCGTCGACGGAGCCCTCTCTCTCGACATCGAACGACGGTGTCCAGTCGTCGACGGAGGTTTACTCGGGGTCGTACGATGATGTTCGGTCGTCGATGGAAGTCTCTCCCTCGACGTCGAATGACCAAGCTCAGTCGTCGACGGAGGTCCTTCTCTCGACGGCGATGTGGTCATTGATGTCAAATGAGATGTCATCAGTGATCTCATCAGTGATGTCATTTGAGATGTCATCAGTGATGTCACTGACCATGTCATGAATGATGTAATATGTGACATGATCAGCAGTGGATTGCGGGTGCGCGATATATAGTTAGTGCAACTAACTATATATGGAATTTCAATGGTTTTGTGTGAGTAAAATAAGGTTTTTTAAATGCTAATTCCTAACTATATATGGTGTATAACCTATGGTTTTTTCAGTGAATTTTCAAGGTTTTGTAAATGCTAATTCCTAACTATATATGGTCTATAACCTATGGTTTTTTCAGTGAATTTCAATGGTTTTTTAATAGCAAATATCATAAGCTGTCGAATGTCAAGTACGTGGTAAGTGAAAACATTTTCGTGTTTATGCACACTGATCTGCTTTGAATGGTGCCCCCCCCCCCCTCATTTCTATTAGGAGTACTCTCTCTTTGCAGATAGTGAAAGGTAGTTAACGCAGGCCTTTGCCCCCGTTGTAATCCGTCGTGCCTGCTTCTCTCTCCATTTGATTGATTGTTATCCAAGTATTTACTGTTTTAGAATTAGTTCTCTTTGGTTCATTCTCTATTTACAAACAAACACAGAGTCGCAATACTCTGTTTAGTCTTTGCAGATAACAAAAAATCGTGTAAAAAAAAAGAAAAGGAATCGAGCAAAATCAGTAGGCCACTAATGGGATCTCTTTTTGACCTCGCTAAAATAGAAACATTAGGAACAACCCCTCATGACAAATACAAAACTAGTGAGATGAACTGAACTCCACACAATGATGGCTGCAAAACAGCTCGGCTCCGCCACCCACCCCGCCCAAAATAACGATAAAGAGCGGCTGCCATGATTGGTTGCGGAATGGCCACAACGGAGCTACGAAATGGTGCTGCTCTCATGCTAACCCCAGCTTCGGTCTGAAACATCCAGAAACACTGTAGACTACCAATTCGATCAGTTCCGGTAGCGCCCCAATGTAACCCGGTAGAGAAGAACTAGCCCTCCCCTCTTTGACTGATGGTTCTTGTTGCCTGTCCTTTCTGTTGTCATTTAACAGAACTATTTAGCCTGCTGAAAGGGGTTGTGTTTCGACCGCTGGTTGGTGGAGACATTTTGACTATATTCTGGACCTGCGTTGTCGCGTAATGCGTCATATGACGCGCCGCGTTAGCGCATCCGGAAGTCATCCGGGGCGCGCAGCGCGTAACGTAAGCATAACAAGTCATGTGACTTGTTAATAAAACTTTTCATTGGTTCATTTTACTTTTCTTATTCTAATGATGAAAGCCTTGGTCATATCACCTAAAAATTACGCTTTTAATTACTTCCGAACATTATTTTCTCTTAAATATATGTTATAATGTTCCAGGCTAATGTACTTTCCCGGAAATTTTACAACTGTCCTGCAAGTAAAATATATTCTTTTTTCGAGAAAAAGAGCGTTTCTTCGTCCCATGACGGAGCCGTTGAGCAAAAGAGGGTCGACCTGCTGTCTTAGTCGCCGATACGCCTGAATATGAGATTCTTATCGATCACTTTATGTTGCAGGAATAGAAAACACAACAGCCCTTGACCATTTATCTTTACTGCGTTCCTTCGTATTATACCTTTTACCCTTCATGTAATTGGTCTGCTTTATTTCACTTGCCTTTTAATGATTCTAAAACAGTGACTATTATTAAAAACTTTACCAATGTATACACTACTACCATGTTTTCTTTTAAAAACCTTTATTGTGAAAATTTCATTATACAAATACGAGCCTATAACCACGTGGGCCTGCCACGGAGCAAACTGTAATCGTATATGATGAATAGACATTTACACTGTAGAGGAACGTAACGGGCGGGCCATTAGGTTGCAAAAACTAAGGTGTCTAACAGTTACGGAATCGGTGGACGTACATTTTATAATTAAAATACGACAGGGCCAGTTACAATAAAATTATCTAGATATACATTTGCGGGCAAGTACCATGGGTGACGTTAATTCGAATTTTCAACAGTACAGTAATCAATAACACATCAGAACTTAATATCAATAGGGATGTCGAAATATTCAATCAATTCTCGTCCCCGCCCGCCATGTGCTTCAAAACTGCATACGTATCTCGTGATTTCAAGGTTCTGCAACCAGTACACAACAAGGAGTTACGAGTCCCATTTATTCCGGCGCCATTTTGGGCGAGGACGGGCAGGTCCAGGATATAGTCAAAATGTCTCTACCAACCATCGACTATGATGATGTTCATATGCTGTATTTATTAGAGTAACACTCATCTGCCCACATGAAATTAATTTACCACAATCTAAACATGTCATTTTAATCTTTCCAAAGTTCTTCTAAATATTTGGGACCGTTTCCCTTGCCTCTGAAGCTCTCAGTGCCACTTCTTTGATGAATGTACTAGCAGGTCAGGGGTTCTCCTCCAAATCTCTCTTTTATGCAGCACTATAATTAATTGGTGCCACCTCTCCATATGACGATGCATGGTATAGTTACCACAACTATATATTTTTTCGGTTCCTCTGGAGAGTTCATCGTGGCAGATGAAGCGTGTAACATACCGGGCATTTACCTTTTTTTGCATGTACAGGAAAGGAAAAAAAAATCGAGCGTTCGAGTTCTTAGGTGTCCCAGGGCCATTTTAGTGGACCAGGCCCAAATCCAAAGAACAGCTATCTCACAGGCTAATGGGGCGACCCACGCCGAGTTTCAGCATTGTAGGATGACCACACAAGTACAGCAACTTGCTAGACATCACCTCGGTGCCATCCGGATCTCGGCGCCCCACTGCAGATGAAGTGCCTCTCAACTATGAAACCACCACGGTGACATCCGGATCTTGGCGCGTTGTGCTGCCTTCGGCCTATTCGCACATCGGTCCGCTACTGACGCCATCTCACAGGCTAATGGGGTGACCCACGCCGAGTTTCAGCATTGTAGGATGACCACACCAACTTGCTAGACATCACCTCGGTGCCATCCGAATCTTGGCATCTCAACGCCTAGTGGTATCTTCCATACAGAAAATATTGTTACGCTGCCTTTGGCCCCATTCGCACATCAGTCCGCAACTTAGACATCACCTCGATGCCATCCGGATCTTGGCATCTCAGTGCCTTGTGGTGTCAGTCAGAAAATATTGTTGCGCTGCCTTTGGCCCCATTCGCACATCAGTCCGCTACTGACACCATCTCACAGGCCAATAGGGCGCCCCACGCCGACTTTTACCATTGTACGATGGCCACACCAGTGGCACAACTTCCTAGACATCACCTCGGTGCCATCCGGATCTTGGCATCTCAGCGCCTTGTGGTGTATTCTCTTCAGAAAATATTGTTGAGCTGCCTTTGGCCCCATTCGCACATCCGTCCGCAACTTACACATCACCTCGGTGCCATCCGGATTTTGGCATCTCAGCGCCTTGTGGTGTCTTCTACTCCGAAAATATAGTAGAAAATATTGTTGCGCTGCCTTTGGCCCCATTCACACATCAGTCCGCTACTGACACCATCTCACAGGCCAACAGGGCGCCCCACGCCGACTTTTACCATTGTACGATGGCCACACCAGTGCCACAACTTGCTAGACACCACCTCGGTGCCATCCGGATCTTGGCATCTCAGCGCCTTGTGGTGTCTTCAAATCAGAAAATATTGTTGCGCTGCCTTTGGCCCCATTCGCACATCGGTCCGCTACTGACGCCATCTCACAGGCCAACGGGGCGCCCCACGCCGACTTTCAACATTGTAGGATGGCCACAGAAGTGCGACAACTTACTAGACACCACCTCGGTGCCATCCGGATCTTGGCGCGTTGTGCTGCCTTCGACCTATTCGCACATCGGTCCGCTACTGACGCAAACTCACAGGCCAACGGGGCGCCCCACGCCGACTTTCAGCATTGTAGGATGGCCACACCAGTGCGGCAACTTACTAGACACCACCTCGGTGCCATCCGGATCTTGGCGCGTTGTGCTGCCTTCGGCCTATTCGCACATCGGTCCGCTACTGACGCAAACTCACAGGCCAACGGGGCGCCCCACGCCGACTTTCAGCATTGTTGGATGGCCACACCAGTGCGACAACTTACTAGACACCACCTCGGTGCCATCCGGATCTTGGCGCGTTGTGCTGCCTTCGGCCTATTCGCACATCGGTCCGCTACTGACGCAAACTCACAGGCCAACGGGGCGCCCCACGCCGACTTTCAGCATTGTAGGATGGCCACACCAGTGCTGCAACTTGCTGGACACCACCTCGGTGCCATCCAGATCTTGGCGCGTTGTGTTGCCTTCGGCCTATTCGCACATCGGTCCGCTACTGACGCCGCCTCACGTGCCAACGTATTTTCTCCTAATTTTACACCCTATGCCGCATAACAGGTCATGTGACTTGTTTATAAAACTTTTCATTGGTTCATTTTACTTTTGGTTTCCTAATGATGGAAGGCTTGATCATGTGACCTAAAAACAACACTTTTCATAGGATGAAAACTTTTTTTTTTCCCCAAACGATGAAAGCCCCACCTTGTTTCTGGATGTTTCAGACTGAAGCTGGCGTCAGCATGAAAGCACCACCATCTCGTAGCTCAGTCGTGGTCATTCCGCGAGCAATCATGGCAGCCGCTCCCCACCAGAAGCCTGCAGGAGTCGGAGCCCCCAAAACTTTTGATGAATTCTCAAGGCGGAGGGGACGCTTTCGAGAATGAGGTCCAAGACCTAGCAGACAAGCGTCCGATTTCCAAGGTGTCCCAGGGCCATTTCAGTGGACCAGGCCCAAAAAGGAAACAGCCTGCCGCCATTTTGAGAGTCCTGTGACAGCCGCCTATCGCTGCACCGCAAGAGTGGGCGCAACTCAGCTGAATTGCGGCTTTTGACACAGTGGACCAAAAACGGACGGAATGGCAACTGAAACGGTAAAGGGGCGCCCCACTACAACAGATGACACTCCACCTGGAGAGGCCCGTTCACGCCGCCTCCCCCGGGGCGCTCCACGCCGTTATTCGGAGCAGCATTGTAGGATACCAAAACCAGTGCGGCAACTTACTGGACATCACCTTGGTGCCATCGTTCTGCTGCCTTGGAACTATTCGCGCAACAGTTTGCTACTGATGACCCACCCCCCGCGACGCCCCATGCCGTTATTTGCTGGGTGGCAACTTACTAGACATCACTTTCGTGTCATCTAGATTTCAACGCGTTCTGCTGCCTTGGAACTATTCGCACAACAGTTTGCTACTGATGACCCACCCCCCGCGACGCCCCACGCCGGAAATCTGGACGTTGTGCTGCGTTGGGACTATTCGCACAGCCGACCGCTACTTCGTTGTTTTTCCCTAAAAATGTTTATATGTTATTACTATTTTTGTTTTCTTGTATATATTTATAAATTATTAAA
This sequence comes from Lissotriton helveticus, assembly GCF_964261635.1. Taxonomy (NCBI): domain Eukaryota; kingdom Metazoa; phylum Chordata; class Amphibia; order Caudata; family Salamandridae; genus Lissotriton; species Lissotriton helveticus. The sequence continues at coordinate 859,831,788 of NC_136068.1, forward strand.
GTTTTATAATCTTACTACTTTGTCGGAGTGCTATATATTTTTAATGTGACACTAATTGTAAAAACTTTGATGTACAAACAGTCATCCCTGGAATCTTCCGCTTCAGGCTCGGTCCCCTCCCCAATCACAATACAGGATGGTTTTCAGATAATAGCAACGCTTCTGCTGTGACGAATCTCATCGAGTGTGGGCCTTGATCTACTATAACTCCTTTGAAGAGGGGTGATTCTTTACAGCTGTGGCCATAAACTACATCTGCAGGGCTAGCTGATACCCTAGGACCAGCCTGGACAATCGGACACAGAGGAAAAGGAGTGTCAGAGGGTGCGGTAGTGAATAGGGCGAAAGGGAGGTGTCGGGCGGGCACAGGGTGTGATTCTCAGGGAACAGCAGCGCAGATGGGGGAGGTTTATTACCCATGCATAAGACAGAGAGCGGGGGTGACCACTGCCTGGGGGAGATGTTTGCGAGGGTGGGGAGCCATGCTAAGGATCGACAGCGTGCACAGAGTGGGTCTGGTCAAGGCATCTAAAATGGCTGCCGTGCACGACAAAAGTGTGGCATTTGAAAAAAAACAAGATGGCGCAGACAATGTTTTTCAACACTTCCTGATTTCCTTCGAATCGAACGTTAACAGACGTTGGGGCATATTACCAAAGTTAAGCGATATTTATCCCTAACGATGCTTAGCAACGATTTTTTTACCGTCAGAAATTATCGCAGATAAACCTTGCTATTATCAAGGTTTATCGGAAATACGATAAAAAACGACCGCAATGCATTAATATCGCTGAAAACTCAGCGATATTCATGCATTACCGAGCTAATGCTCTTAGCCATGTTATCCACCTCCCATTGGATAACATGGCTAAGAACTGCTCAGGGCAGGTGGTAGCTTTTAGAGATATTCGCCCTTATCTCGAATATTTCCAAAAGTTGATAATAGGAGATAGCGATGTTAGCGACTGTTTCCAGTCGCTAACATCTTGGCATGCCCACTTTGCATGTCATTAGTGATAAATATCACTCACATGCAAAGTGGGGCCCAAGATGGTCGCTATCTTCTACTAGCCGTCGCTAACTGGTGTTAGCAACAGCTAGGTAATACACATATAATTTTATCTCCGCGAAGCGGAGCGCTGTTACAGATATATATCTTGTTTCTGAACGTTAATTTCTCAAAATGCACTGAAGCACATATATTGAGACCTAGCAAAGGCACATCGGGCTACCAGTCCCTACAATTTTGCCAAGTTTCGTGCAAATCCATTCAGCTGTTCGATCCTACCGAGAGACAAGATGGCGGCCGCTACGGACTGTTTGGAATGTTTACAGACACCGGAGAGCCAATCAGCTTCGCTTCGCAAAGCTCCGTAACGCGAAAAGTACGCGAAGCGGTGCGCTGTTACAGATATATACCTTTTTTTGAACGTTAATTTCTCAAAATCCACTGGAGCACATATATTGAGATCTAGCAAAGGCACATCGGGCTACCAGTCCCTACAATTTTGCCAAGTTTCGTGCAAATCCATTCAGCTGTTCGATTATTATTATTTTTATTTTTTTTTGCCCCGCGGGGCCCTTTTAAAACCTCCACATCAAACCTAGGGGGTGAGCGACAATGTACTATGCCCCCTTATGGTCATTTGCCCCTTCGCTTCGGCCTCCTCTTGTCTCTCGATCCTACCGAGAGACAAGATGGCGGCGCTACGGACTGTTTGGAATGTTGACAGACGCCGGAGAACCAATCAGCTTCGCTTCACAAAGCTCCGTTGCGCGAAAAGTCCGCGAACCAGAGCGCTGCCCGGTCCGCTGTTACAGATATATATCTTTTTTTAAACGTTAATTTCTCAAAATCCACTGGAGCACATATATTGAGACCTACAAAAGGCACATCGGGCTACCAGTCCCTACAATTTTGCCAAGTTTCGTGCAAATCCATTCAGCCGTTCGGGCTAAAAGTGAGGCCAACCGCCCTATGGAAAACTCAATGTTAAAAACACGTTTTGGGACCCCCCTTTTTTCTCGGCCCCCACTGGACGAACCCCCCCCAAATTTTCAAGGGCTGCTCAGAAACAAAATGTGCCATTTTCCTGAAAATTTCAGCCAATTCCGTCCACAAACGCCAAAGTTATTAGACATAGAATTTTCAAAAAACCCATAGAGAAAAAATCCTAACTATATATACCTACTGGCGACCGCCAGTAGGTAATGAGTGTATATATATATGTGGGGCACATATAATATAGTGTTTCCGGGGTCCCGCACATGGGCGGGAATATTCTAATGCTTATGACTTTGATGAGGATCCCCTGGAAGAGAATGACGTATACACTCAGGGAAAAAGCCCCTATTACTAGCCACCCAGTATTTTCTCTATGGGAATAGTGTACCTGACATTACCAATACTGTGGGCAAGTTAATCCTAGGTTATGGCTTTAGTATGAGAGTACAACAAATCCATAAAAGCCTGATGAAGTAAGGAATAACATGCAGAAATCTGTGCTGCTGCAAGCTATCCACATGTTAAACTGTAATCATGGGCCTTTCTGCCGGAACAAATGTCTAAAGTTTTGGTCCCTGGAAAGCAATGCAGTATTGTTGCGTGTAGCGGTAAGTACATGTAATAATGATTTCTACAGAAATTGCTCTTTCCTCCCAAATCGAAAAGGAAATGTCATTCAAACTTAGCACATATGTCAAGGCACACTACTAGCCATGGCTTGAGCGAGAGAGGGCAGTTGGTTTGAAGAAAAGAAAAGTGTCTGTTTATTAAAAAATACCAAGAAATTCAATTCCTGACTTAGGGAAGGGACTAATAGTTTGTAGGAGGCGAGGAGGGATTTAAAAACCTATCCCAAAACATGTATGCAAAAATGTCTGTGAGAATCAGTTGTCTACAAAACAATCCATAACCTAAAAAAGAAGTGTGCAATTAAGCTGTTGGCATTGTAAATGACTGCCTTTTATTTATCCGTTTTGATAATTAACATATAAATTAAAGGCACTGTCTTTTACAATGCAAATAACTCAGACTCTTGTAAATGTCAAACCTATTTCATTTCAAAGAGGGCGCAATTGTGGCAGCTTGGAAAGTGAATGCGCGCATGGCGGGCTGCAGGGCCGACTTCAGAGCTGGTGGCGCCCGGTACAACAATGTTTGTTGGCGCCCCCAATGACCACCTCCACCACGTATTCTCTCACCGCCACCCTTTAACAGTGCCCAAGTGTCCATAGCCACTCTCTCTCAGGTGCATAAATAGCTCTCTCTCTCAGATGCATATAGAGCACTCTCTCTCTCAGAGGCAGATATAGCGCCACTCACACCAGTGTAGGGTGTCAGAGCACTTCGCATCACACACACATCACACAGAGGCAATCAATCATACATGTGTAACTTGGGTATAGACAATGTTACATAAGACAGAGGACTGGTAGACAGTATAGTTTAACATTGCATGGTCTAGAGAAACACACACTCAGAATTTAAAAAGGAACACCATAGTTGGATGTTCTCTTTAATAATGAGAATAGATTTCTGCTCAAATTAATCCTTTTTGCAACATTAATCTTTGCTCAAATCTATACTTTGCAGAGTGCATTCAGTTCTTTGATAAAAGTTAATAGTTCAATACAATTACAAAGTGCATAGAATGTAAATAGGTCATTGGGTTACTGCTGTTAAAAGAGACATCATTTTGTTACTTGCAATTTATAAGTTCAAATCCTATATTAGGATTTTAACTTAAAATTTGCAAGCAACAAAATGCTTTCTCTTTTAAAAGTAGTAACCAACTGACCTATTTACTTTCTATGCACTTTGTAATCTGTTCAGTATTTGTTTTCTACAACAGGCATATTAACTCTTTGCACTACCTTAAAGTGAGTTAAAACCTCAATTAAACAAAACTGCAATCTCTCTTCAGGAAGAACATTAAACACAGGATTTAGCCTAACATTTTGTTGTTGCCTGGAAATTGCTGTAGAAAACGAACACGCCAGTAGGTGCTTTAAAATAATAATAAACTTGCAAACACGGCACCCCCCAGAAGCCAGAATCCGGTGCAGTGACACCGATCGCACCACCCTAGAGCCGGCCCTGGCACTCTGAATACTGCAGGAAAGCATGTTGTGATATCAGTAGGGGAAACTCTTTAAAGAAAATAGTGTTCACAGACTAAATAACACATACCGTGTAACAGCAAAAGTAAAAGGGCCAGTCCTCATGGGAGGTTACAAATGAAGACAAGTTGGCACTAAGGAGGGACTAACAAGTCTATTAAGTAATCAAAAGCCAGCACTTACGAAGGACTATGACGCAAACCAATTAAAAATATTGGCGGAGTGTCAGTGGGGCTTCAAGTCTATAGTCGAATATAGCATGCTTCACAGAGCAGCGCATGTGCTGCCTAGGCTCGACACAAAAAAAGAGTGCTCTCAGGCAGCAAGGAGGCCAGATTGAGGCTTTGTTTCTATCATTTTGAAGGAAGCACGTAGCTGAGTTCAGCTGGCCCGCTCATAGTGGTCACAAGGATAACATGCAATTGCAGTCACATGATTTACACCCTTAGCATAACTAAGAATGGTGCAGTAAGAAACCATAATATGAAGATTAGTTAACTTCTTGGGAATTGTGTTGTTGTGCCATAAGCATTTTAACTGGTCCATTTCTATCTGTAGACCAGAGGCGGCTCCTCTTTGGGGCGTGGGGGCATCGCCCTACTGCTTTCTCGCAGTGCGAGAAGCAGAAACATAAAACGGTAAAACTACCATTTTATGTTATTGCTTCTCGCAAGTGCCTGTTTGGGGCGGGTGGGCGGTCCTGCTTGAGGGCAGGTGAGGGGTGGCTTGCCCACTGTTGTGGGCCCTGGCTGTTTGGTTGGCACTCATGGGCCAACCAAACCAGTCATGCGCACTCTCCCTTTTTCTCTATGTAGGTTACATCAGAGCATGGGTGAACGGCTCTTTATAAAACGCGCGACCGGCGCTTGTTCATATCCAAGGCTGTCATAGCTGCTCGGAGGCTGTCTTCCGGCTGCATAGGCCGTCACCATGTTATTGGCTTGTGTTATTTCACGTGCTGGTGGCACTTGGCAAAATGGTGGAAAGAATTGGTTTGGGGCAGTCGTGAGGTGGTGCTGGAGAAGGGGGAGAGTTGCAACTCTAACCTTTTGGACGAAATGATGACTGTAAATTTCACCCAGAAACCCATAGACAGCTCTTTACACATATCTGAAATCTATTTTAACACAACATTCTCTCTGCGCGATGCCTGTTTTGTTTGTACGTTTTGTGGTTGGAATAGTCCAAATACCCTCAACATACTGTCTCCAGTCATTCTTGTTTGTTGACGTAGCATATGGGGCAACAGGGGTGCAGTAACAGGCAACAGAACTGCACAAAGAGGCTAGAGAGTTGCAGAAACAGGCAGAAGAGGTGCAGAAAGGGAGAATATGGGTGCAGACAGAGGCAAAAGGTACATGAATTGGGAAGTGTTGTGCAGAAAGAGACAAGAGGGGTGTAGAAATTTACAAAAGAGGTGCAGAAAGAAGCAAGAGCAGTGCCGAGAGAAGCAAGAGGGGTACAGAAAGAAGCAAGAGAAATGCAGAATGAAGCAACAAGGGTGCAGTAAGAGGGAAGAGGGGTGCAGAAGGAGGCAAGAGAACTTCAGAAAGAGGCAATAGAGTTGCAGAAACAGGCAAGAGATGCGGAAATAAGGAACAGGGGAGCAGACAGAGGTAAGAGAAGTACAGAAAGAGGGAAGAGGGGTGCAGAAAGTGGTAAGCGGGTACAGAAATTTGCAAGACAGGTGCAGAAAGAAGCAAGAGCAGTACAGAAAGAACCAACAGATGTGAAGAAAGAGGCAAATGAAGAGCAGAAAGAAGAAAAAGAGGTACAGAAAGAGGGAAGAGGGTGCAGAAAGAGGCAAGAGAAATGGCGAAAGAAGCAACAGATGTACAGAAAGAGGCAAGACAGGTGCAGTAAAAGGGAAGAAAGGTGCAGAAAGAAGCAAGAGAGTTGCAGAAAGAGGCATGAGAGGTGCAGAAAGAAGCAAGAGATATGCAGAAAGAAGCAAGAGAGATGCAGAAAGAAGCAAGAGGGGTGCAGAAAGAGGCACGGGGGTGCAGAATGAGGCAAGCGGGGTGAAGAAAGAGGCAACAGAGGAGCAGGAGGAGGCAAGAGAACTGAAGAAAAAGGCAAGAGAGTTATAGAAACAGGCAAAAGAGGTACAGAAAGAGGGAATAGGGGTGGAGACGGACGCAAGAGAAGTGCAGAAAGAGGGAAGATGGGTACAGAATTGTGCAAGAGAGGTGCAGAAAGTAGCAAGCGCAGTGCAGAAAGAACCAACAGAGGTGCAGAAAGAGGTAAAAGGGGTGCAGAAAGAGGAGAGAAAAGTGCAGAAATAAGCAAAAGAGGTGCAGAAAGAGGCTAGGGGATACAGCAAAAGGCAAGCAGAGTGCAGAAAGATACAAGAGATATGCAGAAAGAGGCAAGAGAGGTGCAGAAAGAGGCGAGAGATGTGCAGAAAAAGGGATGAAGGGTGCAGAAAGAGGCACGTGAGGTGCAGAACGAATCAAGAGATGTGCAGAAAGAGGCACGTGAGGTGCAGAAGAAGGCAAGAGAACTGCAGAAAGAGGCAAGACAGTTGCAGAAACAGGAAACAGGGGTACAGAAAGAGAGAACAGGTGTGCAGACAGAGGCAAGAGAGGTGCAGAAAGAGGCAAGATGGGTGAAGAAAGAACCAACAGGGGTACAGAAAGAAGCAAGAGAAGTGCAGAAAGAAGCAAAAGAGGTGCAGAAAAAGGCAAGAGAACTGCAGAAATAGGCAAGAGAGGTACAGAAGCAGGCAAGAAAGGTGCAGAAAGAATCAAGAGATGTGCAAAAAGAGGCAAGTGAGGTGCAGAAGGAGGCAAGAGAACTGCAGAAAGAGGCAAGAGAACTGCAGAAAGAGGCAAGACAGTTGCAGAAACAGGAAAAAGGGGTGCAGAAAGAGCAAACAGGTGTGCAGACAGAGGCAGGAGTGGTGTACAAATAGGCAAGTGGGGTATAGAAAGAGGCAAGAGGGGTGCAGAAAGAAGCAAGAGAAGTGCAGAAAGACAACATAGGTGCTGAAAGAGGCAAGAGTAGTACAGAAAGAGGCAAGAGAAGTGCAGAAAGAAGCACCAGGTGCAGAAAGAGGCAAGAGAGGTGCAGAAGCAGGCAAGAAAGGTACAGAAACAGGGAACAGGGGTGCATAAAGAGGCAAGAGGGATACACAAATTTGCAAGAGAAGTGCAGAAAGAAGCAAAAGTGGTGCAGAAACAGGCAAGAGGGATGCAGAAAGAGGCAAAAGGGATGCAGAAGGAAGCAAGAGCAGTGCAGGAAGAACCAACAGAGGTACAGAAAGAGGCAACAAGAGATGTGCAGAAACAGGAATGAAAGGTACAGAAAGATGGAACAGGGGTGCAGAAAGAGGCAAGAGAGGTGCAGAAAGAGGGATGAGGGGTACAGAAATTGGTAAGAGTGTACAGAAAGAAGCAAGTGAGGTGCAGAAAGAGGAAACAGAGGTGCAGAAAGAGGCACGAGAGGTGGCAAAACAGGCAAGAGAAGTACAGAAAGAGGCAAGAGAAGTACAGAAACAACAGGTGCAGAAAGAGGTAAGAGAGGGACAGAAGCAGGCAAGAAATGTGCAGAAAGAGTAAACAGAGGTGCTGAAAGAGGCAAGAGGGATACAGAATTTTGCAAGAGAAGTACAGAAAGAAGCAAGAGTGGTGCAGAAAGAGGCAAGAGGGATGCAGAAATTTGCAAAAGAGGTGCAGAAGGAAGCAATAGAAGTGCATGAAGAACCAACAGAGGTACAGAAAGAGGCAAGAGATGTGCAGAAACAGGCAGGAAAGGTACAGAAAAATGGAACAGGGGTACAGAAAGAGGCAACAGAGGTACAGAAAGAGGGATGAGGGGTGAAGAAATAGGTAAGAGGGGTACAGAAAGAAGCAACAGAGGTGTAGCACGTAGCAAGAGAAGTGCAGAAAATGACAAGAGAACTGCAGAAAGAGGCAAGAGGGATGCAAAAAGGGAAAAGGGATGCAGAAAGAAGCTAGGGAGGTACAGAACGAAGCGAGGGAGGTACAAAAAGAAGTTAGAGAAGTGCATAAAGAAGCAAGAGAGGTACAGAAAGAGGCAAGAGGGCTGCAGAAAGAGACAAGAGAGGTACAGAAAGAGGGAAGATAAGTACAGAAAGAGACAACAATGGGTGCAGAAAAAAGCAAGACAGGTGCAGAATGAAGCAACAGGAGTGCAGAAAGAGGAAAGAGAATTGCAGAAAGAAGCAACAGATGTGTGAAAGAAGCAACAGAAGTGCAGAAAGAGGCAAGTGAGGTGCAGAAAGAAGGAATACAATTGCAGAAATAGACAACAGGGGTACAGAAAGAAGCAGGACAGGTGAGGAAAAGAAGCAAGAGAAGCCCAGAATGAAGCAACAGGGGTGCAGTCAGAGGCAAGAGAGGTACGGAAAGAGGGAAGAGAGGTGCAGAAAGAGGCAAAAGCAGTGCAAAAGAACCAACAGAGGTGCAGAAAGAGGCAAGAGGGGTGCAGAAAGAGGCAAGTGAAATCCAGAAAGAAGGAACAGAGGTGCACAAAGAGACAAGAGGGGTGCACAAAGAGGGAAGAGAGGTATACAGAGGCAAGAGAGTTGCACACAAAGGAAAGAAGGGTTCAGAAAGAGGCAAGGGGGGTGCAGAAAGAAGCAATAGACGTGCAGAAAGAAGGAAGAAGGGTGCAGAAAGAGGCAAGAGAGGTGCAGAAAGTGGAAGAGATGAGTAGAAAAAGGCAAAAGAAAGAAAGGCGCAGAAAGAAGCAACAGAAATGCAGAAAGAAGCAAGAGTGGTTTGCACACCATTAGTACCAATTTAATACCCACATTTAGCAATAAGTAACAGGTGAGCATTCTAGGTTTGCAAAGGGCCTTCCACCACGCTGTAACACTTGTCGCTGCATTTTTGGTAACGTTTGAGCCCTTTGAGCTAGAAACAGTTTTTTTTTGTTCAAATCTGCAGATTATGCAGCAGGTGATGGATTGTGTGGCAAATGTGGAAAAGGAATAATTGTGCGAAAGTCAGTGCAGCCAGTCACATAATTTCAGTGTCCCTGTCATACCTCTGACTAGGTCCAGAACTGCTCCTCAGTGGTTCCTTCTTTTTTTTTGTCTCATTGAGTTTATAAGTTAGCTTCTATGGAAATGAGAAGACTAAACCTGAGGTTACCACTACACAACACAGGCTACCATATCACATAATTACTCTCCATAACACATAATCCCACTCTACATAATTCCTATATACTAAACCAACTAGGCCACCAGGGACCTCCAGTAAGAACCGCACAGCTGGATTGCTCACAGTGGTTCAAGGCCATGCTCCCTTTGTACACCACTCTGCAAACGCGCCACCTGGCGCACTGCTGCTTGGGGGATGAAGTCCACTTCAGTCCTGAGGTTCTCAGAACACAAGAGGACCTCATCGCCCCACCAGCAGTGTGCCAAGAGGCACGTTTGCAGAGTGGTGTAAAAATGGGCATGGTGTGGGGCTTACTGGAGGTCCCTGGTAGCCTAGTACCCCCCAGGGACCCTCAGTAGCAATGGGGACTTAATCCCCCATTGCAGAGTGCACCAGGAGGCACGTTTGCAGAGTGGTGCAGGGAGGGTGCAGGCCTCTCGTGAGTTGCCGGTTTCTTTTTTATTTTAGGGTTGGGCTGTGTGGCCCCCCCTTTCCCTAAAACCTTTAGTGCCCCGGAGACTCCATCCCCCAGGGCCTAAGCCATTTTTAAAAAAACATTTAATTTGAAAATGGCGTGTGGCCCCTCCCCTGAGGCTGATTACATCCCTGGGGACCCCATCACCCGGGGCTAGGCCTTTCTTCATTTTTATATCTTTAAAAGGGATGGAGACATGCGGCCCCCCTCCCTCGGGCACTTTTGGCCCCGGGGACACCACCCCCAGGGCCTGCCTGGCCTTTCTTAAAATTTTGGAAGGGGCCAAAAGTGGCCCCTCCTCCGAGGCCAATTTTGGTCCCAGGGACCCAATCCCTCAGGTCCAGCCTTATTTATTTTTTTATTTTTTTATTATAAAAGGTAGGGTGCCAAGTGGCCCCCCCTTCCCTGGGCCACTTTTTGCCCCGGGGACCCCATCTCCCGAGGCCTGACCTCTTTGTTGGGGACCGCGGGGGCCAGCATTGCTTGTGGGCAAAGGGAGTTGCTAACATTGCAGGGGCCCCCGTGGGCTGCAGGGGCCCTCGTGGTTCCCCACATGATAATTGTGCATTGTCCCCGGGTGCTTCTAGAAAACAAAGTGTGGGAGACCGCACATCATTTTTAAAAAAAATTTTGGCAGGATTCGCGAACCCTACGCAAATCTGGCCAATTATTTTTTTTTATGCCTTTTTGGGCCCTCGGTGCCCCTGTGGGACTCCCTGAGCAGGCCTAGGGGATCAGTGTGTTTCTACCCTGCCCCCTTTTCTTGTTTTGTGGCCTTTTTTTCTTGTGACTCAGTTCAACTGAGTCAGAGGATGGCTACCAACACTTTTCGGTTTGGAGTGTTGGCAGCCAAACAGAATGAAGCTCATGCTCGGGAGGGTTCGCGGATCCACAGTGGTCACCAGATATCAATACACATTTCGTTTTGAATTTCTCAGGAACTACTGAACTCATTTACACAATTTAAAGCAAAGAGTGCACTCTGAACCAAGAGCTACCTCTCTGCCAAATTTGGTGTAATTCCGTTCAGCAGTTCGGGCTGTAGCTGCGACAAAAGTTTCCTTTGGAAATTAACATGGAGAAAGCGTATTTTGGGACCCCCCTCGTTTTCTTGACAAATCACCCTGAAATTTTCAAGACAGGAGCTGACCTGAGTGGGCCATTAGTTTTGAAAATTTCGCAAACATTTGTCAAATGGCGTCAAAGATATTGGCAAAAGAAAAAATGCTTTTCCTATGGATATTAGGTCCTAACTATAACTACCCACTGGCGACCGCCATTAGGATATATATATATATATATATATATATATATATATATACACACACACACACACACACACACACACACTCCCTCAAGATATACCTAAGTACATGCATAGACATAACGGAGCATAAACACCAGCACAGAAAACTGAGGGAGAACAAAAATAAAGCGAAATTGCACTCTAAATAACCAACATGGTTCAGTCAGCATCGAGGTAATATTAGCTGACCAAAAGTATCCTATGAGGCTGTTACTATCATAATCCTGAAAGAAAACAACAGGAAAAGGAATCCTTGCCAACAGCGGACACTTGGCCCAGTAGGTCAAGATGAAGCACAACCCAACCCCTGGAAATCACAAAAAGATGTATCCAGTTGGGATATTTGACTGCTAGAAATTGCAGACAGAACAAACAAAGTGACTATGAATCAGACAAATATATATAAATATATAGTTCTATAAGAGCACAAAGAGCAACAGTCTATAAGCTCAAAAAATTGAACCTAATAGGACTGCAAGCCAACAACAAGAGGACCACTGCAGATTAGAGGAAAAAATGTCCCAAAGAGGTAGTGGACATCCAATCTCCAGTCAGGATAAACACAACTGCACCCACAACCATAGCATTTCAAAGTGTATGGGAACCAAAACACAGACTGTTCCTAAAGAAGAGAAAGAACCATAGAAGTGGATATTTTCTTAAGAGAAGAAATCCCCCCACAAAATACAGGTCATGGATGTAGTAACCAACCCCTGCAGGGTAAAATATCCCAGAAACTTAGCAAGCAGTGTTCGCGGAACAACCAAGAAACCATAAGTAGGCAACAATACAACCCCCCAAAAATGGAGGTAACCATTGCTAATATAAGTATTCAAAAGAATACATATTAGAGACCTTGACCCAACCATATGTAAAGGCTCCAAGAAAGAGGTGTACATATCGAGGCAACAATAGACAATGCACAGGCAAAGAACGCACAACATAGCAGAGTTGGTATAACCACCATCAAGAAGAGCAGTAGAACCTAAAGGAGAATCAGCCTGTGCATCATAGAAATTCAATAAAAAGTACACCCTGCCAAAAAACTAGGGAAAAGGACCATAAACAACTGAGTGACAGATCAAAAAAGAATATCCTTGTGGGAACCTCAGACAAGTCACTCAATCAAAAAGTCTTTATTTCGATGATGAATCATAAAAGACAACAATGAAAATAACAAATTTCAGCAAGTTAAAAATAAATCAGTATAATCAGGGATATATAGTCATTAGTTGCAAACTCCAATAAAGGTAAGAACATCCCAGGGATTTGTAGCAGAGCAACTATCCGTCCCACAAGTTAAAAATATAATTTAAATTCAATTGGGTATAAGGTATTGTACATTCAAACTTCCATTATACACACTGAAGTTAAGATCATTTAAAATAGAACTACTGTTGTAATATATATACAGAAGGAAGCTAAAATAATCATCTTGGACATGTTTTGGTTAAACGGATTCTCCATGTCTAATGTAAAAACTTAGCCACTGCGATAACCACAGACTGGGTAGTATCAGTTTTAAGGATTCTTAGTGCCTCACAGCCAGTTTGGAGACTAAGCTGTAGGCAGATAGGTTTCAACCATATCCGTCTAGGAGCTTTATACTCGGGGCAAATAAATAAAATATGCCCAGTGGTCTCCTTTTGTGTGGGGCAGAAAGGACAGGTGGGAAGAAGTCCTTCTCTCCATTTAGAAGCGAAGGAATTTGTAGGTAAAGTTCCCACCCTAAATTGATGGTATCTGTTTCTAGCCTCCGGGATAGTAATGTAGTCCCAGTACCCCTCATGCGCAGGTGAGTGTTTAAGTTCCAAAAAATCTGCCGTCAATGACGGACCAATGGTAGAACCAAATCTCTTCAATGTGACCAGGCTCCAATAAAGATCTCTTAAGGCCTTCCTGGGGGGGGGGAAGGTATTTGCTGTGGGATCCTCCCATAGGCTAGCCAAGCCCATGGCAGAATAGATAGACTTTACCTCACACAGCCATTGAATTTTATGAGCCTTATCGGCATTTCTTACATCCAGGAAAGCCCTTGCGTGCTGGGAGAGTTCTGGGGTAACCCACAATCTCCTCCAGTACGCCACTGGTCTGTAGTGGGCCTTGTCTTTCAGGCGCCGAGTGCCTAGATCATAGAAGATGGGAGTCAGCGGGGTCAATGCTGGAAGGCCCGTGACCCCACGTAAGAACTTATTTTGGGACCTAGTCAAGTGAGCTAAATTGCTGAATCCCCACAATTCCGCCCCATATAAAACTGATGTGGCTATTTTGGCGTCGTAGATTTTCAGTGCAGGCGTTATTGGCCTTGTGTGGGAAAGGAATAATTCCTTAATTAAAGCTCCTGTTAGCTGAGCATGCTTAGTAGCCAAGTGTGTAACGTGTGGTTTCCAATCTAATTTGGATGCGAGGGTAATGCCCAGGTACGAAAAAACCTGAGTCTGGTCTAATCTGACCCCGTTCAATGCCACATTACCTCTAACATGTTTGGACTTGTGAAGTACCGTAAACTTGGTCTTGCTGGTGTTTACTATAAGTCCATGATCCTTGCAGAAGACCTCAAACACATCAATGGCTCGTTGAATACCCTGCTGCGTTTTGGAGATTAAAAGAGTGTCATCTGCAGACAAGTCACAAACAGAGACTGCCGAGAAGAGCCCAAATTCCACTGAAGTGGAAGCTCAGAGTAGCTGAAAGGTACAAGCATGCTCTCTGTATAGAAGCTCCCGCCAAGGACATAAACAGGAAGTCCCTATAAAAAATACTGAAAGTCAAAAGTAATGCTTACCAGCATAACCAAATGCGTCTAACAGAGCAGGTGACAGAGGAAAGCTTCCTAATCGGAAGAAAATACCACAAGAAATGACCTCTTGAGCATGAAGCACCACATCAGAGGAAAAAGGGAAAGAAAACCGATTCCATAGGCATCCTCATAACCCATAAAAAGGGGACATAAACTGTAATAGACAGTATTGAAAGAATAATACCTGCTAACCACAGGAACACCGCATTGGGTGTCACCAACAGGCAGAATCTAAACAACTGCGGCACTGCCATAACATGGCCAACTGTGTAAGAAATAAAAGATCAACATACAAACCTAGTATAAGAAAAAAAGCTAAAGAGACAGATAATTAGAAAGAGTGAAATTAGGACTCTTTCACCTCGACTGTCATGAAATACCGCAAACCCGAGTCAGCCTGGGCACCAAAAAGGTGGGTGCCGTCAAAGGGCATATCAATCAAAGCAGCTTGGACAGCTTCTGCAAAGCCTGAGGTGCACAACCAAGCACAACCGCTTAACGCCACATCCATGCCATATCTAATGATCGGCTTTGCTGGCTGCTGGCCATCCTGAACCAACTGATCAAGATTGGATCGGAGGTCATCTGGAAGTGATGGCAACATAGATTAAAATGAATCCCACAATGTGTTCAAAAAACACCCAAGCACACAAGACGTGTTAATGGCCCTCAAAGCAGAACTAGTAGAAGAGAAAATATTCTTGCCACATGTACCTTGTCTCCTAGAATCTCTGTCCGATGAAACATTAGGGAGAGAATCCATATTCTGTGAGGCTGAAGCAGCCTGTACCACCAAACTATGAAGTGATGGCAACATAGATTAAAATGAATCCCACAATGTGTGCAAAAAACACCCAAGCACACAAGAGGTGTTAATGGCCCTCAAAGCAGAACTAGTAGAGGAGAAAATATTCTTGCCACATGTATCTTGTCTCCTAGAATCTCAGTCCGATGAAACATTAGGGAGAGAATCCATATTCTGTGAGGCTGAAGCAGCCAGTACCACCAAACTATGAGAAGTAGAATGACTGAGGAGACAAGCCAGATCTCCAGGAGAATGTTGGTACGTGCGAGATATGGAACGGTCCACAGGGACCTGCGTATCAGGTTTAGTCCAAGTGCCCAACAAAATGCTGTACAGGGCTTCACCATATGGGAGAACATTCTCCCTGTCTGACCTTGACAGAGGACGTTGATTATGGGCTCAGAAGTCTTTTCCACAGAAGGAAGAGATAATTCCGAAAATATAGCCACTCTACTTACCATGTCCGCAAAAGAGGAGCTCACCTCAGTAGCAAGGGCAGGAGGGGAAAGAAGTCCAGAAGCTGGGAAAGACTCTATTCCACTAGTTTCCTCTAGTGCAGACAGCCAATTCTCCTGCACAAAAGGTGGAACAGCCTCAGATAAAGGCTGCGAAAGTCCAGACTTTTCCGCATCATCTCTTAAAAGATGACCCTCAGAAGTACCAATATGCGGGAAAAGCGTAAGCATAAGATTGACACAGACGGCTCCATTAACTCCTCACCTGACGTCGTCTGACGGGGAGAAAGCGACACCTCGAAGTCAATAGGACGAGGAATGACCGATCGACTGCACCGACGTAGTTGCCTTAGCCAGCTGATCAAGGACAGAAGCCGAAGGTGGAAACCCCAAAGGGCCGTACACCGGAGTCAAAGCAGAGTCGGCCGACACCGACCAGCGCCGACCCAAACTCCAAGGGCCAAACTGACACCGAGGGAGAACCCGCCAGCGTGGGTCCTTTCTCCTCTATGAGGCCCGACGGTGCCCCTCGGGAAGGTGAAGACTCAAAGATAAAATGTAGAGAGTTCTCTTTTATCTGGGTGATTGATGCCCCGACTCCCATAAAGAAGGGGAGGCGTGGGCAGAGATGTGTATGCCTTCTTAACTGGCAAATGGGAGGAGCCATGAGGGGCAGAGGAGAGTCTCTGCGTGGTGAAGTCGGGGGATGGAGCCACTTCAACCGCCTACGCTTACCTTGGGACGTCGATGGGGAGTGATGCCCCTGGGAATGGCTGCTGGAATGGACCTGAAAACGTACCTTCGAAAGGGAAGGAGATTGTTGATAAGAAGTCTCTGAGGACCTCGACAGCCACCCTGGCAGGAGTTTCAATTGGTGTTCCTTGAACACCTTCTGCTTCAACTTCTGACTGGAGCAGCAATCTTCGGGGCCACCACATGCAAACGGAATGAGAGTCCATAGCCGACATCTGACCACAAGGCTTAAAGCCTGAAGGCATGAGGAAACTGGCCCAACTGACAAAACTGTCAAAGTAGAGCAAAAACTGGCCTAAGAAACAGCTTCTCCTGATCTGTGTTACAGCATGGAGAAAAAGAAACTGATGTGGGCATTGCCGGAGGGGACTTATATGACTCTACTGATATCACAACCGGAGTCAGCGTCATTACGGAGTTATACGGCGCCATCCCCTGGTGTACAGGGGGACTGCTGGGAAAGTTTCTGGATCAAGACTGGAGAGAATTCAAAATTTAAGAAATCTGCGGCTAGATGTCTCTATCAGATAGTGCCATTCTTGAAATAAAACTGCATGTCCGAGTCTCACAGTTAATAATGCTGATTCTTTCATGCCAAATGACAACCATCTGCCTACGACCCAATCATTGTGTTCACTAGCACAAACATCCCAGTTAGGTCCTGCTGCTCTAAAACGATCTCTGGGGTAGAGTTCTGGCAAGCGCATGCTCAAATTTTGCACTGAGCAAACGTACAGAAACACCTGCTCAAATTTAGCAATGAGCAAACAGAAAAGAACCTCAGAGTTTTGTGACTAATATGTAAATACACAGAATTGGAGCAATTGAGAAAAGCTATTTAATACAACTTTCTTCTACAGAAACACCTGCTCAAATTTAGCAATGAGCAAACAGAAAAGAACCTCAGAGTTTTGTGACTAATATGTAAATACACAGAATTGGAGCAATTGAGAAAAGCTATTTGATACAACTTTCTTCTTTCATTGCAGTTATGCATGTTAGGGGGATATCGATAGCTGGCAATGCTTGCTTTATTTTTAATGGAGAAACATTAGCTCTCTATTCATAAAGCAGTGTCCATGTAAAACAAACAATTAATTTAATGGTCAGACCAGGAAACTTGAAGTGATTTTGGAATATTTCCTACATTGCATGTGCTGAGCAAGGGAGAACTCTTTTACTTTTGTCTACATTCTGTGTGGGGAGATGGGAGTAAAATGTCTTAAAATAGCAGGTGGATAATTTGCGTGTACCTTCTTTTCTTTTGTTTCACCTAAAATGAATTTTAAATTGAACCAATCAAACTGAAAAATATGTCGACCCATGGGGACCCCTTCCCACTTTCGGGTGGGAGACTGTAAAATATAAATGTTTTGCGACCGTAATTCAGATTCGGTATTTGGAATGGACGCCCTAAGCACCCCCGTCCAAATACCAAATCGCAAACACAAATTGTTTTTCAGTTAGAACACAAACTGGGATTGGGTAATGTGTTACCTAATCAGAATTTGTATTTTACTCATATGTAAAAGCATTTTTGTGGTTGGAAACGGCTCGATCAGCCATTTACAACTGCAAAAATGCTTCGCACATGTGGCCCTTTGTCACTTTTACTTTGATTGTTTCTGCAGTCTTCATGGTCTGGGCTACAGTAATACTGCAATAAATCACTACATTCTGATCATCTAATATTTTGAAGCTTATACTAATATTAATTTGCCTCATAAGAACCACATCCTATAAGGTCTACAAAATCCTCCCTGACTCTCAGAGTCTCAGGTCACCATCTGACCGTCAGGCATTATGTAGAATGCTGAAGGCTTAGCTCTTTACAAAAGCCTTTTCCACTATTCTTGTATCTCATAAGGCACGCTGCATCTACTGTTGTTGCATGCTGGGGCTGTACAAAACTCCTTTAAATAAAATATATGCAATTTTCGACTTTACAAGAGCACTGACGTGCAAGTGCAAAAACAACAAGCATTGGCAAAGCTAAGATATCTGGCGTGTTTAGGTTAATGTGTTCTTGGTTGCAGTGGCCATAATGTTGGCTGGAAGAAAGGTTGCTGTAGATTGCAATGCAGATTTCCAAAGCTTCTGAAGCCTCCTTACAAAGAAACAGAAATTCCCAAATCCTGTTATTCACAAATAGCAATATGTGCTGGAAGACAGACGGTGGGGGGTGGGGGGGATGGGAGTCCAAGACTAAGTATATATTTCATATGAGAAAGGTACCTTTCGGGAACTAGATATGGAATGCCACAAACTTGCATTAAAGGGGACCTTTGCAGTGAGATGGCTGGTGGAGGGTTTTAGTTTTGACAAAGGCCTACTCCGGAATGTTACATGATCTCCCTAGTTGACTTTCAAAGTAAGAGAACATGGCTACCCTAAACCTGATTGCAATGTAAAGGGAATTGTGTGGGACAACAATGAGCCTACATAAGGCCCCGGTGCTATAAGCAAATAAGGCACCCCTTTTGCAATGTAAAGGGAATTGTGTGGGACAACAATGAGCCTACATAAGGCCCCGGTGCTATAAGCAAATAAGGCACCCCTTTGGAGCTTAGCACATGTTGATAGAGCAGATCAAGACATGGAGAGGAGACAATGGAAAGCAGGGGGGTGTCTGTACATTGGAGACATGTAAGAGAAGGCAAAAGTGATCACTGTCTGGAGGGCACAGGAAATATTCCAATTGGGCCAGGGCAATTCTTACATTATAGCAGACTAATACAAGTGTGCAGAGATGGTTTTAACATACACCAGATGTATCAAATACAAACAGAACTGCTTGAAACTTAGAGCTGTAAGGAGGCAATCATAAAAATGCATTGAGGGCTTCAGGCAGATGTACAGAAAGAGATGCTTCCTCTACAATGTGAATAAGACAGGGACTGTGGGGCTGAACTAACCATTTGAGACTAGAATCTAGCTCTATTTGTACTTATGTGATCCCTGGCATGCTACATGAGATGGATCAAATCTAAATAGATAAATGGCCTAAATCCAAATTTAACAGAGCTATTCTTCGACACAGGACATGGTCAAGATCCAAGGGATTGCAGAGAAAGAAAGAACAAAGCCATAAGATGACAAATGGCAATAAGCCTGAACACTTGCCTATTGGGTATATTAACTTTTAAGGTCAAAGCCAAATCATGATTCTGCTGCCAGACGTAGAATAGCAATACATTGGATGAGAGGTGGACCTACGCCCATGGTAGATGGCTGGACCCAAGATGTAGAGGAGGCGTTTCTGGTGGAGGAGGCCCATATAAAAACAAGTTCATGAAGGCAATAAGACAAGCAAAAGTTTCAATGAGTAAGGGCCCAATGTACAATTATATCAGTGTGCGATTTCCTAATTGAGAATTTTTGAAGTTCACAAATTGGAAATCGCAAACACCCATGTACAAATGTGTTTTCAACACAGTTTACAATTCCCAAAGAGGTCCCAATTAAACTGCAACTGCATCAATATTTATGAGGCAGGTTGGAATTTGCAACCCATGGGGAATGGCTGTAATCGCAGGGATGGTGGCCTGCTGAGGTCAGCAGACTACCATGGCTGTGATTGCTTATTAAATAAATGCAAAAACAACAGTTGATGGACAGAATGCAGAACAATGTCATACATTCACCCCAGTACAGAGATCTGGGCCTACATCCATCGTTTTTTTGCTCACCACACCACCCCAGTTCAGACATGGCCATATGCAAGGGATCTCTATATTACAGAAAGGCACAAGAGAGGGCTCCATGGCCTGCGCCTTGAGCTCAGTTTACTGCCTGCAACGCTCTACCTTCACTATCACACGCTCTATGCACTAATAACACCTCACTGCTCCATATAATTTCTGTTTGGGTACCAGGTCTGGTAGCTTAGTGGACTAATGTGTCCACTGCAGGGGCTGGGGCCTGTGTTCGACCTCATGGTCACAGGTTAAAATCCTGGTGGGTCCACTCACCTTTTCATCCATCTGAGGCCGATAAAATGAGCACTGTTAGGTAACAATAAACATCTGTTATTCAGCGCCAAGATGCCTACAGCACCAAGATACCTACAGGTGAACATGTGCTTTACAAATACTTGCGTTACGTTCTCACCACACTCCTCCCTGCATCTGAATGACCCCTCAAGGTGATCTTTGGACCCGATTCACATAGGTAAATACAAAGTATAAAGCTATGCATAGGTACTATTACACCTTATGCCATTGTTCATTTCTTTCCTATTCACTATTTTCAAGTGAGGATTTATAGCTAAGTATAAACATACATGCTCCATCCCCTCCAATGAGTGTGAGTAACCTCCTCTCATGATCAAAAAGTCACAATAAGTAACTTTACAACCATATTTTATATTCTGCCTAGTTGGTGGACATGTTTGCCACCAGAGAGTCGACCTACGCCTAGGAAATGGAAACTCACAGAGATGGAGATCTCGTACACATACAATTTAAGGTGATATATTGTATGTGTACCTACTTGTGCATACTATGGGAATTATTTTACTTCATTGTTTAAAGGTAAGAGTGAGAGAATGAGTGGTAAGGCTAAATGTACTGATAGAGTTAACATGGATGATTGTGACTTTATGGTTTTGTAATGGTGCTGTCTCAGGATGGTATTTATGAATATAGGGGGAACATTGCACCATTCATCACTGACTAGATATTGCCCAACTACATAAATAAAGCAACTAAACTAGCAACTCAAATAGAACAATGAGTCAATTAGACGATTCCACACCTGTATACCTTGACTTTGGTTCTGTGCCCTACCACAGGATCCTGGATGTAGCCGGAAATCAAGAATAATGTCTATACGTGTGCCCCATTAAATGGGGATGTTGTCCAACACGCAAAAGGTTATTACTACCATGCACACAAATTCGGAAGAGTGTAGCCACACTCACTTGTATCATTGATACATCTGCATCATGCCCAAGGATACCAAAAGTGCATTCAATGATGACGTGTGTTTGTGATTGAAGTATTGCGCCTTAGCTGAAATAGCGTGGCTGGGGGAAACAACCATTACAATGCAACTTTTACAACGCACTACCATTACAACGAAACTTTTACAACGCAAAAACTATTACAACGCATGTATTTACAACGCATGTTTTTACAACGCAGGTACCTTTACAACGCATACCATTACAACGTAAGTATTGGTAAGTATATAATTATATTTTAAATTTTATATGTTTGGGTTTTTTTAAGGGGTATTTTTAGGGTTCAGGGTCAGTTTTCAGTTTTTGGGTAAAGGGGCATTTTTAGGGTTCAGGGTCAGTTTTCAGTTTTTGGGGTACAGGGGTATTTTTAGGGTTCAGGGTCAGTTTTGGGTTTTTGGGTAAAGGGGTATTTTTAGGGTTCAGGGTCAGTTTTGGGTTTTTGGGGTACAGGGGTATTTTTAGGGTTCAGGGTCAGTTTTGGGTTTTTGGGGTACAGGGGTATTTTTAGGGTTCAGGGTCAGTTTGGGGTTTTTGGGGTACAGGGGTATAAGGTAAAAATAAAATAAAATTAAATTTAAATTAAATCAATTAAATTAAATTAAATTAAATTAAATTAAATTAAATTATATTATTTTCAATTATTTTAAATTAAAAAAAATAATATATACTTACCAATACTTACGTTGTAATGGTATGCGTTGTAAAAGTACCTGCGTTGTAAAAACATGCGTTGTAAATACATGCGTTGTAAAAGTTTTTGCGTTGTAAAAAATTCGTTGTAATGGCATGCGTTGTAAAAGTATGAGTTGTAACGTCTTACATCCGTGGCTGGATGTGGATGGGTGTGAGGAGATGTGGGGAGAGAGCATAGGCATTTGCGATATATTTCAAACTTTGCTTCTGTTACAAATTTACAGCATGATTTATTCATTTATGCAGTGAATTTAAGAGAAGTGTGTTGTATTAAGTAATGAGTGAGTATGTTTGAGATGCCATCCCATTGAAGCACATAATGCCCCTGTGTGAAATGTTGTAAAATACCAATAAGCTGCATGTCATTTAAACTTCCAGCGACCAAACAGTGTGTAAGAGGTGACTGATGAAAGACATACCACTGTGTGTGCTTCCAGTGATGACAAGGTGCACATCAGTTTCGACTTTGTGCCAGTGACTGTGGCATGGCAATAAACTGGTGCACTCAATCATCAGTGTGATTTGCCTTTGTCTGAACCCAGTGGCCATGAAATGGAGTGCAACCAGTATTTTGCCATGGGCAGGAAGAGCCTTGGAGTTGTCCATAGGTAAATAAAGCTCCTGCTTTGGGTCTGCAAACATATAAAAAATCACTTCAGGGGAGAAACGGTATACGAGAATGACTGCTTCCCTGGACATCTCAAAGATGGTGATCCTTTGTCTGTAAACACTCTCCCTCCTCCTCAAATAATTGTTTCCTCTAAATGAGAAGCAAAGTTACAGAGGCATTAGCCAACACTGAGAATGCAAAAAAGATGCTGGATATGTGAGCTTATTTCTCATGTGTTCAGTCTATATGGGTTAGTGTTGTAATGAGCTTCACTAGAGAGGTGGTCTATTCCTATGTCAAAACTTTCTTTTGCAGGTGTGTTGCGCATGTGTCGTAAGCCTTTGTAGGACTTGGCCCTTTTTGGCTAAAGTTCCCTAAACTTTTTGCTTTCCCCCTAGACCTTTTTTCTGACATGGTGTTGCCAACTTAGATGCTTCGCACACTTTGCCACTGCTAATCAGTGTCAAAGTGCAAGTGCTCCCTGTATAAAGTGTAATGGTAATTGGTTGTCCATGATTAGTATGTTTGCCTTACTTGTAAAGCCCCTAGTAAAGTGCACTGTGTGTGCCAGGGCTGGTAATCAAATGCTACTAGCTGACCTGCAGCACTCATTGTGCCACCCACACAAGTAGCCTTAAAGAGGGAACTCAGGCCTGCCATTGCAGTGCCTGTGCCCAATTTGTTAAACTGCCATATTGTTCTGACAAGTGCACTCACTTGCCCGGCCTTACCCTTCCCTTTCTATGCACATCAGACACACCTATGGTTGGCACAAGGTACCTCCTGGGCAGGGTGCAGTGCATGTGAAAGGTAGGACATGTACTAAGGTGTGTACCATGTCCTGACAGTGAAATAATCTCCATTTCGTTTTTCACGGATGAAAGGCCATCTTTCCCATAGGATAGTATGGGGAGGCTGTGCAATTTGTTTTCCAACCTATCTTCCCAAAGGCTTAAGATGGAGAGGTGAAGTTTAGTGTGCCTGAACTCACCGTGTAATAACACATCGTTTTATGAAGGTGGTTTTTGCACTTTATGTTTAGAAGCCACTCTTTTAGAAGTGGCTGGGTTTTTGTGCTCTAACATTTCTATGTGTCTCTGCCTGGTTGTGGATTGACTGTCTGGATTTGAAAGCAATAGGTTCTGGGGAATGTCTTGACCCAGGGGAGAAGGTGAGACAGCAACAGGCTGACCTGCATCTAGGGGCAGGAGTAGCCCTAGAGGTGAAGAGGCCTGGGTTGCTGCTATAAAACAATTGTCCCATCTCCTGCTGAGTGATTGAGAATCCAGACCCTCACTAATCAGGAAGAAGGTGTCACTCACAGGGAGGCACCCAGAACTGGTTTGAACACGGGTCAGTGCCCCCGTGAACACAAAGACATTTAGTGGTATAACTATGAGATCTGGAGCCCCTGAACTTTGGAGAAATGGATTGATCAAGATTGAACAAGACTGAAGCTACTTCGTGGTAATGAGGAACCTTTGCCAAGGAAGAAATAACTGAAGAGACTGGAGGAAAGGACCGACCCTTGCTGTGTGTTCAGGGGCTGGCCTGTAGTTTGCTGTTTTAACCAAGGAGAGGCTAAAGGGACTTTGCTGTGTGCTGTGTCCCCCTGCTTGAAAGGACTTTGCTGTGCTGTGTCCTGAAGTAACTTATCCCCAAGGGCCCAAGGTGAGATGACTCCCTGTTGCGGAAACTCAGGAACACAAAAGTATCCAGAAGAGTTTCAGAGACGCTGTGTGTGTGTGCGCTTGTTGCAGCCTGAGACCCTCGTGAGAAGTGCCCTATGATCGTGGGGACCTGGAGTCCAAGCAAGGATCAGCAACGCTGTGTGCGTGTACTTTGTGCAGCCTGAGACCTTCGTCAGAATTGACTTGTTATCGTGCACACCCGGATCCAAGCGAGTCTCAGCGATGCTGTGTTCATGTGCCTTGTGCAGCCTGAGACCGTCGTGAGGATTGCCTTGTTATCGTGCACCCGGAATTAAAGGGAGTCTCAGCGACGCTGTGTGTGTGCTTTGTGTAGCCTGAGACCATCGTGAGGAGTGCCCGGTGATCGTGCACCCAAAGCTCAAGTGAGTCTCAGCGACGCTGTGTGCGTGTGCCCTGTGGCAGCCTGAGATCTTCGTAGCAACAGCGGCCCGGACTGACAGCCCCGGAGGAGCTGAGTCGTCGGCCCGAGCCCGCCATTGCCAGAGCTGGAACTCAAGCCAACGTCGTTGAGGGAGGACCGGCGTCCCACTGCTCAGAATTCACAAAGATTGCATCGGAGGCCCAAGTCGCTGGAAGCAGAGAGGATAACGAGGTCGCGAACCCAGGTAACGTGTGTCGACGCCTGGGGAGGGGTGCAGGCACAGAGGGAGACACTCGGCCTCTCTCATTCGGCAGTGCAAGCCTCAGCTTTGGCTCGTATCGCGCCCCGTACTTGCCAAGGTAGTGGCAGTACCGGGGCCGAAGTGCAGAGCTGCACTTGTTGTTACACCATACTCGTGTTGGGGGCAACTGTTAACGGAGGCAGATTGTGGGTCAGAAGGAGTAGCAGAGAGACCGCCTAGGGCACCGTGATCGGTGCTGGAGTGTATTACGCCTTGCAATATTTCTGCATGACAAAGTACCCGATTGTCATATTACACATTGCATCATTTCTGCATAACAAACTACCTGATTAGTGTATTACACATTGCATTATTCCTGCATAATGAACTACCGGATTGTCGTATGAAGCATTGCATTGTTTCGGCATAATGATCTACCTGATTAGCATATTACGCATTGCATTATTCCTGCATAACAAACTACCTAATTAGTGCATTACGCATTGCATTATTTCTGCATAAAGAAGTACCTGATTGCTGCATTACGCATTTCAATATTCTTACATTGCAAAGTGCCTGATTCTAGCATTACGAACTGCATAACATTTTATTACGACTGCAGTGGAACGTTTAGAAGTGCTCATTAATAACGCCAGAACTTACAAGGACTGGCTGGCCTTACAACCGGCCAGGGGGAATATTACAAATACGCATATGTTGTATTTATATTGTTTGGTCTTATTGTATATCTTTTTATATAAATGTATACTCGTTTGTTATGACACTCGTGTGGAGTCAATTTGTGGTGTCATCATTGGGTTGCTGTGAGGGTGGTTTCAAATACTTTACACATTTGCCTTGAAGATAAGCCTGGCTGCTCGTACCAAGTTACTAAGGGGGTGAGCGGGGGCTATCTCATAAGGTGTCCTTCCTTTCCCTGATGTGGAAACTAGGGTCCCTATTTGGCCTAAGGTACCTACCTCAGCCAACCAGGGATCGCAGGTCTAACAGCCTTGTTGTATTATATATATATATATATATATATATATATATATATATATATATATATATATATATATATATATATATATATATATATATATATATATATATATATATATATATCACCTACTGGCGGTCGCCAGTAGGTATATATAGTTAGGATTTTTTCTCTATGGGATTTTTGAAAATTCTATGTCTAATAACTTTGGCGTTTGTGGACGGAATTGGCTGAAATTTTCAGGAAAATGGAACATTTTGTTTCTGAGCAGCCCCTGAAAATTTGGGGGGGGGTTCGTCAAGGGGGGGCCGAGAAAAAAGGGGGGTCCCAAAACACGTTTTTCCAATGTTAATTTCCATAGGGCGGTTAGCCTCACTTTTAGCCCGAACGGCTGAATGGATTTGCACGAAACTTGGCAAAATTGTAGGGACTGTTAGCCCGATGTGCCTTTGCTAGGTCTCAATATATGTGCTCCAGTGGATTTTGAGAAATTAACGTTCAAAAAAAGATATATATCTGTAACAGCGCTCCGGGCAGCGATCCGGTTCGCGTACTTTTCGCGTTACGGAGCTTTGCGAAGCGAAGCTGATTGGCTCTCCGGTGTCTGTAAACATTCCAAACAGTCCGTAGCGGCCGCCATCTTGTCTCTCGGTAGGATCGAGAGACAAGAGGAGGCCAAAGCGAAGGGGCAAATGACCATAAGGGGGCATAGTAGATCCTCCCTGACCCCCTAGGTTTGATGTGGAGGCTTTAAAAGGGCCCCGCGGGGCAAAAAAAAAAGAAAAAAAAAATCGTTTTTTATTGTGGGGTGCGCCCGGTACGCGTAACGGAAAGCGGACTGGGGAGCGTACTACAAGGAAACAAGAATGGTTAACTTATTGTATGTTTATAGACTTTTTTTTTTTTTTTTTTTTGCTGAGTGACGTCTCGGCCTATCTCCACGGGATGCAGTCCCTACCATCTCGGCGTTTAAGCCCAGGGGGACCGGTAGTGTGGGAGAGATAACGTCTGTTAACGTTCGATTCGAAGGAAATCAGGAAGTGTTGATAAACATTGTCTGCGCCATCTTGCCTTTTTTCAAATGCCACACTTTTGTCGTGCACGGCAGCCATTTTAGATGCCTTGAACAGACCCACTCTCTGCACGCTGTCGATCCTTAGCATGGCTCCCCACCCTCGCAAGCATCTCCCCCAGGCACTGGTCACCCCCGCTCTCTGTCTTATGCATGGGCAATAGACCTCCCCCCATCTGCGCTGCTCTTCCTTGAGAATCACATCCTGTGCCCGCCCGACACCTCCCTTTCGCCCTATTCACTACCGCACCCTCTGACACTCCTCTTCCTCTCTGTCCGATTGTCCAGGCAGGTCCCAGGCTATCACCTAGCCATGCAGATGTAGTTTATGGTCCCAGCTGTAAAGAATCACCCCTCTTCAAAGGAGTTACAGTAGATCAAGGCCCCCACCCGATGAGATCCGTCACACCACACGCGTTCCTACTATCTGAAAACCATCCTGTATTGTGATTGGGGAGGGGACCGAGCCTGAAGCGGAAGATTCCAGGGATGCCTCTTTGTACATCAAAGTTTTTACAATTATGTGTCACATTAAAAATATATAGCACTCCAACAAAGTAGTAGGATTATAAAACTTTAATAACTTATAAATATATACAACGCAACAAAAACAGTAAATACATTTAAATTTTTTTTTTAAAAAGAAGCAACAATGGTCAGTAGCTGTGTTTTGTGCGAATAGTCCCAAGGCAGCACAACGTGCTGAGTTCTGGACAGCACCCAGGTGATGTTACCTGGTTTTTGGTATCCTCCGAAAAACGGCGTGGGGCGTCCCGGGGGGTGCGGGGGGAGGCCTCGTCAGTAGCGGTCTGTTGTGCGAATAGTCCCAAGGCAGCAGAACGCGCTGAGATGTGGATGGCACCCAGGTGATGTCCAGTAAGTTGCCGCACTGGTTTTGGTATCCTACAATGCTGCTCCGATTAACGGCGTGGGGCGCCCGGGGGGGGGGGGGGGGGGGGGGGCGGTGAGGCGGCGTGAACGGGCCTCCCCAGGTGGAGGCTCGTCTACTGTAGTGGGGCGCCCCTTTACCGTTTCAGTTGCCATTCCGCTTTTGGTACACTGTGCCAAAATCCGCCATTCAGCTGAGTTGCGCCCACTCTTGCGGTGCAGCGATAGGCGGCTGCCACAGGACTCTCAAAATGGCGGCAGGCTCTTTCCTTTTTGGGCCTGGTCCACTGAAATGGCCCTGGGACACTTTGGAACTCGGACGCTTGTCTACTAGGTCTTGGACCCCATTCTCGAAAGCGTCCCCTCAGCCTTGAAGATTCTACAAAAGTCATGGGGGCCACCGACTCCTGCAGGCTTCCGGTGGGGAGCGGCTGCCATGATTGCTCGCGGAATGACCACGACGGAGCCACGAGATGGTGGTGCTTTCATGCTGACGCCAGCTTCAGTCTGAAACATCCAGAAACAAGGTGGGGCTTTCATCGTTTGGGAAAAAAAATGTTTTAATCCAATGAAAAGTGTATTTTTAGGTCATATGATCAAGCCTTCCATCATTAGGAAACCAAAAGTAAAATGAACCAATGAAAAGTTTTATAAACAAGTCACATGACCTGTTATGCGGCATAGGGCTATAAAAAGCGTAGAAAATCCGTTGGCACGTGAGGCGGCGTCAGTAGCGGACCGATGTGCGAATAGGCCGAAGGCAGCACAACGCGCCAAGATCCGGATGGCACCGAGGTGGTGTCCAGCAAGTTGCCGCACTGGTGTGGCCATCCTACAATGCTGCGCCGAAAGTCGGCGTGGGGCGCCCCGTTGGCCTGTGAGTTTGCGTCAGTCAGTGGGGGCTGTTTGAGGATCTGACTGCATTGGAAAGCAATGTGATGCTGTGCGTCGCCCCCAAGATGAGGCGGCGTCAGTAGCGGACCGATGTGCGAATAGGCCGAAGGCAGCACAACGCGCCAAGATCCGGATGGCACCGAGGTGGTGTCCAGCAAGTTGCCGCACTGGTGTGGCCATCCTACAATGCTGCGCCGAAAGTCGGCGTGGGGCGCCCCGTTGGCCTGTGAGTTCGCGTCAGTCAGTGGGGGCTGTTTGAGGATCTGACTGCATTGGAAAGCAATGTGATGCTGTGCGTCGCCCCCAAGATGAGGCGGCGTCAGTAGCGGACCGATGTGCGAATAGGCCGAAGGCAGCACAACGCGCCAAGATCCGGATGGCACCGAGGTGGTGTCCAGCAAGTTGCCGCACTGGTGTGGCCATCCTACATTGCTGTGCCGAAAGTCGGCGTGGGGCGCCCCGTTGGCCTGTGAGGTGGCGTCAGTAGCGGACCGATGTGTGAATAGGCCGGAACCAGCACAAGGCGCCAAGATCCGGATGGCACCGAGGTGGTGTCATAGTTGAGAGTTCTGAGAAGCGGGGGGGAGGCGGCGCAAACGAGTCTCTCCCTCCATGTGGAGGCACTTCATCTGCAGTGGGGCGCCGAGATCAGGATGGCACCGAGGTGGTGTCTAGCAAGTTGCCGCACTGGTGTGTGTTGAAAAGATGAAAGATCCTCAGCAAGTCTATGTTACTTCAATGGAGCGCCGTCTAGCTGAGTTTAGCCCGCTCTTGCTGCTACAGCGACAGGCGGCTGCAACAGGACTCTCAAAATGGCGGCCTGTTCTTTGGATTTGGGCCTGGTCCACTAAAATGGCCCTGGGACACCTTAGAACTCGGACGCTCGAATTTTTTTTCCTTTCCTCTACATGCAAAAAAGGTAAATGCCCGGTACGTTACCTGCCTCATCTGCCACGATGTACTCTCCAGAGGAACCGAAAAAATATATAGTTATGGTAATTGTGGCAAATAAATTTCATATGGACAGATGAGTGTTACTCTAATAAATACAGCATATGAACATCATCATAGTCGATGGTTGGTGGAGACATTTTGACTATATCCTGGACCTGCCCGTCCTCGCCCAAAATGGCGCCGGAATAAATGGGACTCGTAACTCCTTGTTGTGTACTGGTTGCACAACCTTGATATCACGAGATACGTATGCAGTTTTGAAGCACATGGCGGGCGGGGACGAGAATTGATTGAATATTTCGACATCCCTATTGATATTAAGTTCTGATGTGTTATTGATTACTGTACTATTGAAAGTTCGAATTAACGTCACCCATGGTACTTGCCCGCAAATGTATATCTAGATAATTTTATTGTAACTGGCCCTGTCGTATTTTAATTATAAAATGTACGTCCACCGATTCCGCAACTGTTAGACACCTTAGTTCTTGCAACCTAATGGCCCGCCCGTTACGTTCCTCTACAGTGTAAATGTCTCCTCATCATATACGATTACAGTTTGCTCCGTGGCCGGCCCACGTGGTTATAGGCCCGTATTTGTATACTGACATTTTCACAATAAAGGTTTTTAAAAGAAAACATGGTAGTAGTATTTACATTGGTAAAGTTTTTAATAATAGTCACTGTTTTCGAATCAGTAAAAGGCAAGTGAAATAAAGCAGTCCAATTACATGAAGGGTAAAAGGTATAATACGCAGGAACGCAGTAAAGATAAATGGTCAAGGGCTGTTGTGTTTTCTACTCCTGCAACATAAAGTGATCGATAAGAATCTGATATTCAGGCGTATCGGCGACTAAGACAGCAGGCCGAGCCTCTTTTGCTCAACGGCTCCGTCATGGGACGAAGAAACGCCCTTTTTCTCGAAAAAGGAATATATTTTACTTGCAGGACAGTTGTAAATTTTCCGGGAAAGTACATTAGCCTGGAACATTATAACATATATGTTTAAGAAAAAATAATGTTCGAAAGTAATAAAAAGTGTAATTTTTAGGTCATATGACCAAGCCTTTCATCATTAGAATAAGAAAAGTAAAATGAACCAATGAAAAGTTTTATTAACAAGTCACATGACCTGTTATGCTTACGTTACGCGCTGCGCGCCGCGCCCCGGATCGCTTCCGGGAAGCTGCGCTTCGCGCATCGGAGCACTTCCGGATGCGCTAACGCGGCGCGTCATATGACGCATTACGCGACAACGCAGGTCCAGAATATAGTCAAAATGTCTCCACCAACCAGCGGTCGGAACACAACCCCTTTCAGCAGGCTAAATAGTTCTGTTAAATGACAACAGAAGGGACAGGCAACAAGAACCATCTGTCAAAGAGGGGAGGGCAAGTTCTTCTCTACCGGGTCACTTTGGGGCGCTACCGGAACTGATCGAATTGGTAGTCAACAGTGTTTCTGGATGTTTCAGACTGAAGCTGGCGTCAGCATGAGAGCACCACCATCTCGTAGCTCCGTCGTGGCCATTCCACGAGCAATCATGGCAGCCGCTCCCCACCAGAAGCCTGCGGGAGTCGGGGGCCCCCAAGACTTTTGTAGAATCTTCAAGGCTGAGGGGACGCTTTCGAGAATGGAGCCCAAGCCCTAGCAGACAAGCGTCCGAGTTCCAAGGTGTCGCAGGGCCAGTTTAGTGGACCACGCCCAAATCTGAAGAGCCGGCCGCCATTTTGAGAGTCCTGTGGCAGCCGCCTATCGCTGCACCGCAAGAGCGGGAGCAACTCAACTACATGGTGAGCGAAACGCTGTAGTCGCAAGAGCGGGCGGTAAACAGCTGAATAGCGGAAGAGGCACAGTGTAGCAAAAGCGGGCGGAATGGCAACTGAAACGGTAAAGGGGCGCCCCACTACAGCGTGTCTTCAGGTCAAACGGATTGTGGGACAAGGTCCAGAATGGCAGAGTCACCAAAAGGCAAAAAGTTCCGCTTAACCCCGGGAGCCGGCCACCTATGTCGGGGGCGATCTCAGGCCACACCAGGGCAACACGACTTGGGGAGGGGGCCGGAGCCAAGCGCCCCCTCCGAGTCCGCGCCATCACACCGTCCCTCGGGGGCCTCCGTCAAGCGTTTCAGGGAGGCACCGCATCACATTGTTTTCAAATGCAGTCACGTCCTCAAAAAGCCCCCACTTACATTGAGAATAGTGAAGCTGTAGCAGGTGCAAATAAGCTTCAGACAGTCTAACAAGCACTCCTCAAAACTTTGAACTATCAGAGTGCATGAGTTTCATGCTCGATCGATTGAGCTAGCCGGATCGGGCAACAAAAAGTATAAAATAGTTATGTAAATAGTTATTTAATAAAATGTTTTACCCTGTTACTTTGCTGGTGTGTTGTATATATTTGTAATATTTGCATAGAGTTTATCGTTATTTTGGGCGGGGTGGGTGGCGGAGCCGAGCTGTCTTGCAGCCATCATGGTGTGGAGTTCAGTTCATCTCACTAGTTTCGTATTTCTCATGAGGGGTTGTTCCTAATGTTTCTATTTTAGCGAGGTCAAAAAGAGATCCCATTAGTGGCCTACTGATTTTGCTCGATCCCTTTTGTTTTTTTACACGATTTTTCACTATCTGCAAAGACTAAACAGAGTATTGCGACTCTGTGCTTGTTTGTAAATAGAGAATGAACCAAAGAGAACCAATTCTAAAACAGTAAATGCTTGGATAACAATCAATCAAATGGAGAGAGAAGCAGGCACGACGGATTACAACGGGGGCAAAGGCCTGCGTTAACTACCCTTCACTATCTGCAAAGAGAGAGTACTCCTAATAGAAATGAGGCGGGCAGCATTCAAAGCAGATCAGTGTGCATAAACACGAAAATGTTTTTACTTACCACGTACTTGACATTCGACAGCTTATGATATTTGCTATTAAAAAACCATTGAAATTCACTGAAAAAACCATAGGTTAGAGACCATATATAGTTAGGAATTAGCATTTAAAAAACCTTGAAAATTCACTGAAAAAACCATAGGTTATAGACCTGTAACAATGCGAGGCGAAGCGCTACCGAGGAGTGGTGGACTCCCGGGAATGACCCTGTTGTGCCTCCTTCATTGCAGACGGACCCCTGGGAGACAGGACTCGCCGAACAGGATGAGGGACCTGGCGCCTTTAAGTGGCCGTTTTCGGAGGAGGAGGAGACCACTCCCCCTACCTACGTCGCAAGGCCCGGACTGGATAAACCCCCGGAAGCAAGATACGAGGGGTGTGACATCACCCCGGAGGAAGAGCAGGCGAGGAGCGGCGTCGGAGAGCGGTTTGAACGGAGCAGAGAAGGAGATTACCAAGAACAGCGAGGGAACCCCGAAGAACATCCCGGAAGAGAAGGAGAAACATACGGAGTGCCTGGAGGCCAACGACCCCGCGAGCCGCCGTGCCACTCTCCCAGGGGAGGAGCGTGGCTGACCCAGGTACGGCAGCGTATGGCAGTGTGGGCGGGAAGGAAGAGCGTGTAATTACTGTACATAGACCCGCGCTTGTATCCCGCGTCTTACCCCTTCCTTCTGTGTTCTTTACCCCGCGATTAACCCTCACCGTATGTATGCCCTTCCACCACGTCACTGACAGTATTATACTCGCACGTTATTCACGGGTGAACTCCTCCCAGCCTCACCTCACACGGCCCCAAAGGTGCACCCCCTCCCAGAGGCCATTGAACTAACGGTGCCCTCTCTGTTGGCTTCCTTTACATGGGCTCCGGAGCGGTGAGCTGCCTCCGGGACCAGCACTTAAGGACCAGCGAGGAAAACCCGAAGACCCAGAAGAGGACGCCCGCGCTGCAAAAACGGATCCCAGCCAATTCGCCAGGGAGAGACTCACGTTTAGGACACGGAGAACTTTGATACTCAATACCAAACGTGTTATCCCAATAAAACCCTCTTTACCTGCAAGACCTGGTGTCCTTCTCCTCCCTGGTTTGCAACCTATTACTTCAGTGTGTCCTGATCCACATCATCCAGTCCCTTTACCGGGTAGCCCTGAGCAGCCGGCCCGGTCTACAGTGGTGTCAGAAGTGGGATCTACTCCCTCGGACAGTGAAACAATGGTGGATCAGGTCATCCAGACCCTTATCGACGGGCAACAGAAGTTGGAGTGGGCCATTAGCCAACAGATCAGCACAGCTGACGCGGATCGGGCCTTGTTCCGCAGCACCATGACTCAACAGATGGACAGTCTACAGAAAGCAGTACAAACTCCAGGGTCCGCTGGCTTGGGGGACCGTAGACCGGCGGGTCCTCACCCAGCCGGGGTAGCATTACAGAAGTACGTCACGGGGGAAGACCCGGACGCCTTCCTGGTTAATTTCGAGCGGGCCGCCCGGGCGTGTGGGTGGCCGGAAGACAAGTGGCCTTTCTTTCTCGCACCCTTGTTGACGGGGGAAGCGCAGACGGCCTACCAGGTTGCAAACCAGGCCGGTACATCCTCCTATGCCGCCATCAAGGAGGTGATACTGGATCACCTTGGGATGGACGCCGAAGCATACTGCATCAGGTTTCGGAAGGAAAAGCGGGTTACAGGGGAAAACCCCAAAACATTGTACTTACGCCTGAAGATGGCCGCAGAGAAATGGTTGCGCCCCGACGACAGGAGCAAAGAGGAAGTCATGACCAGCGTAGTCCTTGAGCAATTCATGGAGGCTCTCCCCTACGGGACCCAAAGATGGCTCAGACAACACCCAGGACTGACCGCAGCCCAGGCCATAGAGATGGCGGCCAACTATACAAGAGCGGCCCCCAGAACATTTCCCTGGGAGACAGAGAAAACCACAAAGACGCCTGTACCACCCCCTAAGACAGAGAAGAAGAAACCCGTCTACGAACCCCTAAAGCCACGTCCTTTCCGACCGGAGGTCGCACCGATGAGGGGTCCCCAGTGCTTTGAATGTGGGGAGTGGGGACACATAGCCCGAATGTGCCCCAGAAAGAAGCCAGTCGAGGAACCCATGGAAGTCGGGTACATACCCAAGGCAGTGCTGTACACCGCCGAAATGGGACCATCATATTACGTAAGAGTGCTGGTGAACCACGCCCCAGTAAAGGCTCTCTTGGATTCCGGGTGCAGGCAATCGGTTATAAGGGAGTCTCTCCTAGTTCCTTCCCAGATAGGGTGGGAGGGTAAGGTACACATCCGGTGTGTCCACGGGGACGTTAAGACATATCCCATCGCACGTATTTCCATCAAACCAGTAGAAGGGGAGCCTTGCACAGTAAGGGTGGGGGTGGTGGCGTCTCTGCCCGAGGAATTGATTCTAGGGGTGGATAATCCACATTTCCTGGCACTGTTTAAAAGGGAGTTAGCCTTTCATCCAGTGGGTGCCTTCTTGTCTGCCGAGCCCTGGGTCATAGACAAGGGATTCAAGTTCGCACAAGCCAACGACCCTGCCCTCTTAAATGCGTGGGAAGCGGCTCACGTGGCACAAACCACGGCCACAGAGCAACGGTACCCCTGCTTCCGTATCAGAGACGATCTGCTATACCGGGAAGGGGAAGAGGGAGACCAGGGACAACTAGTGGTGCCGAAAGACTTCCGCGAACAGATCTTGTTCTTTGCCCATACACATCTAACCGCAGGACACAGTGGGGCCGAAAAGACCACCCGGAATATCCTGCGTCTGTTCTATTGGCCAGGCATATATAAAGAGACAGAGGCCTACTGTCAGCGGTGCGAGGTGTGCCAGAGGAAAAACCTGTCCAAACCCCCGGCAGTACCCTTACAACCCCTGCCCATCATTGGTAATCCCTGGGAACGAGTAGGAATGGACATCATAGGGCCCCTGCCACGCACCACTAGGGGCCACACATACGCCTTGGTGATAGTGGACTATTCCACCCGGTTCCCCGAGGCGTACCCCCTAACCACCCCGACCACCAAGAACGTAGCGGAGAAGCTGGTGGAACTGTTTTCAAGAGTGGGGTTCCCCCGCGAAATATTAACTGACCAGGGGACTCCCTTTGTGTCCCGAATGATGGGAGAGGTGTGCAAGACCCTGAACCTGACCCACATCCGCACTTCCGCTTACCATCCCCAAACGGATGGTTTAGTGGAACGATATAACAGGACCCTAAAATCCACGTTGAAGAAGCTGTTGGGCTCAGAGACCAAGGACTGGGACAAAATGCTCCCCCTAGCACTGTATGTAGTAAGGTCCCAGGTCCAGAGCAGCTTAGGATGTTCCCCGTTCGAGCTGTTGTATGGCCGACAACCGAGATCCCTCCTAGAAATAACCAGAGAAGCCTGGGAAAGGGAAGAGGCACAGGAGCAGCGCTCCCTGCTTGACTACACCCAGCAGTTACGATCCAGACTGGGCAAGTTGAGAGATCTGGCATACTCAAACCTACAGTCGGCCCAGAGCCGCCAAAAGCGATACTATGACAAAGGGAAAAGGAGGAGGGAGCTGAACGTAGGGGACTGGGCTTTGGTGTTACTGCCTACGTCCACACAGAAGTTCCGGAGTGAATGGAAGGGACCGTTCAGGGTCCTGGAGAGATATGGCGGTACGACTTATAAAATGCGGATGTCGCCCAGACGCACGCAATCCTTCCACATAAACCTTCTGAAGAAGTGGCTAGGACCGAGCCCCCAGCCAGCCCACCTAGTATTACCTGAAGAGAGATCCGAGTCCACCCTGGGAAGCCTTCCCGTCAATCCTGACCTCACTGAAGGGGAGAAACAAGCCTTATGGGATGGTCTCCGCCCTTTTTCACGTTTGTTCTCAGACACTCCTGGGTGCACTCACCTAGCAGAACACGAGATACACACGACACCAGGGAGCATAGTCAAACAAAGAGCTTACCGCATCCCTGCTGCGAAAAGAGCAGACGTACGAAAGGAAGTCGCAAGCATGTTGGATCTGGGGGTCATCAGACCATCAAAGAGCAGTTGGTCATCCCCCATAGTCATGGTGCCCAAACCCGACGGGTCTACCCGCTTTTGCATGGACTTTAGGGCTTTGAATGCAGTGTCCACATTCGATGCGTTCCCCATACCCAGGGTCGACGAACTCATCGAGCGAATAGGGGACGCAAGATACATAACAACCCTGGACCTGACAAAAGGGTATTGGCAGGTACCCCTAAGGGAGGGGGACCGACACAAAACCGCCTTTGCCACCGAGGAAGGGTTGTATGAATTCAACGTCCTCCCTTTCGGACTCCACGGGGCACCCGCCACATTCCAGAGGCTAATGAACAGAGTGTTGGCTCCGCATACCAGGTACAGTTCTGTGTATCTTGATGACATCGTCATCTTTAGTCAGTCATGGAAAGAGCACCTAGAACACCTGGCCGCTGTGCTATCCTCCCTGGGAGAGGCTCGTCTACACGTCAATGCCAAGAAATCCCGAGCCGCCTTCCCGAAGGTGAAGTACCTGGGGTTCATGCTGGGGGATGGGGTCATAGCACCCCAAGAGGAGAAGATAAAGGCTATCACCAAAACACCTTTCCCCTCCACGAAAAGAGAGCTAAGAGCCTTCCTGGGCCTGGTGGGGTATTATAGATGGTTCATCCAGAATTTTGCAGACATAGCCACCCCCCTGACGAACCTGCTACAAAAGAACGTCCGAAACGCGCTGCCACTGCCCCCTGCGCAGGAAGCCATGGATGCCTTCCTTCGTTTAAAGAAAGCCATCACCACCAGTCCGGTGCTTATACCCCCTGATTTCGGACGACCCTTTTCCCTTGCTACGGATGCCTCGGAGACGGGCATCGGGGCTGTTCTGTCACAGATAGGGGTGGACAATGCTGAACATCCTGTACTGTACAACAGTAGTAAACTCCACCCCCGGGAACGGAAATATCCCACCGTTGAGAAAGAGTGCTTGGCTATTCGGTGGGCTATTGATAAGCTACGTTACTACCTGGAGGGCAGGGCATTCACGTTGTACTCTGATCATGCCCCTCTGCAGTGGATGCAGAGGAACAGGACTCAGAATGCCCGGATACTTCGGTGGTTCCTCTTCCTCCAACCCTTTGCATTCACAGTGGTCCACAGGAAAGGGAAGGACAACGGGAACGCCGATTTCCTCTCCCGCATGCCGGTTCTCCCCGATCGTGAGAAACCAGGGGGGGTGGAATGTAACAATGCGAGGCTAAGCGCTACCGAGGAGTGGTGGACTCCCGGGAATGACCCTGTTGTGCCTCCTTCATTGCAGACGGACCCCTGGGAGACAGGACTCGCCGAACAGGATGAGGGACCTGGCGCCTTTAAGTGGGCGTTTTCGGAGGAGGAGGAGACCACTCCCCCTACCTACGTCGCAAGGCCCGGACTGGATAAACCCCCGGAAGCAAGATACGAGGGGTGTGACATCACCCCGGAGGAAGAGCAGGCGAGGAGCGGCGTCGGAGAGCGGTTTGAACGGAGCAGAGAAGGAGATTACCAAGAACAGCGAGGGAACCCCGAAGAACATCCCGGAGGAGAAGGAGAAACATACGGAGTGCCTGGAGGCCAACGACCCCGCGAGCCGCCGTGCCACTCTCCCAGGGGAGGAGCATGGCTGACCCAGGTACGGCAGCGTATGGCAGTGTGGGCGGGAAGGAAGAGCGTGTAATTACTGTACATAGACCCGCGCTTGTATCCCGCGTCTTACCCCTTCCTTCTGTGTTCTTTACCCCGCGATTAACCCTCACCGTATGTATGCCCTTCCACCACGTCACTGACAGTATTATACTCGCACGTTATTCACGGGTGAACTCCTCCCAGCCTCACCTCACACGGCCCCAAAGGTGCACCCCCTCCCAGAGGCCATTGAACTAACGGTGCCCTCTCTGTTGGCTTCCTTTACATGGGCTCCGGAGCGGTGAGCTGCCTCCGGGACCAGCACTTAAGGACCAGCGAGGAAAACCCGAAGACCCAGAAGAGGACGCCCGCGCTGCAAAAACGGATCCCAGCCAATTCGCCAGGGAGAGACTCACGTTTAGGACACGGAGAACTTTGATACTCAATACCAAACGTGTTATCCCAATAAAACCCTCTTTACCTGCAAGACCTGGTGTCCTTCTCCTCCCTGGTTTGCAACCTATTACTTCAGTGTGTCCTGATCCACATCATCCAGTCCCTTTACCGGGTAGCCCTGAGCAGCCGGCCCGGTCTACAAGACCATATATAGTTAGGAATTAGCATTTAAAAAACCTTATTTTACTCACACAAAACCATTGAAATTCCATATATAGTTAGTTGCACTAACTATATATCGCGCACCCGCAATCCACTGCTGATGATGTCACATATTACATCATTCATGACATGGTCAGTGACATCACTGATGACATCACTGATGACATCTCAAATGACATCACTGATGACATCACTGATGACATCTCATTTGACATCATTCTTGTGCTAATACGATAAACCTCTTCAGACTCTAATATAACCTTAGATACACTCAGTGTATACAGACACTCACACACTGTCACTCATCCATGGAGTTACTCACACACCTAGTCAGTCATGCAAAGAAACAATCTCACCTCCATTTCCTCAACTATACAGTTATACACACCTTACTTATTCAAACATATACTAACACATATTTACTCTCTTATACAATCCCTGATACAAGTTCACAATGATCCATACAGCCACTCACACATTCAGTGGCTCTCATGCAAGTTATTTATATATGCCAACTCTCACATGTACTGTGTTTTACATATGTACTTACTATGACATGTAGCATTGAGATATCCATTCACTCATCAATACACTCATGCACACAGTCAACCGCCCATGTAGCTTTTTCCACTTGCACTCTTGAACTCATACACCTAGTGAATCAACTGCTCACACATCTATGCACAGAGTCACACACCTCCCAGCCACCCCCACACAAACTCAATCTCCCATACAAATACTTGGGCAACCAATCAATAACACATATAGCCTCTCGTATAGCTAATGATCAACACATGCAGCAGTTTACATCACAACAGACATACTGATGCACACATTCAGACAGTTTAGTCACTAACCCATGCATTTAGTACGACACATTTATTCACTCACTCATACAGTCAGTCACGCACCTACTAAATCCTTCATCCAGACACTTATACATCCACTCATTCTTCAATATATCAAACATATTTAAACTTTACAGAAACACACAGTCACTGGATGATGTTATCAGTGATGTCATTTGAGATGTCATCAGTGATGTCATCAGTGATGTCACTGACCATGTCATG
This sequence comes from Lissotriton helveticus, assembly GCF_964261635.1. NCBI lineage: Eukaryota > Metazoa > Chordata > Amphibia > Caudata > Salamandridae > Lissotriton > Lissotriton helveticus. The sequence goes on from NC_136068.1 coordinate 859,871,271, forward strand.
AATGATGTAATATGTGACATCATCAGCAGTGGATTGCGGGTGCGCGATATATAGTTAGTGCAACTAACTATATATGGAATTTCAATGGTTTTGTGTGAGTAAAATAAGGTTTTTTAAATGCTAATTCCTAACTATATATGGTCTATAACATATGGTTTTTTCAGTGAATATATATATATATATATATATATATATATTTCTTTTTTTTTTTCTTTTTCTTTTTCAAACGCAAACAGAATAAATTCCAAAGGGATGAGCAGGATTATCTTTCAGGCAGGATACTAACATTTGCTAAGAAATTTGATGTTACGCGAAAGAGGTTGGCGCAAGAAAATGGAACAAGAAGCAATGTCGACACAGAAGAATCAGAGGTCGAGCTCTCAGATGGAGAGCAGGTTGTAGCTCCAATATCCAAAAGTAAAGCGCCTGAAAAACCTTTTTTCAACGAGTACCAGGTCATAAAGGAAACTCGCCAGAGACCTCAACAAACAAACCATCCACCTCAGTCAAATCAAAGAGGAAAACGAGGAGGGGCAAGAGGGGCAAGAGGAGGCACACAAAACAGCACCTCACCGAGAATAACACGGAGCATCACAAATCGTTGGAAACAATAACCAAAGATGACAACAATGTGATAAACCTTTCTAAGAGAACACTAACAGACTCTGAAACACAGGTTCTCAAGAAGGGACTAAGCTTCTGCCCAACTAGTGAATTTGACCTGGTCGAGACAAGAATTGATCTTTTCAGATACATACGAAAACTGAAATTTAAGAAAATCTTTTTTTCAAATCCTACAAACGCGGTAATGGGAACGCGTCCGGCTGATACCACGGAATCACTGGAAGAAGGGGATACTAGTCGCCTGGCAGAAATTTTGTTAACTCCAACGCAAGAAGGGAGTTTACAGGATGACCAAGCGAACAATGTATCTGTAACAACACATCAAATCAGAGAACCAAGCAATTTGAAAAATAAATCAAGGAAACTGCCAATCTCTGCTCATGATGCAATAGATGTTTTCAATGAGGCGATATTAATGGATATGGAGACAATGGAAAAAAACAGGATGGATATGAGGACATCAAATATCTCAAGAAAAGAGTGGGAGGCAATCAAATCCCTGAAAAATGATCCAACAATTGAGATAAAGCCATCTGACAAAGGTGGAAATATTGTAATTATAAATAAGGAGGACTATGAACAAGAGGCACTAAAACAACTGAAGGACACTAAGTGCTATGTCACCATCAAAAGAGTGGAGTATGTGAACAGCATTACAAAATATCATTCTATGCTGGACGAATGGAGGAATGATGGTATGCTAAGTATGGAAGAACTCACATTTCTCAAATGTGATGCCCCTATTTTACCCACCTTTTACCCTCTCCCTAAGATCCACAAAAACGGCAAGAGACCACCAGGGCGTCCAATTGTATCCTCAATTGGAAGTCTCTTAGAAAACACTTCCCGTTTCATTGACTATTTCCTTTCTCCGATTGTCAAAGATTTACCCTCATACGTTAGGGACACTCAAGATTTTCTCCTATTAATGGACAACATCTCTTGGGAACTGGACATGCTTTTAATCACACTAGACGTAACGAATTTATACACTTGTATAAAACATGAACATGGTCTAGCAGCTACCAAGTGGTTCCTTGATATGAAACCAGATAAATATCGCACACATAGTAGCATGATATGTTTCTGTTTATACAATAACATGTTTCTTTTTGCAGGACAAATATACAAACAAATAAGGGGTACTTCCATGGGCTCGTGCTTCTCCCCCAGCTACACAAATCTCTTTGTGGGCTGGTGGGAGAAGCACGAGGCATGGGGAGGAACTAATGAGATGTGGAATGATAATTTACTGTTATGGACTAGGTACATAGATGACCTTTTTATAGTGTGGCGAGGTGATCAATCTTCCGCTGAGACATATATTGCGGCACTTAATGAAAACCAGTGGAATTTGAAATTTACTAGCACGATAAGTACCACCAATGTGTTTTATCTTGACTTGGAGGTTTTTGTACACAATGAAAGACTACATACACGGCTTTATAGGAAGCCTACAGCGGGCAATGCCGTATTACATGCGGCGAGTTATCATCCTAGGAGCCTTGTAAAAAATGTCCCCTATGGGGAACTCCTACGATTAAAAAGAAATTGCTCAACTGTTGATGATTTCACAAAAGCAAAAATTGAGGCAGGAAAACGCTTCAAAGACAGGGGCTATTCTAACAACCTATTCAAAGAAGCAGTTGAGAAATCATCGTCTGTAAATAGGAGGGATCTCCTAGTAGTCAAAAATAAACCCCAACAGGATGATAATGTGAGAATGATCACCACTTTTAATAACAAATCGGGTGATCTAGTACGAAGCTTTCAAAAAAACTGGCACATCTTGACCACGGATAACATCTTAAGGAAACAGTTGACAGATAGGCCCTTAATTACCTATCGCCGCTGTCAATCTCTATCAGATCATCTAGTCCATAGCCATTTCATTTCCAAACCCCCGCCTGCACCTTTAATGAAAACGAAGGGTTTTTTTCCTTGCTTAAGGTGCAAAGCCTGCAAAAATAGTAAAAATCGGGTGATCTAGTACGAAGCTTTCAAAAAAACTGGCACATCTTGACCACGGATAACATCTTAACGAAACAGTTGACAGATAGGCCCTTAATTACCTATCGCCGCTGTCAATCTCTATCAGATCATCTAGTCCATAGCCATTTCATTTCCAAACCCCCGCCTGCACCTTTAACGAAAACGAAGGTTTTTTTTTCCTTGCTTAAGGTGCAAAGCCTGCAAAAATAGTAAAAAAGTTTTGGAATTCCCAGGCAGAACAGGTGAAAATCGACCTTATAGAAAAATCAAACATCTACTTAATTGCAACTCTGACCACACGATCTATTGCCTCGAGTGTCCATTCAAGAAAAGATATATCGGTAGTACTATAAATGCTACTAAGCTAAGAATTTTAGAACATATGCGAGCAATAACAAACAAGGATAAGAATTATCCGGTTGCTCGTCACTTTGCCCTACACCACCAGAGCAACAGAGATCTGCTCAGTTTCTACTGCATGGACCAAATCTTAAAAACAGAAAGAGGCGGGAACAGAGAAAAAGCACTCCGAATTTTGGAGTCGAAATACATTATTGATCTCAAAACAACAACACCTTGGGGTCTGAATAATGATGAGGAGATGTGGGTTCACCTGTAGAATCCATATAAATAGGGGAATTCAGAACCAGGGAACAGAGCTTATGCCAAAAACGGCTGTTGTATATATTTTTCAGAAAACGTTAAAAGAGATGATTAGGCGTCAAGACAATGTTGCCCAATGAGGCGTTGCAGCTGACTAAAATCAGAAGAAACAGTAAACATAGCCCATACAGGGCAAAAAGACCAAAAAAGAAAAAACAGTAGTAGTTGACTTAGGGGGATTCACCCCATAAAAGTAAAATGATGTTGACAGAAAAGGCAAAATAAGTCGCTACAAAAAATGAAATTTCATGTGATGCAAGTAAAAATGAAGTATGTACATATATGAAATTATTATGATGTTAATGCTGTGTAATTTTATTATGCACTTTATGCACTTTATATTCTTAGCCATAGTAAAGCAATAGAAATGTGTGTTGACATGTGTACTTTAAGATGACCGCCCCAATCCTTGGCGTGCATTGTCCACTTTCTATGTTGATGTAAATAGTAGAGTTTGGCGGGCTTTAAAATGGCTTTGTAATCTGAGCACTAATTGACACTGACAAAGCTTTTCATAGCGAAACGCGTCTGTCTGGGGTGAGGGGGGTTTGCAGAATAAAATTCTTGATACCGGATTTCCAGCGTGCTTGCCGTTTTTCTGACGAAGGAAAGTCAGATTGTGTTTAAATATATATATATCTATATATATATATATATATATATATAGATATATATATATATATATCTATATATATATATATATATATATATATATATAAATCCAACCTTGCCTTGCTGCTTCAATGACCTTGAAAAGACCAGCACGGACCCAAGAAATTTTCAGTGCATTATTTTATTTTGCCGATGCCGCCATGGCGCGTTTCGGGAGATCCCTCCTTTGATCACATGACATCTCAGTGATTTTGCGTGCCCTTTTTAAAGTGCTAGTGCAGACATGACATAATAGACATAGAGAAAATACTTTTCACTTATATGTCTTTTCCATTCCTTCGATTTTAGCATAAATGCATAATTTTCCATCACCAGTGATAGTGTAAATACAACAATCCTATTTCCACATGAGCAAGACTGTTATCCAAACAAAGTGACCTGTGCTTAGTTCTTTTAAATAAGTAGTTTAAAGGACAATGGGACACTCATTTTAAATTATCATTTCGACAAGGATCGATTCAGTAAAAACCATTATTAATAACTAGAAATATTCAATATTTTCTATACAATAATCCTTAAAATCATTTCCTAAATCGATAAAATGTATAAATAGTAATGTCCTAAAATCCTCCTCACTAATTAAAAGAACAATAACAGTGGAAAAAATGAATGAATAGAATATTTCATACGTATTTTTGTTAAACATCCAATTATTCGGGCTCTGTTCTCAATTCTACTTCAACCAATATATATATATATATAAATAGTTAAATATCCTTGCACCATAAATTGTGATCATCTATCAAAATTAGATAAATATACATACTATCATCATCATATATATACACATAAGTTGAAAAACAGTTAAAAAGAATTCATTGCAGGAAGGTATACAGATCCTCTGTGTTATTCAAACCCCTAGGGTGCTTGTAATCAAATCTTAATATGTATGATGTTTCTAGACTCCTTAGTTTAGCTTCCCTATTCCCACCTCTCTTAGTAGGAAGTATGGCATCTATCACAAAGTATTTTAAATATATATATATATATATATATATATATATACACTTCATCCAGCCCCCACAGAATCATCCACAGAATCATCCAAGGAAGGAGGCACGGACTGGAGGTAGTCAGGATTCGGCATCTGTTTATTCTCTCAGGTCATATTTGTACCAAAGAGAGAGTAAGGGTATTTTTTAGGTACCTCCTCCTTAAACCCCTAGGTTAATATTAGAAAAACAATGACAGGAGTAGTCACCAAGACGTAAAAACATTAGTAGTTTCAGAGTGGATAAGAGATGAATGAGTAACAAAGAGAAAAGAAAAAAGGAATCTTTTCTTTTCTAAGAAACCCCTCAGTCACCGACCTGGTCGGTGACATGCTTCATCATCGGGGCCCACCCAGTGGCCGAGTGCCACTTAGGTGTGCTACGACGCCTGCAACTGCAGCGGAGCTCGTTATTTTGTGTGTAGTGAGGGGTGAAACTAAAGGTATTAGTGAAGTGATTTAAAAGGTAAACATCAGATACTCCTTTAGAAATATTTATTCTGGAGTCCGTGTAACCAAATTAAAAACTAGTGTGATACTGCTCATGGTACTATTGGCCATATGGTATCTGAAAGAGATTTTAAAAAATGTGGTCGACATGTTTCAACCTGTTTTAATTGTAGGTTTTCTTCAGGACCAGGATACAAGGGACGAGAGGTCTGCACACGCTAAGGTGCACCCTTCTCAAACCCTACAATGCAACTACCGTGTACTCACGGTTGTCGTTCTATATACAGCCTTCTGTGTAAGAACCTGAAACAGAAACACAAACACACGTAACATGATGATAGCAAAAGAAAAGAAAAGATTCCTTTTTTCTTTTCTCTTTGTTACTCATTCATCTCTTATCCGCTCTGAAACTACTAATGTTTATATTCTCTCAGGTCACCCTCAATATATATGTTTCGATTTTCCTGCTTGCACAGACTTGCAAAAAGTGAAACAGACTCCAAGTCCTTCATGCAGATTTATTTCAGTGGTCAAATGCCGCCATGACACGTTTTGGGATCGGAAGCCCTTTTTCACATGACATTCAATGCATTTTTACCCACATTCAAAGTTACAGTGCAGTAGACGACAGAAACAATAAACTTGCATTTCCTGAGTCTTTCTTATAACAGCATAATGCATGTTAAAATTCATTCAGAAAAGTGGCATAATCATTATTCGTATATGCTATTCCAAATTGATGATTTCAACTTAACTGTTTAAATACAGGATAATAATATTATAAATTCTGGCGCACAGATATAATAAATATTTAAAAGCCAAGCTGATATTGGTTCAGGCCCATAAATACGATAAGTACTTAAAAGCCAAAATTGGTCATTGGTAAAACATATATATGTTTGTATATTTAAAACCAATGTATCTCAACTACTAAAAAGTATTGTCACATATATCCTATCAATATACTCAAACAGTTGAAAACAGTTGTCTAAAACATTGCAAATAAACAGTGTTAAAAGATATATGAAATATAAAGTGCCTAAGTGCTGAATAATATTAACACAATTAAAGTGATACAGGGCTTGTTGTTTACTCAAAACAATTTTTTTTCTTTTATATTTTTTCAGTGGAAAAAGCTATAGAGGTTGCGCGTGACATAAAAACATAGATAATTAACTTCCTTTCATTTGGGATAATCCTATAAGTTTTTATTTTTGAACAGTTAACTATCGATGTAAACTGTAAAAAGTGTTTATGCACTTATATTTACAGTAGTGCCAGATATTGTTGCTGAAATGGTCACTCAGTCTGACTTGTTAGAGCCATGTATATAGATCCTCTGTGGTGTTGAGGCCATTGGTTATCATACTATCAAACTCTACGATGTAATGAGTTTGAAGTTCTCAGGTGTGCCTTTCTCTTGCCACCTCGTCTTGGGGATGGTATAGAATCCACAACAAAATACTTTAGACATGATATTTGATTGTTGTGGACTTCCCTGAAATGGCAGGCCACTGGATAACTTGAGTCAAAATTGGTGATGGCTCTCATATGTTGGAGGACTCTCTAGTAGACTGGCAGTTTAGTACTGACAAAGTTCTTTAGTCCACAGGAGCACTCCAACACATAGATGGCGTACTCAGTTTTGCAGGTGAAGGTCTTGGTAATTGGAATGGGAGTTGTCCCAAACGGGGTGCAGTATGAATTTCTATTAATGCCTAACTTGCAAGCTTTACAAGTCTGACATTTTCTAAAACCTTTTTGTCCTGAAAGCCAGTTTTTATTGGTAACAATCTCGGGGCTGCTCTTTACTAAATAATCACTAGTTGAGGTTGCCCTTCTGTATGTAACAATAGGATTTTTGGGGATTAGTTCTCCCATTGATGAATCGTTGCATATTATATGCTAGTTTTTCCTTATAATACGGCATATATCCTCTCCCTGTCTACTGTACGTCCAAATGAGTCTAGGATTGCTTACTTCTGTAGTAGGCTTAAGACTAGGTTTTGAGTTGGTTTTGGACAAAAGGTCTTCCCTGCTTAGTTGGTTGGTTTTGTGAATTGCTGCATCTATGGTTGCGGAGGAGTACTCTCTGGCTAAGAAACATTCCTTGCATTCATTTTGTGCCTGCCTGAGATCTTCCTCTCTACTGCACAACCTACGCATACAACGCATTTCCCCATACGGGATGCTGTTTATTATATGCTTAGGATTGAAACTGGATGCGTGCAGTAGGGTGTTTCCTGCCATGGGTTCACAGAATAGACATGTTTCCAAGTGGTTGTTGGCAACCAATACCTCCACATCTAGGAAAAAGACAGATTGATCACTAACACCACATTTCCTCCTTTGTCCAAGTTCCTTATGACAAGAGAGTCATTTGATTATAATTTTTGAATCAGTTGATGGTATTGGTGTTGGTGTGCTTTTTGATGTTTAGATGTTGCCTGTATTTTGTGTTTTAATTTCTTTATTTCCACCAAAATGTTTTCATTAAAAGTATCTATGTAGTACCTTGGTAGAATCGGGACAAAGGTTGATTTCGGTTTGAAGCTAGTTTTGCTTATAGCATTGAGTTGGATTGCTTGGTTCACCAAGATTTGATCTATTGTTTGTGTGTCAAGTGTTGGTGACACATCATCCTGTAGGGCCTGCATGTCGCAAATTAAATTCACATCAGATACCAACAGAGGATGTGCATTGTCCTGAATGGTTGGACTTAGAGTAGATGATTCTGTATGTGCTGGTCTCAAACTGTGACATTTTTTCAGTTTCAGTTTTCTTATATATTTGTAGACATCCACCCTAGTCTGTGTGTAATCAAAGTTCGACTCAGGGCAGTACGATAAACCCAATGAAAGGAGTTGTTTCTCTGCCTCACTTAGATTGACTTGTGAGAGATTGATTATTGTATTGGAATTTTGCTACTTCCGCCAATTTCTTCTCGTCGGTTTTTTGTTGTTGAGAATTGGTGGAGGACATGAGATTTAGCTTGCGCCTTGCTCTGCGCCTCTCCTGGCATTTGATGTTCCTCCTTTGCTTCCTCTGGTGTTTGTCACCCTGGGGCGTAGGGTTAGACGCCATTCCTGTTTTTAAACAGAATTCAGTCAAACTTATCAACATCTTGTTATGATTGCGAAGTTGAATAGATCGCTATCCAGAAAGTGCTGTAGTGCTCTCAAACCATCCTTGTGGTGTATACTAGTGTATAAATTAGATACATCTATAGTTATAAGAAGTTAGATGATTCTGTATGTGCTGGTCTCAAACTGTGAAATGTTTTCAGTTTCAGTTTTCTTATATATTTGTAGACATCCACCCTAGTCTGTGTGTAATCAAAGTTCGCCTCAGGGCAGTACGATAAACCCAATGAAAGGAGTTGTTTTTCTGCCTCACTCAGATTGGCTTGTGAGAGATTGATTATTGTATTGGGATTTTGCTACTTCCGCAAATTTCTTCTCGTCGGTTATTTTGTCACTGATAATTGGGGGAGGACATGAGATATACCTTGCGCCTTGCTCTACGCCTCTCATGGCATTTGATGTTCCTCCTTTGCTTCCTCTGGTGTGTGTCACCCTGGGGCGTAGGGTTAGACGCCGTTCCTCTTGTAAATAAATGCTTTCATCTCAGATAGTGTGTACCACTCTTTGAGTGGCGTTGTCAGATGTAGCTGCTGGTTGTTCCGCATCGGATTCACTTTCTATAGCTGAGCTTAAGTCTGACATCGAAGATGCTGTGGGGATCTCATTACTATTGACTCCTCTCTTTTAACGGTTTAAAGTAAAACGGACTGCCTTAGGGACGGATTTAACTGCCTCGTATTTTTCGAGCAAATGTAAAAATCTGTCCCTTTTTATAGTCCCCTTTGTCTCGCTGAAACTTACAGGCTTTGCGCCTTTTAATTATATCCTCCTCTTTTTTTATGCGTGCCATAATTTCTTCTCTTAGTTTAGATGGATTTGAACCATTTTCCAAAAGAGCAATTTGTTCATTGATTTTTTCAATTTTATGTTGTAAATCAATTCTGTCTATGTCAGCATATTTGATGAGAATGCACATTAGATTTTTAGATGCCTCCAAATTTCTTTCAGCCCACTCCCGCAGCATACTTGGGTTTGGATTTTCGTAGCTCGGGGCGTGCATGATTCGAAGCCCATGTGGGATTCTTCCAACTTCTAAATACTTGGACAGAGATTTGTGCTCCCACCATTTAGCCTGCTCACTTTTGCTGAGTTTCTCCAATTGTTCATACAGTTCTTTTAATGACGAAAGCTGTTGTGTACTTATGTCAGTCTTTTGTGCAGTTGATTGTGCACTTGGACACTTGGTGAACATTTCATTCGCCGCTTCCTCTCTAGATCGTAACATGTCGGCAGACATTTCTTTAGCACTTTGGTATTCACGGCCAAGCTGCGCAATTAGTCACTTGGCTACACACCCCTCTCCGGACACTCTCGGCATCTCCTACCTTCACACGGCGATTTCCCAGATGCAGGTGCGTCCTTTGACACGACCACTTCCTCTGCGTCGCTGTCAGCAGGTTGTTTGGCCATCCGGGGGTTACAGGACCATTTCCTTACGGAACCTTAGTACTTCCGGTTCAACTAACCAAATTCGGCTTGCCGTCCCTTTACCCTGAGCGAGAGGGGGTCCATTGTTCCAAGTAAGCTGCCTTGCAAGTTATGTTTCGATTTTCCTGCTTGCAGCCCTTACTCCACAGACTTGCAAAAAGTGAAACGGACTCCAATTCCTTCATGCAGATTTATTTCAGTGCTCAAATGCCGCCATGACGCGTTTCGGGCTCGGAAGCCCTTGATTACATGACATGTCGATGCATTTTTCCCCGCATTTTTAAGTAACAGTGCAGTAGACGGCAGAAACAACAGACTTGCATTTCCTGAGTCTTTCTGACAACAGCATAATGCATGTTAAAATTCATTCAGAAAAGTGGCATAATCATTATTCGTATATGCTATTCCATATTGATGATTTCACTGAAAAAAAAACACAGGTTTCAGGGACGTTATAGTTAGTTGGACATTTCACTTGTACAAAACTAGAGAAATTCGGCAGTTATACTTAGTTGAGCTAGCTATAACTTGTGCCCCCGTAATGCACTGCTGATGACATCACATATTAAATTTTTTAAATGCTAATTTCTAACTATGCCTACATAAAAAGGACATGTGCAGAAAGAGGAAGAAAGGCGCGGAAAGAAGCAAGAGAAGTGCAGAAAGAGGCAAGAGAGGTGCAGAAAGAGGAAGAAAGGTGCAGAAAGAAGCAAGAGATGTGCAGAAAGAACCAACAGAGGTGCAGAAAGAGGCCTACTTAGACTGTACCTTACAACAGACTCATACAAAGTGCCCTAATCACGAATCCTTCTCCTTAGACCTATTAAACCTCACTTTTCTCTTGAAGGTTCACGATCATCCGACTGCTCAGAATTTTAGGCCTATCTTTGCTTTTACCTAGTATAATGTTAAATGAAAATAAACATACAAACACTTGAATACCCGTGTGTCAAACAGCATACTCTGTAAATTAGTGTGAAAAAAGTATATGCATTTCTTTCTGCTCACAATACAAGGCACATGGGTATTCAATAGTATATTCTAGGGGCTCGGAAACACATATATACATAAGACATATCTGCCTGTTCAACCGAATGACAGAGCAGAACTAAGAAGATTAGACCACCTATAAGAGAAGCTATCCACTTTTTAAGCTATCATCTTCAGATACGTAACACATGTGAGTATAAAAGCAAGTAAACATATACCTCAGTCATGAGAGCATGCAGCCCTTTAAACTTGACTGCTTACACTTTCCATTTGAATATAGAAATAGGTGAGGGAAGTACAGACAGGAGCAAGAGAATTGCACAAAAACAAGAGAGGTGCAGAAAGAGTAAGAAATGTGCAGAAAGAGGCAAAATAAGTGCAGAAAGAGGCATGGGAGGAGCTGAAAGAGGCAAGAGAGGAGCTGAAAGAGGCAAGAGAAAAGCTGAAAGAGGCAAGAGAAGAGCTGAAAGAGGCAAGAGAGGAGCTGAAAGAGGCAAGAGAGGAGCTTAAAGAGGCAAGAGAGGTGCAGAAAGAGGCAAGAGAAGTGCAGAAAGAAGCAACAGAGGTGCAGAAGGAGACAAGAGAACTGCAGAAAGAGGCAAGAGAGTTGCAGAAAAAAGCAAGAGAGGTGCAAAAAAGGGAACAGGGTGGCGAAAGAGGCAAGAGAGGCAAAGAAAGGTGCAGAAAGAGGCAAGAGGGGTGCAGAAAGAAGCAACAGAAGTGCAGAAAAAAGCAAGAGAATTACAGAAAGAAGCAGCAGAGGTGCAGAAAAAGGCAAGAATGGTACAGAAAGGCAAGAGAAGTGCAGAAAGAAGCCACAGTGGTGCAGAAAGAGGCAAGATAGGTATAGAAAGAGGGGTATCGAAAAAGGGAAGAGGGGTGCAGAAAGAGGCAAGAGGGGTACAGAAAGAAGCAAGAGCCATGCAGAAAGAAGCAACAGAGGCGCTGAAATAGGCAAGAGGGGTGCTAACGTTTTCAAGAGAGGTGCAGAAAGAAGCAGGAGCAGTGCAGAAAGAACTAGCACAGGTGCAGAAATAGACAAGAGGGATGTATAAAGATGCAAGAAAAGTTCAGAAAGAAGCAACAGAGGTGCAGAAGGAGGCAAGAGAACTAAAGAAAGAGGCACAAGAGTTGTAGAAAGAGGCAAGAGAGGTACACAAAGAGGGAAGAAGGGTGCAGAAAGAGGCAAGAAGGGTGCAGAAAGAGGCAAGAGGGGTGCAGAAAGAAGCAAGAGAGGTATAGAAAGAAACAGAAGAAGTGCAGAAAGAAGCAACAGAGGTGTAGAAAGAGGCAAGAAAAGTGCAGAAAGAAGCAAGAGAGTTACATAAAGAGGCTAATGTGGTGAAGAAAGAGGGAACAGGGGTGCAGACAGAGGGAAGAGAGGTACAGAAAGAACCAATAGAGGTGCAGAAAGAGGCAAGAGGGGTGCAGAAAGAGGCAAGAGGGGTGCAGAAAGAGGCAAAAGGGGCGCAGAAAGAGGCAACAGAGGTGCAGAAAGAAGCGAGAGTGCTTGCACACCATTAGTACCAATTTAACACGCACATTTAGCAAAAAGTAAAGGGTGACCATCTAGGCTTACGAAGGACATTGCACCATGCTGTAACACTTGTCGCTGCATTTTTGGTAATGTTTGAGCCATTTGAGCTAGAAACAAGGCCCCCCTTCCCTGGGCCACTATTAGTCACATGTCCCCCCTCCCCCGGGCCATTTCTGGCCCCGGGGACCCCAACCCCCGGGGCCGGCCCTCACATTGGGGACCGCGGGGGGAGCCCCAATGCCCCCAGGTCCCAAACGGCTCCCTGACTCCTGCATGAGCCGGCATTGCTTTTGGACAAAGGGAGCTGCTGACATTGCAGCTCCCCTTGCTCAAAATCAATATGCTTCACTTCATGCAAGCGAAGCTTAGTTTGCAATGAAAGGGCGGGTGCCGTGCTCCCGCCCTCTAAGTGCAAACTGCAATGTTATAGGGTTGGGACCCCAGGACATTGCCTGTGGATAGTGGTCCTCAGGGCCATGGAGGGCTCCAGGAGGGGGGCCATGCGGGCCCCCTTCCAACATGAATATAACCATGGGGAGGTAGTGATCCCCAGGGCTTGGGGGGGCCACGAGCCCCCCTCAATACTGAAGAAAGCCCAGGGGAGGTGGTGGGAGCTGCGGTTTGGGGGGACTGCAAGGCCCCCATCCAGAATTAAGAAAGCTCCGGGAAGTTGGCGGTCCCCGGGACTTGGTGGGCCTTTAAGGCCCCACCCATTAATGAAGAAAGCCCCGGAGGTGGTGGTCCCCAGGGTTTGGGGGGACCCGTGAGACTCCCCTACTATAATTAATAAAGCCCAGGGAGGTGGCGGTCCCCGAGGCTGCGGGGACAACATTAATTTAACATTGCCCCTGAGACCTGGCCCACCCAGGGGCTCAAAGAATCGAAGCGCGGGAGCCCGCACTTTTTTTTCTGCCGGATTTGCGCACCCAGCGCAAATTCTTCCTAAAATATTTTTTTTAAATGCTTTTTTGGGCCCTGGGGGTCCTTGTGGAACCCCCTAGGCAGGCCTAGGGGTCAGGGTGTTTCTACTCTGCCCCTTTTTTTAAAATCTTTTTTTTACTGTTTTCTTGTGACTGTTTTACCATGTCACAAGGTGGCTGCCAACACTTCCTGGTTTGGAGTGTTGACAGCCAATCAAAATAAAGCGCGTGCTCGGGAGGGTTAAGAACCCTCCTCGGCCACCAGATATCAATATTATTATTTTTTGAATTTCTCAGGAACTACTGAACGGATTTACACCGGTTAAAAGAAAGGTTGTTTACTGAACCAAGAGCTACCTTTTTGACAAATGTGGTGTAATTCCGTTCAGCAGTTCAGTTTGTAGCTTTGTCTAAAGATCCTATGGAAATTAACATGGAGAAAATGTGTTTTGGGACCCACCTTTTTTCTCGGTCCCCACTTGACAAATCACCCCGAAACGTTCAAGACAAGAACTGACCTGAGTGAACCATTAGTTTTGACCGATTCGTCAAACGGCGCCAAAGATGTTGGCAAAAGAAAAAACGCTTTTTGAATATATATATATATATATATATATATATATTCACTGAAAAAAACATAGGTTATAGACCATATATAGTTAGGAATTAGCATTTACAAAACCTTGAAAATTAACTTAAAAAACCATAGGTTATAGACCATATATAGTTAGGAATTAGCATTTACAAAACCTTATTTTACTCACACAAAACCATTGAAATTCGCATATATAGTTAGTTGCACTAACTATATATCGCGCACCCGCAATCCACTGCTGATCATGTCACATATTACATCATTCATGACATGGTCAGTGACATCACTGATGACATCTCAAATGACATCACTGATGACATCACTGATGACATCTCAAATGACATCACTGATGACATCACTGATGACATCTCAAATGACATCACTGATGACACCACTGATGACATCACTGATGACATCTCAAATGACATCACTGATGACATCACTGATGACATCTCAAATGACATCACTGATGACATCACTGATGACATCTCATTTGACATTACTGATCACATCACTGATGACATCATTCATGTGATAATACGATGCACCTCTTCAGACTCTAATATAACCTTAGATACACTCAGTGTAAACAGACACTCACAGACTGTCACTCATCCATGGAGTTACTCACACACCTAGTCAGTCATGCAAAGAATCAATCACACCTCCATTTCCTCAACTATACAGTTATACACACCTTACTTATTCAAAGATATACTAACACATATTTACTCTCTTATACAATCCCTGATACAAGTTCACAATGATCCATACAGCCACTCACACATTCACTGGCTCTTATGCACAGTTATTTATATATGTCAAATCTCACATGTACTGTGTTTTACATATGTACTTACTTTGACATGTAGCACTGAGATATCCATTCACTCACCAATACACTCATGCACACAGTCAACCGCCCATACAGCTGTTTCCACATGCACTTTTGAACCCATACATCAAGTGAATCAACTACTCACACATCTATGCACAGAGTCATACACCTCCCAGCCACCCACACACACACTCAGTCTCCCATACAAATACTTGGGCAACCAATCAATAACCCATATAGTTACTCATATAGCTACTGATCAATACATGCAGCAGTTTACAGAACAACAGACATAATGATGCACAAATTAAGACAGTTTAGTCACTAACCCATGCACTCAGTGAGACACATTTAATCACTCACTCATACAGTCAGTCATGCACCTACTAAATCCTTCACCCAGACACTTATACATCCACTCATTCTTCAATATGTAAGACATATTTTAACTTTACAGAAACATACAGTCACTGGATGTTGTCATCAGTGATGTCATCAGTGATGTCATTTGAGATGTCATCAGTGATGTCATCAGTGATGTCACTGACCATGTCATGAATGATGTAATATGTGACATGATCAGCAGTCGATTGCGGGTGCGCGATATATAGTTAGTGCAACTAACTATATATGCGAATTTCAATGGTTTTGTGTGAGTAAAATAAGGTTTTGTAAATGCTAATTCCTAACTATATATGGTCTATAACCTATGGTTTTCTCAGTGAATTTTCAAGGTTTTGTAAATGCTAATTCCTAACTATATATGGTCTATAACCTATGGTTTTTTCAGTGAATTTCAATGGTTTTTTAATAGCAAATATCAAAAGCTGTAAAATGTATTCTTCTTTTAAAGGAAAAATATATTTTATATGTTTTTAATATAATTTTTTTATGTATATAAATTTTTTGAGGGAACGAATTTATCAACTATCATGCTGAAGAAGAGTGTGGGGAAAAAAAACCAAAGAGGAGGACTAAGAGGAAAGAACAATCAGTTCAAAAATACAATTGCTTTAAAGCATGAAGTGCTTTTCCACACATTTACATTTAAATAACCCATATTAGAACATACAAAATATCTACAGAGGAGACGGTGTACATTGAATTTTAGACTCTTCATTGGTACCTACATGTTGGTACTTACATCACCCACACAACACAACAACCGGGACGCTGTCACAGATATATATATTTTTTTGAACGTTAATTTCTCAAAATCCACTGGAGCACATATCTTGAGACCTAGCAAAGGCACATCGGGCAAACAGTCTCTACATTTTTGCCAAGTTTCATAGAAATCCATTCAGCCGTTCGAGCTAAAAGTGAGTCCAACCGCCCTATGGAAAACTCAATGTTAAAAACACGTTTTGGGACCCCCCTTTTTTCTCGGCCCCCGCTTGACGAAACCCCCCAAACTTTCAGGGGACGCTCAGAAACAAAATGTGCCATTTTCCTGAAAATTTCAGCCAATTCCGTCCATCAACGCCAAAGTTATTCAACATAGAATTTTCAGAAATCCCTATTCAAAAAAATCCTAACTATATATACCTACTGGCGACTGCCAGTAGGTAATATATATATATATATATATATATATATATATATATATATATATATATATATATATATATATATATATATATATATATATATATATATATATATATATATATATATATGTATATATAACATTTCTATGGCAAAATGAAACCCCTCATTTTGTTCCTTTTCAAATTAAATGTATTAAGTGTTACCACTTTATTCCAATCAAGATGACTTCAGGTGTGCCATACTTTTGTCATAAGTAAGACTGTTAGCGTTCTAGTTGTTCTTTAGAACACTCTGGGACATTCTGTCATTGGGCTATAGTTGGGCTACATCTGGCTGATATTTGGCCTACATTTGTTTTTTTTTGTCTCTGGTGGCCATCTTTGGGCTACATTGGGCTACATTGGGCTACATTGGGCTACATTTGGGCTCTAACATATATAGCCCAATGTAGCCCAATATATATTTTTCAAAGTTAATTTTCATAAAAACCACTGGAGCATATATCTTGAGACATAGCAAAGGCACATCGGGCTACCAGTCCCTACAATTTTGCCAAGTTTTGTGGAAATCCATTCAGCTGTTCGCGCTAAAAGTGAGTCCAACCGCCCTATGGAAAACTCAATGTTAAAAACACGTTTTGGGACCCCCCTTTTTTCTCGGCCCCCGCTTGACGAAACCCCCCCAAACTTTCAGGGGACGCTCAGAAACAAAATGTGCCATTTTCCTGAATATTTCACCAAACTCCGACCATCAACGCCAAAGTTATTCAACATAGAATTTTCAGAAATCCCTATTCAAAAAAATCCTAACTATATATACCTACTGGCGACTGCCAGTAGGTAATATATATGCATATATCACTCAGTTTTTTGCGTGCATACACAAAAGGTACTAAACGACAATACTCCAAAGATACCCTCTGTTATTTTAATGTCAGAACAGTGCCTCCAGCAACACTCATCAACGCGTTTAGCGGCACACGCCGCTTTCTCACTTGGAAAAAACGGAGCGGGGAGTGTGCAGGACCTTTTGTGTATGCACTCAAAAAAAACGGAGTGATTTGAAAGCAGCAAGGCTCTGCTGCACCTGTAACGCACCGCCAGAAGAGCGCTTGGGAGTCCTGACAGGGCTAATTATCTTGGAGATATATATATATATATATATATATATATATATATATATATATATATATATATATATATATATATATATATATATATATATATATATATATATATATATATATACATATATATATATGTATGTATATATCAGCAAACATTTCTTCAAGGAAGGAAATCGGAGGCCAGAGGGGGTATCAGGAATTGCAGCAAGTTTTATTCACCAAGTGTACAGCGCGGCGCATGCATTTCGGCTCAGTCTGCCTTCTTCAGCGCCCTGCGCTGTAGTGAGTTCTGCAAAATTGTGCTCCTCCCTGTAAAATACTGGCTCACACCCAGTGTGCCCCTTCCCTTGATGCAGTCGGCACACCTGATGAAGTTCGTGGCAAATGAAGGAACTTCAACTCCCATCAGGCACTGTGGCGGCGAGCTGGGTAGGTGGCGTAGGGGGGTGACAATAGACAGTAGGTCTGTGTAAGCACTCTGGAGGGCGGGATAGGTTGCCTCTGATTCAGGTGAAGTCCACCGCCGCACCCCTGAGTCCCCTCGGACCACAGCGACCAGTTCACACAAAAACGCCATAGAGCAGGGCTGCCAAATAGAGACACACCGCCCTGTGGAGTTGAAATAACTCGATCAGCTCTCGTTGTCTCATGCTTCCTGGTGGTCCATCGGATAATCGATCCCTCGATCGAAACAGCTGCAAGCAGCTCGGTGCCAGTAATAATCCGTGACTCTTTGTGCTGTGGGGCCATCCGTACTGCGTCTCTGGCCGGCGCAGATAATTCAGCAAACATTTTTTCAAGGAAAGAAATCGGAGGTCAGAGGGGGTATCAGGATTTGCAGCAAGTTTTATTCACCAAGTGTACAGCGCGGCGAATGCATTTCGGCTCAGTCTGCCTTCTTCAGCGCCCTGCGCTGTAGGGAGTTCTGCAAAATTGTGCTCCTCCCTGTAAAATACTGGCTCACACCCAGTGTGCCCCTTCCCTTGATGCAGTCGGCACACCTGATTAAGTTTGTGGCAAATGAAGGAACTTCAACTCCCATCAGGCACTGTGGCGGCGAGCTGGGTAGGTGGCGTAGGGGGGTGACAATAGACAGTAGGTCTGTGTGAGCACTCTGGAGGGCGGGATAGGTTGCCTCTGATTCAGGTGAAGTCCACCGCCGCACCCCTGAGTCCCCTCGAACCACAGCGACCAGTTCACACAAAACGCCATAGAGCAGGGGCTGCCAAATAGAGACACACCGCCCTGTGGAGTTGAAATAACTCGATCAGCTCTCGTTGTCTCATGCTTCCTGGTGGTCCATCGGATAATCGATCCCTCGATCCAAACAGCTGCAAGCAGCTCGGTGCCAGTAATAATCCGTGACTCTTTGTGCTGTGGGGCCATCCGTACTGCGTCTCTGGCCGGCGCAGATAATATCAGCAAACATTTCTTCAAGGAAAGAAATCGGAGGCCAGAGGGGGTATCAGGAATTGCAGCAAGTTTTATTCACCAAGTGTACAGCGCGGCGAATGCATTTCGGCTCAGTCTGCCTTCTTCAGCGCCCTGCGCTGTAGTGAGTTCTGCAAAATTTTGCTCCTCCCTGTAAAATACTGGCTCACACCCAGTGTGCCCCTTCCCTTGATGCAGTCTCCACACCTGATGAAGTTCGTGGCAAATGAGGAACTGAGAAGGTGGCGTCGACATGGTCGTCAGTCATACAGACAGATGGGGTCACGGATATCCACAGACCCCTGTGCTATCTACTCCGGAACCTCGTGGCTGACGAGGGGTTCCCTAAATAAATAACCATCTTTGTGGCAGCTACACGAGGTACCTTTGCATGGATTTTTCAGCATTTAAGGGAGGAACTGTGCAATGCCTTAGAAGTGCCCATGTCGGGGTACAGTTTGGAACAGCGGCATTTGCCATACTATTGGCACAGGATAGACCAATCCGCTTCCTCCTTTCAGTGACTGCACCCAATGGGAATCGATCTACCAGTTGAAAAGTACCGACGTGAATGTGCTGTTGATTTTGTTTTAAAGTGAGCAGAAAAAGGCAGAACGCCGAAACGCGTCCTCGCGAAATAAAGAACTGGTGCCCCACGAGTGCTGCAGGTTTTCTTTTGAAGGCAGGAGCTTGTATTTTAATAATGGACCCACCTCCATTTTGGCATGCACCCGTCACAAGAGTGCATTGGGCGCCGAGGTGGACCTTGGAGCAGTGATATATATATGTATGTGTATATATATATATATATATATATATATATATATATATATATATATATATATATATATATATAAAATCTGCAACATTCTAGTTGCAAAAACTTTGGTGCCGGTTGGCGAATCTTCGCAAAATTTTCAAATCTCATAGGGCGCTCCGGTCTGCTCCTATCCTGAAAGTTTGGGGGTGGTTTGTCAAGCGTGGGCCGAAAAAAAAGGGGGATCCCAAAACATGTTTTCCCCATGCAATTTCCCATAGAAATCCCGCCGTTATAGTTAGTCCTGCTAACTATAACTCGCACGCCCGCAATAAACATTTTTAAATGTGAATATATGTATATATATAAAATTGCAAAATAAAATGCAGGTAATTAATTGATAAAGTCATAAAAAATATTAGAAATCTTTTTTTTTTCTTTTGTTATTTGGTGTCTCAATTGATTTTTGTGACCCTGTGTTGCAGGAACTTTGTGCAGCCATGTGTGTTGCTGGACTTCCTTCAAAGCTTGGCTGGAGTATATTCGAGCCTGTTTGACCCTATTAGACATGTATTGTATTGTATTGTAATTGCATTTATATAGCCCTTACTATCCCTGACGAGGCGTCGAAGCGCTTTTTTAGCGGGTAGCACGCTACTCCGGGACCCACAGAGGATTAGTGCTGAATTAGTATAGTGAAACATGCAAGTACATTTTAAGTGGTGGATAGGTTAGTCAGTTATTTGGATTTGGAATGATAGCAGAAGGATAGAGTAGGACAAAGGTTTGTATTTATTTATCGCTCGCTTGTTGACGCATGCTATTCAGGGAGCCTATAAAGGATTAGTGGTGAATTAATATGGTGCAATATGAGGTAATTTCAGCGGTGGATATTAGTCTGTTACTTGGAGTGAGAAGGATAGCGGATGGATAAAAGGGGAAGAAAGATTTGCATTCATATAGCACTTGTTACCCCTGATGGGTGTTGAAGCGCTTTTTTGGCGAGTAGCACGCCACTCCGGAACCCATAAAGGATTAGTGTTGAAAATTAGTATAGTATAAATATGAAGTAATTTGAGTAGTAGATATGTTATTCAGTTATTTGGGCAGTATATTAGTATAGTTGAATATGGAATATGGAATTTGAGAAGTGAACATGTTAGTCTGTTAATTTTGATAGAAAAAGGATAGTGGAGGGTTAAAAGAGTGAAGAATATATATATATATATATTTTTTAGGAGAATAAGAAGTGTATATTCCATATTGCAATTCGCTTTATGTTTTATGAGTGTATTTTTGTATTAGCAGGTCTATCTATAAATCCCACATTCTCTTCCTTAAACCCAATCTAATGTCCATTGTCACTCCCACCGTTATTACAAAAATATATGGCTTTGTGTGTTTAGATCTCCACACATGCGGCATTGACATACACACAGAAAAAGTAGGAGAGGGAGAGAAGGAGCTTGTTCTGTAAAAAACATTCTGTAGTACTTATTACTCTATGCACTGCAAAGTGCAGGTTGTCAATCTAACTCAGTGAGAAACCTAACGGTGGCATGGAAAACAGCTCTGAGAGAACAAAGTCTGATTTTGGGGTTGTGTTTGCAGACCAAACAATCTGGCTTTTTATACAGCGTTAACAATGTGCTAACATAACAAGTGTAGTTGTAAAGCCCATGTTCACGCCTAGGTATCTTGATGCTCATTGTTACCCAACGGTACTCATTTTATCGACCTCAGATGATTGAAAGGCTAAGTGGACCGGCCAGGGTTTGAACATGAGGTCGATTCCGCGCAGTCCACTGAGCCACCAGACCCAGCGACATAGTATTTGATTTCGAAGCGGTAAATGTCTAACTTTGTAAGCACAGCAATATGACTGTCAGAGGAAGTGGTTTTCAATTCCGCAGACAAGCAAAAGTCCCATGGCTGGTATTTCTGACATGACTGAACAGAAACGATTAGATTTGAAAGATTTCTTTGCTCAACTTTACCGTTATACTTACAGCATTTTGTTGAATGCTTCGAAATACTACATGCACATGGGAAAGTAGTAAAAAAACAAATGTGCACGCCTTATTGCTTTGTGTCATATATTAATTGTTAAATGCAAAAATAAGGCATTCTGAGAAACCGTATGGAAAAAGTTTTTCTTGATTATGCTACTCTTAAAGGTTTTATTAGGAAACAAGTGCGATCTTCGTGCACTCTGTTTAACACGCATTTTGCGCATTTAAGTTTAACACATTTCATAAAATAGACTACCAATCGGGCTAAGCTGAATTGACTGGATTGGCTAAGTTACTATCTAACGTGTGCTTACAACTGTTGCAATTACGCCCGCAAGTATAGGAGAACATTCACAGCCATATGAAAGGGATACAAGTGGGATTGTGGGTGTTTCTGGGTGTGCCCCTACAAAACTAGGTGAACATGCACAATCACAATTTTAGGTGCACAAACTTTCCCAAGAGTCAAGTGCACAGAAATCTTTCTTCTCATAGTTGGGAGTGAGTGCGTTTACAGGCTGGGAACGTGGAAAGAACACCACACTAGTAAGTGAAAGGGTGTTCTCTATAAGCAACAACATGTTCTTCATTAACAAAGATAAAAGAACACACACTTGTCAAAGTCATAGAAACAGAATTTCCAAAAAGCACAATTTTTAAAAGCACATTTTCACATCAGAGTACTCCATCATATCTGCAAATATCTAAATTCATAACATAATACTAGGATCCTTTCCAAATCCCTAAAGTGTAGTCAATGTGCCCCAAACATAAAAGTAAACCAAAGGGAGCAAATTTCTCACTTTCTGTCCTACAGCTATGTGAGTTGGATTCAGTAAGGAAAGGCCTATTTGTATGATCACCCCCAATTTTTGGGATTGATGCTGCAGGTTTCGACTCTGTTGTACCGGGGCCCTGCTAACCAGACCCCAGTGCATGTTCTCTGACCTCTAAAACGTGTGCAATCCCTGACTGGTATATTTAACTTGCCTATAAGTCTCTACAATGTGGAACATTGTATTCACAGGGCCTGCGAGACAAATGTCACTAGTAGACTGTTTCAAGAACCAAGCTATACCTGGCTGATGAACTCTAATAAGAAAGAGTGAAACTGTCCTTGATTTGATGTGTTCCGGTTCCGGGAGGACCTCGCCTGGCAGTTCGGGCTGGACTGTTTCCATCAAGACTGATTTGCAAATGGCTGGGTTCAAACTGACAGGGCATGGTGGGCAAAAAACGATGGCTTGGGATGCGCCTTCAAGTGATTACGAGTGACGGAGATTAATTCACTTTGCCACTGGATTCAAGCTAGCCTGGCTGATGAGGGGTATTACCCCGAAATCAGTCCCAGGATGCTTGTTTCCGGTTCAGGAAAGACCTGGCTTGGCAGTTTGGGTAGGACCGTTCCCATGAGTCACAGGGTCAAGACTGAACTGCATATAGCTAGGTCTGAACTGAGGTGGTGAAGTGAGCTAAAGAACAATGATGGATTCAACCCAGATCTGTGACTGGAGGGGAGTGTCTGAAAAGTTTCAGAGCTCCGTCCATCATCTCCTTGTGTTTGCTTTGTTCGCCCTAAGTTGGCAGGGTAGGCCCAGACGTGTGGCCCTTGTTCACTTTGCCACTGGATTCAAGTTAGCCTGGCTGATGAGGGGTGTTACCCCGAAACCGGTCCCAGGATGCTTGTTTCTGGTTCAGGAAAGACCTGGCTTGGCAGTTCGGTCTGGACTGTTCCCATGAGGCACAGGATCAAGACTAATTTGCATATAGCTGGGTCTGAACTCAGGTGGTGAAGTGAGCTAAAGAATTATTATGGATTTAACTCAGGTCTGTGACGGGGTGTTTAGAAACAGCAGCTATTTGCACATCTCCGAAATTCACCTGAAATAGCATGTGAATTATAGGACATTTTTCAAAATTACTTATTTTTTACACATTGTCTTTCATTTGGAAGGCAAAAATGCATCAAAAGTCAATATTTAATACCAGTTGCTCTACAATTCTGTGTTGCCCTGAGTCTCCTGATAAAAGTGGTACCTCACTTGTGTAGGTAGGCCTAGTGAATGCGACAGGAAACAGCCCAAAATGCAACATGGACAAACCACATTTTTATCAGTGAAAACATTTGCAAAGTGGCTAGCTGTGGATTTTGACCCCTAGTTCAGCCGGCACCTAGGGAAATCTAGCAAACCTAGACATTTCCAAAAATTAGACACCCAGAGGAATCCAGGATGTGGTGACTTGAGTGGCTCTAACCAGGTTCTGTTACCCAGAATCCCTTGCAAATCTCAAACTTTATAAGAAAAACAAATTTTCCTCACAGTTCTGTGATGGAAAGTTCTGGAATCTGTGTGGATCCACAAAAATCCACCCACCCGCTTTCCACAAAGTCTTCCCATAAAACTGGTACCTCACTTGTGTGGGTAGGCCTAGTGCCCGAGACAGGAAACTGCTGAAACACAAGGTGGATAAACCACATTTCGACAATGAAAACTGACCCTTTTTTTGCAAAGTGCCTAGCTGTGGATTTTGAACCCTAGCTCTGCCGGCACCAAGGGGAAACCTAACAAACCTATACATTTTTGAAAACTATACACCCAGGGAAATCCAGGAGGGGTGACTTGTCTGGCTCTCACCAGGTTCTATAACCCAGAATCCCTAGTAAACCTCAAACTTTGTAAAAAAAAATAAAAAAATCCCCACATTTCTGTGATGGAAAGTTCTGGAATCTGCATGGGTCCAGAAACTACCACTCACCCCGCATTCTCCAAAGTCTCCCAATAAAAATGGTACCTCACTCGTGTGGGTGGGCCAAGTATGAGCAACAGGCAATGGCCCAAAAAGTACTGCGGAGACATCAAAATTACCTATCACAAAACAACATCTTTTAGCAAGGAGGGTCACCTGGATTTTTGGCCCCCGGCTCGGCAGCCATCAAGGGAAACCTGCCAAACCCACACATTCCTGAAAACTAGAGACCCGGGGGAGTCCACAGAAGTATGGCTTGCATGGAATCCGCCAACATTTTCCTACCCAATACCCCCTGCAAACCTCAAATGTAACAGAAAAAAATCACATTGTTCTCAAATTTCTCTGTGGGAAAACTGTGGGATCACCGGGCTGACACAAATTTCCTACCTCCCAGCGTTCCTCCAGGGTTGAAAGCGTATTGTGGAGACATCAAAATTACCTTTAACAAAATGACCTGTTTTTGCAAGGGGGGCCATCTGGGTTTTTGGCCCCAGGCTCGGCGGCCATCTAGGCAAATCTACCAAGCCCACACATTTCTGAAAACTAAAGACCCGGGGGATTCCAGGGAGGTATGGCTTGCATTGATCCCCAACATTTTCCAAGCCTCAAATTTCACATAAAAAAAAAAAATCTCAAATTTCTGTGTGGAAAAGTTGTGGGCTGATACAAATTTCCTACGACCCAAAGGCCCAAAACATGTTGTGAAGCCATCAAAATGACCTATCACAAAATGACCTGGTTTTGCAAAGGGAGGGGGGTCACCTGGGTATTTGGCCCCGGGCTCGGCGGCCAGCTAGGGAAACCTACCAAACGCACACATTTATGTAAACTATAGAATCGGGGGAGTCCGTGGAGGTATGGCTTGCGTGAACCCACCAACATTTTCCTACCCAGAATCCCCTGGAAACCTCACATTTAGCGGAAAAAAAATCACAGCTCTTAAACAGGTCCCATGGCTGATGGGGGGAAGAAATCCCTCTGGTGTCTGCACCAGTGGGATTTCAGGTGCCATGTGTGAGGCTGGGAGCCGTCTTGTGCACATGAGCACTGTGGTGCAGGGCGGCTCAACATCAACGATACATTCATCTGTTACAATGCTTTGCTAAAAGCTGTTGAAAAAATAGCACCCAGCACTACTCCTCAGAAAAAGGCATTTGCCTATTGCCCAAGAAATTATTTAGAAACTCAGACAAATCAGGATTTGGAAGTCAACTATAACACTGTAACTAATCTTTTATGAATAGGTAGATGAATTTAAAAAAATGTATTTGTGACTGTTGGGGCGGAAAAGCCCTCTGCATGGTAATGGACATATACTCTGGCACTAAGTGCCCAACTGTACTATTTAATGGATAACTAATGATGATTTTTGTTTTCAAAGGTAAACAGGGATCATATGTGTGCGCCATGACATAGGCCTGTCTCATAGTTTGCTGTCTTGTTGGACTGAGAGGTGTGCCCAAATCACTACTCTCATAGTGAGGCAAGATTACAGCCAACTTCAGGAGTTAAGCAACACGAGTGCAGTGGTGCAGGCATACCGTGTAGTGATCAGTAGGAGTGAAGGGGCCTGGACACACCGGAGGAAGGAGTTGGGGCTGTTAAATGAATAAAAAAAGAGTGGAGCTGGGAGTCTAAGATTAACCTTTTGATGCACATGACACTGTGGCTGACATCTAAATTTGAACCCTAGTCACTACCATAGTGGGACTATCAGCTTTGGAGTTTCTCCTGCTGTGACAGATGGCTTTTCAAGAGGAAGAAGGAGATGTGAAGAATGTAGTCCAAAAAAGCAGAACCCCAACATAAAACTTCAACAACCCAGACCCTAAATCACCTTTGGTGCTTGGAAATTGACTATAAGAAGGGGCGGTTGAGACCCCAAAAATTGACATCTGACAAGCAGTCAAAAGGGCTGTGTGAGGAGAGAAAGCTCCGCAAGACTTCTCCCTTTGACCAAGAATTGGATCCAAAACCATCTATTCTCCCTATTGGGGAAAGGGTCATCACCCAGGAAACTAAGAATACCTGCTCTGGAGCCTGGAGCATCAGTGCCTACCTGCTTGCCATTACCAAGGTACCCACTGAGCAAGAGGAGAGCTTGGGAGAGAACGAGATTCAGTAGGGAGCCCTGCCAAGTGGACTCCCAGTGTGAGGTGTGACGAGAGCTACTGAACCAATTGGGTTGATGCTCATGTGCAGGACTAAGTCAGTGACCCTCTGTATGCCAGGAGTGAGCCACGTGAAGATAGCTGTGCAAAAAGATTGTCATGTGGTAAGGGAGGAAGCCTGTCTGGTACTGCTGTGGTGACCCAGTAAGTCAGAAAGGGCATCAGTGGAAAACACTGTCTTGGGTTCAAAGCCAAACATGCGTGATCCCACAGTGGCGACCCCCTGTGCCACGAGGGTCCTCTGTGGTAAGGTCTGATGGATGTGTGGTAAGGGCCAAAGCCTGCCATGGCATTGGTGCTGCCACCCCCATATCGCAGGAGGGGCTGCCGGGAATAATTGTGCCATGTGAATTGGGCAGGAGCAACAAGAACTGTAACTGACCCAACAGCATGGACTTAGTAATGACACAGGGGAGCATCGCCACCTCAATGGGATTGAAATCAGAAGCATCAAAATCCCCCCGCCCTTGACAGCATGGAAACAGACCCCCACAGGAGGAGCACAGAAACACTTCGGATCACTGCTGAAGCACAACTGCATGTACTAAGGAAACAGCCTTCACTTGCCAAGTGCTGCCATTGGTGGTGGCTCCTCGGCTATGGTGGAGGAGCATTGCCCCACTGCTTTCAAGCAGTGTGAAAAGCAAAAACATTAAATGATAATAACTTTCAGTTATTATCATTTTATATTTGTGCTGCTTTGTGGGTGGGGGTTTGCTTGGGCTGCTCTGCGAGCAAAGAAAACACAAGGAGATGATGGACGGAGCGCTGCAACTTTTCAGACACTCACCCCCAGTCACAGATCTGGGTTGAATCCATCATCGTACTTTAGCTCACTTCGCCACCCCGAGCAGGGCACTGAAAGAGTGGATTGCCCACTCCTATTTGGGCAATGACTGTTTGGCCGGCCCTCTCGGGTCACCCAAACCAGTAATGCGCACTTTTCCACTTCTCCATGCAGGCGGCATTACAGCCTGCATCGAGAACATGAGCATGTCACAGCGCTCAGACAAATCACAATACTGCATAGCAGTGTTGTGATTGGCCTAGGGAAGGGAGCCTGACTTTTCATACAAATACAACCTGGTTATAAAGAAAATATTGTCGTCTTTGGAAATTTTGGTCCACCAATAAGTGTTCCTCATTTGATAATTATCAACCATCCACAGCTATTCTCATACCCACCGAAGAAAAAACATGAGCAAAGTCATTAAGTGCCTCACGTAAGCACCATCCCTGGAGCTGCTGGTTGGTAATCACCAGTTTGCTTTTTCTGTCATCATCTGAAACGTTCTTGAAAGAC
The DNA here is from genome assembly GCF_964261635.1 of Lissotriton helveticus. Classification (NCBI taxonomy): domain Eukaryota; kingdom Metazoa; phylum Chordata; class Amphibia; order Caudata; family Salamandridae; genus Lissotriton; species Lissotriton helveticus. Next base: position 859,899,216 of record NC_136068.1, read on the forward strand.
ATGTGACCTAACTCTTAGGCTCATGTGAAGCGGTGAAAAAATATTAGTAAGGTGTAGATGATGATGTCATCTATCAAACATCTTAGCTCCGTAAGTGAAGAAGTGGATACATCTCCTGAATAAAAATGAGTTGTGAACAACTATCCCACACATTCTTTTTTTTCAGAAGTGTTCACACTCGGTTAAAGGAAACAGCATGTTTTAGATCATTTTAACAGCCATTTAAGCTAAAATGGTCTAAAACATGCTGTACCTAGGAGTAGATTATAATATCCATTTAACAAACTTTCCAAAGACTACAAGTGTTCTTTATACCAGGTTATTTTTGTATGAAATTCATGAGTGGAGGGCTTCCTAGTTATATTCCCTTTCTTACTCATTATTTTATTGCTGAGGGAGCCTGGCTGTCTGCTTCCTGTTCCTGAAGTCAGAGGTTTGAGAGCAGGAGCAGAGACGCGGGACACAGCTGCGGCCAGGTAAATGATCTTTTACAAAGTTTCTGACTCCTTCCCGTAATCGCGTCCCCGTGCAATCCCCCCTCCCCCAGCTGTTGAGTGCCCGCAGGTGGGCCACCCTCCAAGAGGCTGCACGCTTCCTCCCTGCTAGGATTGGTAAGACTTGTTATGGACCAACCTGGCCCTGGGGATTTGCTGCTGAAATCGCTGTGACGCGAAGATGCTTTTGACTGTATTCAAAGAGTCAGGGTGAACTCTTTAGTTAAGGCCTGCTAGTGAGGCCCCCTGAATGTGGCCACCAGTGAATGGAGAATAATCCTGATCCCATTGTGAGGAACGGGTGGAACAGAGCCTTGCCAATAAAAAAATAGAGCCCCAACCTTAAGGGAAAAAGGTGTTGTTGTCTGGGAATGCTGTATCCTTCCTTTGAATGAGTAGGGCTAGAAATAAAAAGCTTCTTTTGGTTATAAAAGTAGTGATTGGCTGGACATTGACTTATTGCTGCTGCTGAGCCATAGTCACTAATCTATATCCAACCTCCTGCTCATTTACATCTACCAATGAGAGTCAAGGGCAGAAGGGGTACTTGCTCCAGTTGCTCAGGATCCATAGAAGTCGGGCCCCAGGACATCAGGATTAAAAGCCTCAACCCCCACGGTTGGGGCTGGTGACCCTTGAGTGTCCCGTGGCCCGCTGTAGGAGGTTCTGACAATGACCAATTACCTTTTTCGTGGAGAAGGACAATCTGCTTGCTCTCAGCTAATATGGCTTTGCAAGTGCTTAAGGACCGAAACATTAATTGTTAAAATACTCAACAACATTCACCACATATTGGTCAAGAGTGACTTTTCTTCTTCTTCGTCCTTATCAAGGTATCTAGGATTTTGATACGACTGAACACAAAAAACGTACATGCTTGTAACCCACCTGAGCTTGAAAGGAAAGGCTCTCTGCTGCTTTACTACCTTCCCAATAAACCATTAACAAAATGAAGAATGGGTAATACTTTATATAATCCAAGCACATGCAGAGTTCCTCAAATACTTATTTTAGTGCACACTCTCTTAAATTTGTATATGGAATGACTGAGATTCTCGATGGGGGAGACAGGAGAAGAGATCCACCAACTTATAAAAACACTCAAATGTATCTAAAATTATCCTCATTTGACATCATATATACACATTAAAAAAACTGCCTGATGAAGGTTTAAAAAGACTATTAATCAAATCCTGATAAAACAGAAGGAACTCTTATATACAAGAAAAATGAATCCAAATTCAGCAAAGAGTCACTACTGAACTGCATATGTGTGGCATCACCACTAATCTAGATACCAAAGTAAAGCTAGGTTCTTCAATTAATCCTCACTTGTCAAAACATACATATCAAACATACTCATAAATCATCTACAAAAACTTTCCAGTCACTATAAAAGTTAAAACATTTAATACAACCAACAAACGTTCGTCTTATAGTTCCATTGCTTGTTGTATGACTTACTATCTACGGAAATACTGCCCTAGTAGGAATCCAATAATATACAATAGCTCTCCTCAAAGGGATTTTACACTCAGCCAAAATTCTAGTCTCAGTAATGAAACCATTCAACCACATCACCCCTATGCCAACAGCCCCCTACTGGCTTTGACTTGAAGTAAAAAATAATGTAGTCTGAGGAAATAAAAACCTAAAAGAACAAAGGCAGTCTTAGTCGCTAAAAGACTTCATATGTCTCAATGACTATAGGGGGCATGCTTAGTATATGGTGCTCACTTATGTAAGTGTAGCACCCTGCACTAATCAAGACAACCCTTATGGTGATTTTAGTGGTCTTAGATGACCTTAGAAAGCTCTCTAAGTGGAAGCTCTGCAGAGCAGCCTTCAGGCGGAGTCCTGACAGAGTGTAAAGCAGCTTGTTTTACCGGTATTTAATCTCATAGTATAGGTTAAGTGAAAAAGAACCACACAGTGTAGTTATAAAAATATAGTTATTATAAACACTCATTAAGACATTACAATATCTCCTGTCCAGAGATATAACCACAATGCACACAATACTTTCATAATAGAACATGTACGTAGCACAAATACACAGTGGTCTCCAAGGGGGAGTCAAACCATGTACTAAAATAGTGGAATGCGAACCACGACCTAAGTCGAGACTGGACCCAGAAGAGGTAGAAGAGGCGGGGACCCAAAGAACCACCCAAGGTAAGTACCCAGGAACCCAACGGAGGCTGTGTGCAGAGGGGGAACCTGACCGCGGACTCAACACAAGTCAATGGGTAAGTCGCAGTTGCAGTTTTTAATAAGGACCCTTCCCAGCAGACCCTGAAGAAACCCTGTGGAAGATGGAAGGTTTGAGAGTCACCCCCCCCCCCCCGTGGATACCCCGGGAACCAGGATACCTACACCAGGGAAGCTGGGTGCTTAAATGCGAAGTGACATTGGAAACCGCTGTAGACCACATTGGAGGAATTCAGTGAGGATGCCACTGTCGAAGAAGGTGAAAGAGTCCGGTGGAACTCAAAGGTGGATTCTAGATGAAAGGTACCTTAAAGCAGATGGGACAGAGTCTATACCACTGAGTGACCAGGAGGCACAGAAGATGACTGCCCACCGATGTTGGAGTTGCAGGTGAGTTGACGGTGCCCTTGAAGTTGCAGCTTTTTGAAGTTGCAGCTGTGAGTACCAGGCAATGCTGTGTCAGAAAAAGGATTCAAGTGGTAGCAGGTCAATGTTTCGGCCTTCTGAAATTGTTAAAACAGTTTTTACCCCTTATTCCAGTCCCCCACAGGAAGACAGTGGTACAGGCCCTGATCGGTTCCAGTCTGGACTACGTTAACATCCTGTACCTTGGACTTCCGGAATACTTACATACCCGCCTACAGGTGGTCCAAAACGCTGCAGCCAGGGCGATACGTTTACTCAGCTCGAGGACGGGGATGTCCCCCCATTTGAAATCCCTTCACTGGCTCTGGATCCGCAGAAGGATCCACTTCAAGGCTCTTGTCCTGTTCTTTAAGGCCCTCCACGACATTGGAGCCCCTTATCTTAGGAACATAGTCTAGTTCTAACAACCTCAGCGCACCCTGCGCTCCTCGTCGCTGTCGCTAGCACACACTCCTGTGTTCCTCCGCTCTCGAATTGGAGGCCGATCTAATTAGGTCCAAGTTGCCAAACTTTGGAACCGTATGCCGCCAACTCTAAGACAGATGATTGAACTTCCTTCTTTCAGGAAGTCCCTAAAAACTTGGTTGTTAAAGCAATAGCCCCTGCGTCATCTTATTTAGTCTGATCTGCTACACCCACCTAGCGCCGGGACACTCTTGAGTAGCTGCGTGCTCTACAAATACCCTCTTAACATAACATAACAGGAGCAGTTAATGAGCTGTCCCAAGTCGGATGTCAAGAGCCAGGGGGTCAGTGTCTGGCAGGGGCACCAAAAAGCCTTGGCAACGGCAACCAACGTAGTAGTCGAAAAAGGTGCAGTGTCGGGACCAGCAAGGTCCAAGTGACTCATCATGACCAGGTAAGTCAGAGCAGGCCTGCGCAAGCAGAGGAACACACTGGAGCCAAGGAAGACCCTCAAGAGGACCCACAGAACCGAAGGGTACCTTAGTACTGTATTCTAGGGACTTATCCCTAGTAAGTCAGTAGCCAATCTGGGGGGTACCCAAGTACTCACAAGGTCCAATTTAGGGGAGAGGCACAGAGACTGGGGTCTTGGTTAGCAGGATCCCAGGCAGAGTAGTCAGAAAAAGCAAAAAGTGTGGGTGACCATGAAAGCAGATCCTACTTTCCTACAGTGACCTTCTACTATTCTGTAAAAAATACAGAAACACATCAATTTAAATGATATCTGTACAATTAATTATCCCAAATTACCTCAGAATTATCTTTTTTGCCTTTCTTCTTTCTTTATACTTTACTACTCAAGTGCTTCCTTGGCCTTATCTTTATTCTTAGGAAACTCCGATATTCTTTATTGTGACACTGATTGTTCTTAAACTCTTACTCTTTGCTCTACTTTTCTTACCATTTACTTACCAGCTAGCACATTGGGAGGAGATCCTCCAACTTCCTAAATATAAGCTTAATGACACTTCTGGGGTAGAGTTGTACCACATATAAATGCAAAATAAATACATAAATAGAGTTTAAAAAAAGAAAAAAGTAACATATCCCACTCTGGTGCGGCTACAGTGGTATGCTAAATTAAATATGAAAACTTATCTAACTATTTCCAAAGAAAGTAAAAAAAGTATGGGCGGAGATCTCTGCCAAGATATGCACATATTTTTTCTACTTTCTGATATCAATTTACAAGTGTCCACTGAAGTATGCCTCGAAAGCTGGACCAGGTGTACTTTTGGGAGATCATATGTCATTCGCACCGGGATCCTATTTCTGCTGTGGAGAATTCTCTGTAGTGGATATCTCTGCACAGGGTGAATAGGATCTCCCGGTCAAACTCACACTTTTTTTCTTTTAGCCATAGGGAAAACAGAATTCCCACGTGGGAAAAAAACTTACCTTAATATCATACCAAATGGGAGTAATTCATTCCCCTTCCCGCCCTGTAAAAAGATTCAGGCCAACCCTTGGATGGAATAAAAATACTACAGCTTCTAGGGTGAAAAGTGGAATTGCATGTTTGTGGGCATACATAAACGTCCAAGGGTGAGCACACTTTGGAGCACCTACTTTCCCACCCATTAAGTGCGATGTACAGGTGTATAAAACTCCAGACCTGTGGTGAGCTCTACACAAGTAAATGGGTTTGTCCTTGCCAGGAATCCCTTAGCGAATTCCTGTCAAGGATAAAATAAGTGCATTTTGTCATAAACCTACCTTTATCACCAAATGTATCTGGGAATATGGCCCAAAGTAGGCAAGGGTGTAAAGTGTACAGATCCCTGCTGCCACTACATTCAAAAGTGTGTCTGGCTGCCAGTCATACATGCATCAAACCATTACATTTTGAAGCTGCATACCACTGAAGTATGCATTAATTCAGGTATTAGTCATTTTGGAGAATTACATAGAAAACATATCTTTATAAAAGGGTCATTAATTACATATTATTGCAGGCAGCAAACATGTGTTTCATTCAAGAGGCAAACTTCTTCAGGGATATTTAATTTATTGGGGTCTTATACCATACAGGTATAGAATAACTTTAGTCCAGCTTCTGCTAGATTCATAAATACAAATATGTATACACGTCGAATAATCTGCCGTACATTAAATAATATATTTGGTATGTCTACTGAAATGCTATCTTCCTACAAAGTATGGTGTTCCCACTCAAGACAAAGAGCCAGTCCTTGTGATAGCGGCTAGTATCACACAGTCTGGCTCACTCCACACAGCACAGATATTGGATATTCAAACATCTCTGCCATGCTAAGAGAAGATGAGCACCTAAAAACACCCCACAAAGTGGTCACCATGAGTATCAGGGCTTATGCCCTTCCATGGAACACCGTCATACACCCACAGAATACTCCCATCAGCTGCGGCCCGTGGAGGGAGTTCCGTGGGGCGGAAAGGTGAGGCGGGGGCATGGTGGGGGGTAGTAAACACCGGAATATGGATAATTAGAGGTAAGTAAACAATTAAATAAATAAAACGAATTTCATAGCGCGCGCTGCATCGCATTTTCCAAGCATGAATGAATAGCGCACACACTTGGGATCATTCAGACGGACTACAACCAGCATGAGGCTGTGTTGACTGCCACGCCCACGAGGGCATGTGCTTGGAATTTAAACTGTGCGTGTGCAGCGTGATTTTTTCACTCCTTCAATTATGCCACTGAAGAAAGGATCAAAACTCCTGAAACACGTCTGGCTAATGAATATGATACCTGAATTCTGGTTAGGTGACTGCTGGCGAGTTGGCGATCAATAAAGAAACTGAACTAAAAACGAACTTCCTGTGGCCTTCCTCTGTTGGTGCTACCTGGTTGTTGGATATATATATTACCCATCTAAAGACTCCGATTTCCAAGCACAGTTCTACGCAGGCAAAGAAGCGGATACGGACCACAATTTGGTGCTGGTTTGTTGATATTAAACGGCTTTTCGCGGCCGTTGAGGAAGGCTCACTGCTGTCATGTGGGTTCGGATTGGCTCCAGTCTGGAGTAAGACTTATCGGGAGGAAGATGTGCAGGTCACAGTTCAGGTCTGTAGCCTGCACCAAGTTCCATCGACTTCTACAAACCAGGGCAGCCACTTCACCAAGAACAGTGCACCAACCCACATGGGTTCTGATTTTGTTGTAAATATCAAGGAATGAATAGCGCACACACTTGGGATCATTCAGACGGACTACAACCACCATGAGGCTGTGTTGACAGCCACGCCCACGAGGCGGGTGCGTGGAATTTAAACTGTGTGTGTGCAGCACGATTTTTTCACTCCTTCCATTATGCCACTCATGAAAGAATCAAAACTCCTGAAACGTGTCTGGCTGAGGAATATGATGCCTGAATCCTGGTTAGGTGACTGCTGGAGAGTTGCTGATCAATAAAGAAACTTAACTAAAATCGAACTTCCTGTGGCCTTCCTCTGTTGGTGCTACCTGGTTGTTGGATATATATATATATATATATATATATTACCTATCCAAAGACTCCGATTTCCAAGCGCAGTTCTACGCAGGCAAAGAAGCGGATACGGACCACAATTTGGTGCTGGTTTGTTTATTAAGTGCCCCATGACGCTTTTCAGCCCTTCCCACGGGCCTTGATCACATGACATAGTGCACAACTAAGCATTGGTTTAAAAAGTTTCAAACTTGCTGACGTTACCATTGGTACTTTAGGCATACAAATGTAATAGACATAGAAAACAAGTTCATGCGTCTACAAAACTACAAGTCTATTTTTGCATTCTTGCCTATTTACAAAATTCCTTGTTTGAAAATGTAAATATTAGAAATAACAATGAAAACTCGTTTTGTCAATAAATTAATGAATACCTCAAATGATAGTATTTTAATTAAACGGAGACCTCAAATTTGAATATCTAAAAACGTCATCATATATTAAAACCAATGCATAAATAACGTGAATAAAGTGCGAAATAGTGCAAAGTAAGTGCAAAAAGAACATAATTTAAGATTATTCATAGAATGTTAATGTGGCAGCACACATATCAACACGATCTTCCATTACGAGACAATTGGATCATTTAAATCTGTATAAATACGTGTAGACATTGTAGTATAAAGGGAAGATGATGTATACGAGTATAAAACAATACTGGAGCACCAGTTTTGTATTGCTCAAGTCGGTAAATTACCTGATATCCTTAAGTGCAAGTGCTTGACAGATTTTGGAAAATGAATTAGCAACCACGATTGTTGATTATTACAATCATTTTAACTTAATTGATATACCGGTATGAATACCCGGAGATTGTAAATGGGGTAAATATTATTGTTAAATGTATTCTGATCATTTGAGGCTAAGGGGAATTGTCCCACCAATAGCCATGAGTAAGTCAAAAGAAACCTTCATATCTATACAACTATACAACCTAGTCATTACACAATAAACATTAAATAAGCAGAGGAATTACAATCCAAAAATAGATTTAAACATGAGCTTAAAATATTATATTGCATAAATAATTGTGTAAAATCTGTATATAAAAGATCACTTAAATACTCATAAATAATCAATAAATAGAATATAAACCCCCTAATTATAAGATAATTCATTTTGGTTAAAACCATTCCTGTTTTAAAATCATGTGCTAAAACTGTCAAGGAATACCACTGTAATTAATTGATTAGAGGCATGCAATCCAATCTTCTGTAATGTTGAGACCAGACGGCTGCTTAGTATTCAATTCCAGAATATATCTGGTCTCAAGCTGACGTAATTTTCTTATCTGTTCCCACTTCTTCTACACGCGGGAACAGAATCAATAACAAAGTACTTCAAACCACGGCTTCTAGACTCATACTTATATTTAAAATGTCTCGGCACAGGATAAGTATTGTCTTGATTATTTATCGCCCTAAGGTGTTGCAATAGTCTTGTGTGTACTTGGAGCTTTGTGCTCCCTACATAAAGTAGATTGCAAGGGCAGGACAAGACAAACAGCATATTCGGTTTTGCATGTAAGCAATCTACCGATCTTGTGTTCCTTTTGATCAAATGGGGAAAAGTAAGTTGTTTTATTTTCACCCTGCTGACACGCTTTGCATGACTTACAATTAAAGAAGCTAGTGTGTGTTTGTAACAAACTCGTCGATTCAATAACTTCTGGACTAGTTTTTACGAGATCGTCTCTCATAGAGCATCCTCTACTGTAAGTTATTAAAGGCCTTTTGGGTAACCTAGGACCTATTGTGGGATCACTCAAAACAAAGAGCCAATTTTTCATGATAATGGATTCATCCTTTTTACGTTTTTGGCTATATTACACAATAATCCTAAATTCCTTTCTTGTTTCATTGGTATTTGTTTCAGTGTCTATGTCAGTTATATTATCTCCAACACCAAGCAGTTCCAACCTGGTTTTGCGCATAGATTTTGTAATGGCAGTATTGATAATGACATCAGAGTACCCCTTTCCTGAAATCTCTGTTTACTCTCTTGCTGGGCTATTAGTAGATCACACTCTTTACTGTGGATCCAAGTTAGCCTCAACATTTCCCCATAGGGGATACTATTGACCAGGTCTTTCACATGGGAACTGTTGGAGTGGAGTGTTGAATTTCCGGCAGTTGACTTTCGATGGAGTTTGAATTCTATTCTGCTGTTCTCAATAAAAACCTCTGTGTCTAGGAAGCTCACTGAAGATGCACTTATGTGAGCAGTAAATTGCAGGTTAAGAGTATTTACATTGATTGCCTGCACAAACTCTTGAACTGTCTCCAAACTCCCGTCCCATATAATAAACAAATCTATGAAGCGTAACCATGTTTTTATATATTACCTACTGGAGGTCACCAGTAGGTAGTAATAGTTAGGACATTGTTTCTATTCAAAAAACATTTTTTCTTTTACCAATATCTTTGGCGCCGTTTGACGAATCTTTCAATTTCCAAAACTAATGGCCTATTCACTTCAGCTGTTGTGTTGAAAGTTTCGAGGTGATTCGTCAAGCGGGGACCAAGAAAAAGAATGAAGTCCCAAAACACTTTTTCTCCAGGTTAATTTTCTACATCTGTGGTTGGAGGCCACGCCCCCTATTACAGCACTCTGCAAACACGCCTCTTTGCGCACTGCTGGTGGGGTAATGAGGTCCCCTTGTGTCATGAGGACTTCAGGACTAAAGTGGACTTCAACCACCAAGCAGCAGTGCGCCAGGAGGCATGTTCGCAGTGTGGTGTAAAAAGAGGGCATGGCCTCTGACCACCTCCCAGCAATCTAGCTGTGTGTTGCTTACTAGAGGTAACAGAAGGGCGTGTTGGCCCCCAGGGACCCTCAAGAGGAGGGACTTCATCCCCCAAGCAAGAGAGCTCCAGAAGGCGAGTTTGGAGAGTGGTGGAGAAAGGGAGCATAGCCTGCGACCACCTCGCTGCAGTCCCACTGTGTGGGGCTTACTGGAGGTAACAGGTAGGCTAGTTGTCCCCTAAGGACCCCCAGCAGCGAAAGAGACTTTATCCTCCAACCAAGAGGACGCCAGGAGGTGCTTCTGCAGAATGGTGGACAATTGGGAGCGTGGCCTGGTTTCAGAACTCAGCAATCCTGCTCTGTGGGACTTGCTGAAGGTAATAGGAGTGGTAGTTGGCCTCCAAGGACATCCTTGGTTGCCAACTACCCCTCCAATAAGTCCCACACAGTGGGATAGCTAAGAGTTTTTTGGAGGCCAACCCTCCCTTTCTGCACCACTCTGCAAATGCACCTCCTGTAACGCTCTTGGTTGGAGGATGAAGTCTCCTTTGCTGCTGTTATTTCTATTTGAGAACTCTCTCTACAGCAGGTACAAGAGACAGCCATGGGGACCTGCTTCACCCCAAGCTACGCCAATGTCTTGGTGGACTGGTGGGAGGAGCAGGTCCTCTGGAACAGTGACCTCAGTAGATGGACAGACCACATCGGTGTGTGGCTGCAATAAATTGACAACATTTTCTTTGTTTGGGAAAGAAACTGACCTGACACTATTCTATGACGAACTTAACAGGAATGAGGTAAACCTGAAGTTTCTCTTTTTCCTCCGTCTTATAGAGGCATCATCAGTAATTGCACCCAGCTTTGTCAGGCACATTGACTGAGTTACCATTATTCTTTATCAGCCAGTTTGTTTATAAATTTAACGGATGTAATCATTCAATCAGTAAAGTTAAGCGTTTATCCATTACTTTTACTTTTTCTTTATTAAGACCTAACTACTGAGACATACAGGACAGTCCTGTGGCACAGAAACAATTAGGTATAGACCGTGGCTTTGACTATGACTATTGCCACGAGTATTGTTCTGAAATTCCCCTGTGTCTTTTTTGCAACATTTACAGGTATTCCCTCAACCACTAGCATTCCTACCAGTCTCCAATTCTGTTGCAAATTGATTTATTACATATATCAAGGTAATAATATATAGCATCTTCTGGGAACTAGGTAACTGCCAGTCATCGCATGAAATATCGTTATTCCCAGCTCTACTATTCAATAAAAGGACACATTTTAACACATATATTGGTGTTCCATTCAAAGGGTCTGTTGTCTCTCTCTGTTCTTATCTTCCTCAGAATTCTTTTTGGTGAATCGTATATTAAATGGAACTTTAGAAGTTAGATGTTTAAAAATATCATGCACTCTTCTGTTTTCTTCTCTTTAAGGTTTTTTCCATTTTCTCTTCAGAACTTTACTAAATTGCACCATTGTTTTTTGTCTGTGACATTTTTAAATTTTTGTATCATCTTAAACTTAAAGTAAAGAAATGAACTTTAGTAGGACCTGCTATTTAGTGACCAGAATTATTTCCCACATCTATATTGTCTTTTTAGATTTTTCTAGACCACCATGGCAACCTGATGAAGACGTCTAGCCAAAATATGCGGAGACCGAACTATGTTAACCATGACTATATCTTTTTATGTCTTTAAATCATATATGTGATGAACAATTTTGCTTCTTTTTATCTGTCATTAATTTTTGGTACAACAATCCATGTCTAATATCAACAAAAACATGTTTGATATGTATTTAATCATTTAAATTAGGCCATGTATGAATGGATAAGTACGTATTAATAGCTTTATTAATGACTATATAATGATTTTGTACATCTTACATAGACCACATTCGGAATTACCCTAATTGTAACTAATATTGTATGTCATATTTTGTTACAATATTTATTAAAACATGCATTTTCTATCATAATTTAATTTATAAATACAAAAATAATAAAAAAATATATATTTTTAAATATTTCTTTTCATTCTGGTCCTACACTGCTTTTGCACTATCCTAGGTCCACTTTTAATCTATTTCCTGAATGTTTTTTTCATACACAGTAAACCTGAAGTTCACCTCACAATGCAGCAAGGAGTGTATTGATTTCCTGGATACCAGGCTTACTCGCAAAGAAGGTATCCTACAGACAGAACTCTTTAGAAAAGATACTGGTGGAAATTCAATCTTGCATGCAGACAGCTGTCACCCCCTAGCTTTCACTGGAGTATACCCTACAGCGAGTTTCTCAGGGCCAAGTCAGTACAGAAGAGAGTTATAGGAAAACCAAAAAAGAGATGAAAGAACACCTGACTGTTAGGATATACCACAGGAAAAGTCTCCTAAAAGCCACTGAAAGAGCACATCGGAACACAAGACAAACCCCTGAGAAAAATGAATCAGGTGAGGCTCCATGAGATTCATTACCAAATTTAACAGCCAGATGACCAACCTGAGAAAAAATCTTGAAGGATAGATGGACAATACTGACAAAAGGCACATTGTTGAGGGCCTAGATAGGAGAAGCACCTAAAATCCCTTACCAAAGTAATCTGTCCTTAAAGGACATGCTGGTACATAGTAATTTGAACACAAGAAATACTAGTTGACTGCAACAAAGCAAAGGCTTCAAAAGAGGTAGACACTGTGAGGCATGCAAACATAGCACAAACCTTCAGGAGATCGCCCCAGAGAAAGTTAGGAAAAGACATTGTATCATGAAACTAATCACATGCAAGACTGAGTACATTGTCTATGTAATCACCTGTCCTTGTGACAGGTAGTACATAGGTTGGATGACATTCCCAGTACAGAAACGCATTTTAGAACACTGGAGAGTGATAACAAACCCTGACATGAGTTACAATATAGAAAGACACTTCAGGGAATACTATGAAGGGGATTGGACCAAAGCAAAGTACTTTGGAATCGACACGGTAGTCAAACATCTGACAGGAGGTAATAGGATTTCTGCTTTATGCAGAATGGAATCCCAGTATATATTAGAAGCAGGTTGTCTAATTGCACACGGTATGAACAAGGACGAAGAATAACACACACACTTATGAATTATATAAGCTCTTTAAGAATAACCTGTGCAGATTATGAATTTTAAATTGTTTTGTTATTATATGTCTTTCTCCCTCTTTGTGCCTAATACTCCGATGTTCCCCTGATTTGTAGGGCCTGGGCTTATACTGTAATTCCACATATGTCTATTAACAATAAAGGTTTGCTTTCTTTACAGACTTAAGGAAGGTCCACATACGAATCATGCTGGCAAGAGTACATTTGAAAAGTAGAAGGCGAACCCCAAGTGAAAACACTTTATATCCTTGAGTGTCAATAAGAAGTTGAGTTTATAATTGTCCAATTGGGATTTTGGATATGGTTACTACACCCTTTACTTAAAGATAACTGTAGGAATAGTTTGGATACTCAAAGACTTGTATTAGACATCCTTGGGGTCAAACAATGTATGGTAACTGCAAAACATGCATAATCAATGCAGGTTAGAACTTGATAAATCAATAATTAGGGTACTACACCCACCTACACCCAGCTGAACTTATGAAGCACCATATCCATAGTGTATTCACGATGAGTGCAGTAATGCATATGCCACATGTAACAAAAAGTCTAAATAAGACTCAGATTGAGTAGACTGGTGTTTTCATTATAATTCCAGATATGAGCTAGTACAAAGTTACAGGATCAAAACTGTAAAAGTAAAGCATTGTCAAGGTGACACTGCATATAAAGTTACATTGTTAAGATGGGGAATATCACACTGATAAAGTTATATAATTTTGAACTGAGAAGTGAGCAGAGTAATCTACTCTAGAAGTATTTTGTTTATGTTTACTGAAAAGCGCCATGTGTGACGTAGTATAAATGTTGTTCATTGAAAGAAATGGGTTATCTGATCAAGACCGTCAGGTCAAAACATGTCTGTTTCTGTTGCCAGACTAAAATACCCAATACAAATCGCTACATTGGAGCAGCTGTCCTTTCCTCGAGCGCCCAGTAAGGATTTTCATTTGAAGATTGAGGCTGTGGCGACCGCCGAACCAGCCCCAACCCGCGAGGCGAGGCTGGTTCGGCGGATATGTTTGATAACCGTGAACAGGGACTCTCGGCAGTCCAAAACGCGTAGGTGGGGAAACCTACAGGAAAATAAAACAAACAGCGTAACCTAAAGTGGTGTGCGGCGTCTTCTTTGGTGAAGAACCTTTGCTTTAGCGACTAACAGCGAGTTTGTCCCAATTCTCGCCGCCAGCACCGGCTTTCAGTAGCTCCCCCACTTGGGACATTTGCTCGTGGATATATATATATATACATATATATATATATATTTGCACAACAAATCAGCTTCTCTTATCGAGCCGAAAAATGGAAAGCACTCTGGTCATCCGATTCAAAAATGTGTTTATTGGCAGACCCACTGCCCCTCCAACAGACGCGTTTCGCCTTGCGGCTTCGTCAGTGTCGGTGTGTGTAACTGAAGGAAACCATTATATTCCCCGCCATTCCCACATCTCTCCAATAAACAGTGAAAGCGGACTTAACCTATGTGTCCCAGTACAGCGGCCATCTTTGAACATGTTCAAAGTGGGACAAAAAACCTTTTAACTTTAAAAACAATGGTTTCAAAAGTGCAAGTGCATGGTTAAAAACAGTTCCTTTTTACATTTCATTACATGTGTGATTCATTTAACATGAAGGGGGAACATGCAGGAGAAATATCTAATGGTATTTAATTTTTACCGGCAATTTTTTTCAATCATTATTAAAGATAATAGTGTCTGTCAAAAATGTTCAGTAGTTTTAAACATATTCCACATTTCAATCAATATGGAAATAATTTTTTGTGCCTGACAATAGACAACTACCGCACCTAGCAGTATCTAAAATATTTTATTGTCCCCCAATTTGTTATTTATCACGCCCTGTATGGGCTGGCTCAACCGTTCTCTAGCCCTGAATGGGCTATCCTACATGTTTTCTTTACTCTTAGAATGGAGAGAAATGTATGGCAAATGATATCTATATATCTATTTCTATGATGTTCCTGTGGAGCCTAGGGAGAGATAGTTGTTATGTCTGTTCTGTTATTTAATGTGTGATCCCACACTTCAGTGAATAATCCCTCCCTATTGTCTCATCTGCTTTTCTCAAATCTATCTTCACCTTCTGTCTCGATCTTTTTATAAATGGATCCATATCTCTTCATCATTATTCAGCCCTGTTGGCCATTTGCTCTGCAAGTCTATGATATATTTAGACTCCAACACTCTTAGAGCCTTGACACGGTCACCCCCTCTTTCTTTTCTGTCCACTTGATCCAGACAGAAAAAGGTGAGTAGGTCCCTATCGCTGTTGTGATGCATCTCAAAGTGGCGTGCCACAGGGTACGTTCTATCCCGATTTGTTACGGCACGCATGTGCTCTAGTACACATTTTTTTGCGGGGTGGATTGTACTTCCGATATACCTCTTGGAACAGGGACATTCCAAGCAGTATACCGTGAAGTCAGAGTTGCAGTTGAGAAATTTTGCAATTTCTCTTGTTGGGCGTGGATCATTGGGTCTTCCATCATACTTTATTCTTTTTTTACTGTGTTTACAGGCCTTACGACGTAGGCATGGAAAGAAGCCCTTAATAGGTTTCAACGTTGTTACTTTGGGTGGGCCCTCGAAATGACTGTGTATCAGATGGTCATTTAAAGATTGACAGCCTGTGTAGGTTATGAGCGGATGAGCAGGTATGATTCTTTTTAAAGTGGCATCTGTTTGTAAGATGTGCCAATTTTTATTAAATACCTGTACCAATTCCCCTGATCGCATACTGAAATTGGTAATAATCTGTGTAATACCTTCTGGTTCTTTCTAGGTCTTATCTACCAGTAAATCTTTTCTGTCAATCAATTTCACCCTACTTACTGCATTCCCCAGTATTGTTTTAGAATAGCCCCTTTCTCTGAATCTCATTGTGGCATCATCCCTTGCCTTCCAAAATTCTTCATTGCCTGAGCAGTTCCGTTTCAGGCGGAGCAATTCTCCAAAGGGAATATTCCGGATTAAGCTTTTGGGATGATGGCTTGCCGCATGTAGCACGGCGTTGCCTGCCATGGGCTTTCTGTAGAATTCCATGTGCAGTGTATTACCTGCCACATAGACCTCTAGGTCCAGATAGTTCACCAAAATGTTGCTAATGTTACTGGTGAATTTTAAATTGAGCTCATTGCTGTTTAGCGCTGCGACATACTCCTCAGCAGAAGCCCTGTCGCCACGCCAAACAACAAAGAGATCATCAATATAGCTGGCCCAGATCTTAATTTGGTCCAGCCATTTCTCGTTGGCCCCGCCCCAGGCCACGTACTTCTCCCACCAGCCAACGAACAAGTTCGCATAGCTGGGGGCGAAGCACGTGCCCATTGCCGTCCCACATGTTTGCCTGTACAGAGTTCCTGCAAATAGGAAGATGTTGTTTTCGAGACAGAATTCAGTCATTGTCAGGAGCATACGATTGTGTTGGTGAAATTTTAGCGGTTTGCTGCCCAAAAACCAGCTCACAGCGGAGATGCCATCCTTGTGACCAATACAAGTATATGAATTGGCGACATCCAGGGTAATCAGAAGCATAGCTGAGTCCCACGTGATGTCGTCAATTAATCTGAGGAAGTCCTGAGTATCCCTCACGTATGAGGATAGATCTTTCACAAATGGTGCCAAATATGTATCTATGAACCTAGATGTATTCTCCAGGAGGCTGCCTATCGAAGAGACTATAGGCCTTCCCGGAGGGTTCTTAGTATCTTTATGCACCTTGGGAAGGTGATAAAAAGTTGGGATCACTGGGTTCTCACATGTCAAGTAATCAAATTTATTTTTATTGATCATCCCCTCATCCCTCCAACCTTCCAACAAGGTCTGGTATTTCCAAGTACATTTGACATAATCAACTCTGGTGATTGTTTCATAGCAATCCTTGTTCCGTAGTTGTTTCATTGCTTCTTGTTTATATTTTTCTTTACTAAAGACCACTATATTTCCACCTTTGTCGGAGGGTTTGAGCTCAATACTCATGTCCGTCTTCAGAGATTTGAATGGCTTCCCATTCTTTCCTGGTGATATTGGAATTTTTCATGTCCATTTCTGTTGTTTTTGTTGCCAGTTTTTAAAGGTCTAATAAAACTGCATCTTTGAAAACATCCACTGCGTCATGAGGGGTTTGCGGGAGAACCTTTGACTTTTTCTTCAGGTTACTCAGATCTCTTTCCTGTCGAATCCCCTCCGCTCTCATTGCTTCAATTGAGTTCGGGATGTCTTCCATACCGGCCAAGTTTTGTGCTGTCATGAGCATTTCAAGAACATTGTCTCTCAATCCCAGTTGTTCATTGCCATCGTTTGATTCTGGAATTGTTGTCATTGTATTTCCAGGGTTAAGAGCAAATATTTTCTGCAGTTTCAACTTTCGAACATATTTAAAAAGATCTATTCTTGCTTGAACAGGGCCGAACTTGGCAGTGGGGCAGAAAGTCAAGCCTTTTTTCAGCACCCTTCCTTCTTCTATGGTCAGTTTCCTATCAGAGAGGTTGATGATTGTGTTGTCATTGGTTACCATCTTCCTCTCCTGCCCTTGCTGCGAGTGATCATCGGGGTAGCTGCCATTGCGTTTCCTTCGCCTGCCTCGCCTCGTTTTCCGCTTCTTTTTTGATTTTGTTCTGGTTTTGAGGGTAGTTGAGGATTCTGTAATGGCCGCTGCCGTGTCTCCTTCATTACCTGGTACTCGTTTAAAAAAGGGACAGAAGATGTTTTGTCTGTCCCCATTCACCTTTCCTTGCTGCTTGTTAATTCTCCCTCTGAGGCTTCTGCCTCTGATTCCGAGGTGTCTCTGTCTGTATTTTGAGTGCCTTGCGCCAACCTTTTTCTTGTGCCGTCAAATTTGTGTGCGAATGTTAGTAATCGCACCGTTAGGTAGTCTTGTTCATCCCTTTGAAACTTTGTTTGTTTTCTTTTCTTGATTCCAGACTCATATTCTTTGAGTCGCTTTGTCATGACCTTGCGCAAATCTTCACAGTATTTGGTGTCCTTATCCTTGCTGATGGTATCCTCCAGCCTTTGAATTTCTGCCAGGGCTTTATCCCTGTCGCTCCAAGCGTATTTAATGAGCATCTGTACCATCCCTCTGGCAGAATCTGCTCTGTAAGCTGCCCAGTCTTTTAGCAATTGTGGATCCAGATTTTAGTACGATGGTACTGTAAATATGCGCAGCCCCCTGGGGATTCTATTGCATTCCACATATCATTGGAGGGAAGTCGCCTCCCACCATTTTCGGATCTCTCGTTCCTGGGCCTTTTCTAGTTGCTGGAATAAAATTTGCAAATTACTGGTAGATGCAGTTATACTCACAGCTCCTTCCGCTCTTACCGGAGCTTCTGAAATGCTTTTGAAAATGTCCTCCGCATCTCTCTCTCGCTCATCCACACTGGACATAATTGCAAATCAAGTCGAGCTTCTGTACACACTTTTAACTTTGGGGAACTCACGGGGGTCTGTCTGTACGGAACCACACTTCGGGACTGAGGCTCAGCTAGTGAACAGTATTGCTCAAAGGGAGTTCATACGTGCAGCACTCACCCAGAGAGGAGTGTCCCGGTCCTCCGAACGGCACAACCCGGTTCTTCTCTGTCCGGCTTCGGCGCAGTTAGAGCTCTCCGATTATTCTTCTCGTCGGTTGCACTGTATTGGTACCCGATATAAATCCTCAGCATGCCTCGGGGCGAACGGCCAAATTAGCTTCCTACGCCGCACTCATCACCGCCGTCGCACCACCTTGTTCCCGGGTGCTCTGATCCTGCGGTGGTGTACGCGATTAATTTGCAAAACAAATCAGCTTCTCTTCTCGGAAAATGGAAAGCACTCTGGTCATCAGATTCCAAAATGTGTTTATTGGCAGACCCCCTGCCCCTCCAACACACGCGTTTTGCCTTGCGGCTTCGTCAGTGTTGTGTGTGTGTAACTGAAGGAAACCATTATATTCCCCACCATTCCCATATCTCTCCAATAGACAGTGAAAGCGGACTTAACCTATGTGTCCCAATACACTGGCCATCTTTGAAGATGTTCAAAGGGGGACAAAAAACCTTTTAACTTTAAAAACAATGGTTTCAAAAGTGCAAGTGCATGGTTAAAACAGTTCCTTTTTACATTTCATTACATGTGTGATTCATATAACATGAAGGGGGAACATGCAGGAGAAATATCTAATGGTATTTCATTTTTACCGGCAATTTTTTTCAATCATTATTAAACATATATTGTCTGTCAAAAATGTTCAGTAGTTTTAAACATATTCCACATTTCAATCAATATGGAAATAATTTCTTGTGCCTGATAATAGACAACTACCGCACCTAGCAGTATCTAAAATGTGTTATTGTCCCCCAATTTGTTATTTATCACACCCTGTATGGGCTGGCTCAACCGTTCTCTAGCCCTGAATGGGCTATCCTACATGTTTTCTTTACTCTTAGAATGGAGAGAAATGTGTTGGCAAATGACATCTATATATCTATTTCTATGATGTTCCTGTGGAGCCTAGGAAGAGATAGTTGTTATGTCTGTTCTGTTATTTAATGAGTGATCCCACACTTCAGTGAATAATCCCTCCCTATTGTCTCATCTGCTTTTCTCAAATCTATCTTCACCTTCTGTCTCAATCTTTTTATAAATGGACCCATAGCTCTTCATCATTATTCAGCCCTGTTGGCCATTTGCTCTGCAAGTCTATGATATATTTATACTCCAACACTCTTAGAGCCTTGACACGGTCACCCCCTCTATCTTTTCTGCCCACTTGATCCAGACAGAAAAAGGTGAGTAGGTCCCTATCGCTGTTGTGATGCGTCTCAAAGTGGCGTGCCACAGGGTACGTTTTATCCCGATTTGTTATGGCACGCATGTGTTTTTATTTCGGGGTGGATTGTACTTCCGATATACCTCTTGGAACAGGGACATTCCAAGCAGTATACCGTGAAGTCAGAGTTGCAGTTGAGAAAGTTTACAATTTCTCTTGTCGGGCGTGGATCATTGGGTCTTCCATCATACTTTATGCTTTTTTTCCTGTGTTTACAGGCCTTACAAAAAACAAAAAAAAACATATAACATTTATATATATACAAGGTACAAACTCCAGACAGAGGAATACAAGCGGGAGCCACGAACTGTGACCTGATACCACGATCCACTGAGATGACAATTTAGTTTAATTTGGGTCAGTAAGAAGCAGGCAGCTCACTTGAGATTAATGGTGACACTACAAATACCAGCAGGCCTGATTCCAGGCCACGCCCACTGAGGCGGGGTGTTTGTGAACATTTAATGATGCCGCCGAAATTGCCCTGCTGTTGCTGCCTTTTCCTTAGCCCCTGATGAAGTAACCACGAAACGCGTTGGGTCTGGAGTTTGTACCTTGTGGGTATGGTTGCACTCACGCTGCTGCTTCCTGCAATAAAACAGATATGGCGAATATTTACCAGTGGTGAGGCGACCTCCATAACAAGGAACTTTTTGGCTGGATATATATATATATATATATTATTATTTTTTTTGAGGCTCAAGGTAAATAAATATTGTCCCTCATGGGAACAGTCACATCCCAAAATTTTATTTGGAAAGAAAAAACACGACAAGACGCGTTTTGGCAACCGCCTTCTTCAATAGTAGCCAGCGCCGACATGAGACAACATTTAAATAATGTGTGTGAACATCAACAAAGGAAACCAGAGTTCCTTCAGTCCCACAGTGTCAGCCAATTGTAAACATGCAAATTCATTGTTGAACATAACGTAAATCACAGCATCATAACTCTGTAATACCGCCCTGAATGGGCATTTCCCACATCACGAAATGATCCCAAATTTGACCTCAGTCATTTATCATTTTAACACTTACAATGGTAAATTTTAGCCCTGGATGGGCAATTCCTATAGACAATACTGATTCCACCCTGAATGGGTCATATCACACAAATACTTAGGATTAATATATTCCACTTATTTCATCATGTAGTGTCACATCAAAAAGAAAGATACTGGATTCCCTTAAATCAACAGCTCTCTACATAATTCCTACAAGTGGACAGCCATTTCCTCCCCACTGTTCAACCCTTGAAGCATTTTTGTTTGATTGTCAATGATATACCTAGATTCCAATCTGCGTTATTGCAACTGCCTATCCCCACCTCTCACATTCTGGGGTATGTGATCCATACAGAAGAATCACAACAGGTTCCTGTTGCTTTGATGATATGCCTCAAAGTGCCAGGCCACCGGATAGGTCACATCTTTATTAGCGATGGCTCTAAGGTGTTCTAAAATACACACTTTCGTGGGATGTATTGTGCTTCCAATGTAACGCAAGCCACACGGACATACCAGACAGTACACAGTGTGGCTTGCATTACAATTCATCAGTTTCTTAATTCTTCTTGGGTCCTCAAGGCCGGGCACATTATAGCTTAAAACCTTATTGCTATGTTTGCATACCCTACATTTTAAGCAGGGAAAGAAACCCACTATTTTCCCAAAAGCAGGTGATCTATTTTCTGAAATGCAGTGACACTGAACTAGGCTGTCACATAATGTCCTAGCTCTTCTAAATGTCATCAAAGGTGCTTTAGGTAAAGCTTTCCCTATTACTGGGTCAGATTTCAAAATGTGCCAATTCTTCCTAAATGCCTTCCTGATGACAGAGGAATCACTGGAATATTCCGTGATCATCCTGAAATTGTTCAAGGCATTAGACCTCTCACTATTTTTCTTGGTCGGAGAATTGTCACTAATTAATTCAAGTCTAGATTTCACATTCACTTTCGCCTTAGCTTCTATGACAGTCTCTTTTGGATACCCTCTTACCTCAAATCTATGTATGCTTTCCTTGGCTGCTGCTTGATAGTCACAATCACATGTGCAGTTCCTCTTTATTCTTAGCAGCTCCCCATAAGGAATGCTGGTTATAGTTTTCCCTGGATGGCAGCTGCTCGCGTGTAGCAAGGAATTTCCTGCGGTGGGATTCCTGGTCTACCATCTGCAGGAAATATTGTGAGGTAAAGGAAGTTGACAGAGCTCCTACTTATCTCACTTGTAAATTTAAGGTTAAGGTCATTCCTATTGAGCACATCCAGATACTCCTTTGCTAACTGTTCTGTGCCCCTGAAAATAATAAACAAATCGTCTATGTATCTATTCCAGCTTATGACCCTATGGGTCCAATTCTCATTGGTCTCTGCCCAGGCCACCTGCTTCTCCTACCAGCCCACGAAAAGGTTTGCATAGCTGGGGGTGAAGCAGTTCCCAATGCAGTACCGCTTTTCTGTCTGAATAACTGGTCCTGAAATAGAAATATATTATTGCAAAAACAAAAGTCCACAAATTCAATCAGCATACTGTTGTGCTCAACCAAAGGTATCGATCATTCTCCCAGTAAATGCTTCACAGCTTCAATTCCTTGTATATGATCAATGCTCGTGTACAGACTCGAAATTTCAAGTGTCATCATCACCAGGTCATCCCCCCAGATCACATTTTCCACCCGTTTTAAAAAGTCCTTTGTGTCTTTGACATACAAGACCAGTTGTATCACAAATCCAAATAGAAAATAGTCCACAAACCTGGACATGTGCTCCGTCAAACTACCCAGAGATTAAACTATCAGACGACCAAGGGGACACGTCACATTTTTATGCAGTTTAGGGAGGTGATAAAACGTGGGTAAACGTGGATGTTTACACTCCAAAAAAGGATACTCCTCTTTATCCAGCATGCCTCTGTGATACCATTTCTTAAGGAGTCCCCGGTAAGCTGCAATGCTATTTTCAAACACCTTTTGTGCCACCCTCACATAGCTTGACTTATCATTGAGCTGCTGTAGAGCTTCCTTCATATAGTACTCCATTGTCATTAGCACCATATTGCCGCCTTCATCAGACGGCTTACAGATAATAGTGTTATGCTCCTGCAAATCCATGATTGCCTTCCTTTATTCATCCGTGATATTTCCCCCTACTCTCCTTTTGGCGTTAATGGTACGTAGTCTGACCAGCTCCTTAGTTACCACTTCCATAAAAACATCATTGGAGTCCACTGGCATTAGGGGGACAAATCTTGATGTAGGTCTGAAAGGACTGCCCGGATTCACTTGGGCAATTCCCATCTGGTCCGTCCTGTTCTTATTTTCTGGGATCAGTTCTCTTGGATCCCCTTCATTCTCAAGATCCTCTAATAGTGCCATGGTCTCCAAATCATTAGCTATAAGTATGTCAGTATCCGTGTCCATGATATTTCTTTTTCCTTTGTACATCTGTTTATGAGCCTTAAAGTATTTGGTCAATTTCATTTTCCTAGAAAACTTAAACAAATCAATCTTTGTGTGTATACCAATTTCCTAGATGGACAAAAACTTAGTCCAAGTTGTAATACCTTCTCCTCCGCTTTATTCAACGTTCTTGGAGTCAAATTTACAATTGTGAGCGTCTGTGTGGCTAGCATTTGGTCCCTCGCTTGCTTCAGGTCACTCGTGGTGAGGCATTAACGTCACTTTTTCCAGCCGCCCCTCCTTGTCCAGCATTTGCTTTCTGTCTGATGATGCGGAAGTCCTCAAAAAGAGGGGTGGGGATCTCATTCACTGTGGGCCTTGACCCATTCTCCTCACTGGTCTGTTCCGAATCCGTGACCTCGGACTCTGACGTGTTCTTTTGTTCAACAGTAGCCCTGTTTATGTTGCTCACTGACCATGTTAGCTCAACTAACTATAACGTCCGAATTTCCTGGTTTTGTACAAGTGAAAAGTCCAACTAACTATAACGTCCCTGAAACCTGTTGTTTTTTCAGTGAATTTCTAAGGTTTTTTAAATTCTACTTAATTTCTTACTATAACGTCCTTTTTGCCGGGGTATCCGCAAGTTTTTTGCCTCCTTCCCGTATTTTCCTGACCTGTTTTTGTTGGTTTTATGACTCTGGGCACTTTACCACTGCTGATCAGTGCTAAAGTGCATGTGCTCTCTCTTGTAAGATTGGTCTACACCTGTGTGGCATAATTAATTTATCTGTAAGTCCCTTGTACAATGGTACCCCATATACCCAGGCCCTGTAAAATAAATGCTATTAGTGGGCCTGCAGCGCTGCTTGCTCCACCCAACAAAGTAGCCTTTCAAATCTGTCCCAGGCCTCTGCCACTGCAGGGCCTGCCTGTGCAGTTTACTGCCACAGTGAAGTGTTTTTTAAAGTGGTTGCCACTCCTAAAACTCTCCTTCTGCTACATATAGGTCACCTTTAAGGTAGGCCTTAGGCAGCCCTATGGGCAGGGTGCTGTGTAGGTAAAAGGTGGGACATGTTCCTTAGCTATGTGGCATGTCCTGGTAGTGACAAACAGCCTATTTTGTTTCTCACTGCTATGAGGCGGCCCTCTCATAGGTTTGCATTGGGAATTCACTGATATGTGCTTCAGTGGTAATTTCTGATATGAAAGGGGTAGTGTGGCCATGTTTGGTATGTTTGGAATAGTAGTAACAAAACATGCTTATTGGTGGAAGCCGATTTGTTATTACTATTTTAAAAATACACTTTTAGAAGTAGGTATTTGCGTGTGCTTATGACTCTTTGTGCCCTGTCTGGTTGTGTGTTCAACGTCTGGTTTAGACTAACAGGAGCAAGGGGATGTGCATTCACTCTTGGCAGTCACAAGGGGATTGAGGCGTGTCTTGTCTTTTTGGGGTGACTCGGCGCAGGGCTGAATAGACCTTGGCTGCATTTAGTGGGGTGGGAGGAGAGTCCCCTGCACCTGAATAGGCAGGTCTGCATTTAGAATGGTGGGAGGAGTTGCACCTGAATTGGGATGTGCCTGACTTTTACAATACTGTCTCCGCCTCTCTGTAGGGTGCCTGGAACCAGGGCTTTGGATAGAATGGGAGTGTTGTGCACTTCTGAAAGTTGTTTGAAGTGTCCCCAGAACAAAGACATTTGGACTATAAGTATATGGGCTGTGACCCCATGATGGTAGACACTGCATTGACTTGTAACCAGACGCTGCTGGTTCTACACCAGAGGACTACTGTGTGCCAGGAGGAACCACCAGTTTGGACTACTGGCCTTGGGGGACTAACCTGCTGCGTGGCTGAAGGGCTGCCACTTTGCCTAGTGACCCTGTGTGCTGGCCTGTCTGTGCCTCATTCTATGCCCTAGTGTTTTCAATGGCCTGGGTGGTGTCCCCCTCTCCTGGCTTTCATAGCTAGTCCACTCCCAAAGGGGAAGTGCGTGGTGAGCACTCTCCTAGGATAAGCAGCATGAGTTTTCCTTATTCTCCCAGTGACCAGACCGGCAGTGAGATCTCGGTGGAGAGCGCTGGTTGATGTCCCAGCACCTAACGCGTGCTAAGCAGTTTATTGTCGGGCTCGTCAGAAGGACACTGAAGTGCAAGGGTGAAAGCGCTTCTCACTTTCCTCAACTTTGAAGAGCAGCGGGTCCTTCCGTATGTACAGCATCCCCTATCAGCCGGCCTGGTAGGCTGGTTTCTCTGATGTCTTGCAGGAAGAGAACCCCCTAAAGCGGCCAGCCTCTAAGAGCACAGAGTCGGCCAGGTAGAACCAGCACAACTAGATGCCAACTGGGCACAGCACGTCTCACACTCTGTTCCTGTTCCAAATGGCCACTTATTGCCCTTCCAGTGCCCGCAGTGAAGTCACTGATCAAGGGTGCATTACCGCCTACAAGCACAGCCCAAGAAATCACTCAAGTACTGGGGGCGTACTGTACTCGTAGCTGCGGCACCGCTAGGTAGCGGTTGGCGGCACCTGATCCCCGTGCCTACAGAGCATACGACGTGGTCTACTCACCAATGGCACTGTGGGGAGAGGTTGTTAAGGCTGCACTGGCTGGCAGAAGCACCGTGTGGAAAAGGGCAGCCAGCTTTGGGAAGCTCTCCAGGTGGGGGTCACCCACTAGAGGAGGACGGGTGTGTGTGTCCTCCGGGCTCCTTTTGGTGACATACCTGTAGGAAGGATTGAGCACAGGAATTGCTTGCAGCTGCACCACGCGATCGCGGGCAGCTGCCTTGTCACGGGCCTTCACGGTACAAAAGGGGGTGGTGATGGACGGAGCATCTGAACCAATCAAACACTCACACCCAGTCAAAAGATCTGGGTTTGATCCATCACCGTTCTTTAGCCCACTCTGCCACCGCAGTTCAGACAGTTCAGACACGGGCCTTCAGCGCCATAGTGGGACCCACAAGTCAGGCAGAAGGGACTCCTCCACAGAGGTACAGCTCGGCTCATTCTCCTTCTGGAATCACTCTAGCACCGTGATATCTGGTAATTTAGGTAATCTGTTGCTAAACCAAAACTGCTGCATTTCATACCCTGATGTGTTGATTTATGGCGTGTATGCCTTGCATTTGGCAGGATAACAGGCATTATTTCAGGAGTTGCATTTAGGTGCTCAGTGATGGTGTTTTTATAATGTGTGCAGCCTACAGGTATTCACGTGATTGCACTATCTATGTTGTTATGACCATTGCCTAGTGGCAAAGTGATTTTCTGAACAATGTGACGTCATGACAAGTGACTAATATCCCAGTGAGTTATGTGATTGTGGTCTAATGTGTTAGATACAAAGGATATTTTTATATAACCTTGTGTAGATTCTTTTTGTGGTGCGCCTAGTGTATCACTTGCATGTGAGTGTGTGTACAGACACTTTAAACATTGCCTCTGGAATACACCTAATTGCTCTGCCAAGCTACCAAGGGGGTGAACAGGAGTTCTCTTGTGTGTGCAACTCACTTACCCTGACTAGAGTGGTGTGTTCTGCCTGGCTTAGATGCATACCCTAGCCAACCAGCAACCCCATTGCTAACAGATATACATATAAACATATACATATATACAAAATACATATATCCACCACAGAGGCTCCCCCCAGAAAAGGGTACCCAAACCTCACAGGAGGTGGAACAACAACCACAGGAGCAAACTTTGCAATGAACCAAATCCAGCAAACTCATAAAAGCTGTTCAACACAAGGTATTCCAAAGCAAGTTGGTTAATTCAACAAATCACCACAGATGCGTTTTAGCAAAAGCCTTGGTCACATGACCAGGTCACTGTGCGAAATCACCTTAAGTAGTGCATAGACATGGAAGAGAAACAACATGTCTCTCCCGTGGAAGAAGAAAACTGTCAGCCATCTCAAGTCAGTGGCACAATACACAGAATCATTGCAAAGGTTGGTAAAAGTGCCTTAGCAAAATCCTTAGAAAGCCTACAGATATTTGGTTTCACTGTAGGAGGCAAAAAGTAAACTAATGTTACCAAAATGCAAAACAAAGGGAGGACAAAAAATACAAATACAATATTATCATCAAGTATTAACTTAGGAAAGCCACCATTTACATCGGGGCGATCCGGAGGAGGGGCTAGCGGTGTGCGATCCATTGCGGTTGACTCTACAAATGGGCTCCCTTGAGCCTTCAAGCTGACGAGCTTCTGGATGACGCACCTGCGTGCCGGTTAGGCATCAAGGCCTGTGACGGTTGCTTGGCGGCCTTCTTTTCCACCCCAAATACGTTCTCTACTGATGAGGGAAGATATCCCGAAACCCGGGCCATGTCTCGGGTCTAGAGATCTTCACAACAACAAGTACTTACTTGCACCTACTAAGGTGAACCACTTATGAACTACACGTGCCAGAATCCTTAGGGGCGATTCGGAGGAGGGGCTAGCGGTGTGCGATCCATTGCGGTTGATCACCATTTACCCAGCTGCTGGCAAATATTGAAGATTCTGCACTGGGTGGCTAATGGCCATGTAAATAGCAGAAACACTTCACTTAACTTTTAACCCAGCTGCTGGTTAAATGACAGAGAAAAGTCCCTTTACTAGCCTAAAGAAATTTACAACTCATACAATCAATTTTATACATAATGATAAGTACTTTTGTGGTCGCAAACCTTGTGATTTTGCTAAATAGGGCATTAGTTCAAAAACTGGCTTAGATGCTGGCACTAACTTATAGGTCTAAAGATCCCAAATGTTTGGATGTTTCCAAGTTACTTTGACAGACATTGCACATAATGCCACTGCATTAATCCATGGGCCAAGACATAGCAACTTGGGAATTATAAAACTGTCTTGTGCTCCACAAATGCTCCTTCTCCTATATACTTACCTGCAAATGTGACTAATAATAAAGATGATTAGAACATTTGCAAGACAATAGTAGCTTGGGTGTCGGAGGAAGCAAGATGGCGGCAGAGTGAGTAGTGCCGGTCGTAGGTGGCTCCCGTGGTGATGGCAGAATCAAATTAAGGGACATATGCTGAAAGGGCGAAGATATAGTACCCCCAAGTGGGAAGCTTAAAAGTTAGCGGCTGCACCGAAACCTGGCCAAACCTTACCTGACCAGGGGCTGGGTTGCAGTGCTGGTGGAGGTCACGGAGCAACTGATCGCCGGCTGCAGAGGCTTCGAGCAGGAGTTGACCCGGGTCCCGAGGCGCTTTAGAAGGGACAGTTCCTCAGCCTGCCCTGGAAATATGGGTGCAAAAGCAGTCGCAAAAGGGAGAGGTGCTGTGCTTCATACAGGCCCCCAGGAATCCTCACAGAGAAGTGCAGCGGAAACTGACTTGGCGCCCATCACTGCCCAGGGACGCAGACAGAGGATCGGAGCGGAGAACCTCCCTGACAAGAAGGGGAGGGACATGAGTGTGCAGCCCAAGCTGCCTTACACAGCCGCCATCTCAGTCATTGAGATACTCAGGGGAGCAGGAAGCTGCTCTGTAGATCAAGGAGGTGATCAGGGGGACGAGCGGACTGAGACAACCGAAGAAGGAAGTAGGCAGGTCTTAACACCGGACGGTATGCCACCCAAAGATCGGGGGGTCTGGGGAGACCAAGACATTGGGCGACCACATCAACGTGTAAATACAGCAGGAGGAGGAGGAGGAGGATTGAGATCAAGAAGTGGGGTGGCAGAGCAGATCGAAGGCTGCCCAGGCAATGCAGGTAACGCAGATCTCGGGGGAAGAGGTCAAGACACAGGGATTCTCCTGACAGGCCTGAAGGAAATAGGCCAGCCGGCGGCCTGATTAAGAGAAAAGAACCCTACCAAGAAACCAATTCTCCTGGGGGGAAAAAAGGGGCGAAATAAGGATATATTGGGGAAAACTGAATGAAACCCCCTTACACAAGAGCCTAGGGGGGAAATCAAACCAGGAGGGTCTCTCTAGAATTCATAGAACCCCTCTGGATCGTAGGGAAACACATTGATTCTGAGGCGAATGACTATTTCTCATTATCTGATGCTACATGGTCAGGTCTGGGGACAGACTCTGGGTCCAATACTGAATCAAGTAAGGAGAGCAGCGCAATGGGCACAGGCATAGGAGGCAAGGGTACCATCGTATCAACACAGAAAACGCATTCCAGAGTGGGAAGAACCGATAATCAGAGTCAAAAGGATCCAAGATGGGATTACACCCTGGGGGATCAACTGATGGGGGACAGCCGTAAATCTCCCAGTGAAGAACTCTCCAAAGCACCCCCAACTCTGGAACCCATCCTGCAGTGTGTGGTATCACATCGAGACGAATTGCGGCTGGAGAGTAAAAGATCCCAGATTGCTGCCCGTAAACTACAAGAGGCAATAAGGAAAGTAGCAAGAACCTGCAAGGACATAAGCGATCAGATGACGGAGATAGAATCAAGAACGGCTGCTTTGGAGTCAGTGGTAGCAGGATCAAAGGGACAAGTAGAAGCCCACGAAGCACAACTCATGGATATCCATTGGAAGTTGGAAGAGAATGAAAACCGCCAGAGAAGAAATAACTTGCGGTTCCTGGGCATCCCTGAGGGGAAGGAGGGGCCTGACACACGCTCATATATGGTTCAGATGCTGCAGAAATCCGTCCCAGTACTGGAAGGCTGGAACTGGCAAAAGGAAATACAAAGGGCGCATCGAGTACCATTTACTATTCATCAGCCAGCTTGTCCAGATGCCAAACCAAGGGCATTTCTGGTTTATTTTAGAAACCATCTACTGCGTCAAAACATGTTTGAAAAAGCAAGACCAAAAGCGCAACATTCTGTGGATGGGTTCTCATTTTTTACCAGACCAGACTTTTGCCATATCACCGTTGAACATTGCTGGCGTCTGCGTCAGATGATCAAGCACTTTCAGGAAAAATGTGCTCAGGCTTTTCTTCTAAACCCGGCCAGATTGAAAGTGATTTGGAACGATCAAACTAGATTCTTCACATTGGAAATCAAGGCAAAGGAGTTTTTGGAGGCTGGGGGGAGATGACTCATCTGTGTCTGTGTCAGGGTCTTCTTCTTTCTGTTTTCTTCTCTTTCCCTTTTCATCAAGCTTGTTTCAGACAGACATTTTTAGACGGGGTTCAGGAGGAATCTAGATTTAATAGGGTCCTAAGTATCTAGGGACAAGCAACTGTTTTTGTCTTGAATGTTCAGGGTGACATTTGTGGTATTTAGGCGCATATTATTTCTTCTTTCTTATTCTTCCCTTTCTTTTCTTTTGAGATATTGAGGGCTAAGGGGGTTCTTAAGGGTATACATATGCATTTTATATACATCACCAACGGGAGAGCACCACCGTTCATCAACCACAGACCTAGCTAGGTCTGTTGTTTCGTAAGGCAGGGAGGTAGGGTGGGGGGGTGGGGCGAGTGGGAGGGCAGAGGGAGGGGGATGGAGGGGGGGTAAAATAAAATAAAACTGAAAAGCGGGGGAGTGTTGTAGGTGGATAGGCTTTAAGATGAAGGAATGTTTCAAGGGGCAACCTAGGTATCAACCTATAATATAATCTAGGTATATTAGGGATGGGTAGGCTGAGTATTTGCTCTGTAAATATCGGGGGTCTGAATGACAGGGGTAAGAGAGGTAGAACAGCAGAGGTGCTACGAACACTGGGTGCTGATGTATGTCAACAGGAAACCCATATTTCATGGCAAAAGAGATGGCTCAATGTTATTCCAGGCTATATTAGCTCATTACAGACTACCACGACTAGAGGAGTAGCAATACATATCTCTAATCGGATTTTACCAATTGAGAGAACCCTGTCGGGTAAATGGGGTAGGTGGGCAATAGTCTCATTGTCTAGTGGATTAACAATATGTACTATCTACGAGTCAAATTTCGATAACCCAGATTTGCTGACAGAATTAGAACTAGAACTCGCTTCTTGGCCATCCCCGCTTACAATTTGTGGCAATTTTAATATTCATCTAGAAACACAAACCCCCCTTGGGGAGGGTACCAGGAGAGGAAGTCACAGGTTTTTAAAGTGTTAAGGGCTTTAATGGACAGTCACAGATTAGTGGATATGTGGTCTTATAAAAAATCAGGGGACTCAGGGCACACCTATTTTTCATGCCCACATATGAAGTATGTTAGGCTTGATTATTTGTTTGCATCCTGCTCTCTTAAAGAGGGAGCTAACATAATAAAACTACCTAAGGTCCTGTCTGATCACAACCCTCTTAAACTTCTGGCTACCGAGGGCTTTATAGAACATATCAGGGGGTGGACTAGGCAATATTTTGATATAAACAGATTTAGCACCTCGAGATAAAGTGTATGGGACGCATTCAAAGTAGGGCTTAGAGGGGAGATCATTAGCTTTGTAGGGCGACACAGGAAAGAACAGAGAGAGGCGATACATCAACTTACAGGGAGGCTTTCTAAACATGAGGAAGAGCATATGGCAGCTATTGGTAGAAAGCAGGAGGAACTACAAAAATAACTAGATTTAAAAGTTATAAGTACCAAAGCTAAAATTAATGGAATTTATACCAAACAAAGAGCTGAAATATTCCAAACTAGGGCCAGGGATAATTATGAATATGGGGAGATGACAGGGAAACATCTGGCACTTCGTTTAAAACAGAGGGTGGCAGCAAATAATATCTCAAGGCTAAAGAGGAAGGATGGTAAAATCGTGACAGAGCCCCAAGATATTGTAAAAACATTTACGGAATTCTATGAGGACCTGTATAGTTCCAGGGACAGCTTGTTAAAGTCTGAAGACATGGAAACCAATACCATGCCTCCAATAATTCAAGAACTGGAAGGGCTTCTGGCAAGGCAGCCCAACCAGATGGGATCCCAATGGAGATTTATAAAGCTTTACAGACATAGCTGGCTCCCTTGCTGCTAGATCTGTTCTTGGCAGTACAGAAGAAGGGTATTCCGCCCCATTCCTGGCAGGAGACCAACATTGTCGTCTTTCTGAAATCAGCAGAGGACCCAGCCTCATATAGACCTATCACTATGATAAACGCCGGTGAGAAACTTTACTCTAAAATTATAGCGCTCAGGTTAGCAAAAATAATCGCCTCCTTGGTTAGTCCATGGCAGCATGGCTTCATTCATGTCTGTCGTGTAATATCAATATTTGATATAGTGGAAGTGGCAGGAGAGCAGATGTCCCTAATACTATTGGACGCACAAAAAGCTTTTGATCAGGTTGAGTGGCCATACCCCCTCGGGGCCCGCAAGGGGCCCCCAAAGGCAGTCTCCGCATGCCTTTCCTTGGTGGAGTCTCCGCCATGGAAAGGCATGGGAACGCCATCATCACCATATTGCATGTGTTTTCTGCATGGTAGGCAATCGAGTGGATTGCCTACCGGCAGAAAACTGGTGGACGGTCTTTCCATCCACCTGGGTCCCTGCCGCCATCCTAATATGGCGGGGGGAAATGTTAGGCGAGCGGACGGAAATGGCGGGCAGATCGCCACCGCCATACGGGTGGTGGCGATCCACCTGCCATGCTAATAGACCCCTAAGTGTATAGGCAGCCTCGTGCTAATGATCTGTATTGAATATTGATGAGTCTTAATCAAGATGATATAGTCAGGTCAGAAAGTACATGGCTGTGAAGCTTGGGAATCGGGATGTGGATTTGTGTAGATCCCTAAAGCTGTCTAAAAGGATATTTTATCCGCTAATCTTAAAGCCCAACATTTTAAAACAGTGTTCAGGTTATATTTTACTCCAGCAAAATTGCACGCTTTGTGGAAAAGGGAAACCAATTGTTGCCCATGATGTGGACAAGGTCCTGCTGACATGGTACACATGTTCTCCGATTGCAGTAAATTGAATGCATTGAGACAGGGGATAGAAACCTTTTTGAACCAAACCACAGGGTGGCCAGTCCCATTAACTTCTACAATGGTGTTACTTGGCTTCGATGAAAGCTTACAGATGGAATCAACCCAAATTTATTTATGTTTTATGGTAACAGCCATTCTCCATTTAATGATCGCTTCAAAATGGAAAGATGCAGATCCGTCGACTTTTCAGGAGTGGTTTGCTAGACGTTATTATGTGTACAATTTTGAGAAGGCATTTGTTAGAAACGGGACCCTGGCCGGCCAAGACTCGCGTCGAGGTCAGTCAGGGATCACCATTTCTAAGGTCAGGGCAAGGGAGTCACACACCAAGATAACCCCCGCTCACCCTCTAGGTAACGTGGCGCGAGCAGCAAGGCTAATCTCAGAGGCGATGTGTAAAGCGCGCGCACCCCAGCGACAACAACCAAAGGCCCACCACAAAGGAAACTCCACACAAGGTTATATCAAAAATAGCCTTTGTATTATAATAATAAAAACACATTAGATAACACACACACTTTACAATGTGCCAACAGGCACGGGCAAGATTTACAAGGGATTATGTACAGGACAGGGCCACCTGGACCACTGTCAGGGGTATGCACTTGTTAGAAATAATACTTGTAGGTATAACACTTTAGCACATAAACATACAATGACTGTAACACAGAAATAGTAAATGTAGCATACAACCAGTAACTACTGGTAAAGGGAAAATACCTCCTACGCCACCCTAGTCTCTGTAGGGAAATCACGCAGGGAGCTAGGACCTATGGAAGGAAAACCTATCACCTCCTACGCCACCCTAGTCTCTGTAGGGAAATCACGCAGGGAGCTAGGACCTATGGAAGGAAAACCTATCACCTCCTACGCCACCCTAGTCTCTGTAGGGAAATCACGCAGGGAGCTAGGACCTTATCATCAGGACCTATGGAAGGAAAACCTATCACCTCCTACGCCACCCTAGTCTCTGTAGGGAAATCACGCAGGGAGCTAGGACCTATGGAAGGAAAACCTATCACCTCCTACGCCACCCTAGTCTCTGTAGGGAAATCACGCAGGGGGAAGGAAACCTAAAATAATCACCTAGGCAAGTAACATTTAGCAAAGGCAATTAAACATCAACATTCCTCTCAGCAGGTCACTTTTAGCAAAGGGAAATAAAAGAACAAGGCATTACCTAAGCAGGTCACTTTTAGCAAAGGTAATGACACAACCAATCCTCTAAGCAGGTCACTTTTAGCAAAGGGGATAAACACATAAAGAATTACCTAAGCAGGTCACTTTTAGCAAAGGTAAAAACAAACAAGAATTGCACATGTAACATTAAAACACATTCAGAGGTGCAGGTAGAACATTTTGCGCAAGAATCATATAGCAAAGAAATCACAATGCGCAGGGTGCATGTTGCACAACACTCAAAATGTCCCTCAGGCCAACTGGCCTCGAAAGGGGCGGAATGCCCTGAGTCTCAGTGTCAGGGAGGTCTGCGCAGGCAGCACAGACACACAAGCCTAAACGTAGCAACTGTCCACTAAGTGCTGGACAGTTGTGAATAGCAGGTAGGCAAGCGTTGGAGCCAGGTGGGCTCAAGAACACAGGTGGGGAGACACAGCGTGGGAGCCTCGGGGCTACAACCAACTAACTGCCTGTGTCCCCCTAGAGCCTCTCAGGGCTCGCTAAGCAAAATAGGCAATGTAGAGCTTCAGCGCTCTCAAACTCATGAATTGCCCCAGAGCCTCTGTCAGGGCTCTCAATCAATGGGGGCGGGAGCCTCGTGGCTCGGCAACAACTGTGGGCTCTGGAGCCTCTCGGGGCTCGAAAAGAACCAATGCGGGCGGGTGGAGCCTCTCGGGCTCAAAGAACAGAATGGCCCCTCAGAGCCTCGTGGCTCTCAAAATAAAGAAATGCTGCCCACGTTGGAGCGGCCCTCTGCCAACCGGGGCCGCTCAGAAAACCAAGGGTATGCCGCTTTGAAGCCCTCGTGGCTTCACTCTATCAATGGGCGCGAGATCGCGCTACCGGGGGGAGAGGGGGTGGACACCGACAATGTGTCCCGGCGCCCCTCCCTTCTGCTTCACTCACCGGCTGTCTCCACGGCGGGCGGGGCTCCTCTTCACTCGTCCCGGGGCTCTCCCTTCGGTCGGGAGCCTCGGGCAGGACACGCTGACTGCTCCTCTCGTGCTCCCGCCTGGACCAGTCTCTGCTGCACGCCGCCTGACTTCCGCCGGGGCCGCCAATGGCAGCGCGGCCCTGGGGATCAGGAGGCGGGACTTCCGGGGCGCGGCAGGCAGCGCGGCGGCCCGGCAAGCTTCCAGTGCGCCCGGGCTGCGGCGGTGATGTCCTGGGCAATGCCGGGTGGCACCGGCTCGAAAATAAATACAGACCACGGGGCAATGCCGGGTGGCACCGGCCTCGAGTTAAAAATAAAGCGAGGTGGGCACTCGCTCGGCCTGGCAAAGCGCTCCAAAGCGCTAGAATCAAAATAAAGCGCACCCAGCGCTTCGGGGGAAAATAAAGCGCTCTCAGCGCTAAAAGCAAAACGAAGCGCTCCCAGCGCTGGGGACAAGGGAGAGCGCTCCCCCAGCACAGCAAAGCTCCAGCAAGGTCTGGAGGCGGACAGGGGGGCAAGGCAGGGCCAGAGCCAGCACACTGGGTCTCCAGGCAGGGAGACAAGCCAAGTGGCGGTCCTCCTGGCCCCAGCAGCAGCAACAGCCCCCTCTGGCAAGGATCCACAAGTAGAACAACTTCTGTGGGGACACAGCCCCATATTTATACAGAGAATTCCTTTGTTAGGAGGTGCAGGGTGGGGGGAAACCAGTTGCAGCTGGCTTGGGACTACCCTTGATGGCCCAACCACCCCTTTCATTCACTGGGGAGGCTAGGGTCATTAGACAAACCACAGGGGGGCGGAGCCAGCATTGTGTGGGGAAAACCCAGCCCATCCAGGACACAGATCTACTCCTCCCACACATCACTCATGCTGATCTCACACTCACCACCGGGCAGACCCATCCAGACTTCCTGGAGCCTGGCATGCCAGCCAGCTCCAGCCAATCACGCTCCACTATCCTCACTGCACACATACATCAATGTCCAGAAGTAGCACTTCCCTTCTAGACACATACAAGCCGCACATACCATTGCGCAGCATTCACTCTCACGAGTTCATACATACTAAACTCGAGCCTGCACTCCCCACACATCAGGAACTACCAGGGCACACGCATTCCCCATGCATTCCTATGGGAGGGCAGGCCAGCCATACTACACGCACGCACTTTCACTCTGGGACACAGGGAAAAAGTGCGCCAAGACCCAAAAATCACTACACAGGGTCACAAATAAAGGCAAAAAGATTAGGGGTGAACCTGCCCTAAGGCCCAAGTCTAACACGACCCCCTTCCAGCCAAAACGCAGGGCAGACCGATCACCACCGTGATGGACTTCCCTGCTTGGGGCGATAAAACAAGGACGCGGGCCCACAACTGCAGGGACACCCTCCTGTTTTACGCCACGGTGAACCCCTAGGGTTCCTTCTAAAACTACTGTAGGGACTAACTGGGGTACCCCACTGATACTCTCCAGCTGCCCTCGGCCAGGACCAGGCCCTAGGCCACCCAGGTACCACTGGATCCTGTATACTCACAAAGTGGGGGGTAGTAACCCCTGGCACATAATAGCCATGCTCCACTCTTCCTGTCTGTAAGACAGGGCTAGACTGCCACTGGTTCTCCAGCCTAGGGTCTACAACCTCAGGTGGACCAGGAGTCTCAGGGAAGGCTCTCCTCCCCTTACCTCTTCTCCTAGGGTTCCTCCTCCTCCTGCGAGGGGTTCCCTCTAAACAACATTCTCCCAACCTAGGGTTTAACCCCTCAGGTGGTACCGGGGTCAGAGGTGGGCTCTCCCACCCTCTGCACCCCCTTCCAGAGTCCTGCTCCCTCCCAACCGGGGCGGTACCTCTGGAGAAAGAACTGGTTAGGACACTGATTACAGTAGTCCCACCCTTCAGGTCAGGCTGATCCTGAACCTGGACCTCCAACCTCCGGTCTACAACCTTTGGTGGAACCAATGCCTGGCACTCCAGGACTTCTGGGGATTCACATCCTATCCCCCAATCACTCCTTTCACTGGACTTCTGTACTCTCCCTCCTGGAGCGGTACTGCCAGCTTCTAGGACCATAGAAGCTCCGCTTACAGATGCTCCAGGTTCTCTACACACTAGGAGATCTCCCTCAAGTGAACTAACAGGCAAGTCTAGGTTCCTTTCCTGGTGTTCCCTAAAGAAACCATCCAGGCTCTGTGACAGGGCTTCGGGCATCTGGGGACTCTCGGTCACACACTCACTACCGCTCCACTGAGACAGGCAGTCAGCCCCTACACCCTTCTCACTAACCAAGGACCTAGCTGGGCTACTCTCACCCTCCTCCACCACACTGGGCTGGAAGACACCTGACCCACTATTGTTGGAATCACTCACTAGTGACTCAAAAGAACCTTTCGCACTGTCCCATCGGTCTGCTTCCTTTGCAAGCTCCCAAGGATCAAAGGTCAACCCCAACAGGTGTTGCCGCAACTCCGGCCGGCAATGACTGAGCACCTTTTCCTTGAGAATTAGACAAAACAGTTTGTCAAAATCATGTTCCGTGGGAACCTCTAACCACTCAATCAGTGCACACTGACAGTCCTCTGTAAACTCCTCCCAAGACTGGTGAGACAGTTTCTTACTGTCCCTGAACTGCAACCTATACTCCTCTTCTAGGGAAACAGGTACCATACTCGGGGAACTGGGAGTGGGACAGTCTACACTTATATTTAAAAAGCTGCCACCACTGGACTCCACCCTCCCTGGGGAATCCAGACAATTACAATTGCACTCAGGGGATAACCTACTCTCCCTGAACAAGGCCCTCTCTTCCTTCCTATCCAACCACTCCTCTGGGGACAGGGAAAGGGATGGGGCGCTGACACTGGACCCAGCAAGGGACTCCCTATCTATGGGGTCCTCACTATCTGCTGACATCCATCCACTGTCATCATCATCATACAACTCACATTCTTCAGGGCTCCCAACAGACTCACCATCCTCATGACGTGCGGCCCGGGCCCTCTCTCTCTCACTGTACTCAAGATCCCACTGACCCTTTTGCCATTGGATCAGGCTGTCCCTAAGCTGGGACTGAGTATCCGACACACTCACCTCCATGCCTCCCTCTTCACAGAATCTGACCAGCTCTGACCTACTGTACCTAAAAAGACAACAGAGATCAAAAACAGGCTCCATTTTGGCGGACGTTCTCAAGAAGAGTTTGACACAGGGAACCTGGGGGTCTGAGCTTACACAGGAGTACACAATTAACACAATTCAGCAAGATTCCTATCTCAGGACTTGCACTCCACTGTCCAGCGTAACACACACTCATTCACACACAACCCTCCCCTCGGACTGGTAAGGCAGTTTCTACCACCCCTGATTATCTCAACCTGACCACTAGCGACACAGGTACCAAACTCTGGGAGCAGGGCGGGGAACAAGGTACTGGACAAAATACAAATGACACCTTTCAGGAGAAGCAAAACTGAACTTCCCTAAAAAACAATAATCCCAAAAATGTGGTTATCTAAAATTGCAGAGTTTTGAAGTGTGGCCTGTCGCCACTGTGGTACAACGCAAACGCAAGTCCAATCCGCACCGCTAGCCACCAATGTTAGAAACGGGACCCTGGCCGGCCAAGACTCGCGTCGAGGTCAGTCAGGGATCACCATTTCTAAGGTCAGGGCAAGGGAGTCACACACCAAGATAACCCCCGCTCACCCTCTAGGTAACGTGGCGCGAGCAGCAAGGCTAATCTCAGAGGCGATGTGTAAAGCGCGCGCACCCCAGCGACAACAACCAAAGGCCCACCACAAAGGAAACTCCACACAAGGTTATATCAAAAATAGCCTTTGTATTATAATAATAAAAACACATTAGATAACACACACACTTTACAATGTGCCAACAGGCACGGGCAAGATTTACAAGGGATTATGTACAGGACAGGGCCACCTGGACCACTGTCAGGGGTATGCACTTGTTAGAAATAATACTTGTAGGTATAACACTTTAGCACATAAACATACAATGACTGTAACACAGAAATAGTAAATGTAGCATACAACCAGTAACTACTGGTAAAGGGAAAATACCTCCTACGCCACCCTAGTCTCTGTAGGGAAATCACGCAGGGAGCTAGGACCTATGGAAGGAAAACCTATCACCTCCTACGCCACCCTAGTCTCTGTAGGGAAATCACGCAGGGAGCTAGGACCTATGGAAGGAAAACCTATCACCTCCTACGCCACCCTAGTCTCTGTAGGGAAATCACGCAGGGAGCTAGGACCTTATCATCAGGACCTATGGAAGGAAAACCTATCACCTCCTACGCCACCCTAGTCTCTGTAGGGAAATCACGCAGGGAGCTAGGACCTATGGAAGGAAAACCTATCACCTCCTACGCCACCCTAGTCTCTGTAGGGAAATCACGCAGGGGGAAGGAAACCTAAAATAATCACCTAGGCAAGTAACATTTAGCAAAGGCAATTAAACATCAACATTCCTCTCAGCAGGTCACTTTTAGCAAAGGGAAATAAAAGAACAAGGCATTACCTAAGCAGGTCACTTTTAGCAAAGGTAATGACACAACCAATCCTCTAAGCAGGTCACTTTTAGCAAAGGGGATAAACACATAAAGAATTACCTAAGCAGGTCACTTTTAGCAAAGGTAAAAACAAACAAGAATTGCACATGTAACATTAAAACACATTCAGAGGTGCAGGTAGAACATTTTGCGCAAGAATCATATAGCAAAGAAATCACAATGCGCAGGGTGCATGTAGCACAACACTCAAAATGTCCCTCAGGCCAACTGGCCTCGAAAGGGGCGGAATGCCCTGAGTCTCAGTGTCAGGGAGGTCTGCGCAGGCAGCACAGACACACAAGCCTAAACGTAGCAACTGTCCACTAAGTGCTGGACAGTTGTGAATAGCAGGTAGGCAAGCGTTGGAGCCAGGTGGGCTCAAGAACACAGGTGGGGAGACACAGCGTGGGAGCCTCGGGGCTACAACCAACTAACTGCCTGTGTCCCCCTAGAGCCTCTCAGGGCTCGCTAAGCAAAATAGGCAATGTAGAGCTTCAGCGCTCTCAAACTCATGAATTGCCCCAGAGCCTCTGTCAGGGCTCTCAATCAATGGGGGCGGGAGCCTCGTGGCTCGGCAACAACTGTGGGCTCTGGAGCCTCTCGGGGCTCGAAAAGAACCAATGCGGGCGGGTGGAGCCTCTCGGGCTCAAAGAACAGAATGGCCCCTCAGAGCCTCGTGGCTCTCAAAATAAAGAAATGCTGCCCACGTTGGAGCGGCCCTCTGCCAACCGGGGCCGCTCAGAAAACCAAGGGTATGCCGCTTTGAAGCCCTCGTGGCTTCACTCTATCAATGGGCGCGAGATCGCGCTACCGGGGGGAGAGGGGGTGGACACCGACAATGTGTCCCGGCGCCCCTCCCTTCTGCTTCACTCACCGGCTGTCTCCACGGCGGGCGGGGCTCCTCTTCACTCGTCCCGGGGCTCTCCCTTCGGTCGGGAGCCTCGGGAAGGACACGCTGACTGCTCCTCTCGTGCTCCCGCCTGGACCAGTCTCTGCTGCACGCCGCCTGACTTCCGCCGGGGCCGCCAATGGCAGCGCGGCCCTGGGGATCAGGAGGCGGGACTTCCGGGGCGCGGCAGGCAGCGCGGCGGCCCGGCAAGCTTCCAGTGCGCCCGGGCTGCGGCGGTGATGTCCTGGGCAATGCCGGGTGGCACCGGCTCGAAAATAAATACAGACCACGGGGCAATGCCGGGTGGCACCGGCCTCGAGTTAAAAATAAAGCGAGGTGGGCACTCGCTCGGCCTGGCAAAGCGCTCCAAAGCGCTAGAATCAAAATAAAGCGCACCCAGCGCTTCGGGGGAAAATAAAGCGCTCTCAGCGCTAAAAGCAAAACGAAGCGCTCCCAGCGCTGGGGACAAGGGAGAGCGCTCCCCCAGCACAGCAAAGCTCCAGCAAGGTCTGGAGGCGGACAGGGGGGCAAGGCAGGGCCAGAGCCAGCACACTGGGTCTCCAGGCAGGGAGACAAGCCAAGTGGCGGTCCTCCTGGCCCCAGCAGCAGCAACAGCCCCCTCTGGCAAGGATCCACAAGTAGAACAACTTCTGTGGGGACACAGCCCCATATTTATACAGAGAATTCCTTTGTTAGGAGGTGCAGGGTGGGGGGAAACCAGTTGCAGCTGGCTTGGGACTACCCTTGATGGCCCAACCACCCCTTTCATTCACTGGGGAGGCTAGGGTCATTAGACAAACCACAGGGGGGCGGAGCCAGCATTGTGTGGGGAAAACCCAGCCCATCCAGGACACAGATCTACTCCTCCCACACATCACTCATGCTGATCTCACACTCACCACCGGGCAGACCCATCCAGACTTCCTGGAGCCTGGCATGCCAGCCAGCTCCAGCCAATCACGCTCCACTATCCTCACTGCACACATACATCAATGTCCAGAAGTAGCACTTCCCTTCTAGACACATACAAGCCGCACATACCATTGCGCAGCATTCACTCTCACGAGTTCATACATACTAAACTCGAGCCTGCACTCCCCACACATCAGGAACTACCAGGGCACACGCATTCCCCATGCATTCCTATGGGAGGGCAGGCCAGCCATACTACACGCACGCACTTTCACTCTGGGACACAGGGAAAAAGTGCGCCAAGACCCAAAAATCACTACACAGGGTCACAAATAAAGGCAAAAAGATTAGGGGTGAACCTGCCCTAAGGCCCAAGTCTAACAGCATTGTATAAATGTAAAGGGAGAAGAGCGAAGAAAAGGGTCCGCCAAGTATGGGGGCTCTTGATGGAGTAGATGGGAATTCGGAAAATTGAACTCAAGTTTTCCTCTCCGAAACAGCTCTGGGTATTTTTTCTTTGTTTTCCCCTTATCCTTTTTTAAGCTGTTCTCATATGCTGTACTCACTAATGTCCCTTTTGAATTTATATGAATGTTTTGTATAGATGAAGAACCAATGAATGGTCATTATGTGTTGATTACTGTATTTATCAAACTTACTGCTTTTCTGAAAATAAAATAAAAAAGTTTTAAAAAAGTAACCTTTGCAAGACTAGTTAAACTGGCTTACTCTTCTAAAGTTATATACTCGATCTTACTCACAAAGCCATTGGAAGGTACAAGGGGCAGATATAGTATTACCAAAAGGCTCCATGTTATGGGAGCACATGGTTTTGTGCAGCAAATCAGTGCATTTTTGAATTAATAATTCTGGTTCAGTTTAATTAAACAGAACAGACTAAAAAACCTGAAAACAATGATCTGTGAAAGCATAAAACAGAAATTGAAATGTTGTAGACCTGTAACAGAGCGATGTAATATTTAGGGTGATTTTATCCAATTGAAATAATTGTATATGGCCACTTATGAAGTGGCCAACACAGTATAATTGAGAGGCTTCATTTCAATCTCATGATAGAAGTAAGGAAAACTATGGGTCTGATTTACAGTTTTAAAGACGGAGGCAACTCCATCAGGATGGCGGAGGACAATACCAGCGACATGCTGAGGGGCCTCCACCCTCCAAATTTAGAGTTGCCTGCTGGCCCTCTGGACAACTCTCTACATTGACAGGAACTGCTGTCATGGTGGTCTTGTCTATGCACAAAACATCTGAAGAACAGTACAGTCAGACATGATGGCTAGCTAGCAAACTTTAAAAATTCAAGAATCAGTTTTTCTAGTGCTAGTCCCACTGGCTTTGGTTTCCCTAGCCCTCCTAGTCCCTGGTCCTCCTGCCCCATCCTTCTCCTACTTGTCCTAAAGTCCTCCTGGTTTGCCTGCTCTACCTTGTTCTT
Source organism: Lissotriton helveticus (assembly GCF_964261635.1). NCBI lineage: Eukaryota > Metazoa > Chordata > Amphibia > Caudata > Salamandridae > Lissotriton > Lissotriton helveticus. The sequence continues at coordinate 859,942,219 of NC_136068.1, forward strand.
GTCCATTAGACCATGGGCCCCTCTAACATGGTCCTCCTAGTAATGGTCTGATTGGCTTTGGTCTTCCTCATCCCGCTCGCACCGGTCCTCCTGGTTCCTATATTGTAGGTCATCCTGTTTCATGTAGTTCTTGTCACTCTGGTTTAGAATCCCGCTGAGTTGGACATTCCCAGACCTTTTCCTCCTGGTCCCACTGGACCTAGACTTCCTGGTCCTATATAACCCCTTCCGGTCATTCTAATCTAGAGTCTCAAAGTCCTGCTAGTCCTAATCCTTTCTGATCGTGGTCTTCCTGGTGCTTTTAACTTCTGGCCCCCTTGGTCCTCCTTGGTCTGATATCTGAGGTCTTGGCCCTTCTGTCGCTGGCTTGTGTCTCCATTAGTCTCCAAGTACTGGTTCTCCTTGGTCTATCTACTTGGGTCTGCTACTCCTGGCCTTGGTTGTCCTCATCCCTCTGGTCCTGGTTGGTGCACACAGGCCCTCATAGCATTCCATCTTGGTATGGCCTTCTGTTCCTTCTACCCTGGTCCTTCTGTTCCTTTGGCCTCTTGTCCACTGGGTCCAGATCCCACGTTCCACATCCTTCTCGCCCTCCTGATCCTTCTCACCCTGGTCCCGGCACCTCTAGTGCTGTTTTTCATTGTTCTGTTCCTCATTATCTATCTGTGCCTCGTTCCCTCTAGCATTGGCAGGGGTGTGGATTTTCTTTAGCCCAACTCACATGACATATTGTTTGGGGTCAAGGACAACAAGTTTTCATGTTTGGACAAGAAGCTCCAACCCCCTACACACAAACCCTTTTGCTGCCAGTTTACAGTACCACATTATGGAACAGGGAAGGGCATTGTCTGCATTTAAGGTCATATTTGTGTCCATACATTCATGCTGTTTCGATCTTGTATTTATGGCTTATTAATGTAAAGCCTTTATTATTGGAGTGAGAGCTTAAATGAAATGTTGCAAGCTCGGACTACATTGTGGACAGCGGTCCCACAGGTGCACATACATTTGTGAAGTTTATGAGACTATGTATAATGCTTCCAGAATTCGCTCTGATTAGATGAAAATATTTACAGAGGCTTCAAAGCAAGATTGATGAGTTTTTGCTTTCAAATTAAATGTTCACAACAAAATGAAAATAGGAAAAACAAGTTGTGTTAAACTACTGTGAAAATGTAACTACCATTTATGTGCAGCATCATCTATCAATGCTAGTATTCCCCAAAAATATTTGTAATGGAAAATCTGTGCAACCTGTTTATTATTATGGGAAACATGAAAATAAGCAATAAATGGCAAAGCCAATACATCTGACATAGGTGATCAGCTTTTTGGTTTTGTCAATGTGTGTCTTGTTTTGACATAGTTTTTGTAAACCTCTATTGTTGTAGGAGCTGCCACGCCCTCACCACGAGTACAAACATTGGCAAAAAACAATAATGTATTTTGGTCTAAAAAAACAGACATTGCCACAGTAGTCTCTGGCATTGAACAACAGTACTGTGTGTGCTGATACATTATTTGTGAAAGAGCAGAAAACTGTCACTCACACTGAGATAGATAGATAGATAGATAGATAGATAGATAGATAGATAGATAGATAGATAGATAGATAGATAGATAGATAGATAGATAGATAGATAGATAGATAGATAGAAAGAACAGGTCTTGGTTAATTCAAGACCTAATTAGGGGACGAATTCTTAAATAAAGTGACAAAGTGCACCCATTGCGAATGTCCTTTCATTAGTGCAGATTTACAGCTTTCATCAATTCACAATAATTTACAGAAGTAGGCCAGGAAATTGTACTCCTAGAAAATGTTTGCGAACTGCAGTTTAACAAGAACAAATATGCATGTGTAAATTTGCTCATGCATAAATCTGTTGAGTGTTTACAAGTTCACTTTTTCTCTAACCACTTTTTTCCCAACCGTGGAAGACATTTTACTTCTTTCCCTGTCAGGAGTAAATTTCCAACCTTTCTCAGTATGGGAAAAGATTATAGAGGAGCTGGAGAAAACCCCTAAAACATGCAAGTTAGTAGGTCTACACAGACACAAAAGGCTATTCCAACTCTGGAACTATTGCTTAACACTACCTCCAGTTCCAGTATGTAGATCTGTGGAACAGTGGCAAAACGCGGGAATTATTAGAATTGCACAGTGTTGTCATCAATGAGTGATGTGGGTACGCAAGTGTGTGAGAGGGAGTTTGGGTGACTGTGTTTATATGTGTGTGTATGTTTGTATGTGTAATTGTGTGTGTGTATGATTGTGTACGTGTGTGTGATTGTGTGCGTGTGAAACTGAGTGAGTAAGTATAAGTGAGTCAGAGTAAGAGTGAGAGAGTGAGTCAGGATAATAGTGAGTGAAAATGAATGAAGGTAAATGGGTGAGCAAGGGTGTTTGAGTAGGTGAGTATGAGTGAGAATGGTGTGTTATGCTTGTAAGTCTGCTATTGGACATGGTCAACGTCTTGGTTTATAGAGGCACACTGACGTCGCTTCCTGTGATGTTATTAAGGTCAAAGGGTGTATGATGTCACCTAAACCACTCCGGGCATTCTGGTAAATCAACGCCCATGTGTATTCTCCATCTAAAGTCCTTTAGACTATCTAGTTAACTTGTTTCTTCTCCTTTTTCTCCTCTGCCTAAATTTAAAAAAAAACAGCTAATTTGATATTTAACACTGAAGTGATGACATGAGACAGTTTCTGTTCAGGCAGGCAGGCTGCGTTTTTACCGGTTAGCATTAACTCAAGAGATGGCTTCCTTGCGTGATGTGTGTAAAGTAACATGCATACTTAAAGTAGAATGCCACATCGAGGTGAGCTGCCTGCCTGCCTGCCTCGTGAATAAGACATGCACGGATGTTCCAAATGCAAATTATCTTCTAACACACGCATAACGGTAAAACAAGAGCACCATTACTGTCTGTTTCCTAAGGATTTTAATCTGACATTTACTATTAGTAAAAGTAAACTGGCGAACTTGTCCTTAAATTGACCTTTGGTTAAATGTTCGTATCGTGTGTCCTTACTTTTGTAACTTCTGGAAATACTTGGATCACTGGCCACCTTCTGAAAGTCACCAGACTTGTCGTGATTACGTCACATGAAATTATGTTGTAGTAGCTGTAGAAAAGCTATAATGCACTAAACTACAACCCACGAGTCTCTAGGCTGCCTGCAGGGGTGCACAGTCAAAATATCGACTGGACATAATATCGAGTTTTAAATATCGACTGGACAAAATATCGACTAAACAGAATATAGACAGCAAAAATATCGGTAGGGTAAGTAAAGTAATATCGACTGTTAAAAATATAGACAGTTAAAATATTAAAGTATATAAAATAGGTTATTAAAATTATCTAATTTATAATAATATTGAATTTTTTATAGTGTGTTTTATGTTATTATATGTGTGAAAAGTGTGTATTTATGTTATAAATAATAATAATTAATGAAATTTGTATTTTTAAATGTTTGCGTTATTTAATTCTGTAGCGGGTTGTGGGTTTATAGGGGAGTAGGGGGGAAGTAATTTAATAATAATTAATTAAATATGTAAATTCATTTATTGTTATACATTTTAAATTATTTTTAAATGAATTTTTATTTGGTAATTAATTAAAATTTAATTGGCAATTAATTTAAATTAATTGATTAATTGTTAATTATGTTAATTTTTCTAATTTGTTTTCTGCAGCGGGTTGTGGGTTTATAGGGGAATAGGGTGGGAAGTTATTTAATAATAATTAATTAAATATGTAAATTAATTTATTGTTATAAATATTTAATTATTTGTTAAATAATTTTTATTTGGTAATTAATTAAAAATTATTCGGCAAATAATTTAAATTAATTGATTAATTGTTAATTATGTACATTTTTATAATTTATTTTCTGTAGTGGGTTGTGGGTTTATAGGGGAATTGGGTGGGAAGTAATTTAATCATAATTAATAAAATATGTAAATTTATTTATTGTTATACATTTTTAATTATTTTTTTATTAATTTTAATTTGGTAATTAATACAAATTTAATTGGCAATTAATTTAAATTAATTGATTAATTGTTAATTATGTTAATTTTTCTAATTTATTTTATGTCGTGGGTTGTGGGTTTATAGGGTAATTGGGTGGTAAGTAAATTATTTATAAATAATTAAATATGTAAACATATTTATTGGTATTGTTGTAGAATTAATTGTTAATTATTTATTTTATTGGTAAATAATTAAATTAGAATTGCTAATTTAAGTTCATTAGTAATTTTAATTGATTAATTATTATATTATATTAAATTCGTAATTACTTTTAATTAATTTTTTACCCTACGCTTTCCAACGCTTTCCCTACTGTTGTACCCACAGGAGTGGGAATAGTAATTTTTACCCCTACGTTATCCAACGCTTTCCCTACTGTTGCACCCACTGGAGTGGTAATAGTAATTTTTACCCCTACGCTATCCAACGCTTTCCCTACCTTTGCACCCACTGGAGTGGGAATAGTAATTTTTACCTCTACGCTATCCAACACTTTCCCTACTGTTGCACTCACTGGAGTGGGAATAGTAATTTTAACCCCTACGCTATCCAACGCTTTCCCTACTGTTGCACCCAATGGAGTGGGAATAGTAATTTTTACCCCTACGCTATCCAACACTTTCCCTACTGTTGCACTCACTGGAGTGGGAATAGTAATTTTAACCCCTACGCTATCCAACGCTTTCCCTACTGTTGCACCCAATGGAGTGGGAATAGTAATTTTTACCCCTACGCTATCCAACACTTTCCCTACTGTTGCACCCACTGGAGTGGGAATAGTAATTTTTACCCCTAGGCTATCCAACGCTTTCCCTACTGTTGCACCCACTGGAGTGGGAATAGTAATTTTTACCTCTACGCTATGCAATGATTTCCCTACTGCTGCACTCTTTGGAGTGGGAATAGTAATTTAAACCCCTACGCTATCCAACGCTTTCCCTACTGTTGCACTCTTTGGAGTGGGAATAGTAATTTTTACCCCTACGCTATCCAACACTTTCCCTACTGTTGCACTCACTGGAGTGGGAATAGTAATTTTTACCCCTACGCTATCCAACGCTTTCCCTACCTTTGCACCCACTGGAGTGGGAATAGTAATTTTTACCTCTACGCTATCCAACACTTTCCCTACTGTTGCACTCACTGGAGTGGGAATAGTAATTTTAACCCCTACGCTATCCAACGCTTTCCCTACTGTTGCACCCAATGGAGTGGGAATAGTAATTTTTACCCCTACGCTATCCAACACTTTCCCTACTGTTGCACTCACTGGAGTGGGAATAGTAATTTTAACCCCTACGCTATCCAACGCTTTCCCTACTGTTGCACCCAATGGAGTGGGAATAGTAATTTTTACCCCTACGCTATCCAACACTTTCCCTACTGTTGCACCCACTGGAGTGGGAATAGTAATTTTTACCTCTACGCTATGCAATGATTTCCCTACTGCTGCACTCTTTGGAGTGGGAATAGTAATTTAAACCCCTACGCTATCCAACGCTTTCCCTACTGTTGCACTCTTTGGAGTGGGAATAGTAATTTTTACCCCTACGCTATCCAACACTTTCCCTACTGTTGCACTCACTGGAGTGGGAATAGTAATTTTTACCCCTACGCTATCCAACGCTTTCCCTACTGTTGCACCCACTGGAGTGGGAATAGTAATTTTTACCCCTACGCTATCCAACGCTTTCCCTACTGCTGCACCCAGTGGAGTGGGAATAGTAATTTTTACCCCTACGCCATCCAACGCTTTCCCTACTGTTGCACCCACTGGAGTGAGAATAGTCATTTTTACCTCTACGCTATCCAATGCTTTCCCTACTGTTGCACTCTTTGGAGTGGGAATAGTAATTTAAACCCCTACACTATCCAACGCTTTCTCTACTGTTGCACTCTTTGGAGTGGGAATAGTAATTTAAACCCCTACGCTATCCAACGCTTTCCCTACTGTTGCACCCACTGGAGTGGGAATAGTAATTTTTACCCCTACGCTATCCAACGCTTTCCCTACTGTTGCATTCTTTGGAGTGGGAATAGTAATTTTTACCCCTACGCTATCCAACGCTTTCCCTACTGTTGCACCCACTGGAGTGGGAATAGTATTTTTAACCCCTACGCTATCCAACGCTTTCCGTACTGTTGCACCCACTGGAGTGGGAATAGTATTTTTTACATTTTGCTATTGTACGTGAATAAAAATGGATATTATTTAATTATATTATGTTAATATATATATATATATGTTTTAATAAATATGATTGTTAATTTTTTTAATAACTTTAATTAAATATTTAATTATTATATTTTAATTTAAGTATTTGTAAGTATATTTTAGTAATTAATTTTAAATTTTAATTTAATTTAACACTGTTTTTAATAAAGTCGATATTTTTTACATCTATATTTTTGTAAACGATATTTTGTACTCGATATTTTTGTACTTACCTGTTTGTACATACAAACTCGATATTTTGGCTGTAGATATTTGTTCCTCGATATTTTGGCAGTCGATATTATTTCAGTGATCCCTGAAGATGCCTGGAAGCAGAGCCCAATACACTCAGAAACCACAAACGTTTCAATCTAGAACACAGACAATATTATAGGAGACAGGTATATAATGAAACTGTGCTTACGTGCAAACGCTACAGACAGCAACAGCAAAATAATTGATCATCAGGGCTCGAGTCCGGGTACCACACGGGTGGACGGCGTCCCCCCTCTTATTTTACCGTTTTTTTTTCTGGGTGGCCGCCGTCCCCCCTGCCCAAAAGCTGGACTTTCAATGATGGCATTACTTGCCCACACGGCCGCCCCTTCGATTTCCCTTTACCCAGTGACTCGAGAGATCCGTGCAATTGGAATTTTACCTGCATTATTACTATTATAATATTATGCATAACGCAAAGCAAGGAGAGTTGTAAAACCAGGACTGGCTGACATCGCCCACATGACCGTGGAAAACTTGAGATCTCGATAACTGGAGCAAATGGAGCCACACATTCACTCTTTGGCCTCTCTGGACTGGAGCGAGACCGGAGCTCATTCAGAACGCCAGCCGCGGTCGGTAGTGGGATGACCTGCAGGGCGGTGACATGGGGAGGGGGAGCGCAACGCATCGCATTTGGTGATGCAGTGCACGCAACCAAATTTGTTTTTATTTATTTATATGTTTACTTACCTGTAAAACTCTGTAATCCATACATTACCACCCCCTACCCTGCCCCTCCCCCTCCCCACGTCACCCCCCTGCAGGTCATCCCACTACGGACCACGGCTGCAGAACGCTGCTCACGCCCTGGATTCTCTGATGCAATCGCATCTAAGGGGTGAGCGAGGAGAGGCAATGAGTCTGATGGTGCAAGCCACCTTTCGTGATGTCACTTCCGGTGACACCACCTAACTTGGAGCGTCACCCCACTTCTTTTTTTAGGACTTGTGCCCAGTTGTTCATGATTACACAGAGGATATAATCCACAGTGCTATAAAGCTAGCCTTTTGATAAAAGCACCTTGAAATTCTTCAACCACTTAAACTAACGGCCACGCAGCTGTACTCGGTTTCGGAAATTCTGGCACTGACAAAAATTAATTTGTGAAACAACTGAAATGTCCTAGAATAAGACAACAAAAAAAAGGTCCTCGACCAAGATCAAAAAGATGCTCAAATCGCACTGCTTCTCGAGTGCAAAGATAAGCAGTCTTAGAAAACCTTAACAATGTTATGGTTTCAATACCTAAAGACCCTAAAAAGAGATTCCAGCAGGGAATGGGACTCCTAATGTGTCCAAACTCTTATGAATTGTAGGAAAAGCAACTTTGTCATAACAATGCTGTCTCTCTTTTAACAAGTGGTAATTACTTATCGGAAATCTTTATTACCTCGATTCATAATCCTCCTCGTCCCAGTCAAAACTGAAAGAGGTGACTGCGCATCCGGACAAATCTCTGGCATGCTATTTTTAGACACTTCCTCGATTTTCACTGCTAGTTGCAGAGCTGCTAGAAGTATAAGACTGGACCTCCTGTAACTTACATGCTGTCCAGTTAGAGGTACTATTACAGGAGGAAGCAGGTGTGGACTGGGACAAGGAGAACTACGAATGACGGTAATGAGGATTACCCGTAAGTAATTGGATTATTACACTCCTAGTCCCAGTCGTAATTGAATGAAGATATACCAAGCTTCATAAAATATGCACTGACAACCAAGGGTCGCAATCAAGCCATTGATGGCTTTGGGACCAGGAATTGAGTAGAATCAACCCCCTTCCTCTCTGGTTCTCCAGAACTGGTATTATTGCCTTTTTTGCAACAGCATAGATTGTCTTTTGCACTCGTCTCTTGGTAAGAGACCGAAACTGTGCCATGTAAAAACAGGATTATATAACCATCTCTGATGAGGTCAAGCACCCAACCCACAACCTACCACCGATAATAAAACAGCCTCATCCTCACCTCAACTTCATGAATGTCACTGGTGTGACTGCCCTGGACCTTGAGGAATAACTGGTTGGGATTGGTTGCCAAACACAGCCCTCCGACCTCAGCCACAAAAGGTTTAAAAAGGCTAATGTTTAAAATATTAAAGACTCATTGTTGGTGAATAATTTGAAAGATGTAAGGATCTTTTTCTCCTCTGCAGTCTTCTGGGCCATTTCATCAAGTTCTGTCCCAAAGACTGTCAGGCTGTAAAAAGAAGCTTTCGATTGAGCGAACTCTAAGCGATCTTCAGTTTCCAGGACTTCCTCCATAGTAGAAGAGGTCCTACTCTCACCAATATGTCTGACAAAATACCAACATCAGTTGCATTTTTTGCAAGGATGGAAGTCGAATTGTCTTTCTCTTCAGTGCAGTCGAACAACTGTTGACAACCCTCGAGTAATATCTGTATTGCATATGCTGCATTGGTCCCAGCCCTGATCACAAAGTTGGATGCTGAGTAGGACCGTTTAAAGTCAGCTTCCACCTTTCTGTCTAACACATATGGCAATGTTCACTCTTCGGATACCAGAGATGATGTTGGGGCCATTACTCCAAAAATTATATCCACCATCAGAGTGTAGGAAAATTCCTCTTCAAAATTCTAAAAATAATACCTTCTGTTGAGATAGGGAGGAATAGAAGTCTGTGTCTTTCCATTCCGTGAACTGGAGTTGTTTGAAGGCATCATTCAATGTAATGTTGTCTACATGCACCTCACTATATTGTGAATAAAAGCCCTCTTTCTTATAGGGCTTCTCTTGAAAGCCTAAAGTCTCTCTGGTATACTTAAGGTTGTCTCGCTTCTGAGCAGGCTGTGCCTTTTGATCGGCATCCAACTCTTCACCCTGGTCATTCTGCTGCCTTTTAGCGCTAGGTTCCGCTAGAGCAGAGTCAGTAACTACCCTTATTAGGGATTGTAAAATTGCTCTGGTGATTTGCAGGACTTCCTCGTCTTCTTGCATGACTGCAGGTTCAAGATTGTGCTGCTTACTGGCAGCTTTCCTATCCTCCCTTTTAGAACAAAGACGCACTACAGCAGTGTCTGTTAACTACAGTACTTAACCCAGGAATTTCCACTCTAAAGGAACTTAAACAATAATAGGCGATGGTATCTCCCCCGCATCTGTTGTAGTACTGAGAGCAGCCTTGAAGCGGCCCGACTGCCAGATACTCTGAAAGCTCCGCAGTATAGGTGGGCGAGCCACTGAAAGCTCAAGCTTGGCTCTGGCTCAGTTTGAGGTCCTGTTGGAACCTCGAGCCCATAATTAGCTACACTTTCATGTGGCTTCTGTCTCCCTCTACCCGGGATGTGGTGTCATGGCCAGAACTGCAGACTGTGGAACTCTGGAACCAGGTTTGAGTCTCAGCGTCAGCTCAACATCATGTGATTATAGGCAAATCACTTAACCTGACCATGCCTATGAACAATGCATGTGATCTTGTTTAATGTAACTGGTGGTCATTTGAAACGCTTCAATAACTAAGAGTCGAGTTTGCGAAGCATTTTAAAAACTGCAGAAGGATGAAATAAGAAGTAAAACAAAGCCTTAACATAAGGAATGACAAATAGATATCCATTTACTGGCTTGTGTTCAGAATCAAACCAGAAAACTTCAATAAATCACAGCTTCAGCCACTTAAATTGTGTGATCTTAGGCAAATATTTCAACAACATTCTTCTTCATTATCGCGTATGTAAGTGCTTTCGAATATGTGAGTTCAGGCTACCAGCAGTATTAACAATCACTTTTAATAAGTACTTTTCAGTGCAGTACTGTAATGTGCCCTATTAGTGTCAAAACTTCCACATGTTAACAATATTTTTTTTCCAACTTTGATGAACGTTTATCATATTTTACTTGGTTTGTTGTATGATTTACATAACACATTTTCAGGGCTTGTCTCATACACAGGCTCTAGGATCCGAGCCAGATCCTTGGCTCGGCTCTGGCTTGGCTCTTCTTGTTAATTTGTTGGCTCGCCCACTTCTGCTCCCCAGTCCAGCACATGAATTGGGAGTGCGTCAGCGCATGGTAAACAGAAAATGGGTATCAGTCGAAAACACTGCACCTGCTTTTGTTACAGGGGGCTGATGTTGTGTCCCACTGGGGAAACACCTGGTGTCCACTATGGCCAGTTTGGCCCTGCAGCCTTCAGCATACTGAATGTTGGTGTCCACTACAGCCAGTCCGGCCCTGCAGCATTCAGCATACTGAACGTACACTCCCAAATTCCGGAGGGCATGAAATGAATAAATGGCCACAACTGACCAAAGCAAGTGTATCAGTGACCGAAAAGGAAGTACAGATGCCATAAAACATAGAAAAACATAGCAGGCTTAACTCTGTCGGAAACAGAGATTTTACAGGAGGAGGGAAGGTGTGGGGAGGGTTTTATTCTTCTACCGTTAGCAGTGAAGATAGACGGAGGACACAAACATAGCGTGCCAGAGTTTTGTCTCAATGCAGGGTCCCCTCATTCAGTTACGACTTGAACAAGGAGGACAACATGAGAAGGTAATGAGTTTAGCTGGAAAAACAAGATTTGCTGTCTAATCCTGAGCTCACGTCATCACCAAGACATAGCTGGCAAGACCTCTACCACATAAAACTCCTCAAAGGAGATTTTTTAAATCTTTTTAAAAGCCTCACCAAACCCCTCTTTTGCAGCCAGACACTTGCCACCTAGGACTTATTGGGCTCTCTAGCAAATTTATTCCACACCTAAGCTCCCTATTGTGTGTGGCTGTCAAGGAGGAATACATAAAGCTCAACTGACTATTGTGTGCGGCTGTCGAGGACGAATACATAAAGCTCAACTGACAGTTGAGCTTTATGTATTACTCCTAGACAGCCACACATAGGGAGCTTAGGTGTGCCTGGAAGGGCCAACACTGGCAGGACGGCAGGGAGGAGATGAGCACAGCCCCACTGACAATTAAACAGGCTTTGTCCTGCCTCCACACAAAGGGTCTTGTGACCCAGAAACAGACTACAGGCACCAAATGGCATAGGCAGGAAAATGGCAACTTTTTAAAAGTGTCATTTTGAAAACCTGTAATTTAAAATTCGACTTCACCATAGGTTAGGCTTTTTTCTTACAATTACAAAAACACCAAACATGAATGAGCTACCTATTCCCATTTGGAAGTTACAGCTTATTAAATGAAATAAAGTAACTCCAATGTTATCCTACATGAGAGGTATGCCTTTTAATAGTGAAAAACGAATTTAAGAGGTTTTCACTACCACTACCAAGACATGCAAAACTTAAAAGTTGTTAAATACAGTGCACAATGCCATCTGGGCTGTCCAAGGCCTTTCTGAGCGGGTACTTATATGTATTAAAAAGGAAGGTTTGTGGCCTCACAAAAGGTTTATTTTGCCGGGTCGAAATAACATTGTAACACTGCACACACGGGCTGCAATGACAGGCCTGAGATGTTTAAAGGGCTACTAAAGTGGATGGCACTATCAGTGCTGCAGGCCCACTTGTAGCATTTAATTTACAGGCCTTGGACACAGGTAGTGCTAATTTACTAGAGACTTAAAAGTAGTCATAGTCATAGTGTTTTTATTGTATGATTAATTAGAATCTTTACAATCTTTACAAGCAGTAAGAAATGTACATCCACAAAATTTAAAATACAGGTTTAAGAATTGTCATTAAGTCTAATGATTATCTAACAATAGTCTTTACGGTTTGTCATATGCCTCATTCAACGATATTGAGTCCAATTATTTTGCTTTAGTCTTTGTCAATTCATTTGCCTGTTCCTTTTCTTGTATCTGTTTTAATGCCATGGACATGAACTTAGTTCCTCGACATGTGAGAATGGGGGAAACGCCGCTTAGCCACCGTATAACCGCCTGTCTGCAGGTCCGGATTTTCAGTGAGTTGAAAATTCCCCGAAGATGTCTTATTCTTAGGCCTTGGAGTGTAGGACATACACATAATATGTGGGCCACTGTTTCGTTCTTGTCTCCACATAGTCTGCAGTTGGCACTATCTATTTTGCGTTTCCAGGAAGGCATTAAGTCTTTTGTAAAATGCGAGCCCATACGGTACGATATATAAGTTTTTTTTAAATATTGACTGTAGTGTTGGGCTAGAAAAGCTTGCGGTTTTTGGGTGGAATATGTATTGATTACTGTCCAGGCGTGTCTCCGTTTGCTTAGGGTTTTTTTGTCTGTAAGCAAGGAGATTTTTTTTGCTGATCCATTTGCAATTTTGCAAAACTGCTTGTGGTCAATGTTTTTGTTCCACACCTCGTGGAGTCCAAGGGTTGACAAGCTCTGGTTAAGGAATTCTCCCCAATGGTTGGTATTCGGCTTGTTTATTTGGAAGTTTATATCCTCCTAGCACATTTTATCCCAGGAGTCACCTGGTGCGAGATGGAGCTTGTGACAAAGTTTTACGAATGTAGAATTTGACCTAATTACTTGATTTTGTAAACCAAATTCTAATCGAACTTGGGCTGCTGATGCTCCTTTTGGCAACCCAAACACCGCTTTATATATCTTGTTTTGTAAGCTGTTTAAGATTGATGATTCGCTCCCGAGCCATCCAATTAGACCATAAGACAAGATTGGAATAATCTGGGCGGCCATGACTTTTAGTAAGTGGGTGTAGTTTGGGCCGCCCACTGTCTTGTGCAATTGTCTATATGCATAAATTAGTGATTGCGCTTTTCCTCTTAGTACCTGGATGTGCTTATTTTTTTTGATACCGCTCTCGATGGTCATCCCCAGATATTTGTACGAATCCTGTACTTCGAGTGGAGATTTATTGATTGTCCATGTATATTTAAGTTTCTTTCCCTCCGTGATTCGCAGCACTTTAGTTTTGTTTTTATTCAACTCCAGGTTTTCCTCTGATAGGTACGTAACCAGCGTGTTCACTAGACGTTGCAGCCCGACTGGTGTTTTGCTAAGTAAGACAATATCGTCGGCATACTGCATTATGGGAACGGGAGCGTTTCCTAGTTTTGGTGCGTGGCTTTCTATTACCTCGATTTTTCTTCCAATATCAGCAAGATATAAATTGAAGAGGCTAGGAGCAAGGACGCAGCCTTGTTTAAGTCCGTCCTGTGTTTCGATTTTGTTGGTCAGGCTGCGACCGTTTCCTTGTTTAACCCTGGCCCATGTGTCACTGTATAGTGTAGATATCGCATTTATTAGGTATTCCGGCATCTTCCACTCTCTTAACTTGCTCCACAGCCTGGGCCTGCTAACATGGTCGAAAGCTGATTTTATATCGACGAAACAGGCATATAGGTTCTGTTTTCTTTTTTTAGCCTTGTCTGTTATTAAGCAAAAGCTGACCAGATTGGTAGTTGTCCCCATCCCTGTTCTGAATCCAATTTGAAACCTTGGGATTATTTTCCTTAAGGTTTCCCAGTCCTGCAGCTCTTTCAATAGGCAAGATGCATACAACTTGGCTTCAACATCTATTAAGGAAATTAAACGGTAGTTTCCAGGCTCTTTCCGATCCCCTTTCTTGTGAATTGGGTGGATGATGTTTCCTCTCCAAGTTTCCGGAAGCGTTCCTTTTTTTAAGATGTCGTTAAAAAGTGTGGATAGGAGGTTGGCCCAGAAGTCCGTGTCTGATTTATAGACTGTGGTTGGAATGCCGTTTGGCCCCGGGGCCCCCTCTGATTTTAATTTCTGTATTAGTCTTTTTATTTGTGCGTGTGTTATCTTTGGTTCTTCTTGGATAGGATTTGATTCTGTTATGGCGGTGTCGTGTGGATTTAAACTAGGGTCCTCATCCTCCATTGGTCTCCCTTGTTCTTTTTTTCTGGTTATTTGGGGTTCTTTTTTTAAATAAAGATCTTTCACATGTTTCTCCCATTCCGTGTTGCTGATCCCGGGGTCCTGTTGCAATGTAGGTCCCATGTTTATTTCGTTTATAATTGCCCAGAACTCTCTGGGGGATGCTTTTTTTGTCGAGATCAGTAGCTTTGTCCATACTTGTTCTTTGTATTGACCTTTAGCTGCCCACAGTTTTTTTCGGTATTCCTTTCTCATAATTCTAAGGTCTGCGATGTTTGTGTGTTGGCTCTTTACTGCCAATCGCTGGGCTCTGGCTAATTTCTTTTTTTGTTGTTTTAAGTCCTTGTTAAACCAGGGCACTGGTTTTCTTGTGTGGTCTTTGTTTCTTCTCGGGTGGGCACAGTGGTTTTCCATTAGTACCTCTAATAGATTTTCCCAAGTTTTTATTGTCTCACCGTTGTCAAAACTCCCGTGTTGGCGCATGAAAGTGGTGGCCGTGATCATAATGTTTTGAGTGTCCTCGCCCCTCCATTTCAATTTCCGTAAATTAAATTTCTCTGTTTCTTGAATTAGTTGTCTCATTCTCTCAGCTATAGGGACAATGATGTCAAGCCTGAGAATTTGCGGAAAGTGGTCACTTTCAGGACGCTGAGCTATTGTGTAGTCCACAATTGCAGTTGTTAGATTCGTTGATACCAGTGTGAAGTCCAGTACTGATTTAACACTGCCGCTCGTGTAGGTGATACACGGTTTGTTGCTCTTTAGTATTGTTAGGCCCATTTTTTCTATGTTCCTTTGAATGTTTTGGGTGGTTGCAACTGCTGCCCTTTTTACTCTTTGCGAACTTGACGTATTTGTAGTAAGTAAGTTTTGATTAAAGTCTCCTGAGATTATCATGGAACTTTGTTTATTTGTTTTTTGTAAAGCTTTGATAAGGGTTAGTAATGTTTCCATTTTATCCGTTTTAGTTTTCTGATCTGGATGTATGTAAATGTTTAATATTAGTAGTTGTTGCAGAGGCTGTATTGTTATTTTTATTGCTTGTACCCAGTTTAGTCCAAGGTCCATTGTTTCTTGGGTCCAGTTGTATTTCTGAGAGATGAGGATTGATAAACCACCACGAGGGTGACCGTATTTGGCGTGTTTTTCTGCAAGTATGTGATAATCCGAGAAACCCAGAATTCCTAATTGTGTTAAATTCCATGTTTCTTGCAAGAGTATTATGTCTGAGTTGTCAAAAAAAGTTAGAGTTTCGTGATCCTGCTCTAGAGAGTTAAAACCATGCACATTCCAAGAACATATTTTAATTTGATCTCCTGATGTTGTGTCATTTTGTCTGCTGGTTGCTTGTTTTCTGGATACGTTTGCATTGTTAGTTCTAGGAGCTCTTTTCGTTTAGTGCGGTTGGGATCCAAGACCAGTCTTGGTTACTACCGTGAACCCGATAAGTAAGTGTCTGATTTTTCTGTGTAGTTTTTGTTACTATTCCTTTCTCTGGGGAGGTTGCTCGAGCTGAGTATAAACATGATTTTGTTTGGGGCCTTTGTGGCTCCTTGTATTTTTGATTATCCGTGCTGTCATATAGGGGATAGGGATATTTCGGTTGTTTGTGTTGAATTATTTTAATTGCCCAGTTCTTGAATGTTTCTTTGTGTGCATAGATTTGTGATGCTATCTCTTTCGATTTCCAAGTAGTAACTGAATTTTCTATTCCTGGCCTTGCTCTGTTGTGCTGAAACTCTACTACTTCCATATCTTGTGAGACAATTCCCTTAAGTGCTGGAATTTCCTTGATCAATTTTAAGATGTTTCCTCGATTGAGGATGTCGTGTTTTCCCAATGTTTCAAACTCTGGAATAAATGTAACTATTGGTTCCATTTCTTCTGGTAATACTCTTGTATTGTCTGTTTCTGGTTTTGAAATATTTTTCGAACTGGTGGGACTAGTTTTAGAATCGCTTACTGTTACGGTGGCAGGTGGCATTTCCATTCCAGTTACAGTTTGCATCCCAAACCTAATTCCTGTACCTTGAATTATTTGCGCATGTTCGTTGAGATCTTGCTTTGTTATAACACTTCTACCTATTGCATTGGTCGTGATCTTTAATGCTTTTAGGTCGTGGTCACGTTGAGTCGTTATTTGTTCTCTTACAGGCAAACTTGCATTTTTCCTCAGGGACTTTTTTTCCTTGTTACTTGTTTCCTCTACCTCTTTGGTTGAGGTGGTGAAAGAGTTGGATTTAGATTGCTACTGATGGTGTGGATGACCTTGTCTTTATCCCTGGCCTGTGGGACATTGTCTACATCAGATCGTATTCGAGGGGTGTCCTTGAAGTTACGTCTGAGTTTAATTTTGTCTACTGTTAGTTGTTTTGGTTTCGTTTGCCCATAAGGGGCCTTTGAATCTAATTTTTGCGATTCTTCCATCTTTGCGGAGTTCTCAAAGGAAAAGCTTACCCTTTCCAGGTCTTGTTGGTCCTGCAAAATGGCTGAGTTATTAAGCCTGTCCCTTGGTTTTTCAGGGTCTTGGCTTTGTCTCTTTCTGCACATTGGGAAGATGTGGTCCGGAACGCAGATGAGTTTTTTCTTTTGTTTGGGCCGGGCCTTCCTTGCTCTTTTTCGTTGGCGTTTTGTAAGTTTGTCCTGTTGTTCGGTCGTTGGGGGATTGGTCCTGAATGTGGCTTCCGGGTTGGACTATTAGGGTTCCTATTAGGGTTCCTTCCTTTTGTGTGTCGATCACGTGTTCCCAGTTTCTGTTTTGTTCTCCGGAGGATTTGACTGCTCCCAGTATGTCGGTTAGAATCTCAGGGAGGGCTGCCAGTTTTTCAATTATGCTGCCGCATTTGCACCGACTAGTTTTTGTGTTGTTATTTGTTTGTGATCCACTTCCTATGTTTGAGTTATTTCTACTTTTGATCACACTGTTAACCCCATTTTCCTTTTTGGGTAGTGCTGTTAATATTGTGTCTACTTTTACGCTTATTTTACAAATGTGCTCAGCTATGATGTTTATCAAATCTATTTGTACTTCCATTTTGTCCGACTGGAAGTTTAAAGCCTTTATTGCTTGGTCAAATGTACTGATTAGGGATTTCCCCCAATTTTGGTTATATTGAGGACCTGCTCTGTTTCCTAAATTTGCGCTTGACTGTTCGTTCCTACTTGTTGATGAGATTAGGATGGGGTCCGTCTGGCCTTGGATTTTTGCTTCGCTCCTGACAGTAATGGTATCGTCGATCAAAATGATTCGGCCATTGTCATGATCCTTTGTGTTTCGTGGAGTAGAGGCCTTTTGCTCATGTGTATGCCCCTTTAAGGACGGGGATTCGGTTGTCGAATAATCAAAATCTAGTGCTCTTTTTGTTTTCTTCTTAGTAATGTTGATCAGCTTTCTTGTATTATTACTTGAGACAGGTTTTTCGGGCTCTTTCTCGGGCTCTTTCTCCCGGTCGGGTTTTTGTCTTAGTGTGACTCCCGTATCCACTCCTTCTACTGGTTTCTTGATATTTGTGAGTTCTTTGTAACTACTGTTTTGTAAACCTGATTGTGCAAAGAGATTTTCCAGTGATTCTAGGTCTTGTGTTGATGACAGGAAGTTTTGGGAGTTCTTTTGTTCCTTTGTTTCATGAATGCGTGAACAAGCAGTGGGTATGTTATCGCCTTCTTGACTGACGCCCATTTTCTCAGATGGACTGAGTACGTTGTGTACTTGGACCTGGACTGTTTCTGTCTGTTTATACTTGTGTTCAGGATTGCCTTGTACGTTTTCCTGTGTACTTTGATTTATTTGCATTCTATCCTTGGTATGAACCTTTGATGCTGTGTGCGTTTTTGATATCTCAGGAAGTATTGGGCTTGGGAGGTTTTGTGACTCTGCTGTAGCTGAGAAGATCGCCGATACCGGGTCTTTCAAGTAAAAGAAATTATTTATTTTACGCTGGCCGTATTTGCGTGTCTCTGAACAAGGATTCTCCGATATTACCACCAACTTAACCAGTGTAGACCCTAGTTTCCCCTGGTTATCCCTTTCCGTTGTTCTCTCGTTATCTCCGTCTGATGCTGAAGATAAAAACTCTTTGGGGGTTAGTTTCTGGTTGGGTTTTTTTTTTTGCTTTTTGCTGGGATTGGTATGCCTCTTTGTGCCGGATCTCATTTTGTCTTGCTTTGCTCCCTGGTGATGTCCTTTTTTGGTTATTTTTCCTTTAACTGAGGCGTTGCTGGCTTCTAGCTGCTTCTTCGAGTGTTCCTGTTCGAGCTGGCAGGGATTTGGGGGTCAGTGAGGATGGTGCGATGGTGGGTGCAGTGGTGCGATGGTAGGAACGCTGCTGTTGTTGTGGTACTACGCTCAGTGTACGGGGCTCAGCACTTAACGTGCACACACCCTCCCTCCCCTGACTCTCCTCCTTTCCACTCCTGTGGGCTGCTCCCCTCTGCTCCCCCTCTGCCGTCGTTTATGGACAGGAGTGGCTGGTCTTTATTTTTATTTTTTATTTTATTTTTTGGGTGAAATTTCGGGGATTTAAGGTCTGCCCCCCTTTTCAAATTAGCTCACTCCTTTAGGGACTCCGTAGTATGCTACACCGTAGGCTACACCGTACCGTACCACAGGACTCACCTGCCGTTGGGGATACGGCGTGGCAGTGTCAGTGTCCCTGTTAGTAGATGGTGGTGGTGGCAGGCGGCATGACGGCGTTATCGCACTGCTTTCACTGCTCTCCCCAGCGCTCACACCGCCCGCCTGCCTGCCCGCTCACCTTTTCTGCCTTTGCCGGCTGCAAGTCTGTCCTTTAATTCTGCCTCGGCTGCCTCCGCGTCCGAGACGGCCGCCTCCCCCGGGGCTCCCACCGGCTTCACTCACCAGACCGGTCCCGCCTCTGGGCTCGCAGGTTGCGCCTGGACTTGCGGACTTGTGGACTTGCGGGCCTGTTCTCCACTCCGCGCCTGACCGGACCGGACCAGATTACCAGATTACCAGCGGTCCGGCTGAACGGCTCACGGCTCCAAAAAATCATCCAAAAGCCTCGCCGCTCCTCTCTCCAACCTTTCTCCAACCGCCGCCACGGCCGCCGCAGCTGCAGCCGCAGTCGAGGAAAAACGCAGACAGGAAGCTTGAACGGAAGGTTAGCTCTCTGGCGCCCTCTCCCGTAGTGCAGGACTCCGCAAGACTTAAAAGTAAATTAAACATGCCAATTGAGTGTAAGCCAATTCTACCATGTTATAAGGAAAGACCACACGCACCTTAGCACTGCTTAGCAGTGGTAAAGCGTGCAGAGCTCTAAAAGCCAACATAAATAGGTTCATAATCATAACACAGGAGGGTGAAGGCAAAAAATTTGAGGATGAACCTGCAGAAAGGGCCCAGTCCAACAACCGTGCTACCACCTTTTTAGGTTTCACGTAATCTTTTTCCATTGCTTATATCCATTTGTTCAGTTTTTTCCTTATGCCACACACAAAAGGATTTTGGACAAACTGTGATTAAGATAAAAATGAATATCTCTCACTTGGCCAGTTCCTTTGACGTTTCCCAACTTTGAAGTCTCCTTGTTGAGTCACGGATGTGCTATAACGCACGTGTTGTTCTAATAATGTAAATCACATTGAATTTACCACCTTCAGTAAAAAAATATGTTAACAGGTGTAAAGGAAGACAGGGAGATTAAATTAAACGTAGATGCAGAGGGATGCATGTGTTATGTTGGTGTGTAGACTTTGAAAGGCAATATAAAAAGACTAAAGGTGGCACTGCCGAGGATAAACGTCCATAAAGCATGATTTGATACATCAGAGAGGACTGTAATTAAAGAGCGTGTGTCTGTATAAGATTAAAAACAGCAGGTAACAATGCTTGTTCTCTGTTTCGCGACAAGCTGGCACGAAGAATGTGGGAACAAATGCCTGATTGCTGGGGCTATCTAAGGTTAAACAGGAGCTTCTCGGACGCTAATACAGCAACAGATGTAGATTTTTCAACGTGTTGTTTTTTCGCGTGGACCAAATATTAGGGCTCTGCTGGTATGTATATTGAGATGGTCGGTTCTAAGGGTGCTACGGGGGGGACATTTAACGTTTAACCGTTTTCAGCTGCTCTCTAAGGACCACTCGTTGTGTTTTGATGGCAAAATGAGGTCATGCTTTGAAACCTTGTGACACTGAAATGGTCTGCAAAGAATATAATATTATCTTTGTTCTCACAGTGTTGAGAAACTGCATGTAGAAAGGTTTCCTGGTGCCCAGCACTGTAGCCATAGCAAACCACAACCAATAAACAAGCCTGTGACAAAATACATAAAACGTTCAGTTCTACTGCCCTCTTCACATGTGATAAAGATCACGGCCTAGATATGTGTTTTGTCAATGACAAACGGAAGGAGCCTCATGCAAGAGGACGTTGTTATCATTTTATGGGAACAACTTTTACATTTTGCAACGAAACAGACACTTTGTAAAATGAACGTTGTTTTAACGTGAGGCTCTCATGCCAGTGTTAGATCTGTTCATGAGCTTTCCAAACGTGAAAATAATGAAATCAAACATACAACCCTCAAACAACTTACTTTTGATTCCTATAAAATTGTGCTACATGCAAGTTAATCTATTATGCACTATTTCCAGTGCTTACCGTTAGACAAATGTGCACCGTGTGTTGCATATCTGCACAACTCACACTTTTGGTTAGTTCATCAAAGAGCTCAGATATACGCATTCAATTAACTAGAGAAATCTTGAACCGAAGTCCATGAAGAACATCTGATGATTTGCACTTCTATCTCAGCCCACAAGCACATAAAAACAGTTGTTCGTGGGTCACGTGAATGCGTGCACTGCTGTATTTTCAAGTGCTTGCCTCTCTTCTCCTCTCTAGCCGGCATACCTGAAGCTTAGTCATGTGCATTGCACTGGCGTCAGGCAGGAGTGCAGTGTGGGATGCTGTGCAGAAGACTGATCTGCCCAATTCACACACATTTGTAAGCGGGTACCCCAGCACTTACTTGAGAGTTGGTCTAAAGTGCCCCAAAGAGTTAGAGCTCTTGAGTTTTCAGGTGTTTTATAGCATGAATTTGCACCAGGGCACGGCCTTCGTGCTAGTAAACCCTGGAGTTAAGTAACTAAAAGCATATTGTTATTTTATTTCTATGTACAAAAAGGACTATTCTGTTTTAATAAAATGTAGTTTTAAAAACGAATCTGTGCTCACACATTTGTAATCAGTCTGCGTTTCTGCAACACCAGCATATTTTGTGTTTCTAACAGTATCCAAGTTTGATTGTCTTCGGTGTACCGGGAGACTGGCATGCATTGTAATCATACTAGGCAGCCCCAATAAACTTGGCGTAACACTACTGTTTTTCAATTTGTCTTCTGTGAAGTATAGAAAGAAAAACAGCGTCTTGGCATTGTGCTCACACATTTTGCAAGATCTTCCACGGTGCAAACAAAACACCATTTAAAACACTGTGATGCACACATGTGCAACTAGATAGCCCGCTTTTACACCGCATACCCTGCCCAATGCTTACTAACCGGCTGTACACGCACTCTTCAACAAACTCGCCTAGCCAATTTGTATGTAGTTACTGTCTGTTGGTCGCCTACACATCCTGTCTTCGAATCATACACATTAGGAAGAAACTGGTTGGGGCTAATTTTCCGTGCTCGTTATACTGGTCCAGAAACAGAAGTGAAAGCAAGGTTAGATGTGCACATACCCACTCCGTATCTTTCCTTGCCAGCCTTGTGCCAGGGCGTCATTGTCGGAGTGTGAAGTCTGCCCCCTGTCTTAGTTAAACTTCCTGGCAGCGCTGCAAGAAGCTGTATGAGGTCCTGAGTCGCGCGCAGGTGTGTCCCGCACCTCAGTGGCTCCCGAGCCCCCGCACGCGCTCAGTTTCGCGCAGTTCAGAGCTTTGAGGGGCGATGGGCAGGCCGAGTCCGCGCGCCTCTCTTCACTGACGGAGCCTCCCGCGTGTCAGCGTGAAGCAACTCTTCTCCGCCACCCTCTCAATCTGAAACTAAAGAGCAAGCATGCCGCCCCGCCTCTGCTGCAGTGCGGTAGGAGCCCTGCCTGCTTCCTTCCTCTTTTCTACATCTCTTTTCACAAGTGCAATCTTAACCAGCACTCTCAAGTCGTGACAGTTTGTGCAACGATGTTGGAAGACGGGGGTCCATGATGCAACATCAATGCTTTTGTTAATCAAGGCAGCAATAAAAGCCAAGGACCGACGATTATATATCACTGATCCATCATTCTTCATTCAAGCCCAAGCAACACTTTTAAAAAGCCAGCAAAGTTTCGCTTAACCAAACCTGGTGTTTTTAAAAATGACTACTTCGTTGTAGACTACAATGCTTTATACAGGAAGGGGTGGGAGCACACTGCTGACCTCCCAGCACATTTCGCCCCTTAGCATTATGGTAAATGCAGTCTGTAGTGCACGCTTACTTGGTATTTTGCTGGAGTGTTCCACCAAAGTTGGTGCAGGTTAGTGCTGTACATCTCCAGACACATGTGTTTCTGGATTTTTTCCGTCATCAGTAGAGATTAAACAAACATTTGCAATGCAATAGGTGTCGCATTTACGTGAGTTTAAGCTATTGGCATTATAAATGACAATGCCTTTTATTTATGTTTTTAAAGTCAAAACGTTAATAAAAGGCATTGTCATTAACAATGCCAATACCTCAAACTCGCGTAAATGCGAGACCTATTGCATTTAACAAAGCCCTTGTGCAGTGGCACTGGACCATGCCCATCTAATGAGAATTCAGCCATTAAAAATCCAGTGCAACCCATTTGTCCTGTAAATGTGATTAATGCCCACAAAAAATCTGTTCAGAGCCCATGAAAACAGAAAATACGCAGCGCCCTTGAAATGATGGCAGATTCTATTTAATAGAAGAACTCTGTCTACACACATTACTATACTTGTAGGTGGTGCTTGTGAGTGCCTGTACTGAAAAGGAAATTCCTTCATTCATCAATGGGAAGATACAGCAGTGCTATCGCCACGGAGGCTCTCCAATACTGTCCGTAGGTTTGCAACTATTTATGGTGTGCTAGAACCTATTTCAATTTTTATGCCCATTCAATCCTTGCCACCGTTGCCACCGTTCATGACACTGGCAGGAAGAGAACAAGCTTTATATTTGCTTCAGTGATGTGTCCATCTGGGGCCTGATTGGATAAACTGCCAGGTGCTGCTAATTGGCATTGTGGAGCTATTTTGCACAGTGCTATGTATTGGTAATTTGTGCAGCTTGGCTTCATTTAGTCTTGCTGCAGTCACTGTCGTCAATCAATCAATCAATCATATCATTTGTAAAGCGCACTACTCACCCGTGAGGGTCTCAAGGCGCTGGGGTGAGGAATGCTGCTACTGCTCGAAAAGCCAGGTCTTGAGGAGTTTTCTGAAGGTCAGCAGGTCTTGGGTTTGCCGTAGGTGGATGGGGAGGGTGTTCCAGTTCCAGCGGCGAGGTGGGAGAACGATCTGCCACCTGGGGTCGCTCTTCGGAAGCGGGGGACTGTAGCGAGGGCGAAGTTGGCGGAGCGGAGCTGGCGGGTGGGGGTGTAGAAGCTGAGTCGTCTTTTGAGGTACGTGGTCCGGTGTTGTGGAGTGCCTTGTGTGCGTGGGTGAGGCGCTTGAATGTTATCCTCTTGTTGACCGGGAGCCAGTGCAGATCTCTCAGGTGGGGTGTGATGTGGCTGCGGCGAGGGATGTCGAGGATCAGGCATGCAGAGGCGTTCTGGATGCGTTAGAGCCGTCTCAGGAGTTTGGCCAAGGCTGCTGCGTAGAGGGCGTTTCCATGGTCCAACCTGCTGCTGATAGGGGCCTGGGTGACTGTTCTTCTCGTTTCAGTTGGGATCCACTTGAGGATCCTATGGAGCATGCGGAGGGTGTTGAAGCAAGAGGAGGAGACGGCGTTGACCTGTTTAGTCATGGAGAGGGTGGAGTCGAGGATGACCCCTAGGTTGCGTTCATGGTCGGTGGGTGTTGGAGCTGTTCCCAGTGCGGTCGGCCACCAGGAGTCGTCCCAGGCCGAAGGGTTGGATCCGAGGATGAGGACCTCCGTCTTATCTGAGTTCAGCTTCAGTCGGCTGTTCCTCATCCATTCAGCAACGGCCTTCATTCCTTTGTGAAGGCTGATTTTGGTGGTGTGAGGGTCTTAAAGCTGTGCTGATGCCACAAACCAGAACGGTTAGGCCGGTGGAGCAGTCTCCCATGTGAGACACTCTGAAGCCCAAAATGACCCAGTTGCAAATTCATGAGTGTTCAATTGGGCGCAATGCTCCATGGTGCGGATTCGCCAAGTTTAAATGTGCAAAGCGGAATGCAAATATGAAAAGAACAGATTCTCATCATTATGTGGGGAAAGGCTCACAGCACATGAGCAAACTGTGCACAGTGAAATTGTGCATTGAGAAACTGCTGATGGAAATGTGTTTGCGGTCTTTTACCTTAAACACTTATATTGACTCCTGGTGACATTTTAATATTATTTAAAAGAACAGGAAAGTTCTTTATTCACATAAAAGGTTCATTCCAATCTTCCTTGAGCGAGCTTTAGTATTTCACATGTGCTGATTCTTTGGCAGCAGATCTAGGTGCATCAAACATGTCGTGAGCTGGGTGCACTGGGACAATGTGTGTCACTAACCCCGAAGGTCACCTGTGGTCTCTGGATCTGATCATCAGTTTGTGAGCCTTGACGTGCAGCTTTGTTTGGGGCAGTTTGTGTAATGGACGCTGTGGTGACAAGGAGCAGCAGCATGGCCTGTAGACTAATGATGATCTCTCTAGTTCTTTTGACTGGGACGCAGGTCGGTTAACTTGTCCAATGGGGAGATAGAGGTATTTTGATAACTCAACATAAACGTCACCAGGAACACAGTGAAAATACCCTTTACGTTTTGAACTGTGCACTTGTGAACAGCGCTGTTTAAATCTGATAATCTTTCTACATTAAACAAATCTAGCACGGATCAACATGATAAACAAACAAGAGCATTCTGGTATCAACTTTTCTTTACAGTGTTCCATACTGAGCACACACAAGAAAGGGCCTGGATTCTTTTTTTTTTAATCTCACATTTTATAGCACGCAAACAACGGAAGGTAAAAGAAGCGACCGTCCCTTCCCATACGCTGTTGTCGAAAACCCCACAACCTGGATGATGAGGCTTAATTCGAAACTTTTGTCACGACCATTGATTTGTTAAAATAACTCTGCCACGAAAGCAATATAATGACTCACCATCCCCAAGGGCAGTGCAAATGGAAAATATAGTTAGGGTTAATGCAAGGGCAGAAGTGCTACATTCACGTACAAACTGCAGTGTGCACTTCCTGGGCAAGGCCCGTAGCATCGCCACTCTATAATAGCGCTTGAAGCAGTGTGTCAGGATTCTACAAAAAATAGACCATGTCTTGAAACACCTTTAGTCTAACTCAATAGCGATATATATTGTCGTAATCAACAAATCAGAGTGCAATACATTATAATTTACCCAACTCTAGATAGCATGACGTAGTTTTGATCATGCCGAAACGCACACGAATCATGACGAGGTGTTACAAGTTGACAGACAGAAAAATAAATGTAAACTAGAAATTTCTCAGAATGTAGCAGGAACTAAAGTAGCCCAAATTCGACAATGCGTGCATTATTAGCAAACATGCTTACGTTCGTAAATAAGGACAGAAGCACACTGACTGCATTCTCTCAGATAGCATTTCTATAACTTCAAAACGAAATCCAAATTAGTATGGATACATGCATAATACCCATCCATGTGTCCGGTAGATGGAAAACAAGCCTTCTTTCAGATCACAAGAAAAGCTAACTATTTTCATCTTCTGCTAGTCGACTGCTTAAAATGTTTTGCGCGTACGGAGTGCACATCTCCTGTCCGTACGCGTGCAAATCGCCTGTCCATGTGTGCCACCTCCTGTCTCCCTTCGGGACAGAAAACGGCAGCAATAGAGTTTCGCAAGCAAAGCAGCGCATGCACTGCGTTTGCTAGTGAGACCTAAAAACACATTTTATCTGGGGTGACTGAGCAGGATGCCACAATTCTTACAGGTCTCAGTACCTCTCACAGGCGCACAGGTACATCTCCACAAGCTCGTCAGCTCAATGGCTCAAGGGAGCCTTTTCAAACAGGAAGGGGTGGTAGCACACTGCTGACCTCCCAGCACATTTTGAACCTTAGCATTATGGTAATTGCAGTCTGTAGTGCACGCTTACTTGGTATTTTGCTGGAGTGTTCACCCAAAGTTGGTGCAGGTTAGTGCTGTACATCTCTAGACACGTGTTTCTGGATTTTTTCCGTCATCAGTAGAGATTAAAAAAACTATTTTGATCTGGGGTGGCTCAGTAGGCGGCCACAATTCTTACAGGTCTCAGTACCTCTCACAGGCGCACAGGTGCATCTCCACAAGCTCATCAGCTCAATGGCTCAAGGGAGCCTTTTCAAACAGGAAGGGGTGGGAGCGCACTGCTGACCTCCCAGCACATTTTGCCCCTTAGCATTATGGTAAATGCAGTCTGTAGTGCACGCTTACTTGGTATTTTGCTGGAGTGTTCCACCAAAGTTGGTGCAGGTTAGTGCTGTACATCTCTAGACACATGTGTTTTTGGATTTTTTTCCATCAGTAGAGAATAAAAAACTATTTTTATCTGGGGTGGCTGAGCAGGCTGCCACAATTCTTACAGGTCTCTACTGATGACGGATAATATCCAGAAACACATGTGTCTAGAGATTTACAGCACTAACCTGCACCAAATTTGGTGAACCCCTACAGCTAAAATTCAAGTAAGAAATCACTGTGAACTGCATTTACAACAATGCTAAGGGGTGAACTGTCCTGGGAGGTGAGGCAGTGTGCTCCCATCCCCCTTCTTTTTGAAAAGGCTCCCTTGAGCCACTGAGCTGACGAGCTTTTGGAGATGCACCTGTGCGCCAGAGAGAGCTACTGAGACCTGAGAGACAGTGGCAGCCTTTCCAGCAACCCCAGAATGAATTTTCTTTTTTTTAATCTCTACTGATGACGGATAATAAGCAGAAACACATGTGTCTAGAGATTTACAGAACTAACCTGCACCAACTTTGGTGAACCACTACAGCTAAAATTCAAGTAAGAAATCACTGTGAACTGCATTTACCACAATGCTAAGGGGCAAGCTGTGCTGGGAGGTGAGGCAGTGTGCTCCCATCCCCCTTCTACAAGGCTTTATACATTGTAACTGCTGTTGGCATATACAATAGAATTCCAAAATATGCGAAAATTTGCCAAACTTTCAAAGTGGTCAATATAATTTAGCAACT
This sequence comes from Lissotriton helveticus, assembly GCF_964261635.1. NCBI lineage: Eukaryota > Metazoa > Chordata > Amphibia > Caudata > Salamandridae > Lissotriton > Lissotriton helveticus. The sequence goes on from NC_136068.1 coordinate 859,969,856, forward strand.
GTTTTTCAGTAGAGAGAGACACTCGATAACATATGCCAGAGTATTCGTAATCCTACATGTAGTTCTGTATTCTACATTAATTTGCATTTGGGTCACAAGACACAATTCTCACGGAGAAATAAGGAACCCAGAATATGCCTTTCCCAGATAGTGTTGCGGCATATACTAGCCCCAGTTAGTACTGAAACTGCGGAGTGAGGCAGTTACCGGCTCTTGTCAATGCCTCCCATTACGAGTTTTCACCAGAAAACGGACCATAACATGGACTGTGGTACATACTGCACCACATTTCACATCCAGCAGTGATTACCAAGCATTTTCAACCCAGTACATTTCAGCAGGTTGGCCCTCTGACATTGACCTTGGGAAAAATGAGGTGGTGCAATATTTATCGTTAGGCACCTGGTAATTTCCCCATGTAGAGAGCTCTATAGGGCTCTGAATCCTGATCCCTTTGCAAATAAAAATGTGAACAGGGATAGAAAGTTACCTCCATATTTACAATCGAAGACTTTAGAGTGTACTCTCCCAAAACCCCTTTGTTTAGGGCTAAACCTGACCACTTTTTGCAGGATTGCGTTCGATCTCAAACTCAAAAAGAATTGTCTATTTTATCAGTCTAAAAAAACTAATTTCCAGCTATGTTAACTTTATGAAGGATTTGGGGTTGGAGCCAAACTATAAGAAGACTTTTGTCCTGATTTGTGGCCCCAAAAACACTAAAGGGTATATTCACAAGAACGTGTGCTAAACATCACCAAAAATTACCAACACACCTTTACACATCGCAGCCGATCGCGGGAAAATTACCCTGTATTAACGTGGAATAAACAACAAGGCGGTAGCAAGCGATAGTCTGCCTAAACCGCGGCCAATGTCCGCGATACAACCACCTCAACGGAGATAAAAACAAAAACCACAACACAAAAAAAGTGCGAAGAGCCCATTTGCGATGTGGAAAGTAGGGATAAGCACCGCTGGGACCGTGACACACACGGCAGGCGAGAATAAGCACAACAAAAGCCTGAAAAAAATTAGACAATCCAAACAGAAAACAACAGCCAAGCACAATGGAGGCACCCCGAGCCAGCATACAACCCCACAAGCCCCATTGGCAACAAAACATTGTACATGGCAGGCCATCTTGGACAAGGTGAATGCAGCCTGAGAGCGGAGGTGGACAATGGAAGAAAACCAGAACATCTGGAATGATGCAAAAGGCACAAACAATCAGAAACACGCCAACAATAAGAGGGCAGCAATGCACACCGGAGGTGGGAGGCCAGCGCCATACCAGAAGCTAGATGACATGGTGGAAATGGTGTCCACCACACAAGTTTGGAGACAGTGGCCGGACTCGGGGACCGCAAACTGCCCAAAACAACAGACACAACAGCAACAGGGAGAGGAACCAGCAGGGACCGGGGGGACAGGGGGGCGATGGGCACAATGGCACACATGCACATTTAAGCACAACTGCAGACAAACCATGCCCAAGAGTAACAACACCAACCATGAGCACAAGTCACACAACCCGACAACATCACACCACTGAACAAGCACAGAAGTGAAAACCACACTCCCTGAAAGGGAGAAGGGTGAGCCAAATCAGAGCTGAAGGGACATCTCACACACAATACAGCACACACACATAGGAAGCAGAGCACCCCAACCTCGAACACAATGTGGCACAAACACCAACATTTGCTCAACCGAACACAGGACGCAAGTGCACCCGCCTAGTGCCGGTAAAAAGCCATAGGCATCTGCCTAAGCACAAAACTGGGACATGGCAATGCACAAGTACAAATCCACAGTCCTGATGGGGTAGCAATGCACGTATGTTCAACCGCAAAACTTGTAAGCAACTCTATTTTCAGTAATGTTGTCGTAGGGTTGTTTCATACCGTGAATGCTTTTATCGGTCATGATTGTACTCAATAAAATCAATAAAAGATATTTAACAAAATTAAAGAAAAGTGCCATGATATGCAGACCAATGCAGCAGCATGTCTGAATGAGGAACGTAGGAAAGCGCCCATTGCCACCTCGGGGAGTCCATCACCAACACAAATCACTGCCAACCCGCGTCGGTTGTCCGCGCATGGATCATGAGTCAAGGCCAATGCAACCATATCCACTGTCGACTTGGGACATGTGACCAGATCCCCAACATGCAACCAGGCGTCGGGACACGTGCAATGGGTAACATCCAGTACTGGCTGCAGGTACCTTGTCACTCGTCCATGAACGCGAGTGCAGCTGCGTAGGCCAACATCTCCGATGAGCGATCGTTGTCCACCACATCTGACATGTCGTCGACGTAATCCATCAGCTGACCCAGACAGATGTGCTGACTGGCCCCAATGAGCACCAAAGCCCAATCAGGTAGTGGCTCAATGTGCTCACTGTACAAGAGGACTCGTGCAATCTCCCAGGTCCAGTGTCCAGCCTGCATGCCAAACATCCATGAATGCCATAAACGGTCATCACGGTGACACTCCTGGTGGTAGGCCGATAGGGGGCACAGAAAGACGTCATAATCCAGGTCAGCTACCATTACGTTGGAGAGTCAGACATCCATGGACCACTCGAATATGCACGAGCGACAATGCAACATAGGCTGAACGCAGGTGAAATCCGCAAGTCAGAAGCTCAGCCGGTAAGTGATCCACAAGACGGCCAACGGCAGTGCCCCCAGTACATGCAGCAGACGTGCATGGTACAGGTCCACGTGACTGGATCCGAGCATGTGTCTGGGATAGTCTGCCATTGCGTCAGTGGCTCGGCTAGAAGCAGCACTGCCTTGCGCCAGCCCTGTGGACGAAATGGAACAGCTCGGTGCAATGAGCAGTGTCTGTTTTCAATGGGTGCCGGCCTGGGGTAGGGTGGGATTACGTGTGAAGGCCATTTCACGCACGCCAACTACGACCATGGACTACTGCGTGTGGGATGTGTACACGTTGGTCTCACTTAGGGCAGTGCGTAGTGTGGGAGTCGCAAGCAAATGCTATTGTATCTGTCAGGGGGTGCTGGCCACATGCCAGTTCCTGCTCGGAGCTGCAGATGTGCTACCGCCTGGTAGTTCACACAAAGGACCTTTCATCCCTACAGTTAATTCACCATCTGCATGCATACAGGAGATGCACAGGCCCTGGCGTGGGTGTGGTGGGATGTCTGCGACCCTGAGAACACAGTGACACTGGCCTTTGAAGGTGTGCGGCCACGTGAGTGTAGGCCAATGGACCGGACAGGGAGGACACAGGTGTAGAGCCCATGGCTGGCTGTGATCGCGCTGCAAATGAAGCCAGGCAACTGACTCATGCATCCGCAGGGCTGATACACATAACACTTGGCATGCATGTGCCAAGACCCTGAGCTTTTTTGGCTCCTTCATGTCCATGTACGTGCGGGCCCGCCCTTCTGTTGCATGCTATATTTCGAATGGTGATGTGGGGAGGATCACCTACCCACTGAAATGTGTGCACAATATCACATGAAACTCTCCGGTTTCTTCTCAAAGTTTAAATTTATTCAGTTCACCATATTGAATCCATTTGAGATACTAGATTCAGATTATCATTCAGCTTCAATATCATATGCAAACATAATTATCTTCTTATGGTGCACAAATCATTGTAGTTAATAATTTTCCAAAGATACCCAATGCATTTCGGGTCATTAGAGCAGGACCCTTCATCAGGGGTCTGTAAAAAATTAAATGAGACAGGACCTGAGAATGTGCTCCACTACATAATCAATGTCTAACCAATTAACAGAAATGGCAATACAAAATACGATATGTTATGCACAAACATTGCCAGCATAAATTTAGTAAAACATCTCATGGAAGGTGTGTCAAATCGTGCACTAATACTATAATTCACGGAATTAATGAATCACCTTAGCTAATACAACAAATGTACTGAAGAAATGCAAAGTGCGGGGGCTAACCTGCACAACATTGAGAGTTAAAACGAAACCTCCAAAGTTGCTAGCCTTACTCGTAAATATTGAGCTGGGACATGTAACTCGAACGCGCTCTAAGCCGGTAGTCTAAGTTGAATAGATTACGCTGAAGCGATGACTTACATTGGACTGGAAAAGCCAAGTCTCAACTGTTCTCAGGGAAGCTGGCGTTCAGGAAATGAATTTACGCGCCAAACAAAAAACGTAAACAGCAGGCTTGAGGCGGTCACCTGACCAGAATGTCTACCAATCGCGCTGCGCTAAACATGTGACGCGCATGTCACGTGATAGGGGTCTGAAGGCTTCACTAGAAAATAACTGTATAAAGTTGTCAATAAAGTAGTCAATAAAGTGTTGAAAGACGCGCTGCTGTAGTATTCAAATGCATAATGGCTACAAGGATACGATCATACGATGTGCATAAACAATTAAGGCAATGTATGATGAACATTTAAAACACCTGAACAAATTACAAAGGAAAAAACATAAAAGTAAATGAACCCAGAGGGGGTACAGATGAATTTTGATATTAATCATGATCATAATAATGGGGGACACAGTATACGTTCTGAGTCAATGTTGCATTCCTGATGTTATAGAAAATATGAAAATTCTATCCGATCATTTAACCCCATAGGAAGGGTGGAGTTCAATTTTTTAATCCAAAAGTACTCGGCTCTTAGTCTTTGTTTGACAGGATCCCTGTCACGGTATTGCGGAATCGTCTCCAAAACCATGTAACGTCATTGAGAAATTTGGTGTCTAGCTTCATTCCAATGACTGGCAACAGTAGATTTCTTGTTGAAAAGTCTTATATTGCTCTTATGTTCCGTTATGCGAACTTTCACTTTGCGTTCCGTTTGGCCCACATATACTTTGTCACAGGAGCATTTGATCATGTAGATACAATTCGAGGTGTCGCAAGTACTTGTGTGATGTAGTTCAATTTGATGACCTTTCGTTGGATGAGTCAATATGTTCCCTGTTATAACATTACTGCAATGAGTGCAGTTTTGACATCTTAACATACCTCTCTCCATTTTGCATCCTCCTTTCTGGGTATATTGAGCAGTTCTTTTAAATTTCTTGATCTTTGAAACGCAAAAGTAACTCTGTCATTATACAAACCAATGAGATCAGGTTCAGATTGGATCCAAGACCAATGGTTATTGATGATGTGTTTTATCCTGTTTGATTCAGTGGAATATTTCAACACACAAACAGTTTTTTGATCTCGAGTTTTGGTTTTTTTCTTTCAACAGTTGTTCTCTAGAATGTTTTGACACTTTAACTAAGGATGCGTCAAGAATATCTTGCGGATAACCACGTTGGCGATATTTTTCCGTTTGTTCTTTGAGAGAGATTTCTAAATCTGAATTACTGGTTGTGAACCTTTTCAATCTTATGTATTGCGAGGTGGGTAAATGTTTTTTGAGCGGTTCAGGGTGAAAACTTTGAAACAACAGGCTTGAGTTCCTATCTGTTGGTTTGATATGTACTTTAGTGCTGATCTTGTTATCTTGCATCATTATTTGCACATCCAAGAATGATATGGTTTCTTTTTCGATGTTGTGAGTGAATTTTATACGTTCATTCAAAGTGTTCAACGTCATGATGTTGTCTTCTAGTTTTTGCCGTGAACCTTTCTAAATTAGGAAAATGTCATCAATGAACCTTTTGAAAATTATAAGACCTTCAGTCCACATTGGGTTCTCCAAAATATGATCAGTCTCAAATTTGCACATGTACATATTGGCATATGTGGGGGCCCCCCCAAAGCCCATTGATGTTCCATTGCATTGATTGTAAAATTTACCTTGCCACTCAAAATAACTACAGTACAATGCAAATTGCATTAGTTCCATGATGAATATTCTTTGGGTTTCTTCCAAATCACTCTTCAAAAGACTCCATTCCAGGGCTTCCATACCCTCATTATGAGGAATCGACGTATACAACGCTGTTACGTCGATAGTGCATAACCAATATGTCGTATTTTCTTCCAGTTCTACTTTTTTCAATAGATTAAGAAATGCTGTGGTGTCTTTTATGTATGTTTTATTATTCTGAACGATCGGTTGTAAAAACGTGTCAACAAATTTCCCAATGGGTTCAGAGATGGACCGCATGCCGAAACTATGGGTCTAAAAGGAGGATTAGTCAGAACTTTGTGCATTTTAGGCAACATGTACAGTTGCGGTCTCCTAGGAAATTTTATTTCAAAATTGTTTTTAGTCTTAGCATTAATCCAATTGGCGACGTATGCTATATTTCAACATCGACTGCTGTGGCCCTTGTAGCGACTACACCCCAACACAGAGATACACTTACCGCACTTCCTGCCCCAAGGCCAGGTCCGAGCCACGCCCTGCTCCTCCTGCACAATCAGCACACCCTGCACTGACCTGATGTACGCCGGACCAGCACATGCCGCTTGAGCATGCAAGGGGGTACGTGCGAAGCTAAATGACCAGGGTCACTGCCAACGCTGAGGTGACATGGTAACGTCCGCTGAAGACAGCACACTGTGATGTTGCAGGGCCGTGCCCATCATGCTGACACAATGACCACACGGATACACTTGCTCAGATGGAGTAAATGGCTATGGGAACGTGTGCATGGCCACATTTATTAGTAGGCACACATACTGAGTGACAACTGTGTTGGATGTGTGTGGGGTGCGTGCGCACCTGCCGGCAAGGGCTGCCGGTGCAGTCTGAAATCGACAACAGTGTACATCACAAAGCACACAACCATTCAACCATAAAGGCCCCATTACTTGTGCTGCACAGAGTTAGTGGCGCCGGATGCACAGTGGCCTGCATGTGCCTACCGCCATGGGACGCTGACTTGCGGGGCACTGGGACAGGGTCACGAGTGCAGAGCAGGTTTCCGTAGATGTAAAAGGAGCGTGTCAAGGAGTGTCTTGGTGGACAGTGGGAGGTGTACCCCCAGGGCATGATGCAGAGGGCAGGACCACACTGAAACTGTCACTATGGTGGAGATGAATGGATCAGACACATGTCTAACACCAAGTCCGGGCCAGCCAGATGAAGATGCAGGAAGCCACCAGGCCATGGACTCAGACGCCACCAAGGTCCAACCAGATAGTGCTCATGACTCATTGCGCACAGAGTTAGTGGCACCAGTGCTGTTAGGGGATGCCACCTTCGATGAGGCATGTCCAATAGTGTGGACTTCTCCACATCTTACCCAAAACACAGTTCTAGATGTGTGACCTACCGGACGGCAGTGTAGGCCTGAGGCAGCGGTCAGCACGGGCCATTCACTGAGTGTCACCGCCTTAGGTTGGATGGCCTCAAAAGCCTACGTATTTCAAGTTAAGTGGCACCACGGGACGCTGACTTGCGGTGAACAGGGTTGATGGCACCAGGTCAGTCGTTGATAGTGTTCGATCACCTCTGTGACTCTGACCCAGCTTTTGTCCGGACTGAGCCGCATCTTCCTCTTACTCCTCTCCGTGCATTCACTGGTGTGGACTCTGCCATTCATGATTCGCGACTAAATGCTGGATGTGGGACCTACTGGTCTGCAGGGTAGGCCTGAGCCCTCATCCACGTGTGGCCGGCTGGCGTTGAACAGGGTTAGTGGCACCTTGTGTGGCCGGCTGGCATTGAACAGTGTTAGTGGCACCTCGTGTGGCCGGCTGGCGTTAAACAGGGTTAGTGACACCACGTGTGGCCGGCTGACATTGAACAGGGTTAGTGGCACCACATGTCGCTGGCCTGCCATATGGAATTATGCCTCACTGATTGCAGGAAGTCTGGTGCTGTGGCCGCTGCCACGGATTTGGGGTCACTGCCATTCAGGACTCAGGACACAGTTCCACATGTGGGACCTACTGGGCTGAAGTAGAGGTTGCGGGATTGGTGCTTGGAGCTTGCACCATCACGCGGTGGGCCCTCTTTGACACACGCCGGTGTAGGCAGGTGAGCTGAGCATAGTTGGTGCGCTGGGGAAGGCATGACGGGTCTGGGAACCAGCGGCCCGTGGTGCAGAAGGCGCTTAGGGACGAAGGCCCCGCTGCGCTCAATGCAGGACTCGTGGCGGGCTGAGAAGCGCCGCCCTGGCTGATGCGTGGTCTATTCCGAATGAGAACCAAGACCAGTGCAACAGGCTTTTTGTTCACACCCCTACGCAGGTCTGGAGTATGCAGGTTGAACCCACTGGCCACTACACTCCATGCACCAGCAGTTCCTCTCCACATGCCTATTTCTGTGGTTTGCACTCTGTGGTCTGTTTGGCACCTCCACGCCACACCTGGCTTTGGGTTGGTTCACATTTCTTAGTCACTTTCGCACATGCCTGCTCCATGCCTCTCCTCACATCCTGCTATTGTGTGTCTGTGGTGTCATGCCGTGGCTGGGTTGTGGGCATGGCAAGGCCAGATTCCCAATGGAAATGTGTTGTCGTGTCTGGTGGGTTGGCATGTTGTGTATCATGTTGGATATAGTTGTGCTGCGTGCCCAGTGGCAGGTGCGTTTTAGCTGGGTCTGCTGTCTTTGTGTACGCTGCCTCTGTGGTGTTCCAGGGGGTGGGGGTCGGGACGGGTCCTGGGGGTGGTAGCGGTCCTGGGGTGGTTGCGGTGAGTGTTGTGGCCCTCATGGGTATCCGCGGTGCATGGTCATTGTCTCCATGGCATCTGTGGGTCTTTAGGTGTGGCTCTTGGCCTGGCTCCCTTGTATGCTGCAGGTAGTCGTCCTGCTTAACACCAACAATAGGTAGTGTTAATTCCCTGCTGCTACTGCGGCTTATTGCATGTTTTTGTTTCACATCACAGATCTGGCAGTTTGTTGTGAAAGTGATGTAGTGGTTTTTTGTGTGTTTTTGAACAGGAACGCCTACTCTGTATCTCATTAGGGTTAGTTGGTGGTGTCCACCGTGGAGATACATTTTGGGGCAGTTATCGCGGGAATACAGGCGATGTCTGCAGTTTGTACCAGCTTGTGGATGGGGTGTTAAATCTATCTTCACTTTTGATGCGTTAAGGTGGGGCTAAATCGGCAATAAGTCCTTGTGCATATCCCCCTAAGTCCTGTAGTTTGAATATAGAGGGTAAAAAGCTGTAAAGGGTTAGCTCCTTCCCTTATTTAGGTCTGGACTTAGATGAAGATTGTACGTGGCATACCAGCATAAAAAATAGAATATTAAGATTTACACACGCAGTTGGTACCACTTATTCACTTGCAATGGCAATAGGTAAAAAGCACATAGCCCCTATTTTAGAGATTTATAAGCGTAAATGTATTCCGATTTTAACATATGGTATTGGGATCTGGGGATGTAGGAATGTACACGCAATGCAGCTGGAGGAGAACAGATTTTGCCGTAGAGTCTTAGGAGTACCCCCTTCTTTGCCGCATTTTCCACTCCATTTGGAGTTGGGTCTCGAGTATATCCAAGATACTATAAATGTAACACCTTTAGCTACCTGGTGTTCCATCTGGACAAATGAAGAAGCTGATTTTAATAGGGCAATTATTAGAGACTGTCTAAACTGGTCTCGAGGCCTTTGTATCCCCTGGCTCCAATACATTAATCACAAAAAACCAAAGGGGGAAGCGTAGAGGTTGAGATAGAATCACCCTCCTGAAAGACTTCCGACTACAGTCCTCACATTGTGCCGAATAGCGGCGGCCATTTTAGGATTGAGCGTTCTAGCCTTTCTTTCCTGGGCGTTCACTTGAAGCACCAAGCATTACGGAAGGAAATGACAGAGTATATCTACCCGGCAGACGAGTGACCACACGTCCTCGGAGCTGCACGGTAGGAACGATAGGCGAATTGCCATGCCGGTAACGTAAGTAATAGACTCGGACCCCGAGTCTCTAATAAACGGGTCACAGGGCCACTTTTTCGTCATAATACGAACGAACCACATCTAACAATGGGGGGGGCATTATTTATTTATTTTTCCAGTAGACCGAGCAAACTTCCTCCGCCTGCAAGCTCATGGGGCATTGAAAAACTAACGGAAAAGTATGTATAAAACGAATGTACTGACTACCTCCTTTACCAAGACCACTTCTAGAATATCGATCTTGACAAAATACGATATATAGGTCTTTTTGTCCTACCTTTGTGATTTGATGTATGAATGTGTTGAGTCACGACTGTATGGGTGATGAGTTAATTACGAACCGCTTCCATTTGGATGGTTCTGGATGAAACGTCGGACATATAGTCCAGCTATAAAAGGTGTATACTGATTAATGCACAACAAATGTGGCAAAAGAAATGGCACTAAACAAAGCGAAATCTTACTGAATTAGCGAATGTTGCGAATGTAACCTCAAATTAATGATGTACATTGAATGATCAGAAGTGAAAATACGAATATGTTTGTGCTTTCTCTCCCCCCTTTTTCTCCTCTTCATTTACAGAGACCACTGGTCATTCTTTCTTTTTTGGCACTGATTATTGGTGCCTTGCTTCACCTGGGCCAGCTCATGCCCCGAAGCACAAATATTCAGCCTATTTTTGCTGGTATATTTGTAGGACAGTAGGCTTACCTCTGTAGAACTGAGCTATTTACAGTAGGGATCACCAAAAGGTCCTGATGAGTAGGCAGTTGGGGACTGCCTATGAAACATGTCGACTCGGTAGTCAGTAATTGCTCTACCTATATCCCCTTTTTAATATTTCCAGCTAGAGAAATCAATAAAATGTATTTGTTCTACTAGCCAGGGAATTTTTAATTTTTGTAATTTTTGTGCATTAGTTAGATCCCTACACTTCACTGACACCATTGCACCCACACATAGCCCTGTCATATCTATAGTGCTCCCGCGTAGTTCGTTTGGTCGTAGCACGCCCCGCCCCGTTATAGGGACGGGAAGACCCCTATGATGAAGCATGACACTAACGGATTTTTTTAGTGTGTGAGGGGTATTTTAAAGAAGCACACGTGCTCTCATCTTTCCACTGTGAAGAGAGAGCCTATCATTTCACAAGAACTTAAAAAAATCATAAAATATTTTGCACCTCTACACATTGATAGAATCTCTATGTTTCCAATACATTAATACCTGTTTTACAAAACGTGGTTATCCCTCTGTGTTTGAGCACCCAGATCAAATTGTTAAATGGGATCGACAGCGGGTTTTGGTGAGCTTCCGAAAACACAAAGATCTGTCCAGGGAATTGTCTGAAGTAGCCAAACCCACGATCAGGGATTATTGCCTTATACAAGTTCCTCTCTACATTGCCCAGTATTCAATATATGTAAATAATGTGTATGAAAGGAATCTGTTATCTAGATTCAGGCTGGGATCTTTTTGTTGCTTGATATGCTTCCCCCTGGGTCAGTATTCTTCACAATATATTATGGTCTGCCCCTGTGATGAACATTCGAGTCAAACCATTTTACATTTTGTATTTTTTTGTCAATTTTATCTTCATTTACCAAGAATGATTTAATACCACTCTTGCGCAGACACAAATTCTCTAAGTGCAAAGCAGCGTACTTTTTGCAGCAACTGAATGATCTCGATGTCTGTTTTAGTGTTAGCAACTTTTGGAAGGGCATTTTTAGCAAAGAGGAGTATGGTGTTTTAATTTTATTGTATTTTATTATTATCTGCATGGAATGAATTGGTATTGCTTCTAAAATGTTTACCTGCTTTACTGACTTGTTTTTAGGCCCTATTTTATTACCCATGTATTTTCTGATAATATTTGCTGCTATTGATGGCTGCAGTTGTATCTCTTTGTTGCACTATTAGATAATATTTGCTGCTATTTACGAACCACAAGCGTTTTGCACTGTCACTTTCGTCCACATCTGATAAATCTGCTGCTATTTATGAACCTACGTGTTTTGCACTGCCACTTTAGTTTCAAGAAAAAGTACTGTATTTGTGAGCTGTTGTATTCTTTTAAAATGGAAAATGAGTTTGTATTTGCGGTGATTGATTTTATATGATGGCTATATCTATGTGTATCTATTATGCCCTGTCTTTGGAAGGACGAATAAAGAAAGAATTTAATTGAATTGTGTATTTTATGAATGATGTATTTGTATAGTATGGACCTATCCAAAAGGCAGCGGAGCACTGTACATTGTCGAAGGCAAAGATATAGGTGCAACTTCAGCTACTTCCTGAGTTTGATCAAGTTTGGAGCAGTCCTGATGGATACAGTTATGGTGTTCCATGTCCCAAGTACATAGAAGCAGAAGGTCAGTTAACTTGTTTTTCCTTTTTTTCCTTTCTTTGCCTCCAGTCTGATGGTGTCCCGACTGTAGGTTACTGAGAGCACCCGAGATGATGATATTGTAAGCCAGATATGTCTGGGTACTGGTTATGCTTTGTAAATAATGCAGTTGGTTTTGAAGATGGTGCAGGATGGCAAGGGGTGCCATTAGAGTTCCATCCGGACAGTGGCGGCTCGCAGAGGTAACGCTGTGGGCAGTGAGGCAGAGCGGGGCTGGGTAGGGGGGTAGTAGAGTCCCACATACAACGGAAAAGATGAAAGTAAATAAATAAATATCTGCCATCATGTGTCGGACTCCACTACACCCCCACCCCACCTCACCGCCCCACAGCGATACCTCTGCAAGCTGCCACTGCATCCGGATGGGGATAATATGGTCATATTTTTTCAGGCCTAGAGGAGATGTGCTGTGGCTTGCAAGATGCCCTTAAGGTAGGATGGCATGGAATCTGGGGGCCGTGGAGCCTGGTGTTGCCATCAGTCAGATGTGCGAGTATGAGGGCTTGGGCAGCAGTTCAGAAATCGCTTTGTGGGCTACAAGGTTTTTGTTTCTTTAGAAGACACATTTGGTACCAGGCTGTCTTTGTTTTATTGGTAGTATGTTCATTGAGGGTAAGAGCAGTGTCAATGGTGAATCCAAGTGAATTGGCCACTGTGTAAAAGTTCAAGATTGAATCCACACAGATCCTTGCCATTCAGCCAGGTTTGGACAAGTTATTGCATGTTATTTTTAAACAAACATAAAGAATTCTGTCTTGAAGGGCTTGAGCGCCAAGTAGGTGCTAGACGTCCAAATCTGGAAGAGGTGCAGGTGCTGTTTGAGGGGGAGGATTTCCGTATCAGAGAAGATTTTTAGGTAGAGTTGTGTATCAATTGAAGATTTGCAAATTTTAATGCTGCTTTGTGGTGAATAGAGCTCCAGGTAGTTGTTGATTATGTTGGAGGACAAATTGAACTTTGGGGGAAACTGCAGGTGATGTACTTCGCCAGGTGCCAAAAGAATCCTATTTAAAAAAACTGGAGACATTGCGGCATGGTTAAGGGTGGGATCAGCAACAGAGTCAAAGACAGCTCAGAGGGCCAACAATATCAGGAAACAGTAATTTGATTTGTTTAATATTTGTATAGCATGACGAATGCCCGAGTGTCTTGGCACTGACGTCTGCCATTACAGAGCTGCTAAAAACATAACCATAAACCTTACAAAGGAGAAAAAAGGGGATCTTAGTAACAGCGGCATTTGATTCCACAACAAAGATGTGGCATGAACAAAACTCCTGCCACCCCAAGAGGTTTTAATGATCTTAGGAACCTGCATAGTCTTGGTTTTACCTGCTCGTAAACATCTAGGAGAATACCACAATTTTTTTTTCCTCAGGTACTCTGGACCTTTTCTATACAGGGCCTTGTGTGCAATACAGAGTGCCTTAAATGACACTGGGTTTTTTAGGTGTCGCCTACGCAGCGCGCATGCGATGCTTAGGGAAAAGACCTTTAGTAATCGGCACAGCTTTCCCGCAAACACGTGCACGTGTTGCATTGCTTTCAAGTGCAACGCGTGCACGTCTGGCGATTCACTTGCGGGAGGGAGCAGCTGGTGCCACATGTTATCAATTATCGCGCCTTGTCGCCCGCTCCCGCAAGGGAATCGCGCAGGCCCCCTCCTCTCTCCCCCTGCTGCCGCGCGAGGCGCACACGCTTGTTACCATGTGTTGTTCCCCGCAGTGACTCCTCAGGCTTTGCAGGGTTCTCCCCCTTCCTGGTTGTTGTCGCCGAAGACAGGCCAATTCTCAGTCCTAGTTCGGGTGCTACCGGGCCGTGGAACAGCCCCAGCCGGGCTCCTGTTAATTAAGACATGGCAGGTGACGCCGTGCTCCGTCCGGGCTGTAATTCCATACACTGGGCTCGTGTGATGTCAGAGGCAGCGCGGGGGGGGCAGATGAGGAGCGCTGATAAGGAATGAGCTGTCAGAGCTCAGTCTGGGGCTGCGGAGATCCATCGCAGTGTGGCCATCTCTGGGTTACACCGAGGACTCGCTCTCATACGAGATCTCCATCACAGGGTGGTAGCCGTTCCTCACACTGGGGCAACATCAGACCCTGCTCTCCATCCCTCACTTTTACTGCCGAGAGCTCACTCACACTCTATGAATTTATCATTGGGCAGGTACCTTCCCTCACGCTGGGCATGCTGAGATCCGCTGCAAGGAGACCACAGTATTTGTCTTCTCCACATCCCTCACTTATGTTATGTTATGTTATGTTAATAACTTTTATTCAGCGCACAGATGCCCCAGCGAATACTACCAGGAACTTACTCACACTGATTCTGAAAACATCATCATTAGACGGAACCTTCCCTAACGCTGGGGCTGCATAGATCGGCTGCAAGGAGACCTTACTCCTTGCTCCACACCCCTCTCTTACACTGCCAGGAGGAACTCACTCTGAGAATTCCTCAGCAGTGCACAGCAGAATCCTCTATGCTGGGGCTTGAGAAACACGCCACGGGGAGACCTCAGTCCATCCCTGACTTATGCAGACAAGGATTCCTTCACTCTCTGAAATCCTTGCCTCTGACAAGAAGCTTTCCTCATCATGGAGCTGGTGGGGTTCACACCAAAGTGACCTCAGGTCCTACTTCCCAACCTCTTACACATACAGGGGGCCTCCCATGGACGTGCTGGAGGCTTCCCACGTCATGAGGCTGATGTGAGCCCCTCCGTCAGGTCTCACACCCTGCCCTCCATAACTCTCTGGTACCACACAGGGCTGCCACGCTTCCCATGAGTCTCTCACATCAATGCGAGATCTGACGCTCTCTTCTCATCAACGTCTCACGCTGCAAAAGTCTCCCTTCTTCTAAAATCACTGATCTCACTACAAACATTAACGCCCCCGGCCTGCTCACACTGCAGACTCACTTACTCTCAAGCTTCCTTCATTGCTGGCCCCTCACACATCAATGGAGGCTCACCAGCTCCCTCTCAATCATTCTCTCCCACTGCAAGATCCCCATGCACCAGTGGCCTCACTACTGACCGGAGTCCCACACCCATTCCTCTCCTATTCCATGTCTATGTGTCACACATTGAGTCTCACAAACATCTAGGGTGTTACAGTCACCCACACATCACAGCTAGGCCCACACTGATGGAGAATCACGCTTCTTCCCGATGACTCTCGCATCACCTCCTTCTGACCGTGCAAAGGAGAGGGCAAGCTTTCATCCACCCTGCACGTAACTCAGCCAACACGTGTAAACTCCTCACTCACTCCCACATCACTTGCTGCTGCACTTCATAGAGGACTCAAAGTGCCAACCCTTCACAGTAGTATGCCATCGTAAAAGCACAATAACAGCACAACTCTGGTCCACATGCACAACATGCAAACACTACGCAGGCCAGACGACAGTCCCAACACATCCATGGCGCCCCATCGAGTGGCGTGCTACCCATCTGCAAGTCAGGAGCATAAAGCATCCCAGAAAGGCACCTTCAGTGCAGTACAGAGTCCATACCCGTTATGCACAGCACTAGCCCCCCTCTCATGTACCTATTCATGCCATTGCACATGTAGCCCGCCCTGAACATCTTTCTGAAAGGCGTGAGCCCAATCACATATTTCACATTCCCAGCTGATATCTCTCTCAGAATTAAACAAAAGGGCCACGGACGTTGGAAAAGGCCCCATGTTGCAGGGTTGATTGGGTTTTGAAGCAACAAAAAAAACGTATGCAGCATGCTCTGTAGCATTATCATTTCACATGTTAACAAACATAGAAAGAGGACTAGCATTATAGAAGATATGCATGTTTAAGGAAACAAACTACAAACATTCTGCAGATTCTATTCAACGTTGTCAAAATCGAATTTACCAACAATTAATTATTTTGTCTTGAATGGAAACACAGAATCATCAGTTTGTTAACTCGGTCCTTTCTACCACAAAGAAAAAAAGCTTATGTAAAATAAATATATTGATGCACTCAGCAAGAAAAAATCCTACCTATAAACTTCTTGTGAAATAGTTGAAGAACCCCTGAAGCTGTAAGCACGCACACTTGTTCTGCTACGGACTCCGAGTCAAAAGCAGTCCTGCACAAGAGTACTGTACAATATCTATTAATTCTGTGCATATCTCACTGGGAGACTCTTTAACATTCGTCAGGCTTAATGAGTGCAATTCTTCTAAAATTTGATACCATTCGTGGACTATCTGCTGTGTTTAGAAAGATATATTTGCTGTAAACATGATTGTGCATGAATAGTGAAAGAAAATATTATGGACAAGAAAACAATCGATGTCTTTCACCTCATTTGACATATATTAGCACATGTAGGGTGCTTATTTCCAAGTGCAGAACATTCATGAGTAGATTAATCCCATCTGGGCAGAAGTCTTTCTTCTGAAAACAGCACTTAGTGACTGAAAGGTGACTGGTCATCTTTTTGAAGATTTCCGGCGTTGTGTTTCACCCCTGGTACGCCAATATTAGTCTAGCTAAAAATCTTTTTGTTGACATCTACACATTCGGCAACAGATGCTAGACTGCGTGGCAGTCACAAAATCCACCCAAGAATAGAAATTCAGCGGTATAATGTGATTTCAGGGGTTCCTCCATCACTCTGTCCAACACACAGCTCTCTTCTTTGACAGTCCATCCCATCCTGTTTTTGATAAGCTAGAAAAAGACTGTACCAAAGGGTTATTGATTAAACTTGCTTTGTATAGTTATAGTTCTGAACATGTGGACCAGCTTCTTAAGTACTTTGAGGCAGACAGTAAATTAGTGCACATCTGCAAGGTGGCTGATGTGCAGGGTAAGCATCAGTTAGGTTTAATGGGTTCTGGTTATTTAGTGTTTATACGATCAAAGTCTTTTTTTTTCTTTTTTAAAAGTATGCATTTGGGGTAATTGTCATAGTTGAGGGTGTCAGAATTAATGGCCTGCTAGACCGTAATTAGTGGCTCATCTGATCTTAGGGTGTAAAGTTTTCTTTTCATAACCTTTGCAAAGTTCTATTGAAAAATGTTCTATGTAGAGACACCACAAAGTTTTTCACTTTATCACTTTCATCTGAAAAATGCTTTTTTTAAATACTGTATTGCCTTTATCCTTATTTTCATTAACAACATAGTACTGGATAAGCTATGCCTCATACTGGACGGTATTCATATGCTGTACAATGCATTATGCGCACAAAACATGGGGAAAGGGTGAACTTGCCAAAAAACATTCTGCAAACTATCATTTTTCATAGAAAAGCTTAACCAAAGATAATCTCGTATAGGAAAACTACACATACGTTTTAAACTTGGCTGAATTGAATTCACTACAGTGAAAATTAACTCGCTGAGAGGAAAACATATTGTTTCAGGGAATGTAAAATGGGAAACCTCAAATTTCATGAAAGCGGAAGATCAGGATTTGCAAAATAGCTTACAGAACCTCACATTAAAGAGGTGATCTTTACTATACACGAGCTCAAAACATCATGGATAATAAAGTCTCAAAACCGTATGTTCAACAAACACCAAATGAAAAAAGACCTATTAAAATCCATCATCTCATCCACATGCAAAGTTATAAAAAAGGAGAGGTTATATTAGAGGTACATTTGCATAAAAACTGCAAGCAGCAAAATAAAAAGAATGGTTTGCATAGCCCAAGGCCAAAGTGGAATTACAACTGTATAGACAAGAATTGGCATAGCCAATAGGTCTCGCCTTTGCCATGCAACTCTTGATGTTGTTGCACCAAGGATATTGTGCTGGATAACTAAACTCTTATAAGGTCCCAAAGGCGAGACCTATTGGCTATGCCAATGCTTGTTATAGGTAGCCAGTGGAGCTCCTTCAGCTCCTTGGAAGCTGATGCATATTTTCTGATGTTTTTCAGGAGACAGACTGCTGCAAACTGCAGCTTTTAGAGTGTCTTAAGTAAACATTGCTGTTTACCCACTTATACAGCATTGCAGTAATCCATTAGCGACCGGACATCTGATTTCAGAGGGCAGTCCTGGTGCCCCAACGCTTTTATCATTTATAAATACATCACGGTTTTTGTGACAAACATAGAGTCATACTGCAAAGCAAAACTGAGACATGTTAGTCTGAAATAATGTAGGTAATGTATCTTTTTCTTTCAGGCACCACAGGAATCATCAGCTGCATGCTCCCAGCAAATGGAAGGGGCTGGGGAGGGGCACAGGCTGCACAGGGTGGAGTCCCTGCCATCGCCTTGTAAGTTAAGAGTTCAAAAGAACAAGCGTTCTAGAAGAGTTTCAGTGTTTGAAACTCACTGCCACACTGCGTGCCTCTGTCTCTATATGCAATATACCTTGATGTTCATCATCCTTTAGTCCTACTTCTATGGCTGAGCAATCCCAGTTTTTGCTCCTAAAACTCCGGTCACCCTATATCTGGAGGGACGAGTCATCATACTGTTGATGTGATCTTAGAGTTAAGCAGAGTCTGCTTTTTCGATGATCTTGTGATGAGTGGTAGGTGGGTTTAGGCCATTAATTTGTGAGGTCATCATGTCTAGTATGGGTTTCTTCAGGAGTGGGAGTATCTTAACAGCTTCCCAGAAGATGCCTTGAACGGTAAGTGTTGACAGGAATGTGAGAACGTTTCTACAGTGAGGGCTATGATGAAGTACAAGGATAATAAATCATTCTTATAAGGTGGCATTGAGAGAGTTGAGTTTGGATGCTCAAGTAGTAGAAACACCCCACTAGAAGAGTGTTTGTCAGTGATAATTGTGTTGGATGGCTCGCCATCATTCGGGGATGCAATTTGATGCCATGCCTGTCAGCTTTTCTGCTGTCTAGAACCCTAAATAGTCCACAGTGGCTATGGACAGCAAATGTGACCTCCGACACAGCATATCTCAGATATTGTATTTTCATTTTCCAAGGACAGTTCTCTACTTTGGGTGTCTGTCTTTAGAAAATGAAAAAAAAGTGAAGGCCGGAATGCCACAACAGGCACTTCTGAAAACAACGCACAAACTCAGATGGAAATCCACAACACGCCATAATCTACGTGGCACTCTTACCTGGCATTTTAAGTAGGTACATTCAATAGAACATGTAAATTGACAAATTTAGGTATTTCATATAAATCAGACATATTTTTTGATTGGATTATGGTCTCCATTAGAGGTTACGATGTTTAATTTGTAAAAGAATAAGTACCGGGCCAAAGGTTTTGCTCAGAATCCCTTACTATTGAATTTCGGTACGTGCAAAACCAAGTGTGCATAGTCTTGATTCCACCTTATGCCTCTTTAAACCACCACCAGACACCCCCTGTCCCTTTATCTCACATCTGTATGTTCTTTTTTATCCTTACTTTGTTTCTTTGTGTTTTTCTGTCTTTCTCGTCCTCGTCCTCCTCCTTCTTCCGTTTTAAGTGTTTATCTCTTCTGCAGTAGATCAAAGTCTGATGAAGAAAATTAAGTGATGGTTCTGAAAAACAAATTGTGGTGGGCCCCACCTGCACCACCAGTTCAAATTAAACACCAAGGGCCCGATGTAGGTAGCCAAATACCGGTCGGTAACGGCCGAAATTTGGTAATTTCGGCCCTTACCGACCGGTATTGGGTTTTTGAGATGTAGGTGGCACTTTTTTAAGGATTCGGTATTTTACCGAATCGGTCATTTAAGGAATCGGTAAATTACCGAATTCTTAAATACCGATTCTGTAAATTACCGAATCCTGATATGTAGGGAGTACTCAAATGAGTGATTTTCCAATTTTAGGATTCGTTATTTACCACCAACTACAAGTTGGTGGTAAATAATGAAAACCTTTGAAAAAGCATTTTTTTTTGGTTTTCCAACAGTGCCATGTTGCAGACATACATGCCCTTAGGGCATGTATGTCTGCAACATGTGCACCCATACACAATTGAGGGGTGCAACAGGGTGTCAAAGTGACACCCTGCCACCCTTCAATGTTTCCCCCAATTACCGAATCGGTATTTACCGATTCGGTAATTGACAATCATTCCTATGGGCCTCCAGGCCCATAGGAATGAATGGCAATTACTGAATCGGTAAAGACCGATTCGGTAATTACCGAAACTTACCGATTCGGTAATTTTCATTTGCCCGTTCTTAAATACCGAATCGGTATGATTCGTATTTAAGAATCGGTTATCTGGGATTACCTACATCGGGCCCCAAGTGGTTAACAGTAAGCTGGCAAACTCTCTCAACAAACTGGGATGGCAGGCTATTGCTTGTTGATTAAAGATAACCCTCAATGAAATATTACATATGTTTTTCGCTCCTTATGGCTCAAAGTTATTCTTGGCGGTGTAGCAATCTTGGGCCTCCTGATTTGGCCATCATGACATAGGCTTTGCTGAAGGTGGTGCTCTAAGCATAAAATTCCCCTTACCTCAAACAGCAGCATGTATTAGTGAAGAAAGACCCAACATAAATGTCACATTTCTAAATCATATGGCTTTATAATTGGCCCATTTCCTCACATATAAACAAGAAGAGAAATTGTCTACAATTTTCATACTACAGAGAACAATCAGCATACTACATGAAATGGTCTATTCCACCAGGGGCTTTTCATTGAAAATGGTTAGTCACAGTGGACAAAGGACTCCACTTCTTGTTCGATTCCATTGTTACAATTCTAGAGGGTCCACACAACGTTACATTCTGTCTAGGTCAATAAAATGAATACCACATTTTGGTGGAATACATATTTGATATGTAGCTCCAAGAATCCCCTCACAATCCCAGGTGAACATGTTTTTTTCGTTAAAAAGATATTACTTTGCTCAGCAGGAAGTGCAAGAAAAACTTAAAGCACTTATACTTTTTTTAAGTATCGCTCTCACCTTTTAAATCATTGTTGTCCGTTTTTCGTTTTTGTATTTGTTTTTTTAATTACATTTTTATTAATTATTAGAACAACAATAATCTGCATGTACAATTCCACAATTTCAATATTACTGCTTTACAATCACTTGATATACACTGCCGCATTGGCACACATATGTCCCCCACAACATCACAGGTCCTTGTCCGAGTCACTATCTTCTTCCGGGGGGGGGTGTAAATGTTTCCCCTATATACATTCCACTTTCCCCACACCCTTCCCCAGTTTTTGGGGCATTTCCTATTTATAAATGTGGCCTTCTCCGCTACCATGACCATATCCATATCTTTACACCAATTCAATAATGTCGGCACGATCCCCACAAATCATTGTAATTAGTGTTACTTTTGCTATTTTTAACTTGACCTCATTTAGTATATTTAGGAGTTAAAACAATTCTGAACTGCTTAACAAAGTTCATCTGTGAAAATTCTGAAAAACTAGTATTATTTATGAAAAAAATGACTATAACTAATACATGCTTATTTATATATCAGTTCACATCTTAGCACAAAATGATTAAAACTACTGCACACAATACAAAAGGATTTTTTCGCCACCTTTAAATTAGGAACACTTTTCTTTAACACATCTCATTATCATTTTCTAATACTGTAAAAGCAGTAATTATAGACCTAACACCAACTAAAAAAGGTTTGAAATAAAACCTTTATAATAAATAAATACTGTCCCCTTGCATTCAGCATTTCAAAATGCAAATAACATGGGCGATGGAGCCTTCGTTTGTTCCCTTAGCAAACCATCCAACACTCCCTTGTCTATCATTACATTTTTCTGTCTCAGGGGTATATTCACAAGAACGTGTGCTAAACATCACCAAAAAATGCTAACACACCTTTACACATCGCAGCTGATCGCGGGAAAGTAACCCTGTCTTAACGTGGAATTCACAACAAGGCGGTAGCTTGCAATAGTCTGCCGAAACCGCGGCCAATGTCCGTGATACAACTGAGATAAAAACACAAACCTCAACACGAAAAAACATGCAATGGGCCAAAGTGCGATGAGGAAATCAGTGATAAGTAGCACCAGGCCTGCAACACACAAATGGCAGGTGGGAAAAATCACTATAAAAGTAGAAAAACACCCCAACACAAACTTACCAACACCAAAGCACCATGGAGGCAGCCGGAGCTGGTGCAGAGGACAAGTGCAACTCCACAAGCACCCAGGATGACCAGCCCAGGACCTCGGGTACAGGGAAGGGCAAGGACAAGAAGAAGAGGAAGACGAAGTTCAGTCTTCAGGAAAACAGGATCCTGATTTCGGAGGTGATGGAACACTATCAATAACCGTTTGTCACCTCCAACGTGTCATTGGGAACCAAAAATGGGATATGGCGAACCTCGTGGACAAAGTGAATGCCGTCGGAGAGCACAGGAGGTCAATGGAGGAGGCCAAGAGATGATGGATTGACATCAAGCGAAAGACCAAGGAGAAATTCACAGCCAACCAGAAGGCAGCAATGCAGACTGGAGGTGGGAGCCCAGCGCCACAGCTCGTGCTGGATGACATGGAGGAGCTGGTGTCGACAGTCATCAGTGTGGAGACTGTGGCCGGAGTCGGGGGACGGAACACTGCTCCACAGGACACAACACAACCGCAACAGGATGAGTGACCATCAGCTACTGGGGGGATGGGTGGAGAGGGCCGCAATGGCACACATACACAATCAAGCAGTGCACACCCACAATGACTCTGGGTCATGCCCCTGATCTACACCCTGTCACAATGTACAATGCCATGCTGTCTGAATGTCAATATGTACCATGCGGCTACATACATGTGGACACATTGTAATATACCATCTCCCCTTCCCATTGCAGGGGCACCGTCAACAGCCCCTGCAGAGCAGTCCCAGCCACTCTTCACTGATGACGAGGAGGACACGGGCAGCATTGACACCCAAACCCTCCAAAACATCTTGGACATCATCCGCAACTCACTTCCAGGATCAGGGCAGCCCAGCTGCATCAAGGAGACCCAACCCACTACCCAAAGCACCCAGCAGGAGGCACACACAGCCCCGGCACTCTCCCAAGATCCCCAGGAACAAACCATGGCCTTCCTACCCAGTGTGCTGGAGGACCAGAGGGAGACGACTGAGCAGGTGAGGGTGGGGTTCTGCCTCATGGCTACCAAAATGTACGCTATCCATTGGTGTCTAGGGGTTGCATCAGAGAGCAGCTCCAGTCTCTAACGGACACCCACGGCCCGCTCCATGGTCTCCAAGGAGCCCTGACTGACATTGCTGGAATCATGATGTGGCGAGAAGAACACCTGTCCGCTCAGACTGGCTCCAGCGATTCCAGCAGTGAGCTGGCACACATGCGGAGGCTCATGGAGGACACGGTGCGGATGGAGTCGGAAAGGATGGCAGCCACCGCTGCACATCAACGAAATGTAGCTTGGATCTACCATGCTCTGCAGATCCTCATCATGGCATTGCTGCCACAGGGCGTGGCGCGATGATGAATGCTGCTGGTGTGTCAGTGCCTCACAGTGCGGCAGGCGTATCCACTCCGGCACCTGATGTGCCACTGCCATTTAGTGCGTCCGACAATCCTCCTCCGGCCCCTGATGTGTCAGTGGCACTCAGTGCCGCAGCCGGTACTGCAATACCCACAGGTGGGTCAGAGCACACATGCGAGGATGACGTGGATGGGATTGTTGTTAGAAGGAGGCAGTAGCATTCATCTCCGCCACCAGGCCTGTTTCTGCTTGGTTTCGTACATGGCCTCATGACCTCCAACTGATCCCTGATACACTCCACTGCACTCACCTTGGACGGCGACATATCCTGTTTGATGACCAAGGACACGGCAACCAGACTGAGGACTGTACGCTTCCTCTTCCGCAGCACCTGTTATCCCCAGATGGGATCTGGCTGACCCTCCACGGGCTCATATTGTGTGGTGTGCATGGCATTGCCCTGTACCGCTCCAGCTGCAAACCTCCACTGGATGTGCAACAAACATCCAGTACCCCACTGCTGTGTCATGTCTTTCATCATTCCTGCATGTATGTGTGGATGGAAGTGTGGACAGTGATTTCCCTTAAGTCAATGATGCTCATGTAGTGGGATGCCAGTCACCGTGTGCTACATTGCCTATTGTGTCCCGGGTGCCGTGGACACTACAACAGGGACACATGCATTGTCACTTCCTTGTCTGGACATGGACTGAACCATGCCCAGAGCCCCTAAGCCATTTGTGCAAGCCCTGCGCTGGTCCGGCGTACGCCAAACCAGACCACTTCGCTAATGCTCCGAGCAGGGGCCCACATAGCTACCTGTTGCAAGCGTACTCACTGGTGGTGTGCAGGTCACTATTCTAGTTGTCAGCATGTCATGGCCACTCCCTGAGGGCAGGTCTGCACACCCACACCACACCCATCTGGCACAGGCGTCACAGGCCATGTGACCCCGCAAATATAAGGGGTCGACAATGTCACATTCCCCTCTGCCGGTGGTGACTGGATGACGGACGCTCCACGGTGCTCAATCATAAAGGGCCCATGATTTGCTATGCACAGGGTTGGTAGCACCCGAGGCCTTGCATCCGTCACGAACCTACCACCATGTGGCACTGACTGGCATTGCACAGGGTTAGTGGCACCGAGGCCTTGCGGCCGACATGGGCCTACCACTACAGGGTGCTGACTGGTGTATCACAGGTTTAGTCGCACCCGAGGCCCAGTGGCTGACACGGGCCTACCACCATATGGCGCTGACTGGCATTGCACAGGGTTAGCGGCACCCGAGGCCTTGCGGCCGACACCGGCCTCCCACCACGTGTCGCTGACTGGCGTTGCACAGGGTTGGTGGCACACGTAATTGCTGAGCGGGTGTGAAACCTGCAATGATGATGTGTGCACTGATGTGGTCTCTGCCATTGACGACTCAGGACTCAGCATCATGTGTGGGACCTGCTGGGCTGCGAGGCGCGCGCGCATGGTGTGGACCATGCCATGGTGGCGTGACTGGGGCCTGGAGCGTGCATGGGCAAGCGGTGTGCCTACTGATGGACACACCGGTGGCAGGAGGTGAGCAGTGGGGCCTGTGTGCGCAGGGGCAGCGGTGTCTCTCTCTCTCCCTTCATTTCTTTCTCTCTAACTCTCTCTCCCTTCCCTCTCTCTCTCTCTCTCCCTTCCTTTTCTTCTCTCTCTCTCTCTCTCTCACTCGCTCTCCCTTCCCTCTCTCTCTCTCCTTTCCTTTCCTCTCTTTCCCTCTCTGGCTTACTTTCCTTCTCTGGTTCTCTGTGTCTCGTTCCTTTGATGTGCGCATGACACACATCCTGATTTCGTGCTTTCTTTTCCAGGCTGTGTCGTCGAGATTGTCCCTGGTGGACCCGACAGGAGTCTTCCGCATTGCTGTTTTGTGTTGTGTTTCAATAAAGTTTTTGGTAGTTACTTCAGCGCTGTGTGACTTTATTTTGACACTGTGCATCATTGTGCGTTTGTTGTGGATCTTGTGTCGTGCATGGTATTTATATGTCCGGGGGAGGGAGGGTCGGGGGGACCAGGGGTGGTTGCGGGGGGTGTTGTGGCAGTCATGGGTATCTGCGTTGCATGATCATTGTCTCCATGGGATCTCTGGGTCTTCAGGTGAGGCTCTTGGCTGGGCTCCCTTTCATGCTGCAGGTAGTTGTCTTGCTTAACACCAGCAGAAGGCAGATGTTAATTTCCTGCTGCTACCGCAGCTTATCGCCTGTTTTTGGTTCGCTTCGCAAATCTGGTAGTTCGTTGTGAATGTGGTGTTGTGGTGTTTTCATGTGTTTTTGCACTGGAATGCCCACTCTGCACCTCATTAGGGTTAGTTGGTGGTGTTCACTGCGGAGATACATTTTGGGGCCGTTATCGCTGGAATACAGGCAATGTCTGCGGTTTGCACCAGCTTGTGAATGGGGTGTTAAATCTAGCTCCACATTTGCTGCGTTACAGTGGGGATAATTCGGAGTGGAGTCTCGGGAATATCCCCTCAATCAGATTTGCAAGAAACAAGAGGTACAAGATAGGGGTGATAAAAATCATCACTGTTGGAAGAATAAATGTAAAGTAAATTATTGCAATGAAAGACTGAGTGCAGATCCATGCAACCAATTCTAAGAACTCTCTAGCCAGGCAACAACACCAAACAATTAGCAAATCGGATGCTGTTTCAGCTTCATACACGGTTATCCAATTGGGGGATGAATATTCAATTTCAGATATTAATAAAAGGACTAAAACATCGGTTTTGTAACAAGTGTGACACATATTGTTTTATTATGTACAATGAAATATAAAGAGGCCAGTAATAATTGAGTATTTGTAGAAATGTTTTAATATTAACTGATGACATTTATAAAAAATAAACAGACTTTTTACAACTATGTGTCTCTTTCTTTTAAAAATAGTTTAAAAACATTGCATATACAGTAAACAAACTTTTCTGCCTGACCAGCAAATAAGCATAACATTCATCAGAGAACTTTAAACTGTGGATTAAAATCCTGCAAAGTAAACCAATGATTTATTTAAATTATTGCTTTGATTCTTAAGTGTAAAAGTTGGTTAATGAGCTACTTGCCAGATAATAACTGAAGTGAGTTGAAAAAATAGTACAAAAAACAGTAAATAGCACTACTATAAAACAATGGAGGCCCATCAAATAGGCAGAATTGACAACAAAGTTAAATTCCAAATATCTTTATTTGGCCACCAGGGCCATAAAAGTACAGATACACCAATAAATAAAAGAATCATGACGTGTAGAAGTTAAAACAGTCCAATACAGTGCAGTTTGTCATAAAACGTCTCCAATAAATAATAAAAAATCTAGTATAAAATATATAAAAATAGGCATTGAAATGGTACAATGCATTAGAAACAATCATCGGGAGATAAAAATCATAAGAGATTAAGCAGAAAGTAAAGCTTCCTGCGCAACATCCACATGGACCCTAGGAACTTAGCAATATTATAGACAGCAATCAGACCTCAGTATGTGAAGTGCAACTAGATGGCTGCGCTGGCATAGTCGCCTGTAGATAGGAGCTAGCCAAAACTAGCGGGCGAGAGTAGGCAGGACAAAGAAAAAAGACATGTGGAACACTCTCAACCTGAAACAGACATTCAGGACATGTGTCACTAGCCTCTGCAGACCAACTCTTTGTAAAAACTCTCAGTGTGAGGGTACCCACTTTAAATTAGAAGTACAACTTCTTATCACTAGGT
This sequence comes from Lissotriton helveticus, assembly GCF_964261635.1. Classification (NCBI taxonomy): domain Eukaryota; kingdom Metazoa; phylum Chordata; class Amphibia; order Caudata; family Salamandridae; genus Lissotriton; species Lissotriton helveticus. Next base: position 859,997,209 of record NC_136068.1, read on the forward strand.
ACTACGGTCACTTGATCCCAATAGGGCTTATAGCTGATACGGGATTTGAAATCAAGAAATTTTCAAGGCCATGTGGGGAGATCAGCTCTTGATGCAGCTTTTACCTCAATCCCTGACTAGTATAGCTTTTTGAAGGCATTTTTCGATGGAAAGGATATGGTGGCTCCATGTGTGTAAAGTTCAGGAGCCCCAATATGGTTCTAGCGTCTCTTTGGCCTACATAAGCCAAGGAATTCTTACTGAATGGCCTGCTAACATGACGTCCTGGAGGGCTGAAGTATAATGTTCAAGTTCTGGGGTAGACCATGACCTCCTCCAGTAAAGCAAGGGACAAAGTCTAGCTTCATCCTGGAGACTTCCAAGACCCATAACCATTAGGGACGTAACCAAGTGCATACTGGGAGGGAGACAAGTTTATGAAGAAGTTTATTTTCGGTGACTATAAGTGTGTCGATATTTTAGTGTCCTCATATCTCAACCCTGTCAAACGAAGACCTTAATGCCCTGGCTTCATATAAATGAAGAGCAGGCCGCATGGGTTTAGAGTAAGAGGCTTTGTACTCTTCATGAATTGTTCCCATTATTTGCTTAAGTTTTAAAGCAGCATTTGTCAGGTGTGACTTCCAAGATATGTTGCCACTGAATGCAATGGTCAGGTAGGTAAAATTGTGAACGGTTTTGAGGGATTCCCCGCCAAGTGATAAACTCTCTTCAAATGATTTATGGGGATTAAATGTCACAAACTTTGTTTTATCTGTGTTGATCTCCAAATCCCTTGTGGCGCAGAACTGTTCAAAGCGTACCAAGAGCCTCTGGAGGCCTCTTCGCGTCTTGGAGACCAACAGGGTGTCATCTGCAAGTAAAAGTATTGATGTTTTAACATGAGCCAGAGAGGGTGCATCTGCATCGATTTTAGTTAAAAAATGTACAATGTAATTTATATATAGGGAAAATAGGGTAGGGGCCAGCATACATTCCTGGTGTACACCTCTGCCGACTGAGATCTTGCCCGTCAGCTCATCTTGACTCCCCCATCTTATGCGTACAAAATTCTCCTCGTGAACATGGGCAACCAGTGACAATAAATAAAATGGCATTTTCATGTCGCGAAGTGTTTGCCTGGGATTGGAGCGTGGAACTAGGCCAAACGCCGACCCTGAGTACACAAAGGCGACATATTGGTTACCCTTACCTGTAAGCAGTGTGGGCCAGTAAATCAGCAAAAACCAAAAGGCTTGGTCTATTGTAGAGACTTTTGATGGAGCAAAGATTTGCATTTAAGCAACTTGCTGGATGAATCCTCTCCAATTATCATAAAAAGTATCAATAAATTGTTTGTCATATTAATTTATACAAATTCTGTATAAAATGTAGAAGCAGGGAAAGCGTACCTATGTGTCAACTAACAAGTAATTGAATGAGACTAAAATGGCTGCTAAAAACGCGGGAAACATGTTGCGCATGCGCAAACAGCATGATGTGATAATTCTTGGAGGGAAAGCTTTGCTTCTGTGCACTAACGTGCAAAATGGCCCCTTCAGAACTCACATGCTAAGCATCTACTTTACTCAAAACTAAACTGTGTTTTATACTAAGTGCTAATGCATATAGAATTATTTTAATTAAATGGGATTAGAGTAGACATGAGTGGTATACAGTGAAATCATTTTTTTGAGTCTAACATCTTGTCTTTTGACTTCTCTGTTAGTTCGTTATTGGGCCTAAAATAAGTAACGAGGCTTAAACCCACATGGTTAACGTGCGCAGTCTCAGTAGAATACAACCCTGGAGTCGTGATCCCAAGCGTTGGAACATGGTCAAGGACGATCTTTTATCATAGGGAGAAAGTGGTGTAACATCCTGAAGACTCAATGAACAAATGTATAAATGTAATACAATGTTTTAATTTAATATGAGAAAACGGGTGGGAATAAAACTTGGGGAAAACAAATTAAATGTGTGGGTACATAAGACAATGCTCTTTAGAAAAGTATTACATTTAGTATGGTGTGACGATCATTCCCCTTGGCTTGTCCAATCAGAATACACAATTTACACAAGTTTGAAACATTTGGGGTTGGGACATGCCACCAGAAAGTATAATTGGGATAGTTAGCAAATTGAAGAGAGCTGATCGCTGTCAGAACGCTGAGAGATAGACATGCTGACCGATTGCTGATTGCTTACCTGAAAGCAGACTTAGGATTTTCAAAATAAAATTTTGGAACGAGATTGCGGATGAGGACCGAGGAGGTGAGGGACTAGGAACGAGGTGTGGAAGATTGTCGAGGAGGGAACTAGTATCTGAAAGGGGTTTGACGTAGGCGTTAAATCCAGAAGAGGTGATCTGACCTGTTTAATCCTTTCTTGAAGCTGTTACCTGGTAATTTGTGGGGTCCAAACTCTTGGTCAGAGGGGTCTGATCTCACACCATTCTAGGTAAATATAAATGTATTGTGTCAATGTGCCTTTTCTCTCTGTCCTCACTTTCTCAGGTATTCGTCATTAAAACGATAAACTCATTTAAGCAAACTACATTTTACCTTCTCAGAATGATGGAGTTAACACTGTAATTTGTATTTGATTCACTAAAATTAAATAAAAAAATGAATAATATAAATAATTACCAATTCTAACTCAACTAATAGATCCATGAGTAAGGAAGGGCTTGTCCATACTAATATTATAAAGAGAGAGCCCAAACCTTTGAGGCGGGTAATCTCAGTAACCACAGCACCAATCACAACACCCAATACAGCGTTGGAAAGGGCAGTTGCAGCAGAAGGACATAGGCTATGCAGCAGGATAAACAAATGTATAAAAAAATTGCAAAAAACTACATCATTCAGAAGGCCGAGGGCCAAAATAACATCAAACAGGAAATGATGTAATAAGGTGACTCATTATATTGAGACTGAGAGCCTGGAGCCAAATTGATCGTGAACAAGGGATATGCTATCCCGAAACGCGTAGATTTGTGCCTGCCTGCTTGAGAAACTCCATGCTGTGAGGATTAAATAAAAAAGCACATAAGTGAAGACAAACGCGAGTTTGTCCCGTTTTTCTCCCAGCTGGGGGAATTGGTTGTTGATTTAAATGCGGCGTGGTTCTGCCGTGGGGATTTACGAACCAGCGAGAGAGTGCTGCAAATTCTGGCGAAAAGGAACCGAGGGGTATCAAATATATATATATATATATATATATATATATATATATATATATATATATATATATATATATATATACATACTAATATTATAAAGAGAGTGTCCAAAGCCTTGAGGCGGGTAATCTCAGTAACCACAGCACCAATGACAACACCCAATACAGCGTTGGAAAGGGCAGTTGCAGCAGAAGGACATAGGCTATGCAGACGGCCACCATATACATTTAAAAGGTAAAAGAACCGTGCCAGCAAAGTAGTCCCTTGTGGGCGTGTCTGCGTTCTGCTGTGGGCGTGTGCTGGGGGCGTGACAAACGCTGGTGGGCGTGTGGTACTTTCCGCCCTTTATGCCATGCGAGTCGTAATTGCGCCGCATCAAGGGGCACGCTGGGGGCGTGACACGCTGGGGCCATGACAAACGCTGTGGGCGTGTGTCTGCCCTTCATGCCATGTGAAGCGCCAATTGCGCCGCATCAAGGGGCACGCTGGGGGCGTGACAAACACTGTGCTACTTGTGCTACTTTCCGCACGCCATGCCATCTGGGTCGTACATTAATCAGATCGTCTGCTGTGGCCGTGTGCTGGGGGCGTCATAAAGGCGTTCACCTCGAAGCGTGGTAAGTAACCATTCGCAAGACTCCCTTGGGGGACTGCCCGTTGTCTCACACATACTGGGGGTGCCGAATGCAGTGTGTGCCTTGGCCTGGGTGCGTCTGAAAGGGCCGAACGCAGTGTGTGGCTTGGCCTGGGTGCGTCTAAAAAGCACTCAGGGCCGAAGAGCGTCGGTGTGGGTCATAAAAAAATAAGAACACCAGGAAACAATCATTCAACACTCAGACAATTCTAATTGTTAGACGGTCGCCGCTAGCCCTCAAGCGGGGGCACACGCGACTGAGCGTGTCTGCGGGGACAATTACTGCAGCCTCTCATGCGCGCTGTTACTGAACTATCACATTAAACCAAATTACACGCGCCTGCTAACATCAGCCACACACATTCTATTTCATACCCGGACAACGTCGGGACAGGCTGCTAGTAAATAAATAAGTACAAATTCTCTAGGCAAACAGACATAAAAAAGAAAGTCCAAAAATGGATTCCCAGTGGAGTCTCATCAACTGGATACTGTAAGTGAGTGTGGTTAATGGGCTCAAATTAGTGTGATTTAGTGATACTTGTATGTAGGTTGGTGTCCCGCTGGATCGCTGTCAATCGAAATTCCGCCTGAAAAGGACGAAGTATGAGAATATCTGAAATCCAATCTTGGATTTTGGCAAGAACACATCTACAGAAGATTTTCTGAATGCAGTCGATGACACTTATTGACCTATAGTTAGGTAAGGTAGACCAATCCCTTTTCTTGTGCACAGGAATCACAGTGGCACCTTTCCAAGCCTCTGGGATAGCCCCCCGCAGCAATAGCATTAGCAATAGACAGAATATACTGTGCCCATGCTTCCTTCTCTGGTATGAAAACATCAGCCCGAACACCATCGGGGCCAGGAGTTCTGCCCCTTGGAGGTGCCCTTAACGATTGTGCAACATCAGCGAGATCAAACAAAGTTTCAGAGGAAAATTGACAGGGCATGGGGTAATTAGGTTGAGAACATGTATTTGGGAGAAAGTTTAGGCTGGTAGCAGCATAAAGGTTTCCAAAGTGCTCAACCCACATACACAAGAAAACCTGTTTCCAGTTATTCATGAAAATGTTCCAAACCACAGACCTTTTCCATTTACTGTGGTTTTCACATTTTCACATAATCATACACTAATAAAAGCCAAATAAAAGCAGCTGGAAACAAAGAAATGTGCCAGACTTTGGGGATAGTATGTATTATTGCCATAACAATGGTTTCGACATGTTATTTTTCAATTACAGATGTTCTAACTCATAACAAACTGGTAAAGACATACTAATCCATTTCACTGTCTTCCCAATGTCTACTCATGAAAGGCATGTTTTTGAAAAATGTCACTCAAAATTGCCGCCGCCTTATTGGCTACAGAGCTCACTAAGATGACAAACAAGAAGTCTTAAGCCTTTCAAAACAGTGGTCTGAGTGAGAACCGTGATCGCCGTCTGGAGAGAAGATACAGAGAGAATGCTGGACACCTTCCCAATACCCACTTGGAACTATTCATGTCTGAAAGTGAACCCACACAACAACTGTTTGACACACATACATACGTCAGGGACCGCAACCTGGCAGACCTCCCCAAATGAGGCCGAAACAAATTGATGCCTCACCTCAAAATCTCAGTAGCATACGAATGTTCTCCATCAGCCCTTACTGTTTAGGAATTGTCTCTTAGACTTCCTACAGTCTGCAACTAATTGGGCTCTTGTAATGTCACTTAGAAGGAAAGACCCACTCATATAAAGTTTAAGCGAAGACTTGACCACCATTCTCAGGATAAACCTAAACATCATGTCTACTATACTTCAGTGCTTCCATCCATCTTCCTTTCCCTTATTCTACTCCCCACCTATAGTCCTATGAGCACAGTGTTACAATGTCCATGAAAAGACCTTCATGTATCTAGCCCCTAAATGTCAGCAGCCTGACAAACTATATCTGACGGGTACAAAATCCAGTTTACTAGCCTTCAAAAAAACCAGATATCTCCTTTAAAAAAAGACTCCCACATCCCAAATAGAATCTGAAACACTCAAAAGAGACTGGCTGCAAAATTCTACAGTCTCTTTAATTGGGACAAATACAAAAAAGACTGGATAATTTCGGCCTCATGCTCTCACCCCGAGAAAGATACAGCCACTGCAGGGTCCAAACCTTCAAGAAAAATAGGGTTGCAATCTTTTTCACAAATGACTGTGTTGGACTTGGCCCTTTTTGCAGGGTCAACCCTGAACTTTTTGCCTTCCTCCTATATTTCTTCTGACCTGTTGTTGGCTATTTTATGACTCTGGGCATTTTACCACTGCTGATCAGTGCTAAAGTGCATATGCTCTCCTTATTATAAATTGATGTATGGATTAGTGATTCCAGGATTGGCTGGTTTGGTTTACCTGCCAGACCCTAGTATAGTGCACCAGGAGGGCCCAGGGCTGGTAATCCAAATGCTGCTGGTTGGCTTGCAGCACTGGTTGTGCCACCCACAGAAGCAGCCTGTAAAATTGTGTTTAAGGCCTGCCCTTGCAGAGCCTGTGTGCAGTCTGGTACTGCCATGCTGACTGAGCACGTGCACCCACTTGCCAGTCCCTAAACCTTCAATTTTCTTCATATCAGACACCCCCATGGTAGGCCCAAGGGCAGGGTGCATTGTAAGTATAAGGTAGAACAAGCCCCTGTGTGTGTGTGTGGCATGTCCTAATAGTGAATTACATCCATTTTTGGTTTTCACTATGCAAGGCTACCTATTCTCCATAGGCCAGAATGGGCAGTTAGATTATTACATCTTATAATCCTAACTGACTCAGGGAACACAGTAGAAATTCGAGTTTAGTATACCTGAACTCAAAATGATAAAATTAATCTTTTAGTGAAGTTGATTTTAACATTCTGTGTTTGAAAATACTACTTTTAGAAAGTAGGTATTTTCTTGTCTAACTATCCAAGCCTGTCTCTGCTAGGTTGGGTATTCCATGTCTGGAGTTCGAGTGACAGGGCTGGAGGATTCCAGGAGACAGGGTGAGTCCACCCAGTGGTGAATAGAGAGATCTGCATCTAGATGGGAGGGAGGAGTGGCACCTATGAACTGAATAGGGCTGTGCCTTTTCTCCACAATGCTGGCTCCACCCACTGTGGTGCGTTTGATGTCTCTGCCCTACACTTTGAAAGGAGAGAAGGAGTCATGTAAACAGAGTGCTCCAGGACTGACCAGAACTGGTTTGGAATAGGCAAAGGCCCCTCTGCCCTCAGAGGACAAAGGATTTTGGGGTATAAATAGTGCGACCCTGATCCAAAGAATTTAGATCACTTTTGGACAAGAAGAAGAAACCTTTGCTGAGGAGAGGAACCATAAAAAACTGAGGAGAGACTATCCCTAAGCTGGAGTGCTGCTAGGGGGATTGGCCTGCAGTGGTTGCCTGACTGCCAAAGAAAGGAGAAAGGACTTTATGTGCACTTTATTTAACTTGTGAAGGATCTCCAAGGGCTTGAGAGAAGATCTTGCCTCCTGATGAAGTCTCAGGAACAGACGTCAACCACCAGCTCCCCAAGAGTTCTTTGGAAGTGCCTGCTGCTGTTTTGGGCCTTCTGAGGGACTGTGTGTCGCAAGGAGCAGGAAGCGCGACTTATGAAGAAGAAGAGTGACGCTGTCTCAGCCGCTGCCGTCGCATCTCTGAACAAGGGTGTCGCCACTGTAGCTGACGCATTGCACTGCATCACAAGAAACGTCTTGCAACATCGAAGAAGTGTGTCACCGTCGCAGCCGCTGCCGTCGCATTTCTGAACAAGGATGTCGCCATTGTAACTGACGCATTGCACCACAGAAGCGCCTTGCATCCACAGAGAAGCGGGCCGCCATCGTCACATCTCTTAACAAGGGTGTCGCCGCTGCAGCTGACGCATCGAGTCGAGACATCTTGCATCAACGGAGAAGACGTCTTTATTTGTTTGCACCAAAATTTCTACGCATCACCATCTTTGCAACACTTTCGTTGCCCTGCGTGTCGCATCTAAAGGTACATTAACTCAATGTGTCGCATTTTAAGATCTAAAGAGAACTAAACTAAACCTACCATTTTAAGTATAGTATTGTGGATTTTTGTCGTTTGTGGTCTTGTGTTAAATCTATATAAAGAATACTTATTTTTAATATACAACTGTGTGGTGTCCATCTGTACGGTTGTCACTGGATTACTGTATGTGTTCACAAATGCTTTACACACTGCCTCTGAGCTAAGCATGTCTGCTCGTGCCAAGCTACCAAGGGGGTGAGCAGGAGTTATTTTAGGAGTGTATCCCCTTACCCTGACTAGAGGCAAGGGTACCTATTTGTCACAAGTACCTACCTGTGCCAACTAGAGACCCCCAAATCAAACAGACTTCCAGTGAAGATTTAAGGAAAGTGGTTTGACCTGAACGGCATATATGTATTTGCCATGACTAAAATACACAGTCCCTCCCTTGTTGTGTGCTCAGTGTATGTTCTAATGATGCAAAACTATCCTTCTTGAAAGGATATTGACGGAATTCGTCTGACATCAGTAATTGTAGTTGGAGATTGGAACTTAGCATCAAACCCATTCCTCAACAGCTCAGGACCACTGGACTTATGCAACAACCCAGACAGAGACCCATTCAAGGACCTGATAGAAGACCATACTTTGATTGTAATTTAGAGGATTTTACATCCAACTGAACTGGACTATACCTTCCTATCCTGCCCACACAGCACAGAGATCCCGACAGACTATTTTCTTGCGCATATCAGCCTATCGCTCCATTCTACAGTTGTAAAATTGAAATGGGAGGCATTTCTGATCATGCCTCGAATCTCATTCCAACTAGTTCTAATGTTCAAAGTACCAGAGTTCAGGATCTGGAGGATGAATACGCTGCAATATAAGCTACAAAAGGAGGAAAAAATATCTACTGGCTCAGTTCAAGGAATATATGTCCCTGAATGTACATTCCTTGTCCTCATCACATGCCCTCTGGGTGGTCAGCAAGGCCTACCTACAAAGTGTAATGATTAAAGAAAATAACACCTTTCACAAACAGTTGACAGAGAAGCAAGCTTCATTAGAAATTGATATAATTTGACTTCTGCATCAATATTATACCACCCCAAGAAGTGATCTTTTTCTATAACTGCTCTTTACGAAATACAAGCTAAATAAATTCTTTATGTTATAACTGAGAAGTTGCTACACTATTTAAAAGATAGACAATATGAACATGGGGAAAAGGCAGGAAGGTTCCTAGCACTGCATTTCAAACAAAGGAAGGCTCACTTAACCATCCCAGTAATTTGCAATTACTGAAATGACTTTCTAACTTGTCCTTCAGACGTTACAGTGGGAGAACAGTTTCATAGCCAAGTTACGTGTACCTCGGATCTTCAAAGCCCCTACCATGAATACCTTGAAAAAAATGGGACTCATGAAGAAAGAGCATAAGCTATTGCCAGTCCACAAGGACCCTGGTCAGTCGGTGGCCTAGAGACTGAAATATCTTGGGATCCTGGTAAGTAGCAGCATCTTAGTAATGGTGAAAGATAATTTGGAAATTCTTATATTTCAAATGCAAAGAGACATTCTGAAATGAGACAAGCCCTTATTCTCTGCATGCGGCAGAGTGCAGACGCTAACAAGCTTTTGCAATGCAATAAGGTCTTGCATTTGGAACCTTATATGTATTTAGCCATGCAGCACATTATCCTTGGTGCTACAACATCTACTGTTACTTTACATGCCACTATATGTCCTTAAACGTTCCTTTCTATGATAGTACTGGTCACGTTTCACAATTGTTTCTGTTATGGCTTCCCCTGAATGCTTCCTGTAGGTGGTCAATTATTCACCAGCAGAACTTCAATGGAACATTTTTAGAAAAGAGTGTTGGACGGGACACTGAGATGAAAGAAGACTATTAAGTCTGCACTGCCAAATACTGAGATCAGCAGCAAAATAATGACATCCACAATAATGCTTCCTCTCCAATACTTAAAAAAACAAAACAATTTTCTAGATATATATACGATATATTTGTTTCTACAGTTTCCAAAGCCAGAAACAAAGCCACACACTCACGGGGGATACATTACTTCAAATGTGTTTACCACACATACACAACCCTTGATACACACGTCTAGGCATCTGCCTTTGACAATGTCAATTTTGCCAGCGCTTTAGTGCATATTAAATACACATAACAATTAATTTCAGTGGGCGGCACAGATCACTAGGAATCAAAAACAGACAACACATTTAAAGGTCCCAGGGATCCAAGGACCATGGCAGCCATCTCGGAGTGCATCGAAATTACCCTAGTGCAAATGACAGGTAAGCAGTAACATATTAAAAATCAATGTAGATGAATATCAAAAGGCAGTATTAAAGGGGGGGAGAGAGACAAAAATATACCAAGGAAGACACTTATTTTACATTTCCTTAAAAAATGTGACAAACATCCATTAATCTGGTTTGTTACATGGATTGAGCAAATACAAGGAGATGATGGACGGAGCACTGCTGGTTCACCCCTGAACTTTTTGCCTTAAGCTCTGACATTGTGGTAGTGGTTTTAGGCCTCTGGGCACTTTAGCACTGTGGCCCAGCGTAAAGTGCGTGCACGCTCTGAGTGCGTGTGGTGAGATTGGCCTGCCCTCCTATAGGAATGCATGGGGGATAAGTGTGTCCATGGTAATTCCTGGTATGAGAGGAGTGCAGGGGCGAGTTTAGTATGTATGAACTCGTGAGAATAAATGCTGCACAATGGTGTGCGCAGATGTATGGTGACTGGTGGAGAAATGCCACTTTTAGAAGTTGGCATTTCTGTGTGCTATGTGTCTGCCTGCCTGATGTGAATTGCATGTCTGGCTTGTGAGTGACAGGAGCTGAGGGGTGTGGCTGGCTCCAGGAGACAGGGTGAGTCAGCCCAGTGATGAATAGGGAGATCTGTATGCAGATGGGAGGAATGAGTTGCACCTGGTATCTGAAAAGGACTGTGCCCAGGCTGTACAATGCTGGCTCCGCCCCCCTGTGGTGTGTCTGATCCCTGAGCCCCCACCTAACAATGAGGAAAGAGGTGCCTGGTAAACAGAGTGCTCCAAAACCAGTTGCATCTGGTTTCCCCAGCCCTGTGCTTTCAGACAAAGGAAAATGTCCTATAAAAGAACGGGCTGTGACCCCATGAAAATGTTGTGATGTTCCTGACTTGAGGGCGGGGCCTACTGCTGCTACTGGGCTCCAGGAGGAACCACCACTAGGGACTGCCTCCCTACTGGAGGGCCCTTTGAGCTGGCCTGCCTGGGCCCAGGCTTTGCCCACCTTCCTCCTGAAGGGCTTTCCCTGGACTTTGGACTTCAGCGCCTGTGAGCGCTTTATTTTCCATTTTGAGGAGCGCTTTTCTTTGCTTATTCCCAGAGGAAATGGAGCGTGTGGGGAGTTTGCAGCACAACGCTGCACTTCATTGGGAGAGAATCCCCGGCGTAGGGATTCCCCCGGGCTTCGTGGAAAAGCGGGAGCCCATCCCGCATTCGTGCCGCTTTGATGTCTTCTTAAAAAAAAAAAAAAAAAAAAAAAAGTGTGGCAGGGTATACTCAGACATGAGTCCCTTTCTCACTGCTCCATCAGGATTCAAGCAAGCCGGGCCGAAGAGGCTGAAATGCCAGAAACCGGTCCCCGGTAGCTTGTCTCCTTTCTGGTGAAGAATTGGCTTGGTAGTTTGGTCTGCCCTGTTCCCATGATGCACTGGGCCAGGGACAGACTAATTTGCATATAGCCAGGTTCTGAGCTGGGATGGGGCAGTGAGATAAATAACGGTGATGGATCAAGCCCTGATCTTTGGACTGGGTAAGAGTGGTCTGCTTAATTCAGACACTCTGTTCATCACCACCCCCTTTTCTGTATCGTTTTTGGCCACTATAGGTGTGGCAGGGTATACTCAGACATGAGTCCCTTTCTCACTGCTCCATCAGGATTCAAGCAAGCCGGGCCGAAGAGGCTGAAATGCCAGAAACCGGTCCCCGGTAGCTTGTCTCCTTTCTGGTGAAGAATTGGCTTGGTAGTTTGGTCTGCCCTGTTCCCATGATGCACTGGGCCAGGGACAGACTAATTTGCATATAGCCAGGTTCTGAGCTGGGATGGGGCAGTGAGATAAATAACGGTGATGGATCAAGCCCTGATCTTTGGACTGGGTAAGAGTGGTCTGCTTAATTCAGACACTCTGTTCATCACCACCCCCTTTTCTGTATCGTTTTTGGCCACTATAGGTGTGGCAGGGTATACTCAGACATGAGTCCCTTTCTCACTGCTCCATCAGGATTCAAGCAAGCCGGGCCGAAGAGGCTGAAATGCCAGAAACCGGTCCCCGGTAGCTTGTCTCCTTTCTGGTGAAGAATTGGCTTGGTAGTTTGGTCTGCCCTGTTCCCATGATGCACTGGGCCAGGGACAGACTAATTTGCATATAGCCAGGTTCTGAGCTGGGATGGGGCAGTGAGATAAATAACGGTGATGGATCAAGCCCTGATCTTTGGACTGGGTAAGAGTGGTCTGCTTAATTCAGACACTCTGTTCATCACCACCCCCTTTTCTGTATCGTTTTTGGCCACTATAGGTGTGGCAGGGTGTACTCAGACATGAGTCCCTTTCTCACTGCTCCATCAGGATTCAAGCAAGCCGGGCCGAAGAGGCTGAAATGCCAGAAACCGGTCCCCGGTAGCTTGTCTCCTTTCTGGTGAAGAATTGGCTTGGTAGTTTGGTCTGCCCTGTTCCCATGATGCACTGGGCCAGGGACAGACTAATTTGCATATAGCCAGGTTCTGAGCTGGGATGGGGCAGTGAGATAAATAACGGTGATGGATCAAGCCCTGATCTTTGGACTGGGTAAGAGTGGTCTGCTTAATTCAGACACTCTGTTCATCACCACCCCCTTTTCTGTATCGTTTTTGGCCACTATAGGTGTGGCAGGGTATACTCAGACATGAGTCCCTTTCTCACTGCTCCATCAGGATTCAAGCAAGCCGGGCCGAAGAGGCTGAAATGCCAGAAACCGGTCCCCGGTAGCTTGTCTCCTTTCTGGTGAAGAATTGGCTTGGTAGTTTGGTCTGCCCTGTTCCCATGATGCACTGGGCCAGGGACAGACTAATTTGCATATAGCCAGGTTCTGAGCTGGAATGGGGCAGTGAGATAAATAACGGTGATGGATCAAGCCCTGATCTTTGGACTGGGTAAGAGTGGTCTGCTTAATTCAGACACTCTGTTCATCACCACCCCCTTTTCTGTATTGTTTTTGGCCACTATAGGTGTGGCAGGGTATACTCCGACATGAGTCCCTTTCTCACTGCTCCATCAGGATTCAAGCAAGCCGGGCCGAAGAGGCTGAAATGCCAGAAACCGGTCTCCGGTAGCTTGTCTCCTTTCTGGTGAAGAATTGGCTTGGTAGTTTGGTCTGCCCTGTTCCCATGATGCACTGGGCCAGGGACAGACTAATTTGCATATAGCCAGGTTCTGAGCTGGGATGGGGCAGTGAGATAAATAACGGTGATGGATCAAGCCCTGATCTTTGGACTGGGTAAGAGTGGTCTGCTTAATTCAGACACTCTGTTCATCACCACCCCCTTTTCTGTATCGTTTTTGGCCACTATAGGTGTGGCAGGGTATACTCAGACATGAGTCCCTTTCTCACTGCTCCATCAGGATTCAAGCAAGCCGGGCCGAAGAGGCTGAAATGCCAGAAACCGGTCCCCGGTAGCTTGTCTCCTTTCTGGTGAAGAATTGGCTTGGTAGTTTGGTCTGCCCTGTTCCCATGATGCACTGGGCCAGGGACAGACTAATTTGCATATAGCCAGGTTCTGAGCTGGGATGGGGCAGTGAGATAAATAACGGTGATGGATCAAGCCCTGATCTTTGGACTGGGTAAGAGTGGTCTGCTTAATTCAGACACTCTGTTCATCACCACCCCCTTTTCTGTATCGTTTTTGGCCACTATAGGTGTGGCAGGGTATACTCAGACATGAGTCCCTTTCTCACTGCTCCATCAGGATTCAAGCAAGCCGGGCCGAAGAGGCTGAAATGCCAGAAACCGGTCCCCGGTAGCTTGTCTCCTTTCTGGTGAAGAATTGGCTTGGTAGTTTGGTCTGCCCTGTTCCCATGATGCACTGGGCCAGGGACAGACTAATTTGCATATAGCCAGGTTCTGAGCTGGGATGGGGCAGTGAGATAAATAACGGTGATGGATCAAGCCCTGATCTTTGGACTGGGTAAGAGTGGTCTGCTTAATTCAGACACTCTGTTCATCACCACCCCCTTTTCTGTATCGTTTTTGGCCACTATAGGTGTGGCAGGGTATACTCAGACATGAGTCCCTTTCTCACTGCTCCATCAGGATTCAAGCAAGCCGGGCCGAAGAGGCTGAAATGCCAGAAACCGGTCCCCGGTAGCTTGTCTCCTTTCTGGTGAAGAATTGGCTTGGTAGTTTGGTCTGCCCTGTTCCCATGATGCACTGGGCCAGGGACAGACTAATTTGCATATAGCCAGGTTCTGAGCTGGGATGGGGCAGTGAGATAAATAACGGTGATGGATCAAGCCCTGATCTTTGGACTGGGTAAGAGTGGTCTGCTTAATTCAGACACTCTGTTCATCACCACCCCCTTTTCTGTATCGTTTTTGGCCACTATAGGTGTGGCAGGGTATACTCAGACATGAGTCCCTTTCTCACTGCTCCATCAGGATTCAAGCAAGCCGGGCCGAAGAGGCTGAAATGCCAGAAACCGGTCCCCGGTAGCTTGTCTCCTTTCTGGTGAAGAATTGGCTTGGTAGTTTGGTCTGCCCTGTTCCCATGATGCACTGGGCCAGGGACAGACTAATTTGCATATAGCCAGGTTCTGAGCTGGGATGGGGCAGTGAGATAAATAACGGTGATGGATCAAGCCCTGATCTTTGGACTGGGTAAGAGTGGTCTGCTTAATTCAGACACTCTGTTCATCACCACCCCCTTTTCTGTATCGTTGATGTCTTCTTAAGCGGAGCATCTGTGCTCCGCTAGCGGGAGCCCACCCCGTGTTATGGCCACCTTGTGAATTAATTTCTACAAGCGGTTGCCCACCCCGCATCTCTGCAGTGAAATCACCGCCGCGGCCTGGCCGGGTCCGTAATCGGGGAAGATTCGCTCCACAGCCCGAGTGAAGCCAGAGCGTAACCTGGCAACCGGGACTCCCACCACCACGTCATCCAGACGCAGAGCGGAGATAGGAAGTCCCGGCTCTAGGGAGACTGTGTTGCGAGAGGCCCCGTCCCCACTGAGGCCGTACCGGAGGACAAGGTCTCCGGTCTCGTCAGACGCCTGCCAAGGACGAAGCAGCTCCGCGAGCAACTCTCCCGGTAAAACGCTCCCAGCCACGCTTTTGTTGGTGCGAGGCCGGGAGTGGGTGAAGAGCCGGTGGGGGAACTGTGAGTGAGTTGGGGCAAAGGCGAGATTAGAGGAGCGTCCTCGCAGAGATTTTAAGTACAGCGGGACATTATACCGGACAGCGTCCTTCTGGTGATTGCCCAGATAGTGAGGGCCATAGTTAGAGGCAGTGTCCTCTTTGGTGACTGGCGCGCCCTCACGTATAGTGAAGGGGGCTTAAGAGGCACCGTGAGTGCCTGACCTGATTGGGGAACTTTTGTCGGCAAGTAGTTATTTCCCAGTTGCCCCGCAGTTAAAGGGCAGCTGTAATGTGGGGGCAGGTTTTGCTAAAGAGTCCCAGAGAGTACCTCAGGAGGCACGCTGGTGCCAGGGTGCATTTCCACAGTTGCCCAGCAATTAGTGGGCAGCTGCTACATTTAGGCAAGTTCTTTGCGCACTTTTACTTCGCTGCATGTGCAGCCAGCCCTGACTCTGCGGGACATAGGGCACATGAGCCCCTGTGAGAGGCCAGTTGGCCTAGGGCCAGTTTCAGTGTGTTGCGCCCCCAATTGGGGCACACTGTGGGTATGCTAATGATGGCCCCAAGGTGATTCATGTGGTCTATGCTACTGTGATTCATGCCTGACATAATTTGGGCATCCTATATTTTATGTTACAGGATCTAGTTATCAGTTCAGAATTTCGCCAGTAGTTACTAGTTGTGCTCTACACTGACTATTTGTGCTACATTTACAATTGGTGCTTAGTGATGGTTTTGACAGTGGCCCAATTGGCCCTGTCATGCGTAAATAATCCCCTGTAAATACTGCCTAGTGCCAGTTGGCACAGTGTACATTGTGTGATTATGATCTAATGTGTTTATGACAATACCAAGGCTATTTTTGATATACCCTTGTGTGGAGTTCCTTCTGTGGTGTGCCTAGTGGGTTGCTGCTGTGTGGGTGTTGCGCAAATGCTTTTCACATGGCCTCTGGGAGAAGCCTGACTGCTCGTGCCAAGCTACCAAGCAGGGGTTATCCTTGCCCTGACTAGAGTGGTGGTTTCTGTCTGGCTAGTTGGCAGAGGTATGAACCTTTGTCCAAGTAGGGACCCTTGCTTCTAGTCAGGATACAGTGATACACCCTCTAGATAACTCCTGCTCACCCTCTTGGTAGCTTGGCCTGAGCAGATAGGCTTATCCCAAAGGCAATGTGTGAAGTATTTGTACTCAAAACACACAGTAAAACAGTGAAAACACCACAAATGAGTACTAACTCAACAAGACCAAAATGTGCACTTTAAAACTGTTATTTCCAAAATAAAGCTTGTTGGAAACAAATAGCTCTATCTGGGGCTATTACAACATTGTGACAGCAATACATCCAAAGTACAGCGCCGACCGCGGCATTGGGCACGGAGTCACACGGTCACCCAAACAAACAGTACTTTAGAAAACGAAGTCTATTACGATGCACGGTGTTGTGGAGACATGGCGTTGATGTCAAGGTTGAGGCCGGCTCCCTGGCTGCCATGGGGGAGGCAAGGCATCGTATCCATAAGGAGACAACGTGTCGAATCCTGGACAGGGGGAATGCAGTTGCGTCATCAGTGAGGCGTCTGTTCTGGTGAAGTGATGCGAAGTAGGCGAGTTTGTAGAGTCACCCTCTGCACCAAGATAACTGGATTTATGCGCTGGTGGCGATGGAGTCGGTGCGAGCACTGGCGTCGGGAAGGCTGATAACTACAGGCGTCAGCAGGCATTGAAGGGGGTCAGAGCTGCGGGAAGGCCAGAATATGCGTTGTGCACTTCATGAGCGGCGTCCCTGGCCTCAGTGGAGGTCATAGCATCACAGTGGCATTGCTGACGCCATTGGAGATTGATTTACTTGTTTGTCTTAGGTTTCTTCCAACTCTCAACAGCAGGAACAACCTTCAGAAGCTCAAAACTGGAACAGGCCCCTCCTGGCAAGTCAGAACGCCTAGAAATGGAGTTCAGGGGAGCTGGTGACGTTTTTGTGTCCATGAGACTTCAGAACAGTAGACCAGCACACAAGCCCTTGGAGGTTCTTCTTCAAGCAGGCTTCTCAGCAAAGTTCCAGTCTTTTTCCTTTACTTGGAAGAAGCACTAACCCCACACTGCACACAGCAAAGGGGCAGTACTCCTCTCACAGCTCTCCAGCTCTTCTCCTTGGCAAAGGTTCCTTTTGAGTCCAGAAGTGATCGAAAGGTCTGGGGTTTAAGTTCCCCTACTTATTCCCCATTTTGCCTTTGCTCTTCTTTGTGTAAGGGTCTCTGAACCCAGTCCAAATCAGCTCTGTCCTAACTGGTGCAGTATGACCATAGGGGGTGGAGACAGCATTTTGCAAGGGAGATAGGCCATATTCAGGTGCAAGGAAAACTCCTCCCAGTACTCTAAATGTAGCCAAGGTCTATTTATCTCAGCTTTAAGTCATCCGAGAAGGGCCAAGCACACCTCAACCCCCACCAGTGGCTCTACAGTGAATGCACATCCCCAGCCGCTGTCACTACAAAACCAGACAGTCAATCCACAAAGAGGTAGAGGTACACAGAATGGTTAAACAAGAAAATGCCTACTTTCTAGCCTGGCTGATGAGGGGTGTTACCTTGAAACCGGTCCCCGGATGCTTGTTTACAGATCAGGGAACACCTGGCTTGGCAGTTCAGGCTGGACGTTTCTATGAGGCACAGGGTCAAGACTGATTTGCATATAGCTGGGTCTGAACTGAGGTGGGGAAGTGAGCTAAAGAATGATGATGGAGTCAACCCAGAACTGTGACTGGGGTGAGTGTCTGAAAAGTTGATGCGCTCCGTTCATCGTCTCCTTGTGTTTGCTACTTTCTAAAAGTGACATTTTCGAACACATAATTAAAAAACCATCTTTACTAAAAGATGCGTTAGTTCAGAGAGCCTAAACTTTATTCCTCTATCTTGTCCCAATGGGAGTTCTACTTGTAAGATATTACAAAGTATTTCCCATGTTAGCCATGAGGGCAGATAGCCTTTCAATAGTGAAAAACAAAATGTACAGTATTTCACTATGAGAACATGTCACATACACCAGTGCATGTCCTAATTTCACATACACTGCACCCTGCCCATGGGGGTACCTTGGGCCTACCTGAGCTGTGCCTTACATGTAAGAAAAGGGAAGGTTAGTACCTGACAAATGGATGCACTTGCCAAGTCGACATGGCAGTTTACAACTGCGCGTGCAAACACTGCAGTGGCAGGTCAGAGATATATTTACAGGCAACCTGTGTGGGTGGCACAATCAGTGCTACATGTCAACTGGTGCAAAACAACAGTTGATGGACAGAATGCAGAACAATGTCATACATTCACCCCAGTACAGATGATGGACGGAATGTTGCACAATGGCAAAACATTCACCCCCAGTCACAGATCTGGTTTAATCCATCGTTATTTTGCTCACCAGGCCACCCCAGTTCAGACATGGCCATATGCAAATCAGCCTTGACCCTGTGCCTCATGGGAACAGTCCAGCCCGAACTGCCAAGCCATGTCTTCCCTGGACCGGAATCAAGCATCCTAGGACCGGTTTCTGGCTATCAGCCGTCTTCAGCCAGGATAGCTTGACTCCAGTGGTGTGGAGAGCATGGGACTCACGTCTGAGCATACCCATCCCACTCGGGGTGACAAATGCAAAACAACAGTTGATGGACAGAATGCAGAACAATGTCATACATTCACCCCAGTACAGAGATCTGGGCCTAAATCCGTGGTTTTTTTGCACTCCACACCACCCCAGTTCAGACATGGCCATATGCAAATCAGCCTTGACCCTGTGCCTCAAGGGAACAGTCCAGCCTGAACTGCCAAGCCATGTCTTTCCTGGACCGGAATCAAGCATCCTAGGACCGGTTTCTGGCTATCAGCTGTCTTCAGCAAGGATAGCTTGACTCCAGTGGTGTGGAGAGCATGGGACTCACGTCTGAGCATACCCATCCCACTCGGGGTGACAAATGCAAAACAACAGTTGATGGACAGAATGCAGAACAATGTCATACATTCACCCCAGTACAGGGATCTGGGTCTAAATCCATCTTTTTTTGCACTCCACACCACCCCAGTTCAGACATGGCCATATGCAAATCAGCCTTGACCCTGTGCCTCATGGGAACAGTCCAGCCCGAACTGCCAAGCCATGTCTTTCCTGGACCGGAATCAAGCATCCTAGGACCGGTTTCTGACTATCAGCCGTCTTCAGCAAGGATAGCTTGACTCCAGTGGTGTGGAGAGCATGGGACTCACGTCTGAACATACCCATACCACTCGGGGAGACAAATGCAAAACAACAGTTGATGGACAGAATGCAGAAAAATGTCATACATTCACCCCAGTACAGAGATCTGGGCCTAAATCCATCGGTTTTTGTTTTTAACTCCACACCACCCCAGCTCAGACATGGCCATATGCAAATCAGCCTTGACCCTGTGCCTCATGGGAACAGTCCAGCCTGAACTGCCAAGCCATGTCTTTCCTGGACCGGAATCAAGCATCCTAGGACCGGTTTCTGGCTATCAGCTGTCTTCAGCAAGGATAGCTTGACTCCAGTGGTGCGGAGAGCATGGGACTCACGTCTGAGCATACCCATCCCACTCGGGGTGACAAATACAAAACATGTCAACTAGTAGCATTTGATTTAAAGGCCCTGGCACACTCAGTACACTGTACTAGGATTTACCAGTAAATCAAATATGCCAATCATGGATAACCAATTATAATAACTATTTACCCAGAGAGCATATGCACTTAAGCACTGATTAGCAGTGGTAAAATGCCCAGAGTCCTAAAGCCAACAAAAATCAGGTTTGTGTTGGCCTGCTGCCTATGAGTGAGAAAACTGGTTTTGACTCTCTACATCCAGCATCTCTAAAAGTTCTCTAAGGGCTTGCTCCCGGTTTCAGAAGCCTCAGGGATATCAAAGACTTCATCTGCATCTTGCTACTAGCACCTGGGCTCCTCTGCTGTGATTCTGGCTCTGCTAAGTGAAGCCAAATCCAGTCCTGTGCCCTTGGAGGGGAGTGTTTAGAGCTGCAACCCAATAAACCAACACATTGGCACTGAAGTGTTGGGCAGAATCAGCGCATTTCTTTTCGATATCTATGCATCACCGCTGCCTGCAGCAAAGCCACTGCTTGCTGTCTGCACGATGCAACAACCATGACTGACAACGCAGCCCCAACTTTGCTGATGCAAAGCCTCTGTATCACTACTGCTGCATGAGTCTCGCACACAGCATCACCGACAAATGCGATGCCCGTCTTCGGACTCTGACGCATCCTGGGTCCTGCCTGGTTTCACACCAACACATTGCTCGTGTGCTGCACGCATTGCCTACAGCCCGGTGGTTAAAAATCGACATTGGCCCGAAGCACGACGCTTCTTGACATTGACGCCCGAACTATGTTGCCCAACTTCATAAATGTTGCATCGCCTTCAACAGGAAAGCATCCCCTCTTTTGCTCAATGCATCATCCCCGAGCTTCGACACAACCAAGGTACTGTCAATGGGTCTCCATGACACCTGTATACTGCCCATGCTCCATCGTGGTTAGATTGAACTTTTGGATGTGCCCTGGTCAAGAGCAACCAGATAACCTCACTTGGAGCTTTTGATTTCTAAGCACTGCATTTTTGTTAATCTTGCAAAATTCATAACTTGACGTGAGTATGTTGGATTTTTATCATTTTGGTCTTGTTTTACTCAGATACATATTGCCTATTTATCTAACCTGGTGTGGCGTACTATTGTGGTGTTTTCACTGTGTTACTGTGTGTTTTCACAAATACTCTACACATAGCCTCTTTAGTTTAGCCTGACTGCTCTGTGTCAAGCTGCCAGAGGTTGAACACAGGTAAACTGTTAGTGTGTACTATGCTTACCCTGACTAGGATTGTGGTTCCTGCTTGAACAGGGTGCATACCTCTGTCAACAAGAAACCCAGTTCCTAACAGTCCACATGCTTGGGATGTCAAAAAGCAACAGGGGAAATAGTTCATATATACTTTGGTCATGCCCTCTGCTGCAATCTTTCTCAGACTCTCTATGGTCACAGCCCAAACAAGTGATCTAAGGATTGTCCCCTCCCCAGAACTAGCCCTATCGTAAGATACATGATATCACAGGAATTACAAACTAAAAAAAAGTGGTTAAACTCAACCCTGGCAATGGCTAATGCATTTTGAGACATTGGAAATCACCTCTCCTTCCTACATTTGAGGAATGGTCAGAGACCATGATGTAAATGGCACACAACGAACGCCTGATTTACAAACGGAACCATCAGGTAGCAATCTTTGAAGACACTTGGAAGGCATACATTTATCAGTTCGATAGCTTCCCTTTTGCAATCACTTCATGAGGGAGATGATCACTGACACCTTTTTGGTATGAATCTCTATTCGGTCATAACTTCGCCAGATGACCAGTCATTACTTTACTGCAGCATTGACACTGATGCTTATTTTTGTTTTCTTCTTTTTATAACTTAAAGAGTTTGTAAAATGTTATTTATTCTAGTCATTATTGGAAGCTGGGGACCTCCAACCTCAACAATTTCTAGGATTTGAACTTCAAAACAATGTACAAAAATATAGAAGGAAGTATATACCAAACAAATGCTCAAATATTGAAGTATTTTCTTTAATTCGCAATCAAAGTGGAAAAAGGTTTCACATTTGTAATTTTCCTTCTTCATTTGTATATATTAGTAATTTTAATTCATTAATTTTAATATTATTTAATTTTGCAAAACAGTCGCGGACCCCCTGAATAGGGCTCACTGACCCCAATGGGTCCTCAGACCACAGGTTAAAAACTAATGGGGTAAACTAAAGATTGATGGATCGAAAAACTGTTACCCAACAATGGTCTGATGGAAATTTCCGACACATCAGCTGCTTTGCGAGATATATACTCTTATCCCTAGAGCAGTAAGAATTAAAATTAAAAAACGCTCAACGGGCCTCAGCCTCTTGTGTCCAGCCACTACCCATGCAGGTAAGAGTGGTGGGGCCGGGTGGGGGAATTTCGACATATGAGAATGAGGGAAAATAAAAATAAATTATTAATTTTCCCTCACCGTCGTCTGTCGAAATCCCCCCCCACCCGGCCTTACTGCCACACCGTATTACCTGCATGGGCTGTGACTGCTTGCGTCTCTTTTAAAATTGCATTTTCCTTTCATTTTTATGCCACTCATGTTACAGTTCGATTGCCTGGAGATTACATAGGGTAAGGAAGCAAACATTGCGGGCAGCCACATAATACGGACTAGGATATTATGAAGGACATGTAAAAGTAGGGAACCAACTTGTCCTACTAAATATTCATTGAGTTATGCAGCTGCAGAGAGGGATCATTTTCTACACAGGCAGAAAAATTCCACTCGGTGGGTGTTAGGAATGCTATTCAGACAACTTACAGGACATTACCCTTAATTATTTTCCCCATGTTGGAAGCAGGAACTAAGATAAAAACACAATCTAAAAACGACTGTGACATTTTTTGATTGGTCGTAAAGCTATCTAAGATTAAATATGTTATACTGTATCCAGTTAAGCTGAATAACAAGTCGATTACACCTCTGGGATAAAGAGGCTTGATGGAGCGCTGGCACGCGGTTACAATTTACATCAATAGTCCTACGTGACTGACTGAGAAGTGAAGGGAGTTAGCATTCAACAAATCACAGTTTGACAGTGTAACCCATTTGATCACACAATAAGGACCAGGAATCAGTAATCAATTTAAGGTGGATTTATTAAACATTAAGTATAAAACCACAAAGTAAACAAAACAGTAAGTTATTATACACATGAAGCATTACAACAAGCATATTAAGGCACCAATATGGATTCAGGCTTGAAAGCAAAAGTCCAATAAAAATTGGAGTCAGAATAATCCACGTACAGAAGAACAGAATTTGTTGCACCTCTGAGAAGCTCCGCTCCTCCTCCCTAATATATGCACAATTCAAAGTAGTTTAACCTAAATTAGAATCTACCTACAGATGGATCATAAGGAAATGGTCAGTTGGGAATTTAAAAATGCTGGAAGGCGTCTGCATAGTGAGGATTGATGTAGAAAACCTCTAAAAGAGAACAAGTGTTTAGTATATGCCTTACACTCGCATGAAATGGGGCAAGCAGAGAGGTCTGTATCTCTCCAAGTCTAGAGGGGATCTCTTTGTTAGTCTAACACAGAGGTCTTCAAACTATGGGGCGCGACCCCCAGGGGGGGCGTGGAGTCATCAGAAGGGGGTCGCGGATTCACCAGCCTGCCTCATATCCAAAACGTTTCCTCTTCGTTTTGGATTAGAAATACTTGCATCTCAGGAGGCTCTCTGATTGGAGGACTAGGTAAAATAAGCCAATCATAATGTGGCTACGTCATCAAAACACCTCCAATCGGAGAGACTGCAGCATGCATACCAGGAAATGCCCGCAAACTTTGTCCATAAAGATGGACCAGGACCTTTTGCAATGCAGCCTGTACTTCGAGGGAGTTCTGCAATATTCACGCCGTCACTGCTGCCTTCCTTGGCCATCCCTGCTTTCACCTCGTGTGCTGCTTTGTGGCTCGTTGCTGGCTCTTCATTAGGATCTCCGCGTTACTTCCGGCTGATTTCCAAGGCAACTCAAAGCTTCCCAGTTTAATTAGGTAACCTGCCTCTTCCCCGCTGCAGACATACACTGAAACTGACTTGCGCACACACACAGATTCTTATTTGTTTCCCCGATTGAGCCATGAGGGGATTTGGGCAAAGGCTCCGGTTGATCTTTATGTTCTGTGTTCTGTCCGTTTTTATTCTTTCCTGCATGTGTCTATTTATTTATGCTGCCTTAACTCCGCGCTCAATTTCATTGATTGCTCCAAAGAAACACAATGGAAGATAGAATGTTTCTATTTAAACACGGCACGTCCCATAGCTGCCAAGGTTTCAGATTACTATGTGACATTTTCATAAATTCATTGCAATTATTAGTGACATTTCAACAACTATGAGTGACACTCTCGAGCAAAATCAAGCAATGAAGATCAGTTTACCATGACTGAATAAATGCTATAAATAAGCAATGTTAACTGTATACAATCGGGTGTGGAGCTCATTTCCATACAATAATCTCTCCCTGTGCGTTAGCTTCTACTGTGCACAACATGAAAATAGCCTCTGCCTCACGCCTGCACTCAGCAAAGTATGCTGTGTATGAGGTTGTGTGCATGTGTCTGCACTCACCACAAGGCGTGAATAGCGAAGTAAAGGTCGCAGTGTGCGCGCCTGGCTATCCTAGGTAAGTAATAAGGCACAAAGTGTAAATGTCTGGGCTTTCTTCCTCCTCCCTGGCAACCAAACAAGTAGCATCAGTCTCCTCTAGGGCTTATCTGTCCCACGTGCACCCGGGCCGAGATTCCTAAGGTGTGAGAGGCCCCATCTCAACAGCTGCATAATAAATGAATAAATCCACAAGACTCAGCTGACTCAAGTCGCCAGAGTCCCCGCAGACTGGCACTGGGCATGTCTCAAGACAGGGAGGTTGAAGCACGCTACATTTATAGTTAGCTCGAAACAAAATAAATAGAAAGAGAGGTGGGATGGGTTGTCATGATTGTGCGCTATTAAACTATTATTTTGTGTAATAAAAGCTGCATGTGGCTTTGCAGATTCAGTGAATACGCTAGTTTTGTTTGTTACTCACTGCTCCCTCACACCAGGGCTCCTAATGCTTAATCTTCAAGCTTTGCGTTTTCATTCTTGTAGCAGGAGTTTAATATGATGCCTTGTGGTGAATTAATGCATGGAATTGTGAACCAGTTCATTATATCAGCTTTATCAGACCGGGATGAGCAGTCGTGCTGGAAAGAATAAAGGGTGAAGACTGTGTACACCTTCCATTCTGTGTAGCTGTAAGATAGTTTTCAACAAGATATTGTTGACACTGCAGCAGTAAATGCTTTGTGAGTCGTCAGCTCATATAGAACACATGCTACCATTAATCAACCAGGTACCGGGGAGGGGAGAAGGAGGAGACAATGGTGTGCGGTAAAAAGCTTTCTGTCTCATGTCAAGGCCAGCCTCTCACACAATCACTGTGTGTGCTGATTTGGATGCACCCCAGCTCCTCTCCGACAGCCTGTGTGTTCTTCAATAATTTAGTCTACCTCTTTGTTAGACTACCTGTGGTTGGTAGCTGCCTCTGGGTACAATGAACGTCACCCACAAAAATCAAACGGGTTGTCTATTTACTTCCATCTCTAGACAAGTGTATTTTGCTATCTTTCACAACCTCTCTTCTGACCCTCACCTTGCAAAGGCCTTCCCAAGACGAAGGCTCAGTTTAGCCAGTGTGACTGTGCAACATGTTGTCCGGCACCTGCACCAAGTGAATGGGAACACCTGTTCACAATGGATGTCATTCTCCTTCCAGATACTAAGCCTCCCACTGTACTGAACGTATGGCCTGCAAAGAAGGGCACTTCTAGGGGCACTGATGTGAAAGAGGTCATAGGGACAAGAGATGCACCGTGAGCATAGGTAGTCTGCTTCAAGATGACCTTTGAGTATAGCCCAAGCACACAAATTACAAGGGCATACCCCATGGCCGTACTTATACCACGTGAACATAATTATAGCCTAGGTGACTGGACACCTAGGCAGCCAGCCTCTTAGCATTTTCTCGTGGCCTTCAATATTTATTGTTCACTTGGCCAAGATGGTTAGCAAAAACCGAAACAAATAACAAAACCCAAAAGACCACGAACCATAGTCATCCACAAACCTTTGGTTTTGCTAAACACTGTTTAATTTCATTTCCCCACTGTAAAATGATTTGGCGTGGGAATTGGGGGCGCTTTTGGTTGTGGATGATGGTGAGTACCAAGTTCTAGACATTTTGGTCAGGAGGGGGTCCTCATGCCTAAAATATTTTGACAGGGGGGTCTCGGCATCAAAAAGTTTGAAGACCTCTGGTCTAACATCATATATATTGATCAAAGCGCACAAATACATTCTCAAGGACTGATCATCATACCACCTTTCCATGGACCAATGGTGGCAAATCTTTAGTTAATTTAGCA
Source organism: Lissotriton helveticus (assembly GCF_964261635.1). Classification (NCBI taxonomy): domain Eukaryota; kingdom Metazoa; phylum Chordata; class Amphibia; order Caudata; family Salamandridae; genus Lissotriton; species Lissotriton helveticus. The sequence goes on from NC_136068.1 coordinate 860,023,511, forward strand.
ACATTTACAAGTTCTGCCAGCTCATGAAAGGGCACTCACATGGCCTTGAGCACCTCAATCATTGCAGATATGAAAATAATAAAAAGATTTTTCACGGTGTTAGCTTCTTCACATTTCTGCCAAGATTTTCTTCTCAGGCACCTCTATCTCTAATACACAGTACTCCTTTCTCTAATTAATGAAGCCTTGGTACTGCATTTGCAAGTGAGAGAGCATCCACAGCAAGTAGAAAATGCATTTCAAATTCTCAGGCCTACTATGGTCGAAAATAAATGCAGCATTATAAATGTAAATTAGGCAAATGATGCAATGCTCTTTCAAATAAATGCAACATAACTTGAATCATATTTGTAAATATGTATGAAAACTAAATTTCTTCATAATTTGCCAAAACAGTGTACACACATGAGTCTAGTTCTACAGTGAATGCTCTTAAGTAACGCGTTTAAGTGCGACACTTTACAATAATAACACACAGAGTATATGATGCTCAGTGAACTTATATATTACGTTGTTGTAATGCCTAAAGGTGGAGCTAAAATTACGCTGCTCCAGAGGGAAACCAATTAACATATGCAGATCGCCTGTTAGGCTATCTTTGTGTTGCAAACCTTAAAGGTGTTACCAAACAACAGTAAGGGTAGATATGAGGGTAAAGACCTCAAGAGGTTCCAGCAACTGGGGATGAAGTGTGAACAGATTTACACAATAGGTAATATTCTGCTGTTGTCTCTCTGTGGACTATTTATCTATGAGGGGCAACCAGACTGAGAAATATTTTCGTTATTCAAGGTGGCTGAGCAGGTAGCCTCAGGGTAAGAAATGCCAGCAGTATTTGGGTGCACCAACACCAACTTTTTCAAGGCTCTCAGAGGAAATTCTATATGCAGTTTCCTCCAGCAAAGGGTTAAGTTGACCCTGAGTGTGACTCCATAAATTCCATTCAGGCAACCCAGTTTGCCTAAATAAGGACTTCTTTAAAGTTAAGTGCTCCATTGAGTTCACCGAATATGTGACTCCATTGAGCTGATCAAGAATGTTACTCCTTTAAGGTAAATAGGACCACTTGAGTAACCAGGAATGTGACTTCATTAAATCCAGCGGATTCATTCAGCTGGTCATTAAAAGGACTGCGTTAAAGCCAGCGTACTGGTAATGTGACTCCAGAACAACAGTGGGGCCACTGGGGTGACCATAAATATGACTCCATTAAGCTTACTAAGATGAGGAATGTGATTCCATTAGGAAGAGTGGGGTCATCAGTTGATAAAGAACACAACGCCATTAAAGTCAATGGTGCCTTTGAATTGCCCTGAAATGGTATTCCATTAAGATTACTGGGTAAGGGGGCGTGGCCAAGCATCGATCCAAGATGGCCACGCAAAGTGAGGCTACGACACTCCTCCCTTCCACATTTCTATCCTGATCCTAGATCCAACCCATCTGATGGCGGCCCGTGTGTCGGAAAGGTAGCGGTCACTAACCAGCCCATCCCAGCTTGCCCCTGACGTCGGAAACCAAAGATACAGGCCCCGGAGAGCTGAGGCCTACGCACAGGACATAAGCCGGGACCCACAGTGCCAGTGGACGCTGGGGGAGAGGTTCGATCTTGCAGATGACTTTGCGTGGTGGCACCGGATCCTGTGGGCGCCGCCGCGGACAGAGAAGAGCTCCGCTCCTGAGCAGCGACTGGGGTCCGACCAGCACAGCGGTGATCAGAGATCCTCAAAAAGGAACCGGTGAGGCAGGAGGGGCCTAGAGGTCTGCGCCGGCCAAGCGCACAATGACTGCGGATTTTCAAACGCCAGTGGCGTGCAAGTGAACCTTGGTGTGTCTTGCTCTGCTCCCCCCATCTATGGCTATATTCATTGACTTTGCCCAGCCGAGCTCGTCCTCACTGCAGCGGTCTGCTACCCGAAAGCGGTGGTACCCCAAGGGTCCAGAGGGTGACGTGGAATGTTGGATGGCTTCCCATATTCCCATATTGCAATCAGAGGCAAAACATATTCCGCCACCGGTGAGGTGGAAGAGTTTGTCCTAAGTGGTCTGCGGGGGGCAAGCAGCCAGGCACTATAGAAGATATAGCCATAAGGACCTGCCATGCCCGGGACAGCCCGGTGCTACCGCTGTCCCTGCGGACTGTATCAAGGAATGCTTTTCCCAGAGGGGGCCTGATTTGGTGTTGGTTCCCTCGGTGTCCAGACCCAAACATTGGTGCCTGGATTGGCCTGCCAATCTGTTGCGAGCTGTGAGAGGCTGAACATCTGCTTGCCATGAGTCCCCCTGGCCTGTTGGGAGTAGGCACGTGGTGGCATACTGGAGCGTAATAAAGGCTCGGGGGCCTGAGGGATAAAATCGACACAGGCCAACAAACTGGACCGATACACAGTGCCTAAAGAAGTGGAGCAGAACGGGTTGTCTAGAGATGCCACCCAGGGGAGCTTGGGTGAAGAGGAACAGGAACTATCACTGAAGGATGTTATGGAAGCTATTACCTGAATCAAAACCTCACTGAGGCACAAGATGGACACTATGGCGATCAAAGTCAACCTTACCGGGGTCGATCTGGCGATACTCAACGAGAAGGTCAAACAGGTAGAAATTACTGCCACCAGTCTCGTCGGTGATGTCACGCCAACTGCAAGGTGAAGTCCGCAAGGTCCAAGACTTTCGCAAATGTACGGACCTCAAGCTGGACGACTACGAAGGCCACCTTCCGTAACAACCTCCGCATTCTGGGTGTTCCAGAAAAATCAGAGGGGCAATCCCGTGATCTCTTTGTCGAAGACCTCATTCTCAAACATCTGCAGCCCAAAGGCCTCATTGAATTCTTTGTCATCGAACGAGCTCACAGGGTCCCGGGCAGCCGTCCCAAACGGGGCGGTCCCCTGCGGCCCATGCTGCCTAGGATCATGAAATATCGAGACAGAGATGTTATCCTCCAGAACTCTAGAGCAGGGGCTCCCCTTCGTTACGAAAACGCCGACATATCCTTTTTCCCCAGACTTCACGCAGAGGGTACAGAGGTAAAGGAGGTCGTTCCTCTCCGTAAAACGTGACCTAAGAGAGCGGGGGGGTTGAAATACTCTATGCTGTTCCAGGCGCGTCTTCGGGTTGAGGCGGAGGGAAGAGCGTGGTTCTTTGATCATCTGGAAGCAGTTGCCGAATGGATCGAAAATCATGGAATGATGAGCCCAAACGACCGTAATGGCAGGGAGTGTGCGGACAATCGACCTGCCTGAAAGGGAGACGTGGCTGGCTGCTGAATTTGAACTAAGTAACTGGGGCCTGGAGCGGGCGGACCTGGGAGAGGGGTTTCTTGTTTTTTGATCGTTGGGGATAGGGGACTCATATGGACCAGAGGGGTTTGATTTTACGAGATGCAAATTTGACTTGGTTGGGGGCAGGGCCACGGAGCGCTTTAAGTTCCCCCTTTTCTTCTACTTTGAGTTCTTTACGAGGGCGACAGGCCCTCTGCAATCGATGCGTAGTTCTAGGCCCAGAGTGCAGGACAGCGGGGTGGGGGGGTTGTAGGGAAGTTGTGTTTTGTTATGTTTTTATTTTATTCATAACATCAGCAACTTCTATTGTAACCTCAGTGGGGGAAATAAGCGCGCGTACTGCACTCTCCGTAAAGGAGGTGAATAGATTCTTCAATTTGTCATGGCTACACGAGGGGACGTAGGAATTAAATTGTTAAGCTGGAATGTCAATGGATTGGGGGACAAGGTAAAGTGTAGTGTTGTCCTCCAATACATCAAGCGTCATGCCCCTGATTTTATTTTGCTTTAGGAAACTCATCTTATTAGAAATGCTTTCAAGGCCTTGCACCGAGGGGGTTACATATTGCTGGCCCATGCAGGATTTACCTCTAGCTCACGAGCAGTGGGTATTATGATGAAGAAATCCTTTCCCCTTGTGGTACAGGCGACCTGGATAGATGACCGGGGATGATACATTGGGGTCTCGGGCACATGGGAAGGACACACCATCACACTTTTGTCGGTTTATGTGCCCCCTGACTTATAAGCTACTACCTTTAGAGACTTACTGGTGATATTGTTAGCTATTCCAGAGGGTTTGTTAATATTTGGAGGAGACCTGAACTTAGTTGTCTCGGGTACACTAGATCGCCTCCCCCGTGAAGTTAGTTCCACCTCTTGTTAGCTCCCCAACTTCCTTGAGACTATGGGATTGGTGGATGGTTGGCGGGCCTATCAACCAAATGCAGTGCAGCACGCCTTTCATTCCGGGGCTCATGGGAGCCTATCACGTATAGATTATCTTCTGATCCCCGCGTCCCAAATTGCCTACGTTCATGAGATTAAACATCTTGCTAGAGGCATCTCTGACCTCTCGCCAGTTTGGCTCCATATGGTCCTCAATTATAAACAGGTGGGACGGGTGGCCCCCCATCAACCCCTGGTATTTCCCAGATCCTAAAATCCGCAAGGAACTCCTCGCGGCCATAGACAATTACTCTATTGAAAACGAGGGTTCAGTGAAACCCCCGCAGGTACTGTTGGAGGCCTTTAAGACGGTGATCCGGGGTCAGGCCCTCTCCTTAATTTCAGGAAAGAAGAAAGACCACCGGAGGGAATTAGAGGCCATTGATACAGAGATTAGCCAATTGGAAACAGACCTGGTGTTAGATGTCGCACCCATTATCGTATAGATGATCTTCTGATCCCCGCGTCCCAAATTGCCCACGTTCATGAGATTAAACATCTTGCTAGAGGGATCTCTGACCACTCGCCAGTTTGGCTCCACATGGTCCTCAACTATAAACAGGTGGGACGGGTGGCCCCCCATCAACCCCTGGTATTTCCGAGATCCTAAAATCCGCAAGGAACTCCTCGCGGCCATAGACAATTACTCTATTGAAAACGAGGGCTCAGTGAAACCCCCGCAGATACTGTGGGAGGCCTATAAGACGGTGATCCGGGGTCAGGCCCTCTCCCTAATTTCAGGAAAGAAGAAAGACCACCAGAGGGAATTAGAGGCCATTGAGACAGAGATTAGCCAATTGGAAACAGACCTGGTGTTAGATGTCGCACCCAACAAACTTCACCATCTCAAACTCAAACAGGAATTTAGAGCGTTGGCAACTGACCAGGCTAAGGCCCTGGGGAGAGCAGTACAAGGGCGGTTGTGGGAGACAAAGCCGGGAAACTACTAGCATAGTTAGACAAGAAAGAGTGGGCCAGCCGGCTAGTGCCGGAACTCCAAGGGCAGGGAGGTAGACCCCTCACAGATCTCCAGGACATTGTGGACATGTTTTCAGCCCACTTTGGCGCTGTCTATTCCTCAGTGGCTCCCTATTCTATATAAGACTCCTGCCAGATGTTAGTTGACATAACGTTGCCCAGGCTTCTAGTTGCTGACCGTGACTTCCTAGATAGCAATATCTCCGATGAAGAAATAGCAACAGCAATCAGATCCCTCAAATTGGGTAAGTCCACAGGCCCTAATGGATTAACAATCGAACTGTGCAAACTTAAACCAGACAGGCTGGCCCCATATCTCAGGACTATGTACGAGGATGCAAGGGACAAGTGGTACCTGCCGATAGACCAGAGGACGGCAACCATAATTACCATTCACAAGGAGGGGAAACCCAAAACTGAGTGTGGGTCGTACAGGCCGATTTCCCTTTTGAATGTGGAGCCCAAGATTCTGGCTAAACTGCTGGCCAACTGGCTGATCACAGTGATCGAGACACTGGTTCATTCAGATCAATCTGGTTTTATTCCGTTTCCGAACACCGTACTTAACTTGCGTAGGGTGCATGGCGTGTTGGGCAGGGCGGCCTCCATCCTGGAACCAGCCATCATAGTCTCCCTCAATGCCACTATGGCATTCAACGACAGTCCATGTAAAAGAATTATATGCAAAGCAATGAATAGAGACTGAATCAGTTCTATATTTGGGGCGACATGTCCAGCCGGGCAGAGGTCTTCAATTTTTTTACTCAATTGAAATATTTCATACACAGGAATACCTTCAACAAATCACCAGTGTGGGACACAAGCCTGTACCCAAACACAGTCAGATCAGTACAAAAGGTAAACAGAGGAAAAGAGCAGGGCTTTTCAAGGCAAAATCAGCGATTTCATCAGCGATTTCTGTAAAGTATTGAGTGTACAGAAATATCAGGTAAACACCATTACATATAACATATAAATCAAGCATTTGTATATGGTGTACAATGAGTCGACGGCGTTTCGGTCCCACTACTTAGTCATGGGGACCATCATCAGGACATTTATATTTGCCTTTAACATTATAAGCCTCTAATGCCTAGAGAAGGGAGGGAAAGAGAAAGTATATATACATTTAATTTATGAACATTTAAAGCATATTATTGGCATATTTCCAACTGACTTGAGTGAATGGTGAACCTGTTTTCTGTGAAGTTGCAGATCGGGGTGTAGACCGCGTATGCTAGTGATAGGGTGGGAGAGTGATTTAAAATAAGTGGGGGAGCTGGGCCAGGAAGTGTACATCTGTGTTTGAGATACCTCTTTAGTTTAAAAACCGGCAGTTTTGGCGGCGCATTCATGACATAGTTTAAAAAGCAAACCGTGCAGAAGGTGAATCATTCGGATTTAGCGGAGTGGTGTTTACAGCGGGTTCACGTTGGGCAAGTCAGAGTATGAGGTGATAATTACACTAGACTGCATGCGGCGTGGAGATTCAAGGCACAGTGGAGGAGTACGCATACGGTGTGACAAGGAACATTTATACTAAACATTTGGCGGGATTCCGAAATATACGTGCTAGTAGACACGGCGCAGTGGGGGAAGAGTGAGGGATTGCTTACAGGGGGGGGGGGGAAGGAAAAAGGTTACCCCGATCGGCACGGGCAAGGGCTAAGTAATTTATAGCCTGGGGAAGCAGCCCTGTAAGTCAAGGAGGACAGAATTAGAGCAAACGGGGAACAAAAAAGGGTTCACAAGGGTTAGAAGCGGGCACAGTGGGGTTCTTACCAGAATCGGGCGCTATTGAGGTGGGCCGCGCTTCATTGATTAAAATCCGCGGTACCAGGAGAAGACCTGCAGGGAAAACAGGTCATTTTGGGATTACATCGTGGTGGAGGGTCGGGAGGGAGAGAGCCACACATCGCTAGACTTACCAGTTCAGTCGGTAGTGGAATCTGTTTCCTGGTTTCCTCGAGGGGAGTGCTGGGGGAGGGAATTTGAAGGACTGGAAGGATTCTGATTGGCTGGTAGAAACATGGGTGTTATAGAATCCCGGGGCATAGAAATAGACAAGGGTTTCAGTGCGACGGCCATATTGGAGTGGTAGGGTACTGATTGGCTGGTAGAAACATGGGTGTTACAGAATCCTGGGGCATAGAAATAGACAAGGGTTTCAGTGCGGCGGCCATATTGGTGTGGTAGGGTTAGGGGAGGGAAAAGGAAGTGAAATAAAAGGTGGTGCATTGGTGCAAGTGATTATTACCCGGCGACAGTGAGCAAGAATTTTAAGGTTAATTCACAATAATTCTTAAAAGCATTACAGAAAACATTAAAGAAAACGTCTGATCAAGCAGATCCACAAGGCAACAGAGAAGTCCAAAGCAGAGAACTTAGGAAGGGTCCTCAATTGTTCAGTGGGTTAGAGCTTAAAGGAGGGCAGTCCAATCCTCTTGATGGTTGAGTCCAGTGTTTAGACTGTCTGTTTTTATTATCCAATTAAGCTCTTCCTTATTGAGCATCCGCGTCAGGTCACCACCTCTTGGCGGTATGATCACTTGGCTGATTACAGTCCAACGTATGTCATTTTCCGTATGACCTTTGTTGGAGAAATGTTCGACCAGGGGAGCATTTGCTGTACCACATCTAATCTGGCTCCGATGTTGGGAGATTCGCAGTTTGATTTTTTGCTTGGTTTGTCCCACGTAAATTAAATCACAAGGACAAAAGATTGCATAGATAATGTTACAACTATTGCAGTTAGTAAAGGTCTTAAGTTCATTCTTCACATCTCTGAATACAAACTCCTTACAGTCAATGGAAAAATCACACACGACACAAGAACCACACTTAGAATGACCTCGGAGAGGTGACAGTGACCAGTGATCATTAAGCGTGGTGTTCACTGTGGTTGAGGATGGAAGGGTTGCCCTAACTAATTGGTCCTTGAGGTTTTTGCTTTTTTTGAAAGCAAATAGGGGGAATTCCCACTGCAGTAGTCCAGAGTTTAGTATGTGCCAGTTTTTATAATACTTTGTTTGACTCGGTTGGAGACAGTGGACAAGGTAGTGACACAGACCACTTTGTCAGTTGTTTGTTTGGGTTTAGGTTCCAATAGGGTCTCACGAGGGCAGTACCAAGCCCTTTTCATTGAGTTTTTAACTAAGCGTCTTGGGTAGCCCCTAGTTCTTAGTTTAGTAAAGAGGATGTTGGCCTCAGCAAAATAGTCTTCTTTTTGGTAGCAGTTTCTCCTAAGTCTTAGGAATTGGGAGTATGGTAAACTGTCTCTCAGGGCCCTGGGATGACAGCTACCATAACTAAGTAGCGTATTTCTCTCGGTGGGTTTACGAAACAAGGATGTGTAGAGTAACCCCTCCTTGGTTTGGATAGTTAAATCAAGAAATGGGATATGGGTTTTGCTATGGGTAATGGTGAATGTAAGACCATTACAGTTGTTATTGAGCCAATGCAGGAGGGCCGGAAAAGCATCTGGCGAGCCACCCCAAATGAGGAAAATATCGTCAATGACCGTTTCCATGTTAGAATGCCCAGATGGAACGGGTTGCTGTCTGTAAGAATTGTGTTACATTCTAGCCAGTCCATGTACAGGATCGCTAGAGTAGGAGCAAAAATTGCACCCATGGATGTGCCACGGACCTGCTGGTAATACTGGGTGTCAAACATAAAGAAGTTTTGGGTAAGACAAATCTCAAGGAGTTGTATTATAAATAAAGTGGGTACTATATGTGGGCGTGGTCTAGTGTTAAGTATTGTTTCCATGACTAGGAGCGAGTCTCTCTGAGGTATATTTGTATAGAGAGACTCTACGTAGTAGTTCGTCCTTGTAGTCATCAATATTTTGTAACACTATCCCGCCACCTTTGTCAGCCGGTTTGATAATCAGGGTGGGGTTATTTTTCAAAGTGGAGATGGCAGTTTTTTCTTCCAAGGAGATGTTGTATGGTATAAACAGATGTGTTTTTTCCAAGGCTGAGGTCTCTTTAAGGATGACCTTTTCAAAAGTAATGATCTCTTTGGGGATCATGTTTGAAGTGGGAGAGAAAGTGGATGGGGGTCTGAAAGGTGTGACAACTGTTTTGGGTTCCGAAGGGTTGAGTTCAAAATATACCCGGAGTCTAAGTTTACGGAAGAAGCCCATTAATTCAGACTGGAGATCAAGGAAGTTTGGATAGGTAGTGGGAACAAACGACAAGCCTTTACTTAGGATAGAGATTTATTGGCTGGACAGGGTATGATTGGATATATTAAACACAGGGATGGTTTCAGTGTTGACACTCTCAGTTACCATTGGTAAAACTTCTGTCTGGTTTGTCTCTCTCCTGGTGGATTGTGCCATCTTGATTGCTGTTTTACTCGTCCTCTCTTTGGAGGCTCAGAGTTGCCTCTGGCTAAAAAATGATTCTGGTTACGTGCAGGGCCACTTGAACTTTCACCAGGGTCAGAACTGTCAGACGATTCTGCCGAGGAATCGGTGAAGCCTACCACAGTGTTTCTTCTGTTAAACCGGCCCCAAGGTCTTGGGGTCTGTTGAATAGAAATAAAGTTGCGGTTGGTATAGAAGTCTTTGTGCAAATAAGGATAAGCACGTTCAAGCGTGAAAGATTAATGTCTTTCTTCACTTTGTTTGACTTCTTATTTTGTTCAATCCGGTGGAATTCTTGCACCGTTTTCTCAACTTTCTCAAGTAGTTTTTTGCCATCAGTTACTGTGTTATTGTCAATTATTTGTTTCTCGAGGTCTTTAATAATTTCGTCCAATATTTTCAGTTCTTCACTCGCAGTTTCTATTCCTAGGACTAACCAATGCCTAGAGCAGGTGGTTCCTATACTACTGAATCCTGTGATGTATTTGGGATTATCGGTGAATACACCCGGAATGTTCCGAACCTGTAGGCCTAATGGGATAGTGTTAGATTTCAGGTATTGGGTGAGCATGAGAATCATCAGTTCTAGTCGGACATTATCTATGCAATCTTTTGTCCTTGTGATTTAATTTATGTGGGACAAACCAAACAAAAAATCAAACTGCGAATCTCCCAACATCGGAGCCGGATTAGATGTGGTACAGCAAATGCTCCCCTGGTCGAACATTTCTCCAACAAAGGTCATACGGAAAATGACATACGTTGGACTGTAATCAGCCAAGTGATAATACCACCAAGAGGTGGTGACCTGACGCGGATGCTCAATAAGGAAGAGCTTAAATGGATAATAAAAACGGACAGTCTAAACACTGGACTCAACCTTCAAGAGGATTGGACTTCCCTCCTCTAAGCTCTAACCCACTGAACAATTGAGGACCCTTCCTAAGTTGTCTGCTTTGGACTTCTCTGTTGCCTTGTGGATCTGCTTGATCAGACGTTTTCTGTAATGTTTTCTGTAATGCTTTTAAGAATTATTGTGAATTAACCTTAAAATTCTTGCTCACTGTCGCCGGGTAATAATCACTTGCACCAATGCACCACCTTTTATTTCACTTCCTTTTCCCTCCCCTAACCCTACCACTCCAATATGGCCGCCGCACTGAAACCCTTGTCTATTTCTATGCCCCAGGATTCTGTAACACCCATGTTTCTACCAGCCAATCAGTACCCTACCACTCCAATATGGCCGTCGCACTGAAACCCTGGTCTATTTCTATGCCCCGGGATTCTATAACACCCATGTTTCTACCAGCCAATCAGAATCCTTCCAGTCCTTCAAATTCCCTCCCCCAGCACTCCCCTCGAGGAAACCAGGAAACAGATTCCACTACCGACTGAACCGGTAAGTCTAGCGATGTGTGGCTCTCTCCCTCCCGACCCTCCACCACGCTGTAATCCCTAAATGACCTGTTTTCCCTGCAGGTCTTCTCCTGGTACCGCGGATTTTAATCAATGAAGCGCGGCCCACCTCAATAGCGCCCGATTCTGGTAAGAGCCCCACTGCGCCCGCTTCTAACCCTTGTGAACCCTTTTTTGTTCCCCGTTTGCTCCAATTTTGTCCTCCTTGACTTACAGGGCTGCTTCCCAGGCTATAAATTACTTAGCCCTTGCCCGTGCCGATCGGGGTAACCTTTTTCCTTCCCCCCCCCCCGGTAAGCAATCCCTCACTCTTCCCCCACTGCGCCGTGTCTACTAGCACGTATATTTCGGAATCCCGCCGAATGTTTAGTATAAATGTTCCTTGTCACACCGTATGCGTACTCCTCCACTGCGCCCTGAATCTCCATGCCGCATGCAGTCTAGTGTAATTATCACCTCATACTCGGACATGCCCAACGTGAACCCGCTGTACACACCACTCCGCTAAATCCGAATGATTCACCTTCTGCACGGTTTGCTTTTTAAACTATGTCATGAATGCGCCGCCAAAACTGCCGGTTTTTAAAGTAAAGAGGTATCTCAAACACAGATGTACACTGCCTGGCCCAGCTCCCCCACTTATTTTAAATCACTCTCCCACCCTATCACTAGCATACGCGGTCTACACCCCGATCTGCAACTTCACAGAAAACAGGTTCACCATTCACTCAAGTCACTTGGAAATATGCCAATAATATGCTTTAAATGTTCATAAATTAAATGCATATATACTTTCTCTTTCCCTCCCTTCTCTTGGCATTAGAGGCTTATAATGTTAAAGGCAAATATAAATGTCCTGATGATGGTCCCCATGACTAAGTAGTGGGACCGAAACGCCGTCGACTCATTGTACACCATATACAAATGCTTGATTTATATGTTATATGTAATGGTGTTTAACTGATATTTCTGTACACTCAATACTTTACAGAAATCGCTGCTTTTGCCTTGAAAAGCCCTGCTCTTTTCCTCTGTTTACCTTTTGTACCGATCTGACTGTGTTTGGGTACAGGCTTGTGCCCCACACTGGTGATTTGTTGAAGGTATTCCTGTGTATGAAATATTTCAATTGAGTAAAAAATTGAAGACCTCTGTCCGGCTGGACATGTCGCCCCAAATATAGAACTGATTCAGCCTATATTCATTGCTTTGCATATAATTCTTTTGCATGGACCGTTGTTGTTTCACAAAATATGCTCCCCGAGGTCCGATGCTAATTCACTTGGGGCCCCTTGTTGTCCTTAACACACTATGGCATTCAACACCATTTAATGGCCGTATCTTTGGGTGGTGTTGGAGTAGATGGGGCTTGGCCCGAAATATATCCAATGGGTACAACTTTTATATGCCAAGCCTCTTGCCTAAGTGTTAGTTAATAACAATAGTCGGTAACCTTTGAGTTGGATCAGGGGACCCGGCAGGGATGTCCGTTGTCCCCCTCCTGTTTGCACTAGCTTTAGAACCGCTGGGAGTCTGGATAAGCAGAGACCCGATAATTCGGGGCATGTGCTGGTCTCTGGAGTGGTAAGACTGTATCTCCCTTTACGCAGATGATATTCTGCTTTATTTGGCGTATCCGAGGCAGTCCTTGATTGTGGTCTTAGATATCCTCACTGTTTTTGGTAGATTTTCCGGGTACTCTATTAACTGGAGTAAATCCCTGATATCTGTGGCGGCAGGAGAGCTGCTGGTCCCACTGCAGGGGTGTCCAATACAGATACGCACGGAGGGCTTCAAATACCTGGGAATTTTTCTTTCCCTGGATCCTTCACTTCGTTATAGCCAAAACCTGCTCCCCCCCATAATCAGGCTGCAAAAAGACAAATAACTGGAAGTCACTTCCCATTCCCTGCTGGGAAAGGCGGCCCTTTTTAAAATGATGTCCTTATCCCAGTTTTTATATGTCCAGCAGAATTCTTTAGACCCGGACCCGGCATCCTATTTCAGGGAGGTGGACGGCCTCCAGAGAGATTTGGTATGAAATGGAAAGCCGCGTATCGCTCTCAGCAAACTTTCCCTGAATTGGTATGATGGGGGCATCAGCCTCCCCAACATTAAAAAGTACTATTGGGCGGCCCACTTGGCCTCCATCAACCACGGCACCTACGCCCGACCCGAAGATCCAGGCTATAGTATGGACAGATGGCTCCTCTCTGGTGGGAACTACAATAGAGCCCCTTATTCTAAACCACAACGCTTTCCACTTATGGGCCCCACCAAACACTCGGTACATGTCTAGCATACAGCCTCCAAGGGCCTGGGTTGGGAGCGCAGACTACACTCGTGACACCGTTATGGAACTCGGAATAGCTGGGTAGTTTGTGGAAAAGCAAGGGTTTGACAAATGGGACCTAATAGGCCTTTTGTGTATAGGTGATTTGTGGGACAAGTCGGATATTAAGCCATTCACTATACTACAACAGCAATTCGAGTTGGCCGACTCTGAACTTTTCCATTACACACAGGTTAGGCATGCCTTGCGCTCCCATTTGCAGCTTGGTACCACCCCACCCGAATCCTCCCCACTGGAAGATAGAGTACTAGACGGCCACATCCCAGATAGGACTATCTCATTGATACACAAAAAACGTATAAATAACATACCGGACCCTCTTCACACACTTCGAGACAAATGGTCCAAAGATGGTATCGAGATGGATGATGAGGATTGGCAAGAGGCCATTTCCTCACCTAGAGTTGTGGCAATTCCTGCCTGCCTCCGACTATTCCACCTTAAAATCCTCCACAGGGTTTATGTTACGGGACCTCAGTTGGTACGGATGGGGAGATTGGACGGGGGTGATTGCAGATGGGGATGTGGCCAGGTGGGTACCTTTATGCACATAATTTGGGAATGCAAGCTTATTCAACCCTACTGACACCTCATACACAACATCATTAATGTAGTCTTGTCCACACATCTCCGCCTGGAAGCCCGTAGATGCCTATTAAATATTTGGGAGCCGACAGACCTGACTGACTGCACGACACAATGGGTCTCTTTGGGGCTTATGCTCGCTAAGAGAAATATTACCCAGCGGTGGGGAGCGCTACTCCCCCCTACAGTGGGAGACTGGGAGAAAGATTTGTATTGGTCATTGTTTCGAGAAAAAACAGTATATGTGGCCCGAGGTTACCTTAAGAAGTGGACTCGCATATGGGGCTTGTGGAATGCTTATCGGGGGGATATATGTCAACCCCACCTCGCCATCAGCAATGAAGACCCCCCCCTCACCCTAGACTCTTCAAGTGATATTCTGTAAGACTTATATTGCCTATTGTTTCATTGATGCCAGACTTATTACTTCCTCTGTAATGTGATTGATATGCTGATGTCTGTTAATAAAAAGTATTATAAAAAAAAAAGATTACTGGGTAAACTGAGGTGAGCTGCTTTGTAGACTTCCGTACAGCCTTCAACTTGGTGGACCGGAATTGTTTATGGGAGACACTTTTAAAACAAGATATTGCCAAGAGACTCCTGGCAATTACAAAGGGGCTGCATTCACTCAACTGGGTGCAGGTAATTATGGAGTTTGATGGAACTCTGACCCAGAAAATCCCAATCTACAGTGGGCTGCGACAGAGATTTGTGTGTCTTGACACCCTTGCTCTTTTCCTTGTTTGTAGATGACTTACCATCAGTATTTAGCAGTTGCAAAAGGCATCAGTCCCAAAATGGATGGCAAACATATAGCATGTCTCCTGTATGTGGACAACCTCATTATGTATCTGAAGGAGACAGGCTTAGAAAGGAAGCTGGATGCGTTCATGGAATACTGCAATAAACAAAAGCTAGTGGTAAACTTGGAAAAGACTAAGGTGTTGGGATTTGGCATAAAATCTGCAAACTTTGGTGGTACTTTGTATCAAAGACATTAAAATCTATTAATAAATGAAAGTACCTATGGATATGAGTTGAGAAGAGCTTACTGTGAAACACCCATATTGGATCGCTCAGAGCGAGAGCTTAGCATTCGTAAGTGGTCTAAAAGAATTTAATAGAGACTATGGGGATATGTCTCTAAGGTCAGTTTTAACAGCCTAGACCGCTATGATCCACCCTCAATATCAGTATAAGCGGAGTTTTGTTATGTTATAAATAAATTATTCAGAGCACGGCTACTCGAAGTGTCCTGGCGCTTGCTCCAGACATTAAACTGCACGCAGATCAGACGCTAAAAAAGCAATGTTTCTAATTTTTTCTTAAAAAGCAAAGGGTCCTGGATACCTCGGAGTGTCAACGGTAGCATGTTCCAGGCCAAACCAGCTTTTCGCACAAAAGAGCTCCCGCTGAGCCTTTGGCGATTGAACCTGGGGGTCTGTACCAGTAGCTGGTCGGACGAGCGAAGCTGTCTACTTGGTTTATATAAAGCGAATCTCTTCTGGAGATAAATGGGGCCTAAAATATAAAGGGCCCGATGAGCAATGGTCAATTTTAAATTTCAGCCGAGATTCCACTGGGAGCCAGTGCAAGTTACCCAACATTTGAAAGATACTTCAAAGAAACAATGGAGAAAGGTGACTTACCAAAAGAAACCAATGGCTTAAGAAGACTGGCCCAAAGTCCCTATACTATTTATTGTGTTCATGACAAGGTCAGAAAAACAAAAAATAATTGTATCTGTAGCTAGAGCTAAACAAAGCACCTACTCAGAGATGGTTACATGAGTAAAGTTCCACTTGCATGTAATATCCAGTTCTTTATTTGCCATCTCCGGGGTGTGTGTTATGTTTGTGGCATGTGTATAGAGGCAGGCAGTAATACTCCAAGGTTGTGAGTGTATGATTTCAGATTCCAATGTGATTCATTTTAGATGCGCCTTGCTAAAACGTAGCACACGATTGAGGCTGTGGTTCAGCCTTCTCCACAACAATAGTGTAGTGTTTACATTTCATTGTAGAAGCGTGTAGAATCAGACACTGAAGTGTGAGAGGATGGACACGGGCTTGCTGATCATCCTTTCCTGAGCACTACCATGTGGCAAATGGAAAGTACGAAGGGACTCACTTGTGTTGTGCAGTGGAAGACTTTGGCAGGAGCTTCCCTTTTTCTCTCCCTAGAGTGCTACTCCATAGGCTGATGACATCCAAGTGTAGAGGCTTCACACTGTACTGTACTTATATTTTGAGTGCTCCAGTTTGGAGACAGCATTGTCACTACCTGCTGTAAAAATGTAGTCACCTGCAAGAATGACTATTCCTCCTCTGCCGAAGGAGATGTGCTTTTCAAATGCAGCCACTTCAAACTGGTTGCGTAACACAGAGAGTGAAATTAAAATTCCGAGCCTGGAATATTGCTGCAAGAGCGAGACCCCTAATGATCCCACATGTTTCCAGTTTCAAGTTCTTCATGACCAAAGGAGAAAGTGTTTTACAGAGTACTAGAAGTGCTGCTGAGATACAGGGCTGGTGTCCTTGGTAGCCAGTCACCAAACGTGTCAACAATTGATATGAAGAGCAGAAATAAAATATATGGACAATTTGCTAAGAAGAGGAACTACTGTCAGATTGTTTATGATTAATCAAAGACTGGATACTGGCTGATGGTCTTCAGCCCTCAGAGAGACCACATTGGATGATCAGTATAAGTAAGCACAGATGAGATAGATAATGTAGAGATGGCATATTCTGTTACAAGCAGCAGGAGACAACAATGTGGATTTTATAGTTACATGTTTTTAATTCTTTATCATATAAACCATGGATGAGGACGATTAACCCCTGCATGCCCCGTGGCTCCTGAATGAATTCTGACAGATGCCATGGTGCATTTACTAGGTAAAATTAAAAGAGGCTATCCATGGCAGTCTTGTCCTATAACATAGCTCCAAATCAGTTTTCCATTGACAAGATAATGTCTATCAGGTCCCAGGTGTTTGGAATCAGTGCATGGGTAAAAATGATCCCACAGGTTTAGGTGATATACTGTGGCTCGATGTAATGGCTAGGAAAGACATTAAGACCATTGTCTTTCCACACTAATCTGTACATTTGCTTCTGTTCCTGCATTGCTGCCATGAAATCCTGCAAGGAAAATACACTGTAAAATTGAAATTACGTTGTTAAGACCCAATGGGCTCAAAAACAAGAAATGGTGCACTCTAAATATCTTACCTAATTATTATATCTCACACACTCCTCCTTTGCACTTACATTATTTAAACTAGCATCTAGGTGTGACCATAGAGTAAACTGAGACGGAAAACGAAATGTATTTCAAGTAGTCGGCTCATTGTCTGTGTAGAGTCGCGCTCTAGTCTATGGGCGTTACGTCACGACATAGCGCGCAAAGCGGCCATTTTGGAGCGCACTGCGCATGCGCGAGTCGGGTAAATTCATGGGAGAACGCCGGACGCCCGAGCGCTCTCCTGCAGAGTTGTAATACCTAATAAAGACAAAGGTTAACCTTCACCTGCCTCACTGGAGTCATTCCCAGGAATATAGTAACATTACAGTGGCGACGAGGGCGGGATGCCCAAGAAAAAAAACGAACATAGGGAAAGACTATAGGGACCTGACAAGGGTGAAGAGGCACATACACGGTCCAGTGAGCCACCACGTGGAGCAAGGAGAGACCAAGAGGGATGCAACACAGCAGGAGAGCGTGGCAGAGGCACGAGGCAAAAACGGGAGAACAGCACAAGGACATCAAGGTACTGGACACAGTGGCACTGGACAGCTAGAGTGTGCAGCAAGGAACTTACCCCACGCAGAACCCAGGGGGCGAGCGCACAGAGGCTGAGGAAGGACACCGAGGGTGGTGAATACAGGAAAGTACCCGCACCCCATAGATGCCCTGGCAGAGTCAGCGAGAAACAGAGAAGGGGGTGCAGAAGGACCTCAATCAATCAGAGCGCAAGGTGAGGGTGCAAACGCGCTGGGCAGCCCGAAAGGTCCAGGGGTGGAACCAGAAAGACGCGCCGAAATGAGTACGCAGGCGTCGTCGCTCACAACGCCGATCCCGTTTTTACCTAAGCCTGGAGAGCCTCAAATGAAGTGGGAGGACTGGAGAGAGTACTTCATGAACTACATAGAAGCCCTGGAAGACGAGAACGGAGAGGCCTTCCCCAGTCAAAAGGAAGAGGATACTACTGCACAACCTAGGCCCAGAAGGGATAAGGGTCTTTCAGAATCTTGTGCCCACACCCAGAACAAATGCAGATGACGACGTATTCAGACATGCGATAGAAGATCTGAACAACCACTATCGTCCAGCGGTGTGCACTTCCATTGACCAATACAATTTCCAGCAGAGGAAACAAGAAGCAGGCGAATCCATTGACGACTATGTCGCCGCGTTGAGGAAGCTGGTGATAACATGTAAATTTGGCGTTTTGCACAACGAATTCATAAAAGACCAGATAGTCATGCACACCACCAATAAGACTGTACAAGACAAATTGTGGGTGAATGGAGACGCCACGCTCAAGGAGGTGATAGCCATGGTGAAAAAAGCAGAACTGTTGAAACGGTGCGCAGACGCAGCAAAGAGAGAACCTGCCCAGAGGCCCATGGTGAACAAAGTAGATGATGCGGAACCACCAGGAAGGAGCAAAGCCATGACGGCAGAAGGTAAAGGACCAAACAGGTGGACGGGGAAACACGGACAGCAGAGGGAACAGAACAAAGAGAGCACGTCCACGTGCTACCAGTGTGGAAGCCAGTCCCATGCGGCCCATGACAAACGATGTGCGGCGTTCAGGGTGAAATGCATGTTCTGTGGCATTGTGGGTCATTACGAAAAGGTATGCCACCGCAAAATGAGAAGACCCACAGTGAAGTATGTGGCGCAGGATCAGCAGGAGGAAGAAGAAGAACCGGACGAAGAAGACAAAGTGCTATGCGTAGAAGGACAATTACTGGAAATTGACTACAGGCGCTCCCGCAAGCCACAGTGTGACATGATGATAGGAGGAGTGAAGATTAAAATCGTAGTGGACTTGGGATCCCCGTATACCATCGTCCAAAGGACAGTGTGGAATGAGAATTTCAGACCCAGCCGGGACCCACGACTGGAACCACCCGACATAAGACCAGTCATGTACACCGGGGAACCCATTCCGATGGTCGGGTACAGAGTTCTAACCTTCGAGTTCAAAGGGCGGAGCGCAGAGTGCAAATTGTATGTAGCAGAGAAGTGGCCGTCGGTCCTAGGATGTATGGACCAAGGTGACCTAGGAATACAATTGGATCCCGGAGGAGACACACAAGTGCTAATGACAGCCCCAGAGCGATGGCCGGACTTCGAGAAGATGAAGAGCGAGTTTCCTAAAGTATTCGGTGGGAAGGTTGGCAAGTTGGAGAAATTCACGCATCGGATAGATCTCAAGGAGAACTCCACGCCTATATCCCACAAAGTAAGGAACGTACCCATAGCCGTGAGAGAAACAGTACAGCAGGAATTGCAAAGACTGGAGGAGAACGGAGTCATCGAGCCAATAAACAGCTCCGAGTGGCTAGCGCCCCTGGTGGTGGCAATGAAACCTAATGGCAAAGTTTGTATCTGTGTAGACCTTCGAGAACTGAATAAATGCATAATCGTGGAGAAATTCCCGCTGCCACGCATTGAGGAAATGTTGGCCAAGACGAAAGGGGTAAAGTGGTTCTCCACCATTGACCTCACTTCAGCCCATCATCAAATAGCCCTACACCCAGCAAGCCGGAAACTGACATCATTTATAACACCCTTCGGATGCTACCAATTCCGCCGCATGCCCTTTGGTCTAGCTTCAGCAGCAGCAGTTTTTCAGAAACTGATGCACAGCTCATTTAAAGACATCGAGGGAGTACAGTACTTCCAGGACGATATTCTGGTAATGGGAAAAGATCTGAAGGATCATGATAGGAAGCTGGACATGGTGCTGCGAGTCCTAAAGAGCAATGGCCTAACAGCGGAATGGGAGAAGTGCCGACTCGGAATGACGTCGGTCACATACCTGGGGCACGAGATCGGAGAACACGGCATCACGCCCAAATGAGCAAATGTGAAAGCAATTTGCGATGCCTTGACCCCAACCAGCAAAGAAGAAGTAAAATCCTTCCTAGGAATGGCGGAGTACTACAGTAAGTTTATGCAACACTTCGCCACCAAGACGCACCACCTGAGGCAACTCACAAGGGACAAAACAGTGTTCACATGGACGGAAGAGACACAAAAAGAATTTGACACCCTGAAAAATGACATCAGCCAAGCCGGATTCAGATCAAAAGTTAGCACAATAGATCAGATTTTTAGATTTTGCTGCCTCTATTGGAAGTACGTAATGATTAAAGGGTGCCACTTATATGTTGCCTTTGTTGATTTAAGGGCAGCATTTGATTTGGTGCCCCGAAATCTTTTATGGAAAACCTTGAGTGCAGCGGGCATGCCAAATAACCTTGTCGTCCAGATTAAAGAGTTACACGAAGGGAACTTTGCAAGAATTAGGTGGGGCCCAAATGGTGAATTAACCCGAAAAATACCCATTGAACGTGGAGTCCGTCAGGGCTGCGTTCTGCCCCCTACGCTCTTTTCCCTGTTTGTAAATGACATCCCTTCCTTTTTATAAGGATGCAAAAATGACTCTCCTAAACTGAACGGCAAAAAGGTAACATCCCTATTATTTGCTGACGATACAATTTTGATTTCTCAAACAAAAAATGGATTACAGACACTATTAGACACTTTTAGCAAATATTGTAGTCAAAAAGGGTTGGAGATCAATGGGAAGAAGACGAAATGTATGTCCCTATATCCTATAAAACCGGACAAGGGCTGTTTAACATTAAATGGAGCAAAGTTGGAATCAGTGCCCCATTTTTCATATCTTGGGGTGACACTAGATTCAAAGTTCAACTGGAAAGCACAATTGGACAAAAGTAAACTAATCTTTGCTCAGAATGTTAAACCAATCCTCAGGGAACAAAGCCAGAGTACCAGCAAAGCGGTGTCCCCAGTGATGGAACTGTTCAAATTTAAGGTTCAATCATCAGTCCTTTATGGAGCAGAAATTTGGGGCCCTGGGGCCAAGGAGACTTTTAAAGCCTCAGTCAATAATTTTATGCGAAGTCTGGTGAGGGTCCCGAGAGGCACCCCACTAGTACCCTTGGAATTGGACCTAAACTTCAAAAGAACTGACCACCAAGTTCTGATTCGACCTCTAATGCTGTGGGTTAGATTATGGCATGTCCCCGAACTCCAAGATTACAGAGACGGGTTAAAAGAAATTCTGGCACTCGACAGCCAGATTGCTACCCCATGGCTAAGGCATATTAAGACCTGGTTGAGTAGTATAGGACTGATACACTTCTGGGAGAACCCGGAGCAATTACCAGCCAACCCCAAACTTATCCTAAAAAGGGCCTTTTGGACCTTTATAGTAAATAGGACTGTAAGCAATACAACCAGTGGGACCCTAGTCTCAAAGTTCCTAAACTTTAAGGACGAACCTCTCTACGAGATTTTTATGGATGAAATAGAGCCCCCACTTGCCAAAACTTTATTTTTAAAATTTAGGTATGGAAACCTTTTAATTAAAACAACTTTGGCTCGTTGGGCTAGGAATCGCGATCTATCGTCCCCAGCAATGGACGAAACTTGTCCTATGTGTGAACATGACCAGATTGAAAATGAGCAGCATATCCTCCTCTTTTGCCCTCAGTATGCACAGGCAAGAAAGAGATGGATCAAACCGATATGCCTACTCTTAGGCCTGAGGTCATGTTCACAGGCTCTGAGAATCCTTACAATTAATACTTCCCAACAGATAACATTTAGTGTCAGTAGATTTCTACTTTCTATTTTCTATCAAAGGAAAAAATTGGGCATCAATTGTAAACTTAACTGATTTGTTTGGAACCGATGTGGTGGTCCACCCAACGATATATGAATGTACTGTTTCCGCTCAAACTATCTTCCAACATTAATTGTTTTTAACTAATGTTTTTAAGTAGTGATATGTGTTTTATTTTATGGAATGCAAAGTAATGTGTGCACTGTTCTTTTATGGCATATATGCCGAAATAAAGATTTTGAATTGAATTGAATTGACATCAGCCAAGCCATACCACTAAAAGGATACGACCTCCTATGGAGGTCAGTACTGACGACAGATTATAGCGAAAAGGGGCTGGGAGCAGTCCTCATGCAGGAGAGGAAAGACGGAACAATGGAGACCCTTAGCTTCGCATCCAGATCCCTCTCTTCCACGGAACAAAAATTTAGCGTAAAAGAGGAGGAGATGCTAGTGGTAGTGTGGGCCATGGGGGAGTTCCGCCAATTCCTATGGGGCACGAGGTTCCAACTCAAGACTGATCACAAGCCCTTGGTAAAAGTACTCACCGCCACGCCGCGCATCGCCAAGATGACCTTGAAACTACTAGAGTACAGATACGATGTGGAATACATACCAGGAACAAGAAACAAGGTGGCGGACTACCTCAGTAGAGCTTCAGCAATGGAAGGAGCTCCCAGCAAGGCGGAAGAGAGTGAGGAGATGGTAGCCGTGATGGAAGACCAGGAACGCGTGATAAGCAACCAGGAGTGGGCTGAAGCGTATGCAGAAGACCTGGACATCGGAGAGGTTAAAGAATGTGTAATACATGGATGGCCAGAAAAGAAACAATTACGGGCAGCACTCAGGAAATTCTATGAGGTCCGCGAGGAACTGTCGGTGGGGGACAATGGAATATTCTTGTACAGAGGTGACAAAGAAGTCCCCCCGACAACGCTAATACCCCAGTAGCGATACTGCATGAGGGCCATCTGGGAATTGTAAAGACAAAGATGAGGACGAAGCAAATGTACTGGTGGCCAGGAGTGGACATCCAAGTGGAAAGACATGTAAGGGACTGCAACCAGTGTCAAAGGGTAGACAAGACTTTGACGCCCCTAAGGCCTGCCTTAGGAAAGTTTGCCAACCAGAGTAATCCATGGGAGGAGGTGTCCGTAGACATCCTGGGACCCGTACTAGATACCCTGGGCACGCCGAAATATCTTTGTGTCCTCGTCGACCGGTACTCGAAGTGGCCTTAAGTACACATATAGGAAGAGATGGACACAGAAACAGTGCTCCGATTCCTCACATCCGTCTTCCTCAGAGAAGGTATCCCTAGATCCATTCTGAGCGACAATGGACCACAGTTTACCTCGGGGAAGTGGTATAAGTACGCAGAGAGGAACGTCATCAAAGTCAAACACACCTCCATATACCACCCAGCGAGTAATGGTCAGGTGGAGCGGTTCAATAGGGTCATATGGGATCCATACAAGCCACCATCACGATGGGCAAGGATTGGGAAAAGGAGGTCCAATGTATGATGTGGGCCTACCGCATCACCCCCGCAAGTACAGGGTATAGCCCCTTCCAGATCCTGAGAGGACGACACCCCTTCACAAAGGACAACGTAGCATGGAAGGAAAAGACAGTGACAAGCAAGTGGTCTCCTGCGGTGGTGCAGCACAATTTAGAGAAAGCCCAAAGGATATCTGCCGAACATTACAACCAGAGAAGGAATGTGAAGGAAACAGCCCTTTAGAGAGGGGAATGGGTGAGAGTCAAATTAGCTGTGCTAAGGAGAAAAGGGAACAGCAAGTACAGCCAACCCTTACAAGTAAAAGAAGTATACAACAGAGCAGCATTGCTCAGTGAAGGAAATGTATGGTCCCAGGACCGCATGTCCAAATGCAATAAGATCTTACAATGGTCCCATGAGGATAATGAGAGGACACCCCAAGACCGGAGGCAACGGGAGAATGAGGAAATTACCCCAGGAGGAGAAGAGAGTTCAGGAGCAGAGGGATACAGTGAGGAGTCGGGAGACAATGATATCCCCGTGGCAGAGGAACAGCCTGGAGGGGAGAGTGTGACCCAGAGGAGAGAAGGGCTCTGTACCCAAGGAGATAAGGTGGTGAGCACTGCAGAGAACGGCACCAGGGAAGTTCCCTCGACTCCGGTAAGACGCACACAAGCAGGCAGAGTGGTGGTAAGGCCCACCCGCTTCCGAGACTTTGAACTGGGAGAAGCTGAATAGCTTTTAGATTTATATAACTATGTTTTCTTTTGATATGAAAAAGGGGGAGATATGTAGAGTCGCGCTCTAGTCTGTGCGCTACGTCACGACGTAGTGCGAGAAGCAGCCATTTTGGAGCGCACTGCGCATGCGCAGAGTCGGGTAAAATCATCGGAGAACGCCGGACGCCCGGGCGCTCTCCTGCAGAGTTGTAATACCGAATAAAGACAAAGGTTAACCTTCACCTGCCTCACTGGAGCCATTCCCAGGAATATAGTAACATTACAGTCTGCAAAACATTGCTTGTCCCGCTTAAAGGTGGTAAAATAAAAAAAACAGGTAAATGAATACGTCTAAACTCTGGCACCTATTAACTTCAACAGTACTTATTTTTTTCCCCAATATGGCCGTGAGGTTTCAGCACACCTGCATGGTAGCTATCTTTACAAGATGGTCAACATGCATGCGTGGCGTGCAGAAAAACTATGGATTTAACCCAGATCTGTGACTGGGGGTGATTGTTTAATTTGTTCAGCAGTCTGTGCATCATCTGTTATTTCTGCATTTGTCGCCCTCAGTGGGAAGGGTATGCCCAGACGCGGGTCCCGTGCTCACTAAGCTATCAGATTTATGCTAGGCTAGCTGATGGGGGTGCTACCCCGAAAAAGGTCCCAGGATGTTTGTTTCTGGTCCAGAGAGGACCTGGCCTGGCAGTTTGGGCTCGACTGTGCCCATGGGGAACAGGGTTAAGACTGATTTGAATATGGCTGGGTCTAAACTGGAATGGCCTGGTGTGCAAAAAAACAATATATTTAACACAGATCTGTGACTGGGGGTGAATGTTTGATTGGTTCAGCATTCCGTCCATCTGTTCATTTTAAATGCATGTACATGCAGACATTTTCGATTAGTTTACAAAGCATTATGGGAAGTCCGTCGTCACTAGGGGCACAAGAGGGTTTGGCAATATTCTGCTAGGGATTGACCTATTTTTTTAACATACAGAGTGGCAGGCAGTAAAGGAGAAGTTGGAGCAGAAAGAAGTAAAAATAGTCCCTTCTGCTTGCAATGCAAAATCTGAGACAAGCAGTGAACGGAGACATTCATCTAATCAAGACACAGTTAAATCAAATGCGATATAGCCGTGACAAACACACCAATTCAGAGGAAAGCTGTCTAGTCAGAAGCATGGAAGAGAGATAGACAAAAATAAACTGAATCATAACAATGGGTTGACACAAAGTACACTATAATTCTATATTGAATGCCGAACGACAGACCAATCTATGTGTAGGCGATACCAAAAAAGTGTTTGCATTTCTTAGAGAGGAGCAGCTGTTTAAACTTACTTGTATGACTATCCACTTGCTTCCATGACTTGCTAATTTGTTCTTCATACTAACCTAAGATTCCATGCCCTGCCTTTGGTCTCCTGTGGCGAGAAGAGAACAACCATGTGGGTGGTGGTGGTGGAGAGAGCAGTGACCAGTTGGGGTTTTGCTCTGACCTTTCATCCCACACGAGGACCGACATAAGAGCTGTAGTGATGACGCATCTACTATTTTGGCTAACAAAAACTACCCACACCTAAAGGACGAAACCTGGGAGCGGTATTCAGCCTAAAGTCACTAGAGCAGTTCTGAAAACCTTCTTCTACTAAATTAAACACTTCAGAAAAACTCTACCATTCATCCCCTTCCACAACAGCAGCCCTTATTGGCCCTGTCGACAGTCAATTCAGCACTAGTATGGGGACGTTTTGTGCCTACATACCTACAAACTCAAAAGGTAAATAGTCCCCGAGCACAAGCAAACACTTTCCAGTAATCGGAAGAAAAGATAAAATCAGATCAGCTTCTTTCTTTTATAAAGTTCATAAACCAGTTTTTTTTATTTTCTTTATCTTTTCTTTGTTCTTTATACATAAAGAGTTCCTCACCATATCCTCAGTCTTCATAATCCAACAAGATGTAGCCAATAGAACAGAAACCAATGCCAACACGTGTTTTTCTTCACGGGCAACAATAACCCAATGACTTCTTCAGGGCTACAATAAAACGAAAAGGGGTATATAGTGTAAACATTTCACTAAAAAACTCAATAAAGTCACACCGTCACCAGTAGTAACAAAGACACACCAAACCACCAACATAGTTTTAGTCGACTAGAGACAGAAAAGAAAAATGTGCGGAGGACAAAAGATCACCTAAGTAATAGTGAATAGTAAGACAAAACCTCAACCGAAGACAAAGAGCTTCATCATTCAGTCAATTACTAAGTAAAAACATAGTGATAAACAATAAATAACACACAATTAGATAAATATCAAATAAAGAGTTCTCACAAATTATAAAAAGAAGCCATAAACCCAAAGAACTGATAGAACAGAAAACGAGAGATAAGGGGAGATCACAAAATCACCAGATCTAAATATTCACTCCAAACAAAAGTAAGGACCTAAGTATCACCATTTAGGTCAAATGATCTCCTTTCAAACTTTAGTAAAATTAAGGCCAACGTCACCCTTAACCACACGTCATCCATCTACAGTTCAGACATTTTACTCACCAAAGATATTAATCTGCAGATATCAATTCCAAGAAGCAAGTGGTTCTCACATAAGTAGTATAAACTAAAGTAAAAAAAAGGAGTGTGAATTTAAAACCACATACAACTATGTGTTCGTAATCAAAACACTTTTTAGACTCAATAAATCCTATTCAGCTCCTATTTAAATCAGATCCAAATGAGCACAATTAATCAAAGCTAAAACTAGCGTAATCAAATTGAATATTTCACCAGCCCAGGCCGTCATTTACATTAATATTGTTAGTGTTGGTCCACAAAGGTAAGATTTTTTTTTTTTAGAAACGCCCATAGTAATGCAAAATAAGTTCATTACCTCTATATGTTTTCACAAATCTAAAGTTGTCCAAGAGGAATAGTAAATTCAAAATCTCTGTAAGAGAGAAAAAAGCAGACGATGTGTGTATCAATCAGTAATATCACTAGGGTATTACATTGCTCTAACATATGGGTACAACTACTCAAGTTGTCGTCAACATATTAAAACCATAAACATAACACCAAAAATACATTAAAGGTACAGAGTGTAAAACGAGTCCCTAGTTGTGTAGCATTATCTTCAAATTACAGGAGTCAATTATCTAAAACCATGTTGCAAATACGGCATAACAAGTCTTGCATTTATAATCTTAAGAGGAAATTAAGTATACCCAAGTCGATATATTCCGTAAGGTTAAAATGTAGGTACTAGCCTCTCCGCAACTCTCGCAACGTAATAGGTTGCAAAGAGGTCCCATTTAATAAAACGCCTCGGTCGTTCCCATCTCCCAAGCGTACTATATAGTAACCAACACCCTACTTCATGTGCTTACCTGGGAGAGTACTCCCCGCGCCATCTATCGAGTTCCAAATCGTAATCAAACCGGACCACCATGATCCCGCGTTTAAATATCCGACACACTAAAATTCCCGATAACAAAATAAACAACGGACTAGCAACGTAACAATCCGTCCTAATAGCGAGCGCCATCTTGAAGGTGTAACCGGCTTCAAACACGGCAAGTTCGTTTCACTTTCACACAATCTATTATTAGAATACACTCAGTTTGAACTAAAAGTCCTCACTGGTTCCCATAAATAAATAAATGGGCATTAAGAGTGGCCACCTCAGCGTATTAAAGTGACTACAATGTTAAGTTCCGATTTTTAGAATTAACAACAAAGAAATTTCTTATGAATAATTGTGAATTGTATATTACATATGTTGGTGTCTTGATATGTGACGATTATAGTGTCACCCCCCTGTTGTAAATTGAGGCTTCAATTTGCTAAAATGTATGAAAATATGTCTATGTATAACACTTCCTTTGGGGTGTCCCTCTCTCCTTTTGCATGTTTTCACCTTGACTCTCTTTTTTCTTATGACTTGTCCTTAACTTCACTCAATATTGACTCTCCAACCTGGCTATAAATTTGGGTTTATTGCGTAATGTTGAGTTTAGTATAATGGTGAAATGACTAACTCTTGAAAATGTGACCCTATTGGGCGATGCACGATTAGTCCGACGTTTATTTCTAAAAATCGGAACTTAACATTGTAGTCACTTTAATACGCTGAGGTGGCCATTCTTAATGCCCATTTATTTATTTATGGGAACCAGTGAGGACTTTTAGTTCAAACTGAGTGTATTCTAATAATAGATTGTGTGAAAGTGAAACGAACTTGCCGTGTTTGAAGCCGGTTATACCTTCAAGATGGCGCTCGCTATTAGGACGGATTGTTACGTTGCTAGTCCGTTGTTTATTTTGTTATCGGGAATTTTAGTGTGTCGGATATTTAAACGCGGGATCATGGTGGTCCGGTTTGATTACGATTTGGAACTCGATATATGGCGCGGGGAGTACTCTCCCAGGTAAGCACAGGAAGTAGGGTGTTGGTTACTATATAGTACGCTTGGGAGATGGGAACGACCGAGGCGTTTTATTAAATGGGACCTCTTTGCAACCTATTACGTTGCGAGAGTTGCGGACAGGCTAGTACCTACATTTTAACCTTACGGAATATATCGACTTGGGTATACTTAATTTCCTCTTAAGATTATGAATGCAAGACTTGTTATGCCGTATTTGGAATATGGTTTTAGATAATTGACTCCTGTAATTTGAAGATAATGCTACACAACTAGGGACTCGTTTTACACTCTGTACCTTTAATGTATTTTTGGTGTTATGTTTATGGTTTTAATATGTTGACGACAACTGGAGTAGTTGTACCCATATGTTAGAGCAATGTAATACCCTAGTGATATTACTGATTGATACACACATCGTCTGCTTTTTCTCTCTTATAGAGATTTTGAATTTACTATTCCTTTTGGACAACTTTAGATTTGTGAAAACATATAGGGGTAATGAACTTATTTTGCATTACTATGGGCGTTTCTAAAAAAAATTTTCTTACCTTTGTGGACCAACACTAACAATATTAATGTAAATGACGGCCTGAGTTGGTGAAATATTCAATTTGATTACGCTAGTTTTAGCTTTGATTAATTGTGCTCATTTGGATCTGATTTAATTAGGAGCTGAATAGGATTTATTGAGTCTAAAAAGTGTTTTGATTACGAACACATCGTTGTATGTGGTTTTAAATTCATACTCCTTTTTTTTACTTTAGTTTATACTACTTATGTGAGAACCACTTGCTTCTTGGAATTGATATCTGCAGATTAATATCTTGGGTGAGTAAAATGTCTGAACTGTAGATGGATGACGTGTGGTTAAGGGTGACGTTGGCCTTCATTTTACTAAAGTTTGAAAGGAGATCACTTGACCTAAATGGTGATACTTAGGTCCTTACTTTTGTTTGGGGTGAATATTTAGATCTGGTGATTTTGTGATCTCCCCATAGCTCTCGTTTTCTGTTCTATCAGTTCTTTGGGTTTATTGCTTCTTTTTATAATTTGTGAGAACTCTTTATTTGATATTTATCTAATTGTGTGTTATTTATTGTTTATCGCTATGTTTTTACTTAGTAATTGACTGAATGATGAAGCTCTTTGTCTGACTTTGTCTTCGGTTGAGGTTTTGTCTTACTATTCACTAATACTTAGGTGATCTTTTGTCCTCCGCACATTTTTCTTTTCTGTCTCTAGTCGACTAAAACTATGTTGGTGGTTTGGGGTGTCTTTGTTACTACTAGTGACGGTGTGACTGAGTTTTTTATTGAAATGTTTACACTATATACCCCTTTTCGTTTTATTGTAGCCCTGAAGAAGTCATTGGGTTATTGTTGCCCGTGACGAAACACGTGTTGGCATTGGTTTCTGTTCTATTGGCTACATCTTGTTGGATTATGAAGACTGAGGATATGGTGAAGAACTCTTGATGTATAAAGAACAAAGAAAAGATAAAGAAAATAAAAAGAACTGGTTTATGAACTTTATAAAAGAAAGAAGCTGATCTGATTTTATCTTTTCTTCTGATTACTGGAAAGTGTTTGCTTGTGGTCGGGGACTATTTACCTTTTCATTATACTCTCTGCCTGCAGAGAAGTTTTGGGGACGTGAGTGGCCTTTTTTCCCCTGTTCCCTTGAGCCACTTACTTGGAGAATACTATGCTGCTTGGTGCTGCGCAAGAATAACCCAGCCACTATTGTGTAAATTGTTTACAAACTCAAAAGGCTCCAGAGTTGCAAAACTCAGCAATGCCAACATACTGTACATTTTTTTCAAATAAATCAATACATTCAGAAGATCTCTGGACACTATGTGGTCGGATTTATGAAGGGTAACGTAAATATTTTCAACCTGAACACACTAATGTAAATTAATCCCAGATACAAGGTGCCACTTACCAGTTTCCAAGTAAATCCACATCTACACCGAACCACTGGGAAGAGGAGACAGAACACCAGAAGCAAGAACATGCGATAATAACAGGCAAGAACTGGGTAATGCGGCTTCCACTAGCCAGTGGTAAACTGTTGCTAAACGAAAGGAGCATAACTTCAGCCTTCAGCATCTGCTTTCAGCTGGGTTATTAAAGAACGGTAAGTAGATACTAAAGGTTAATTTGCTTCCTTCAATGTTATCACAAGATCAATATATTTATCACACCTTTAAAAGTGTCTTGGATCTCTCTGATGATTGGAGAACAGTTCTGCCGATACTTCTAAGCCTAGGAAAATGTTCTTACTCGCCTGCTAAAACCCTTTTAATTGTTCAACTTCGTATTAGGACAATGTTTATTTCGTACCTGTTTTTTGTGTTCTTACAAACCCAGTTACTCGTGTGCCAAGAAACGCTCTTTTCTCACAGATAACATTTATACTAAAGAGATGAGAGCATTCAACGTCATTTCAATCCTAAATTCATAGCACATTATCCACTCGCCCGAATCCCTAACAAGATTATTCCAATTAAGAATGTAAACAAACTAAAAGCTCAAGCTCCATAGGGTTGTCATTTAATACAAGAACTGCATTAAATAATATATACCCAACAACGTGGATTTATATCTGCCAGGTTTAATGATACACTTCAAGGCTTAACACCACCAAGCCCTCTGAGCTAAAAGAAAAATATGAAGTAGTCCCTCCCCACAACCTTATATGGTTTTCTTTAAGAAGCTGAGAATTCAATTGTGATTTTTGATGATCCCAAGGAAAAAAATAGATAATTGTCGCTGCGGACAGGTAGCTGTGCAGTTTCCCAGGGGGGGGGGGGGGGGGGAGATATATGTTCCTAGCCTCTGAACTGGCAAAAGGGCAATCGATAAGTGAGTTTAGTATAGGTTTATTCTCCAGCGCACAGCCTCTGTTTATTTTAAGTTGGTTTACGTTCCTTTATGGTTCTTTTGAGTCCAGTGGCTGATGATCAAACAGTTTAATGCGTAATCCAAGAGTTCCTCAAGCAAAACCGACAGTATTTACAGTCCAGTAGCTGACGAGACTATTCAATATGATGCAGGAGCACTCATTGCTTACCAACAAGCATACCAACGGGATTATGATTTTAAGGTAGAAAAAGCATTATTTGTTGATACTGAGGTACGTTTAGAGCACAACGATTAAAGGACAGCATATTATTCCATAACAGACATGCGTGGCTTCAAAGTGGTTAGGTCTGATGCTCATTTCCGAGAATATTATGATGAGTAATAAGGAAAGAAATGCACGACTTAACCATCTGTCAGTGTTGGTGTAGTACAACTCCTACTCCTTCATGACAAAAGATGACAGCATCAATAAAATAGTTGTTCAGATGATTGGTACAGTTTTTCTTATCCACTCAATGTCAGAAAAGGTTTTTATGTATTCCACGTTGAGATATATATTAATATAAATATATACCACAGACCTGCAGGGCGGGTCAGCGTAGCGGCACCAGAGCCATCCGCATTTAAATCCACATCATGCCTCCCTTTTCCTCAGAGAAGCGTGCGGTGCCGACACCAGATGTAATTGGTAAAAATGCTTTTAATTCCATACACGAAGCCCAACAGGTCATATACACCCAACGCGTTTCTCCTCTTTCAAGGCTTGATGATGGGTGGAAAGTTTCTGCCTTTGACTCACTGCAGTGATATTCACCACTGCCTTTATGTCTTTTTGCAGAATGAACTACAAACAGGTGAGTTCGTTTTTTCTCCTTTCCTTAAACGTAGCATGGCAAAACTTTAACAACACTCCTGGCACAGTTGATACTCACTGTTTAAAAACAGAACATTGTTTGCAGTTACATAGTTCATTTTAAAACCTGTTAAATATCCATGGCTACTCGTGCTTAGCATTTCACACATCTTCCATCAGCAAGTGGAAAAATACATCTCACAACCCTTGCCTGCTCACATTGGTTTTTCACCTGGGTTATTTTTCCGTCTTTTAACACTTGGTTTGCAAGGCGGGCCGGGCTCACAGTAAAATTCATACCACAGAAAGTGAGCCTCGGACCCTGCAGGTTGGGTCAGGTAGTGGCACCGGAGCCATGCGCATTTAAATCCACACCATGCCTCCCTTCTTCTCAGATAGGCGCGCCGAAACCAGATGTAATTGGTAAAAATGCTTTTAATTCCATACACGAAGCCCAACAGGATTTAAATGCGGATGGCTCCGGTGCCGCTAAGCTGACCCGCCCTGCAGAGAGAGGTGCGTGCCCCCCCCCCCCCCCGCTTCCCTTCACCGACGCCCAGAATGTGTTGATAGTTGTCCTGCAGTGAATATTCGCAAATCGTTCATGATGCAACATACATAATTCACCCATTCTCTCATGCTCCATTCTCAATCTTGGATGCAAATTTAAATTTCTAAATTTCTCTTCGAGCTTAGTTTTGTGACCTTACTCTCATCTTTCCAGTCTCTAAACATTTCCACTCTCATCTCACTGTGTTCATCAACAAATTCCTGCTCTTTACTCAAATTACAAACATACTCCCTTTTAGTCATTTTAATGGTCAAGTTACATTGTGCAACTACATTTAGAATTTTTGATTAGATGAAAGGATCCCAGAACCTTCAGAAACCGGACGTTCTTTCTGTGGAATGTTGAAGTCCAAAATATATGGCAAAACTTTTGTTTATTAAATATATTAACAAAAACATTGCAGGATAAACTATATGGTAATGGGAGCTGATGATAGATTGTTCATTCACCTGCATAAGAGTGAACAAACGTACGCACAAAACTATTCCCCACACCCATAATCCTTATGTATTCATGCACCAAATCTGCATAAATGTTCTCCCATAACTATTTACTACGCTGGCCATACGTTATCATGTTTTCTATTTTGTTATGTACTGTGGTTAATTCAACTTGTGAAGAAGCATCATATCCAACCAGAGAAATTAGACGCATCAAGCCACTTTACACTGTTAGTATCCGTCGCGCTCCAACCATGGGGGTACGAACATTTTAGATTTGTGATTTGCTTGGTTTTGCACGATATTTTTAACCTGACACTCTGAGAATTACGGCTTCTTAATCAATTCTAAAATCCTACCTGCAGCGGTTTAACTCTCCCCGTTCCACCGCGAGCTCCGCTCGTTTGTCTTGGAGGGAGATTCTTTCTACCTCTTTGCTCCTGGAAAACATACACTTCCGGCGGAAGGGTGAGCGGTCTAGTTGTTTATCCGCTCTCACCCTTTAAAACGGATGTGTTGGGCGACGCACAGCGGACGCGCCAGCGGCGCGCCAAAGGCAAGCCCGTCTGCGCCCGTCCGGGACCAGGGCCCAGGCACTACGCTGGTTTTTCTGCGTATACTGCCCAAGAGCTAGTCGCACTTCATGGCAACTGGACTCTTCCTGGTCATGTCCTTTCACGCATCAAAGGTACTGGCATTTTAAACCCCAGTCCCATTGCGTCCCTTTCACCTCACTAGGGCCAGTTGGCTCACGCCTCGCACCATGACACGGCCTTCTCAGCCCTCTTCGGCCCAGTTCCCCTCCACGACAGTGTCAGCTTATCTTCTCAATACTCGCTCGGCAGTTAAAAATCAGCTTGAACTTTTTATCTTCTTGGACACTGCCTGACATGCTGTTTCTTACTGAAACATGGCTCTCATCTGACTCTTCCCCGGACATATTAGCGGCAATTCCCGAGCCTTATTATATCCTATGCTCTGACCGTCCGGAGGGAAAAGCTGGAGGTGGCGTTGCAATAATGATCCATTCCAAATTTCAGTTTCTGCCCATGGCCCATGCCCTTTCCTGCTATTGCAGCAGTGGATTTTCTCATTGTTCGTTCCACTTCCACCACTGCTCCTCTAACATGTGTGCTTTTTTACCGCCCACCGCAGTCCATGCCCCTCTTCCTTCAGGCAGTCAAGGAATTGCTGGCTAGGTTGGTCGTTAATAACTCTCGTTTATTGGTGTTGGGCGATTTAAATTTTTGGCCCTCTGACCAACGGGAGGATTCTCATTCTGAAGAATTTACTGACCTGCTTTGTAACATGAATCTCTCCCAGCATTTGCATTCCCCAACACATATTCATGGTCACATCTTGGAGCAGGTCTGGTCAGTTAATTTGCATGTTGCTACCCCCACCATTAGCCCATGCCCTTGGTCTGATCACTTTTTTATTTCATTTTCCTTTGAACTTGTGGAGGCTAGTAAACTCTCGCTCCCTTCTAACACCTGGGCCCGTAATTGGGGACGAGTAGATATACCTCTTCTCTGCTCCTCCCTCTCTTCTTCATGTCCTAATCTACTTGATCTTTCTCCCCACTCCCAGGCTACTGCAATTAATAACTGGCTTTCTTCAGCCTGTGATCAGTTGGCCCCTTTAAAACACCTTAGGACCTGTCGTCTTCATGATGCCAACAGATGGTTTCCCCCTGAGTTAAAATCTAAAAAGTTGGCTCTTAGGCAGGCTGAAGATCATTGGAGGCTTAGGTACTGCCCCACCTTAAAATCTCTGTACCTTACGTTACTACAGGATTACAAGAAATCCATTCTCCAGGCCAAATCAGATTACTTGACGTCAAAAATTATTTTCTCAGCCAATAAGCATTTTTTCGATTGTTCATGATTTGTCCACCTCTGCAAGAGCCACTCTTAAGCCTTTCCCCTCACAAGTCCTCTGTGATTATCTTAACCAGAACATTATTGACAAAATTAGCACAAATAAAGTTCATATTCCCCTTCCCTCTCCCAACTTCCAATGCCCAGATCTCCCCTCTAACTCTTGCTGTCTGGAAAATTTCCCTCACATATCTAGGGAAACTTTCCTTTCCTTACTCAACAAGGTTAAATCTGGCTCCCCTTCCGACAGCTGTCCTGTTCATAAATTAAAAGAGTTTTTTTCTGTTTGTTTGGATCCCCCTCTCTCACTTCTTAATAACTCCCTCTCATTAGGGACGGTCCCCAATTTCTTTAAATCGGCTAAAATCATTCCCATGTTGAAGAAGGCTGGAGCTGATCCATCCTCTCCCTGTAAATTTCGCCCCATCTCTCTGCTTCCCTTTTTGGGAAAAATCCTGGAGAGTCATGTGACAGCCTGCCTTAGTTCTTTCATCGAGACTACACATTTTCTAGATCCGCACCAGGCAGGCTTTCGTCCTGCTCATTCTACTGAGTCCGTCATCCTCTCTGTGTTGGATGAACTCAGATGCGGAGCCGATGCCAATTCTTCCCAGGCCTTGGTCCTTCTGGACCTGTCAGCTGCCTTTGACATGGTCAATCATACCATTCTGATCGATCGTGTCAAGGGCGCTGGCCTTCGGGGCTCTTCCCTGGCCTGGGTCTCCTCGTTTCTGGAGAATCGTCAGCAGGCCGTCCAGCTAGCCGGCTTCTCTGCTGTTGCCTGTCCTATCACCTGTGGTGTCCCCCAAGGGTCTTTTCTCTCTCCTCTTCTTTTTAACCTGTACATCCTTCCTCTCATCTCCGCTCTTCTAAAATTGGAAGTCACGGTATTTAATTACACCGATGACCTCCAACTTATTTTCAATATTTCTTCTTCTTCCATCTCTGTTCTTAACTTTCAATCAGTTATGATTTTTATCAGTGACTGGATGAGTGCCAACCATCTTAAGCTCAATTCTGATAAGACCAAGTTAGTGCTTACTGGGGGTGTCTCCAGTCCCTGGTCCTCTTCTTTTTGGCCTTCTTTCCTCGGTCCTTCACCTTCCCCCTCAGTTTCTGTCAAGAGCCTTGGCATCCGAGTTAGCAGTGATCTCTCCATGCACTCTCAAGTCAATGCGGTGGTTGCATCTTGCTTTCTCAATTTACGTATCATACGTAAAATTGCTAGATTCTTTTCCAATGCGGCATTGAAACTAATCCTGTTAGCCATGGTCGTATCACGTCTTGATTACGGAAATGCTCTGTATGTCGGTATTCCGGCGTACGAGCTTCGCCGTCTTCAATTAATTCAGAACCAGGTGGCTAGGTTAGTCTACAAATTCCCTAAACATCACCATGTCACCCCACTTTTAAAGGCATTACACTGGTTACCTCTCTTTGAGCGCTCTCGTTTTAAACTCGGCTGCTTGATTTTTAAAGCCTTCGGCGGCACTGCCCCTGCCTTCACAGCCGCTAAACTCAAGGCCTACATCCCCACCCGCGACCTTCGGTCCTCTTCCAAACACCTCTTGTGTATTCTCCGTTGCAGAAGGAAGAAACATGGTGGCATGAGTTTTTCTTTTCTGGCCCCTTCCTTCTGGAACTCTTTAGCCCTTACCATTAGGATCTCTGCTGCTTATATGTATTTCCGCAGGGAGTTGAAGACCTGGCTCTTCCTGCAAGCTTTTGCCGAGTAGTCTGCCTCTCTGCCCCCCTGTACGTCCGTCCTTAGCACCACGAAACCGCTGGGTCTACGAGTGCTCTACAAAACCCTTAAATTTAACTTTTAGTATCACTATTAGCGAAATCATACTAAACAGTTTACTGAATTTGCTGGATGCTATCTTCTACAGAGGTCTAAAACAAACATTTACAATCAGGGATTAAAATTCTGACTTCAGGGTTCAAGATTTGTTTTCAAAACCACAATGGATCTTCCTTTTTTTTTTTTTTAAATAATAAAAATCAGACCTTTAGCATCTTTTTTTATCAGTTTCTATACTTGGTCTCAAAAAATAAAATCAGCAATTTCTTGCAAAGTTCAAAGTTTTCATTTCAGTTCATTGGGATGCAACAAGAAATCAAGGGGGTCATCTTCTTATGCCTCATCCTCAAAGATGAATCTGCAACAGTTTATTGGATTATATCTATCAATCAATCAAACATTTGTCGAGCGCACTACTCACCCGCGAGGGTCTCAAGGCGCTAAAGGGGGGTGGGGGGAGAAAAACTGCTACTGTACGAACAGCCAGGTCTTGAGAAATCTCCTGAAGGTCAGCAGGTCCTGGGTCAGTCACAGGTGGATGGGGAGGGTGTTCCATGTCTTGGCGGCGAGGTGGGAGAAATATCTGCCACCGGAGATAGTTCGGTGGATGTGTGGGATGGTGGCGAGGGAGAGGTCAGCGGAGCGAAGCTGGCGGTTGGCAGTGTAGAAGGTGAGTTGTTTGTTTAGGTATGGTCCCGTGTCGTGGGGTGCTTTGTGAGCGTGGGTGAGGTGTTTGAAGGTGATCCTCTTGTTGACGGGGAGGTCTCCCAGGTGGGCAGTGATGCGGCTGTGGCGCGGCATGTTGAGGACGAGGCGTGCGGAGGCGTTCTGTACGTGTTGAAGTCTTTTCTGGAGTTTGGATGTGATTCTCGAGTAGAGGGCTTTGCCGTAGTCTAGCCTGCTGGTGATGAGGGCCTGGGAGACCGTCCTTCGGTGGGCATCCATCTGTAGATTTTGCGAAGCATGTGGGGGTGTTGGAAGCAGGAGGAGCAGACGGCATTGACTTGCTGGGTCATTGACAGTGATGAGTCCAAGATGAACCCCAGGTTGTGTGCATGATCAGTGGGTGTCGGTGCAGCTCCTAGCGAGGCGGGCCACCAGGAGTCGTCAGGACCTCAGGGTGGGGCTGAGGATGAGGACCTCCGTCTTGTCCGACTTCAGCTTCAGGCGGCTGTTCTTCATCCATTCGGCGACGGCCTTCATTTCTTAATGGAAGTTGGTCTTGGCAGTGGTGGGGTCCTTGGTGAGGGAGAGGATCAGCTGGGTGTTATCAGCATATGAGACAATGTTGAGGTCATGCAATCGGACGATGTTGAGGTCATGCGATCAGACAATGTTGGCGAGCAGTGTCATGTAGACGTTGAAAAGGGTTGATCCCTTGGGGTAGGCCGATCTTGGTGGTTTCGGATCAGAATCTTGGAGGCGGACTCTCTGGGTTCTGTAGGTGAGGAAGGAGGTGATCCAGTCCAGAGCTTTATCGTGGATCCCCGCTTTGTTGAGACGTGTGCATAGGGTGTGGTGGCAGACGGTGCCGAATGCGGCCGAGAGGTCTATGAGGATGAGGGCTGTGGTTTAGCCGTTGTCCAGCAGGGTCCTGATGTCATTGGTGGCTGCGATGAGGGCGGTTTCGATGCTGTGGTTGCTGCGGAATCCGGATTGGGACGAGTACAGGGTGTTGTTCTCTTCAAAGAAGCTGGTCAGTTGTCTGTTGACTATCTTCTAGATGACTTTTGCTGGGAACGGGAGCAGGGAGATGGGCTGGAAGTTCTTGAGGTGCCTTGGGTTTCTTGAGTAGGGCGTTGATCTCGGCGTGTTTCCAGCTCTCCAGGAAGGTGGCGTTCTCGAAGGAGCTGTTGATGACCTTCCAGGGTTGGGGGGCGATGATGGAGCTCGCTTTGTTGAAGATGGGGTGGGGTCAGGGGTCTGACGGTGAGCCGGAGTGGATAGTGTACATGGTTTTGATGGTGTCGTCATCGTTGATGTGGCACCAGGAAAGCAGAAGGCCGGTGTGGCTGGGGGGCGGTGAGTCTGAGGTGTCAGCATCTGTCGGGGTGGTCGGAGTGTTGAGGCTGTCATGGATGTCTATGATCTTGCGATGGAAGAAGGTGGCTAGCAAGTCGCAGAGGTCTTGTGACGGCGGGATGTTGTTAGAGCTGGAGCTGGGGTTGGCAAGTTCCTAAACGATGGTGAAGAGCTCTTTGCTGTTGTGTGCGTTGTTGTCGATGCGTTCCTTGAAGGAGGATCTTTTGGCGATTTGAATGAGTTGGTGGTGTCTGCGGCTGGCGTTCTTGAGGGCTGCATGGTTGTACAGTGTCTGTTTGTGGTGCCACTTCTTCTCGAGTCTTCGGCAAGTCTGCTTTGATGTCGGTGGTAAACCAGATGGTCCTTCTGACAGTGCGTCTGTGTGAGGGTTTCTTGATTGGGGCGAAGTTGTTGGCGCAGTCGTTGATCCATTGCCTGAGGTTGTGGACGGCGGTGTGGTCGGTAGGTGGGTCTAGGGCGAGGGTGGGGATTAGCTGGTCTTTGGTGATCTTGTTCCAGCTGCGGTGGGGGATTCGTTGTGGGTGGTTGTGAGAGGTGTTTTTCTCGAAGGAGAAGTGGACGCAGCGGTGGTCAGTCCAGAAGAGTTCGGTGGTGTGGCTGAAGGTGAAATGGTTGCTGGCGGAAAAGTTGGGGGTCGAGCGTGTGTCCGGCGGAGTGGGTGGGTGTCGTGATGAGTTGTTTGAGTCTGAGGATGGCAAGGCTGTCGAGCAGGGTGGTAGAGTTGCTGTCATTGACGTTCTTGAGGTGGAAGTTCAGGATATAGTCTGTGGAGGCCAGTGCGTGTGGGCTGACAGAGTCTGTGATGGAGTCGCTGAACTGTGGTCGGGGTCCTGGGGGTCTGTAGACGAGGGTTCCTCCGAGGGTGGTGTTTGGGTCGATTTGGATCTGCAAGTACAGGTGTTCCGTGGTGCTGAGGGTGTTTCGTTGCTGGTCGAGATTCTAAGGGTATTCCGGTGGACAATGGTGATTCCTCCTCCCGGGCTGTTGGTGCGGTCCCTGCGGGTAATCTTGTAGAGCTCCGGGATTTTAACATCAGGTTCTTCATCTTTCTCTGACACAGATGCTAGATAGGCCCACACAGGTGATGCATACTTCCTATTCAAGATTCTTCTTGTTGGTCACTTGGCAACACACAATTCAACTTCACTGTTTTCAGAATCAATTTCAATTTTTTGTGGTTCTACTCTGATTTTTCCAATGTTTCTTTTAACTGGTTATTTGCACTGCTTCAGGCCTCTTAGCTCCTTGATTCACTCTCTCGACTTTTCTTTCTTTACTTGTGACAGCTGCTGAATTGTCCCCACTCACAGTCAAACTGGTTCTTTTCACTTTTTATCTCCCTAGGAGGTTCTAGAGACTTGAATATTGACTTTCACGAACTGGATCAGACACTGTTTCTTCCTGCTGCTTGTGACTTTGCAACAGTTTTTCATTCGGATTCCCAAACTGATAACTGGTATCTTCACCAGGATCTTCTTCACCAATATCTTCACTAGCTTCAGGATTTTCTTCTCCTCCCTCTGGATCCATGCAGCGAACTTGAACTTGACTCTGTAAATCAGTGGCTGGTGTCACCACTTA
Source organism: Lissotriton helveticus (assembly GCF_964261635.1). NCBI lineage: Eukaryota > Metazoa > Chordata > Amphibia > Caudata > Salamandridae > Lissotriton > Lissotriton helveticus. The sequence goes on from NC_136068.1 coordinate 860,064,043, forward strand.
TCCATTATCTCACGTTTTTCCTGTGAGCTGCATGGATATACAGCAGGATTCTGGCACTCTTTACAGAAGTGTTAGCCACAAGCACAACTTCATGGGACCCCTTCCATCTTGTTTCCAAGCCGTTTTACAGACATACTTCTTTATCAGGATCCACTCACCTGGTTTCCGTGCGTGGCACTGAGTTTTGAAAGTCGGTGTTGTTGTCAAATTCACCTGATGAGACACAGATTTCACCACATCAGACAGACTTTTGCAGTGATCTCATATGATGTCAGTTATTGATACATGTGTTGCTGAAGGGATATATGCAACTCTCATTAATCTCAGTCCATCAGAATTTCATGGGGCAAGAGACTAGTCTTTTTGTCTGGAGTACTGGTAATGCACATTAGAACAAGAGGATGGCCATTTAAAGTTGAGGGGGCACACATCTTGGCAAACTTGTCTTTGTTTGTGGCATTTATTTTCTTGTCAATTTCAGAGGCTTCGGTCAATAATTACAATGGAAATGTTGCTCATTCTGAAGAGCAGTACACAATAAATTTAGGACCTCATTTTTAAAATGAGCTCCACGATCTGTCTCGACAGAAGTAGGCAAACCAACCCTCGTTTTTTTAGTCCCCCAACAAGAGCTTGGAAACAGTCATGCTGTCACTTCTCCTGGTTGGGCAGGTCTCAATTCATTTAGAAAACAAGCAGATAATCACAATAATGTATTTGTGCCTATTATACGCAGGCATTTATATGATATATGCTTATAGTCTCATAAATGGGCCTTTGATTTGCCCATGTGACCCACACCAATGTGCGCTTTTCCTGGTCATTTCTCTAGCAAGTATTACATCTCTGACACAACTACTACACCTCTAAACTTTGTATTGTGCCAGTACTTCTTAAAAGTCCTGACCATGGCATCCCTCACAAACATGACTGTACCCATGGAGATAACGTTTCATGGAATATAACATTATGTCTGGCAAAACATATTGGTGATCTAGAGTAACCGACAAATCAATTGTTTTTCTTACAACCAGAAAATTCTCATCTTTTCCTTTCATCCTCTGGTATTTCCTCCTGCAGCTCTCATAAATCACAGAATGTTGTCTATATTACATTCAACAAGAAACAATTGACAAGATTTACATCATCATCATCAATCTTTACATCAATTTCACATTGTTCTGATTCCAGTTTTTGTTTCTGCTCATTTGATCTTATATAGTTGCACTTCCAAGGGCACAGTATCTTGCAACATCATCAACATATCTGTTGCCCATTGGGACTATGTGATCACCAGATTTATAGGCTGTGCACTTGACCACTGAAAGTTTTCTAGGTTGCTGAATTGCCTCTGTTTGAAATGGGATTTCTGGTTGGCTTGGGCTTGCGCATAAGCCAGGCAGAAACCACCACTCTAGTCAAGGCAAGGGAGTTACACGCTGTTCACCCCTTTGGTAGCTTGGCACGAGCAGTCAGGCTTATCCCAGAGGCAATGTGTAAAGCGTTTGCGCCACACACAAACAGCAGCAACACCCTAGGCACACCACAAAAGAAAATCCACACAAGGTTATATATACAAATAGCCTTTGTATTATCCAAAACACATTAGAATAGTAATCACACAATATACACTGTGCCAACTGGCTCTAGGCAGTAATTTACAGGGGATTATATACACATGACAGGGCCAATTGGGCACTGTCAAAACCATCACCAAGCACAAATAGTAAATGTAGAACACAACCAGTACTTACTGGCAAAACACAGTACTCCGCATTATATCCTGCAACATAACTCATATTATGCAATCAGCATCACATTAGGCGTAAAATACATTCTGCGCCAACCTCATAAGCCTAAACACATTAGACCATAATATCCTCACCAGCATAAACACAGTATGCAACAACATCATAGGCAGAAATCACATTAGGCAATAACCTCATACACCTAAACCTCAGATTAGGGAAAAACCTCCTAAACAAACATCAGAGGCATAACTCATGGTGCGTAAAACACCTCTAGCATATTAGCACATAAATCACATTAGGGCCGGGTGCCCTACCAACTTCGCACTATCCCCCTGGCCAACTCGCCTTCTCAGAGGGCTCAAATGCCCTATGTCCATAATATCAGGGCGTGCTGCCAATCCAGCAGAATCCAAACGTGTGCCATTGCGCTGGCCTAAACGTTGCAGCTGCCACTAATTGCTGTGCAGCTGTGAAACAAAATGTGGCCATGGGCACTCACTGTGCCCTCAGGGTGGGTCCCCACTGGGACTCTAACAAATATAGCAATCCTTGCAGCTGCCTGCGCTGGTGCAGCGCAGCTGTGAATAAAGAAAGAGGCCTGGCACCACTGTGCCTCTCCTGTCCCACTCAGGGACTTCTATCACAAAATGCTGCCAAACGTTGCAGCTGCCGGCACTGTTGCGGCGCAGCTGTGAATAAAGTAAAGGGGCCCTGGCATGACCGTGCCCTCGGGGCCCCCACTGGAGCTCTCTAAATCAAAACTGCCCCCACAGGAAATCTGGCCAGCTCCAGTTACCAGAAATGTGCCTCGACAAGGGGCCAACCTGCAGGAAATAGAGCCCCCACTCACCGGGCTCTGCAGGCTCCTCCATTGCTGCTCGGGTAAATGCTAATCTTCTCCTGGGCCAAAGGCGGGCCATTGTGGATGGCCCAGCAATAAGCAGGGCTCTTTCTTCACCACAAGAGCCCCGCTGACCAGCTCCAGCATCTCTCCTGCACGCGGGCTTCCCTCAGCTCACAGAAACCCCACCTGACCGCAGGCTCCCACTCGGCCATACTGCCATTGGCGGCCTCGGCAGCCTCTTCCTGTTCTGGGCCACGCCCAGAGTCAGGCAAGGCCGTCTGGCTTCTGGGTCGGGCCGACGGCCCAGTTTCTCGGTCGCAATGCAGGGTGGGCACCCGCTCGAGAAATAAAAACAAAGCGGGGTGGGCACCCGCTCCCAAGGCACCATAATGCGGGGTGGGTACCCACTATTTTTAAATATACATAAAGCGAGGTGGGCACCCGCTCTCAATGCACCATAATGCGGGGTGGGCACCGGCTCCACGAGGCATCACGGGGGAATCCCTACGATGGGGATTCCCTCTAAAAAGACAGGCAGCTCAGCGCTGCACAGCCCACGCTCTCCTCTTTCTTGGGGCAAGTAAATTACAGCGCTCATGAGGCGCTAGAGGTCCAAAAAAGATCTTAGAGGTCCATGGGGCATAGCTGGGCCCAGGGAGACCTGCACACAGGGCCCTCCAGCAGGGAGGCAAGCCCTGTGGTGGCTCCTCCTGGGTCTCCAGCAGCAGCAAGTCCAGAAACAGCACCCATCATGGGGTCACAGCCCCTATATTTATATCAGATATTCCTTTGTCTGCCCTGGCACAGGGCTTAGGGGAAGCAGCAAAAACTGGTTCAGGGGGGAATTGGAACAGTCCGTTTACCAGGCTCCTCTTTCCCTTTGTCAGGTGGGGGCTTGGTGATCAGACACACCACAGGGGGCGGAACCAGCATTGTACAGGGCAGGCACAATCCTATTCAGGGTCAGGGGACAACTCCTACCACTACTCCAAATGTAAATGTCCTATTCAGCCTAGTGCTGACTCACCCTTCCCCTCCTGGAGCGCCACACACCTCCCAGCCCCTGTCACTCAAAAGTCAGAAATGCTATTCACATCAAGCAGGCAGACAGACACATAGCACACAGAAATGCCAACTTCTAAAAGTGGCATTTCTAAAATAGGTATAATAAATCTGCGCACACCTTTACGCATCATTTATTACCATTCCAAATATACTAAACACAACCACCCTGCTCCTCTCATATCAGGAATTACCACTGAAACACTTATCAGGGAATCCCCAATGCATTCCGTTGGGAGGGCAGGCCAATCTTACCATATGTAACTCAGGGAGCACACGCACTTTACACTGGACAGCAGTGCTAAAGTGCCCAGAGGCCTAAAACCACCAACACCATGTCAGAGAAGAGGCTAGGAGAAAGGCAAAAAGCTTAGGGATGACCCTGCAAAAAAGGGCCAACTCCAACAGCCTCTAACAAGTCTAGAATACATGAAATATTCCTAATGGGGCTACCATAAGATGTCATGAAGCTCCTTTGTGACCACTGCTGCCCAAAATCTTGTACCACTCCAAAACCATACTGGTTATCTTTGTAAAATGTCTGACTAAATTCATTTCCTAGGCAGTCAACTTATGTCAGAGCAATGAACTCTGCTACTTCTGCAGAAGTTACGTCAGACAAATATGAGGCTACAATGACTTCAGAAATGGAGCGGATTGCATATGCTTGTTGCTTTCGGTACTCTTTGATAGTTTCTAAAACAAGAACCATCTACAAACAAAGCTAGATCAGCCATTTCAGGGGAAATATCTGATCTTGGCTCATAATTCTGTTACATTAACATGGTTGGGGTCTTCATCATAATTTTGATCAATGTTTCGAATAAGCAGCAGCATTATAGGATGTAAGGTATTGCACCTCTGAATTCAAAAGTTTTCAGCTGCCAGTATTATTTGATTATATATTTTGACAGGTGGCTGTCAGGTGCTGAGTTTAAGTACGAGTCCGCAAAATTTCAACTGAATGAGGGACAGACACAGTGAGTGTATGACCCATGAGAATATCTTCAATCTCCTCTATGGCAAGGCAAGCAGCTGCAACCGTATTCATACAACCAGGAAGTGTGATGGCTACTGGATCTAATGTAGCAGAGAATCAAGCAACAGGATGCATTGCTTCACCATGCTTCTGAACCCAAATGAATAGCATGCACCCTTTCTTTTTGTGGCTCAGCTGAAATAACTCCTTCATGCATTCTGAGAGCAAGTGCACTAGAAAGCTCTCTCAGAGTTCTCGAAGCCCTTCATGCATTCGCCATAAAATATAGACCATCTATTTGCTATCTTATTTTGACTACGAACTACAAGCAATTTCAGTTAGTGAGGTATTGCCAAACAGTATTATGTGCTTTTCTACAGGCAGTGTGGTAACAGCAGCTATCTCATTCTAAATGCAGCCTCTCTACTTCTGCGGCAAACTTCTCATGTTTGGATATTACGTTACTTCTCCAGTGTGATGCAGGTGGCGCCACTTATGGACTCCCAGCTGTCCCCACGATGCTTCCTTTCCGGCCACCCAGCTTCCTGTTGGCTGGGAGTGTGTTCGGTCTCCTGGACGCCACAGGGATTGATTCCATTTCTGATATTCTCAAATGTATGTTGGTTTTAATGTGGTGAGTGGGGAGGTGGTATTTGGTCCAATTGGGGGGGCAAAGTGGGAGGCGGATTAGGTACTGGGGAACTGTTTCTGATATTTTGTTTACGAATGTCTTCCATCTTTGATACATCCCAGCACTGTGCTCCTTTCTCCTTATACTGGCCCGATTATTGGTACAACTCACTCCCTCCTTAGTCTTAGATGCCACCTGTTAAATGAGTAATCTGGAACATCAGGGGGCTCAATGATCGGTGCAAGGCACAACAGTGTCATAATATTGATATCTGCCTGTTACAGGAGTTACATCTGATCGGTGGGGTTTGTATTTATAAGCAGGCTGCGGTGCTCAGGGTGCTGTGGGGGAGACGCCGCGGCTGCAAGTGGAGATTCAAGCCCTGCAGTACAATACTTTGATACATGCAGCAAGACCACCATAGTGGCCAATTATAGCAAGCTGTCACAATATGATAAAATGGTGCTTGGGTAAACACACTATCTCAGGAGGGAGGCCCAAGCTCGGCGCTATGGAGATGGAGGCAGGGTGAATGACTATATTGTTGAACTTCTAGATGATCAGCATACTGCACATGCTGGTGTGGACACTAAACAGCACACTATGACCTCTTTGTTCATCCTTCCAGCCTCTGCATCTCCAATCTTGCTTCCTATCTTGACTCCGTGCAGCTGCTTTAGCTAGATGGCGGTCATTGTCGATTCCTCGATGAACCCTTAACGATAGAGGAAATTACTAATTTCATTGGGAGTTTGCCTGGAGATACTGCCCCGGGCCTTGATGGCCTCACCACCACCTTCTTTAAGGAGTATGCCCTTCTCATTGCCCCCCCTTCCTGAATATGAATGAGTCCCTATCGAGTGGAGTGTTACCCCCTCCTTATTGTCCCCATTTTGAAACTGGATAAAGATCCCCAGTGCTGCAAATCCTATAGGCCTCTCTATGATAAATTCTGATAATAAAATACTGACAAATTGATTTCCTCCCGTCTCTTCCCCCTCCTGCGAGTATTGTTTGCCCGACAAATCTGGCTTTGCATGCAGCTACTCGACTGTGCACTTCTTTTGCTCTCCTTCATATGATCGACCCAAGCCTAGGTGTAGCTGCAGCGTTTATAGACCTGCTATGGGGTTTTACTCACTCAAATGGCCCTATCTTTTCAGCTATTGATGCGCCATTGGGTAGGAGACAGGTTTGTATGGATGAACAGCCGTCTTTACATCTAGCCTGCCTGACGGTCAACAGAGTAATAATTCCCCACTTCATGATATGGCACTTGCAGGGATGTCCCCCGTCACTCATATTATTTGTGATTGCAATGGAACCCCTGCCAGCTAGACTGCGGCAAGGACCCTCAGGTTAGCTTAGACTTGCTTATTAGGGAGTTTGCGTGCTTTGGTGGCAATGCGAGCATAACCATCAACTGGGCTAAATCAATAATGTTTCCTCTTACTACTGCCATGCGGTGCTTTGAGTCCAAGTTCCCCCGGACGTGGGAGCAGGATTCGGTCCAGTATCTGGGGATCTGCTTAGTCGGGACCTAGATGAATTAAGGCAGATTAATGACATGCTTGAGGACTGAGTGGCAGTGTGGACAAAACATTTGCGTTCCCTAATTGGGAGATTGGCTGCGGGGTAGATTGCGGTACTTCCCAAATTCTTGTATCTATTTATTAACTTGCCAATCCCCTGGTGGCGTATTTCTGCAAGAGACTTAGATCCCACCTAATAACAATGACTTGGGCAGGTAAACAACCACAAGTGGCATGGGAGGTATGACACTCCCCTTTGAGCAGGGAGGGCTGGAAGCACCAGATATAGACCTATGTTTCTTCAGCTCAATTTGCTCATTACATGCTATATCCAACACAGGTTTCAACCACACACATCACCTGAGCATGACCATGCTGCCCCTTGACTGCTGCAGACGGCTCTGCATTTCCCTCCTAGGTGACCGCAGAATCAGAACGCAGGAAGACACTAGTGATATAGCGGACGCTCCGCGGACGGCTGAACAGGCTGTATGCTGGGCCCTACATCATCACCCTTACAGTAGTATATGTGTCTCCTGAGACTGTTATATTGAGGGGCGCTGCGGCAAGGGACACCAATACATGTGCAGAACATAACCCCTGCTGATTGGCAGGTTTGTTTTTCCCTCCCCCTTTCCTTCCCAGCTGCATACTGCAAACTATGGCATTTTGCATATTGTTGAATACATAGTATCTTGACTGCAGTCATTTGTTTGGTGTGTTTGTTCATTGCAAAACCTTTAATAATAAAAAAAAAACTATACCCAAGGCAAATCCTTACCGGTCCAAGAACATAAAAAGCAGTACTTCGGAAAGCTTGGCGTGAAGTGGGTCAATCTGTTGGTCACCATACCAGACCACAAATCTGACCCAAAGGCAGGTGTATAATCAATCAATCAGGCATTTTTTTACCTATCACTCCAGGGGGTATCCAGGCACTGCAATGATTTTGTTGAAGGAAGCCTGGCTGTCAAAATGACATCGACAACCTCAAGAGGGAGGTCAAAAGAAGTCAACTGCCTCTGCTCAATCTCCAAGCATGGAAGTGGAAATGGTGCAAGCCGGAGTGCAGTACCGTGCCCTGCTGCTGACACAGAAGATTCTCCCAAAATGGCAGCCTGACTGTAAGGCAGATAATCATGCATAGGAGTTCTAGATACTATTCTCTCCTTGCCTAATCCGGTGGCACTGGGATGTCTTGGGCCAGTCATTCGGGATCTTCTTCAGAACTCTGAGCAAGACAGGTATTGGCAGAAAGGCAAATAGGACTCCTGAATTCCAGTCTATTTTCACTCTAGACAGAATGGGTCCCAGAGAGAGAGAAAGAGTGATGCCGTGGAAACTCCAAATGTGAAGGTGCTGGCATTGCACATTCTAGGTGGTGGCGAATAGATTGAGGCAAGGTTCTCTCATTTGCAAAAGAGATGCTGCATCACCTCTGAGTGCGAACCCATTTTGTGCTCCGCTAGGCATTAGCGAATGAGTTTGTTTGCCCTGGCACTTCAAGATCCCGGCAGGTGGTACAACACCCGGAATACCCCTGGTGCTCCAGCCACTTCCAAAGATGTAGTGCCTCCTGGCACAGGGTCCATGACCCCACCCTGCCCAGTTTGGTACCACATGGCTGTGATATCATCCATGAGCACCTGCCCTAACCTCGCTTTGTTGGATAGTAGGAAGGTTTTCAACGTCAAGTGGATGGTCTGGAGCTCCAGAAAGTTCATATGGTGCTGAGCGTCAGCCAAAGACCAGATGTCTCCGATTTCCACCTCTCCCAAGTTGCTGCAATACATATGTTACCACTGTTTGTTCTAAGAGGGGGAGACAGAGATCACTCAGTGATCCATTAATGGTCTACTAACCATCGCTGCAGGTTTTGCAGTTTCCACTGAAATCTATACAGCATATGCTACCTTGTGTGCTTGACCAGCAGGACACCATCACGACCTGGCAGCCTCAGAGGCTAAAACTTCAGGATCATAGCCCAAATGTCCTGAACTCTGCAGTTTGGAGAGAAGGCAAAAAACGTTACTGTGTCCAGAATCGCTCTGATGAAAGGGAGCATCTGTGAAGGAGTTAGGTGTGACTTTGGCACATTTATAGTGAACCCCACAAAGTGAGGAGGTTTGCTGCTGGGGGTGCCTGACAACCGTGTGGGGCATGCTTGCCTTCAGTAACCAGTCATTGAGGGTGGAGAAGGCTGGAACCCCTGACCTCCAAACATGTGCTACAACCACAACCATCATTTTTGTGAACACCCGGGGTGCACTGGTGAGGCCAAAAGTGAGCACAGTGAACTGAAAATGCCCTAGCCCCATCATGAACCACAGATAGCGCCTGTGGCCCTGCAGGATGGGGATGTTGAAATAAGTATCCTACAGATCCAATGCTAGCATCCACTCATCAGGCTTGAGGGCAGACAAGACCTGGGCCAGGGTAAGCATCTTGAACTTGTTCTTTAACAGGAAGGAATTAAGCGGGCTAAAATCTAAAACAGGACAAAGGCCTCCATCTTTCTTAGGCACCAGAAAGTAGTGGGGGAAACAACCAAAGCCTAGTTCTGATGCCAACATTCTCGCAATGGCTCCTTTGGCAAAAAGGGCCTGCACTAGCTGCTGCAAAAGGAACAGATTGTCCTCCATCAGCCATTTTAAGGATGCTGTAAGTTGAGGCAAGAAATGGCAAGGTGGTTGAAAATGTATGGGACCAACTTGTCTGAAGTTACTGCCTGATACCTAGGGCAAGGGTGACTATTAGCCTCGAAGGATACTCTAAAGAGGTTTTGCTACTGCAGCAGCTAGAGGAGCAGCAGACTGGGATGCACGCTGCCCCTGCTGTGCACATGAACTGTGGGTGCCAAAGCCTCTGCTACGAAAGGGCTGGATGCTTTACATGTGAGGCTGTACTCCTTGGCGATATTGGAAACCCCTCCCACAGCTACACAGAGTGAAACTGGTGGTCTGCCTGGTGTGGACAGGCCCAAGGAACGGGCACTTGCCCTACTGTCCTTAAAGTGCTCAAGGGCTACACTGGTGATAATGGCCCTTCCTAGGCAATCTGTGGTGTGCAAGCTGCAGCAGATGGTAATGCCTGCCGCATTGTGACAATCCTGAGCGGCTTGCGTGAGAGCGGGACACAAGTCATCAGAGACACCAGACAAGACTTCTGTGGGGGAGTACCACAGGAAGTGAGTATAACGCCGCAAGAGGCAGCTGGACTTGATGATATGTAGTGTCAAACTGGTTGACGAAAACTTATGCTTATCAAGCTTTTTGATGCACTTTGATTCCCAGTCCAGTGGTCTGGTAGCAAATGCATTAGGGTTGACCTTGCTCATTGAGGCCTGCACGACAAGGCTATCAGTTCTGGGAGGCTGCATCAAGAAATCCAGATCTGGGGCTGGACAATAGCACTGTGCCATCTGCCTGTTAACCGGAGGTCATGGAACAGTTTTGTGACCAAGCCCCAAAAAGGGTGTCTGTGTGAGCCTAAGTAGAAGTAGTGATTCAGTATTTGTTTGCCCAGGATGAAGCACCTCAGCGAGGATATTAGTTTTCAACTCAATAGTGGGTAACTGGAGGTCGAAAACCTCAGCCAAACTCCACATAATAAAGCAAAGGAGACACTTTCTCCAATGGTGGGGTCCGGAGGTAAGACTAGCCTGTGTCTGGTGAGGTGTCTGCTTCCGCGTCTAGAGTCTGCATCAGCATCTATGCTCCAGGGACTAGCATGGGTCGTGGAGCCACTATCGGAGTCCGAATTATCATTGGTTCAGAGCCTGTAGCAGAGCCAGCTGATGCGTAGGACAAATCTGCTGGTAGGGTTCCAGGTGGAAGTCTGTGAGGTTCTTAGTGGCCCAGAGGGACCCAGAAGCATTGCAGATAGAAGCAGCATAACATCACAGAACTCTTCAAAATGCAACAATCTTGACGGCATGACCCAGAAATTTGGGTTGCTTTGGGACTAGGGTCAGAATCGGCACCGAAAGGTATCTTATTCGGGAGCAAGGTCAGGAGCCACTTGCACTCCACTGTTTGAGGGTGGCGGGAAGAGGCCGAGTGCCTCTTGGACTTCTTATGATTTTTTATCAACTTATCCAAAGACTTCGATTGTGACGACAAGAACAACTACAGAAGCGGGAACAGACCTTCCCTTGGACTTCAACTAATAATGTTGTGGAGTGTTTCAGTATTTGGTGACGTACAGTTTCACCTCATGGTTCAGTATGACCTAGGGGTTCATCAATGCACAGGCCTGTGAGAGATCACAACTCTTTGACCATCCCCCTATCTGCAGTCTGCCAAGCCGTCCTCTCAGAGAGCTCCCTTGTTGTCTGGAACCCTCCACAAAGAGTAAAGAAAGGGTTAAAATATTTAACTCAGCAGCAACAAGCAGGACGAAAAGGAGGCTACAGACCAAGAAGAGGAGGCAAGCTGGAAGGACGAGAGGGCTGACGGCATGGAGAACGGATTAGACCTAGGCGAGAGCAGTGCTAAGCCAGGCGCGTTCGAGCACAGGAAGGCATCGGCGGAGCAGGACGCAGCTGTCCTCCCGGGGCATTTTCTCTTTCACCAGGTAGGGCTTAAAGCAATTGAAAACTCTATAAATACCCCTCCAGGGACAACTGTGAGATTAAAACCCTATTGTATACCAGAAGCTCGAAGGCAGATCATAGAAAATGAAGTAAAACAAATAATTCAAATGGGTGTCACTGAGCCATCGACAAGTGAGTAGAATTCCCCAATCGAACTGGTGCCAAACCTGGACAGGTCTATCCAGTTTTGCATTGATTTTGGAGAAGTGAATAAGAGCTCCCAATTTGATGCCTACCCCCTTCACGAGTCAATGAGATGGTAGAGAGACTAGGAGGGGCACCGTATTATAAGCAAGTCTTGACCTCTGTAAAGGGTATTGGCAGGTGATGCTCCGGACTCAAGATAGAGAGAAAACTGCATTTTTAACACCATGAGGATTTTATCATTTCAAGGTTTTACCTTTTGGGCTCCACAACACTCCAGCCATGTTTCAGAGTCTAATGAATACAATCCTCTTACCCCACACCCAGTACTCCTCTACAATATATAGACAATATCATATACAGCAACACTTGAAGGCAACACATGAGTGAGTGAGTGTGGTCTTATAGAGCGCAACTTAGCCCAAGGGCATCAAGGCGCTAGAGCGGAACATCCAACACAAGAACAAAAGGGACAGCCTTACAGATATGCCTCTGAAAAAAGCCAAGTTTTTAGGGCCTTACGAAACAAAAGAATAGAAGGCTGCCCTGAAAGCTCTGGGGGGAGAGAGTTCCACAATCTGGGCGCCGCTGTGGAGAACGCTTTGCCACCCCATGTGGCCTTGACAAACCTAGGAACAGAGAGAACATTTTTATGGGAAGATCGAAGAGATCTATTAGGGGTATAATGGTGAACAAGTGACTTAATGCCCTCCGGACCAGTGCCATAAAAGACTTGATGAGTCAAACACGGGATTTTAAAAGTGATCCTACTGTCCATTGGGAGCCAGTGTAAGTTCTTACGTGCAGCCGAGGCTGAGCCGTATCTAGGGAGATTCAACACCAGACTCGCCGCAGCATTCTGAACCATTTGAAGACTATGAATGAGACTTTTGTTGATGCCCAAAAAAAGGGCATTAGAATAGTCAAGTCTAGAATATACTAATGCCAGCATAGCCTGTTTGCGAGCTTCAGGAGAGAGATAGTGGGAAATCTTTCTCAGGATCCTGATGATCCCAAAACAGGTGGAGACGGTCCTGTTTACCTGACGATCGAAGGAAAGGGCAGTGTCCATTATCACCCCCAAGTTCTTAACGTGATGGACTGGGCAGGGGCATTCCCCAAGCGAGGGCGGCCACCAGTCACTGGAACAAATTTCCTGATTATTCCCGAAAATCAGTACCTCGGTTTTCTCACCATTCAATTTCAGGACGTTCTCCACCATCCATTGGGAAACAGCCTCCAAACAGTTCCTGAAATTCTGGGCACAATCCTTTACTGAATGAGTGAGAGAGACCATTATTTGGGTGTCGTCTGCATAAGACAGCACCTCCAAACCAAATGATCTCACCACCCTTGCAAGGGGGGCCATATAGATGTTAAAGAGTGTAGGGCTCAATGAAGAGCCCTGAGGAACCCCACAATGCAAGGGTTTAGGAGCAGAGAGGAACTGACCCAACTTTACTCTGTGTTCTCTTTCATTAAGAAAGGAGGCAAGAAGGCTCAGGGCAGGGCCCCGACACCTATCTCTCTAAGACGTGACACCAGAATAGGGGGAGACAGTGTCGAAGGCCGCTGTAAAATCCAGCAGGACCAGGAGAGTGGTGTGGCCCTTGTCAACCTGGGAACGGATATTATTAACGACTTCAGTGAGAACAGTCTCTGTACTATGGTATCTCCTGAAACCATGCTGTGATCTGTCCAAAAGGACATAGTCCTTAAGATAGGTGCTAAGGTGGAGGTTAAGATAGGCCTCCAACATCTTTGCAGGAGCGGGTAGCAAGGAGATGGGGCGATATTTTTTTAGAACGCCTGGATCTAGAGCAGGTTTCTTCAAAAGCGGTTTCACGACCGCTGTCTTCCATGGCGAGGGATAGACTCCCACTGAAATGGTGTCAGGGCTCGGGTGGCTTGCGGTCTAGGGCCCGCCCCACTCTGCAGACGGGGGTACCTGTGTGGCAGAATGCATCATCAGACATCCTTGGGAGGGCGTTGGTGGCTGATTTGCTCTAAACCTGCTTGTGCATCTGTTGTGCACCTATGTTAGGCTATCTGTGTAGGCTGTCTTTCATTGAAACGCTGTCTTATGATGTTCCGCCTAATGCGTGAGGTTTAGCACTTGTAAAGCGTCCGCCTAATGCGTGAGCTTTCACTGACTGGTCGCATGCGTGAGCGGCGTAGTCACGTTAACCTACGCGACCGCGCCCTATCTCCTGTGCTCACTATTCCAGACGTTTCCAGGAAGTAGCAGTGTGTTCCTCTTGCTCCGCATTTTGTTTTTTGGCAGATCTTGCTTTTTGGAAGACGAATTCACCGGAGGCTTTCGGTGAGGATCCCAGGGGGCGTGGCAGTGTCCGGCTTCCTCCGTTCTGAAGATTCCTGTCCAGAAGAGTCGTTTCGAGTGTCCAGAGTGGACGAAGAGACCTTAGGTGAAAGTTGAGTAGGTCGTACTCTTCAGGTAGGGAATAAGAATTCTGTGTTCATGGCGCAAATTACTTAAAGGTTAAAATTCCTGATTTTAAAAGAGGCAAATAAGCTAATTGTTATTTCCTTGTTAGAATGCACAGAAGATCTGAATCTCTTCACGTTTTGTTTTGAACTTAGAAATGCTTCTCATTGCTGGCATTGGTTGTTTAATATTTTATGCGGCGCGCAATGCTAAAAACGGCGCATGAATACTGTATTAATCACTGAATATTTTGGCGCAATTCATTATTGAGGCTTTGGCGAAAAGGTGATGTTCTGGAGTTTATGCAAACACAACTATGTGATATTTTGAGTTTTCTTTCAACCTTTGGTAAAGGAGTCAATTTGCTAAAGTGTGCTGTTATTTCTTTTAAGGAAGAATCTGTCGCTATTCACAACAAAAAGGAATCAACAAGATAGTGAATAGGAATGTGGGTAATGTTTGTGATTTACAAGAAGTCTCTTGGAATCCTAGAGTGTTTTGTTTAAAGGCCAGTGTTTATGAAAATTCCCAGTTTTGGGTTTAAAGGTCAATAGACAAACTTTTAGTTAGAAGTATTTGTTACTAACTTTTCCTTTTCAGATCTCCTTCCCTGCTGTTCCCTTCCTAATTCCCTTTTCCCCCCCGCTTGATCACTCCAAGATTCTGTGTAATTATTACAGTCGGAATTGGAGGTATCGAGAGGTGGGTCCTTATTACTTCACGACAGACCCTGAGGAAGACTTCGCCTGACAGAATAGTGAGCCCACGAATTATTTTTCCTCCCGGTCTGTACGTGAAGTCATAATGACTACCATCAATGACTTAATGTCGGCAATTGTGCGTATGCAAGCAGACTTAAAAGAAACCATGAATGTAACCGCTTTGTTAGCTGCTAAGGTAGACAATATCCAACTACAGGGTACTCCTCTTCCTGACGATGTTCAAGAAACTGGTGCTAGTAGGGCAACTACGAACATAGCTGTTACGGTACCCCCCCAGATTCCTTTAGCTGCTCCTGAACGTTTTTCTGGGGATTCCTCCAAGGTGCAAATCTTTTTGACTCAAATTGAACTACATTTTGCTTGTAGACCAGCTGCGTTTCCAACCCCTCAGTCTAAAATAGCGTTTTTAATTTCTTATTTGACCGGAGATGCCGCAAACTGGGCAGTTCCTTTGGTCAGACAAGATGATACCTTGCTATATAACTGGAAACGCTTTGTGGAAGAATTTGAAAAGGTTTTCGATCGACGTACTGTGACCTTATCAGCAGATCGAGAACTGCTTCAGTTAAAACAAGGAAACAGGGATCTTGTTTCTTATTTGTCACATTTCAACAGATTGATCGCCAAAACTTCTTGGCCAGAAGAAAAGAGAGCAGCTCTTTTTTATCAAGGTTTAAAAGATGATCTAAAAGATGTTTTGGCGCAAATAGACCCACAACCAACTGTTTGTTCTGAATTGATTAATCTAACTCTGCGTTTAGACCATAGACTCTCTGAACGAAGATCAGATAAGAAAAGAATAGACAAACCCAATTGGAGACCTGAAACTAAATCTAGACCTCAATTCGCAAACTCCGAAGCTAGTTCTGAGCCAATGGAAATTGGGACTTTAAGGCAACCTTTATCAAAAGAAGAAAAAGACAATAGACGCAAAAATGGACAATGCCTTTATTGTGGTCGAAAAGGTCATTTTGTGAAGGATTGTTTGATTAAGCCTAAAGGAAGGTTTCCTAATTCTAGTAAGTCAGCAGCTTTAGAAAAAACTGATCAAAAGTCGGAAAACTAGCGTGCCCAAGATGTTTGAAGGGAGATCTCTTCCCTTCTGTGAACTCATGTGTCTCTAACTACAAAGCACATTTTAGATTAGCAGTTCAAATTCGGTTAATTCGTGAAACATGCCAAATGGAAGTTTTAGTTGATTCTGGAGCAACAGGTAATTTTGTGGATTTAGAAACTGCTCAACGCTTAGGAATCATCTGTGAACAAAAAGAGACTCCCGAAATTGTTCAAGCAGTGGATGGAAAAATATTAGCCGGAGGTCCAGTAACCATGCAAACTTCCAAAGTCGTTATGTTCTGTGAAGATGCTAAGCAACAATTACATAAGGAAGAGGTTCAGTTTGACGTCATCCAAGCACCTCAATATGGTTTTATTCTTGGAATGCCTTGGCTTTGTTTACACAATCCATTAATTGATTGGCGGAAGAGAGAACTGGTTTTCCTATCTGATTATTGTCATTCTTCTTGTTTAAACACTTCAAAACCAACTCTAAGTCAATTGGCCACAGCAGAAGAAAAAGAGACAGTTTTACCTAAAAAGTACAAAGAATACGCAGAGGTTTTCAGTGAAGTAAAAGCAGCCCTCCTTCCTCCTCATCGTAGCTATGACTGCCAAATTGATCTTGTACCAGGTTCCAGTGTCCCAAATTGTCGAATCTATGCCTTGTCAGAAAAAGAGAATCAGCATTTAAGACAGTATCTTGATCAATACTTAGAGAATGGCTTCATACGCCCTTCCAAGTCCCCGGCAGCATCTCCGTTGTTCTTCATTCCAAAGGCAAATGGAGAATTAAGAACCTGCATAGACTATAGGGCATTGAATAAAATCACAGTTAAAAATAAATATCCATTACCACTCATTCCTGTTCTGTTGGACCAAGTTAAAAAGGCCGAAATTTACACTAAATTGGACCTTAGAGGGGCCTACCATTTGGTTCGTATTAGACAAGGAGATGAGTGGAAGACTGCTTTCAAGACTCGATACGGATTATTTGAATACTTGGTAATGCCATTTGGTCTGTGCAATGCCCCAGCAGCCTTTCAGTTCTTCTTGAATGATGCCTTAAAAGAATTTTTGGATCTTTTTGTTATCGTCTATATAGACGATATTTTGATTTATTCCAATTCTATAGCTGAACATGAAGGACACGTAAAAAAGGTTTTAAGCACTCTTCAGTCACACAAGTTGTATTGTAAACTATCTAAATGTGATTTTCATGTTAGAGAAGTTGAATTTTTGGGAGTTCTTCTTACACCAACTGGAATGAAAATGACTGATAGAAAGATTAAAGCAGTTGCTGAATGGCCTACTCCAACATCAGTTCGAGACATACAATGCTTCTTGGGATTTGCGAACTTTTATCGTCGCTTCATTGATCACTTCTCTGCTGTAGTAGCCCCCATCACACGTTTGTTGAGGAAGAAGGTGAAATTTGAATGGACCTCAGAAGCCGAAAATGCATTCCAAAAGTTAAAGAAAGCCTTTACTGAAGCACCCATTCTCATGCATCCCAATGTAGAAGAACCTTTTATCGTTGAAGCTGATGCCTCTGATGTAGCTATTGCAGCCATTCTCTCTCAAAGGCATCACACTACTGGTCAAATGCATACAGTTGCTTACATGTCTCGAAAATTAAATCCAGCTGAACAAAATTATGTTATAGCAGAAAAAGAACTACTTGCCATACTTGAAGCCTTTAAAGAATGGAGACATTATGTAATGGGAGCAAAATTTACTGTGACAGTTTATACTGATCATAGAAACTTACAGTTCATGAGTTCAGCTAGGATGTTAACCCCGCGACAACTAAGATGGATGATGTTTTTTGCCGAGTATGATTTCATAGTAACTTTTCGTCCAGGTCAAGACAATAAGAAAGCTGATGCCTTGTCCGGAAAAGACTCTTCTTTGCATTGCTTTGAAGGAACACCACAATCTATAATAGATCCTGGCAAGGTAATCAGTGTACTCTCTGCAGATCAATTCCTGGAGAATATTCATGAAAATTTTCCTCCTTCTCAGTGGAAACTATGGTTGGATCCAAAAAGTGATCAAACTATCAAAGAAGGAATACCTTTCCATGGAAAACAAGTTTATCTGCCCTCCTTGAAATTACAAGAAACTGTGTTCAACTGGTTACATTCACATCCTATGGCTGGGCATCCAGGTCCCAGAAAGACTGTGGAGAAAATACAAAAGATGTTTTGGTGGCCAACACTGCAAAAAGATGTAATCAAAATGGCTAAAGATTGTGAAGTCTGCGCAAGATTTAAATCTGATCACACGAAAGCAAAAGGTTTTTTGCAGGTTCTACCTACACCAACTGAACCATGGAAACATATTTCATTGGACTTCATTACTGATTTGCCACCAATCAATCAGCATACAGTGATTCTAGTAGTTGTGGACAGTTTAACAAAATATGCACATTTCATTGCTTGTAAACAATTACCTTCTGCTGGACAATTAGCACAACTATTTTTGCAACATGTGGTGCGCTTGCATGGCTTGCCTTCAGTCTTACTTTCAGACCGTGGGTCTCAGTTCTCTTCCAAATTTTGGCAACAATGGTGTCAAAACTTACAGATTGCTTCCAATATGTCCACCAGTTATCATCCTCAAACTGATGGGCAAACTGAACGATTGAATCAAACTTTGAAGCAATACTTGAGATGTTATGTTACGGACTCTAAGAGATCTTGGTTAGATTTACTTTGGATTGCTGAATTCGCATACAATACCTCGCCTCATTCGTCAACTGGTTCTTCTCCGTTTGAGGCTCTTTACGGTTATGTACCTAACACCATTCCGTTGACTCTACCCAATGATGTGAGTAGTGTGCCGGCAGTTAAGGACTCTGTACAGCTTATGCAGACAATTCATCGCCAGGTTCATGATCGCCTATTACAAAGCAAAAGAAAGTATAAGGAACAATATGATAAAAGACATCGTTCAGGTCCTAAGTATGCCCCTGGAGATAAGGTTTGGCTGTCCACAAAGAACTTGAACTTTAAACACAAGAGTATGTTCCAACCTAAGTTCATTGGTCCTTACCCAGTTCTGCGTCAGGTGAATCCTGTGACATTCAAATTGTTGTTGCCCAGGTCCCTACGTATTCATCCAGTGTTTCATACTTCCCTTCTAAAACCTGCTGATCAGAACCTAGCTCCCCGACCAGCACCGATGTTGGTTCATGGCAATTGGGAATATGAAGTGCAGAGCATTTTGGATTCTAAACGTCGGGGCTCCAAGTTGTGGTATCTTGTCTCTTGGAAGGGGTACGGGGCTGAGAACGATTCCTGGGAGCCGGCTGACAACATACATGCCCCTCGGTTGTTGCGCCGTTTCCACCTCCTCCACCCTTTGAAGCCGGGCCCTAGACCGCTCTTGGGAGGGGGGAATACTGTCAGGGCTCGGGTGGCTTGCGGTCTAGGGCCCACCCCACTCTGCAGACGGGGGTACCTGTGTGGCAGAATGCATCATCAGACATCCTTGGGAGGGCGTTGGTGGCTGATTTGCTCTAAACCTGCTTGTGCATCTGTTGTGCACCTATGTTAGGCTATCTGTGTAGGCTGTCTTTCATTGAAACGCTGTCTTATGATGTTCCGCCTAATGCGTGAGGTTTAGCACTTGGAAAGCGTCCGCCTAATGCGTGAGCTTTCACTGACTGGTCGCATGCGTGAGCGGCGTAGTCACGTTAACCTACGCGACCGCGCCCTATCTCCTGTGCTCACTATTCCAGACGTTTCCAGGAAGTAGCAGTGTGTTCCTCTTGCTCCGCATTTTGTTTTTTGGCAGATCTTGCTTTTTGGAAGACGAATTCACCGGAGGCTTTCGGTGAGGATCCCAGGGGGCGTGGCAGTGTCCGGCTTCCTCCGTTCTGAAGATTCCTGTCCAGAAGAGTCGTTTCGAGTGTCCAGAGTGGACGAAGAGACCTTAGGTGAAAGTTGAGTAGGTCGTACTCTTCAGGTAGGGAATAAGAATTCTGTGTTCATGGCGCAAATTACTTAAAGGTTAAAATTCCTGATTTTAAAAGAGGCAAATAAGCTAATTGTTATTTCCTTGTTAGAATGCACAGAAGATCTGAATCTCTTCACGTTTTGTTTTGAACTTAGAAATGCTTCTTATTGCTGGCAATGGTTGTTTAATATTTTATGCGGCGCGCAATGCTAAAAACGGCGCATGAATACTGTATTAATCACTGAATATTTTGGCGCAATTCATTATTGAGGCTTTGGCGAAAAGGTGATGTTCTGGAGTTTATGCAAACACAACTATGTGATATTTTGAGTTTTCTTTCAACCTTTGGTAAAGGAGTCAATTTGCTAAAGTGTGCTGTTATTTCTTTTAAGGAAGAATCTGTCGCTATTCACAACAAAAAGGAATCAACAAGATAGTGAAATGGAATGTGGGTAATGTTTGTGATTTACAAGAAGTCTCTTGGAATCCTAGAGTGTTTTGTTTAAAGGCCAGTGTTTATGAAAATTCCCAGTTTTGGGTTTAAAGGTCAATAGACAAACTTTTAGTTAGAAGTATTTGTTACTAACTTTTCCTTTTCAGATCTCCTTCCCTGCTGTTCCCTTCCTAATTCCCTTTCCCCCCCCGCTTGATCACTCCAAGATTCTGTGTAATTATTACATTCGGAATTGGAGGTATCGAGAGGTGGGTCCTTATTACTTCACGACAGACCCTGAGGAAGACTTCGCCTGACAAATGGCACAATTCATGACCTTCATGAGAGGTGGAATGATCACTTCCCGGCAGGTTTTCAGCACTTTAAGCGGGCACGAGTCTAGAGGAGAGCCCGACTTGGTACTGTCTAGAAGCCTGTCTACTATCTCAAATGTCAAGGGAGGAAAAGAAAGAAGACTCGGAGTCTGCTCACCAGGCAAACTCCTAACCACCAGAGTAGAAGGGAGGGAGGGAGGGCTAATACAGAAATTTGCAGCTTCTAGCGCAGCATAGATATCAAAGATTTTATCATGAAAAAAGGCAGATATATTGCCACACAAGTCCTGAGATCCCTCAATCAGATCTACTACCAGGGGAGAAGTTAAGGAATCAATGATCTTAAAAAGATCTCTGGAAGAATTAAGAGAAGTGGTGACTTTAGAGAAATAAGCTCTTTTTTCCTCCATGATGACTAGTTTATATTCCTTTAAGCATTGCTTATGTCGTTCTTTCTCAAAAGGATCTAGATGAACCCACCATAGCCTCTCCTGTTTTCGACATCCTTGTCTCAGCAGTATAAGTCTGTCTGAGAACCAGGGAGCCGAGGCACTTTTCCTCGCTGAGTAATGCTTCTTAGGAGGGGCCAGAGAATCCATTGCTCCTAGAAGAGTGTGCGAAAGCTCCCGAGCAGTCGAATTGGCATTCGTGGATCAGAAAGTTCCAGCTTATTCAGGAAGGGGGAGAGTACTTCATTATTAACAAGATTAAAATTCCTCTCATCTCCTGCTTCCTGGGATCAGAAGTAGGGAGTACTGCCGCCTGAACATAGAGGTCAAGCGGTACAGCAAAATGGTCTGACGACGCTAGCGGGACAGGATGTCCCACCTTCAACCTGGGATCATTAGAAAAGATCCCATCCAGGGGGTGCCCTGCCAAATGAGTAGGGCCTTCCACCAGCTGAGTCAGACCACAGCAACCCAAAGTTTCCAAGAGAACTTGGGTATCCCTACATGCTATATTTTCCAGATGAAAATTGAAGCCCCCGAGGAGAGTGATGTTAGGCATCTCAAGAAATGGATCTATCAGTTTAGTAATATCCTGACTGAAAGAGGATCTAGGCCCTGGTTGCCTATAAAACAAAAGACCAGAAAAACAATCTGATGGGCGAAAATTGATAGAAAAGTAAAAGGCCTGACAGGGATCAATAGGAGTAGAGAGGGTCTGGGTACGACAGATAAGAGAATCCTTGTACAAAATTCCCAGCCCACCTCCTCGGCGGCCTACTTTGTCCATTCTGGACAGAGCATAGCCGGTAGGGATTGCATCAACCAAATCAGGTCCGGAGGCATCAGTAGCCCAGGTTTCAGTAACAAACACCAAGGTCGGGTTTCTGGCTGAGACAAAGTCTTTAAAAGCAATATTATTTTTAACTAATAATCTGGCATTAATAAGAAACCCTTTTTCAACATTCGAGTTGGGAACAGACTTCGTGACAGTGAGATCGGTCAGGATCTTCAGTTTAAGCTCCTTTTTAGTGTCACAACTTGGTCACCCATCATACTTTCTATGTAAGAGGGCCTCAGGGTTGCACGAATGATGGCAGATCCTGGCTGTTGGTCTGAGCTCTAACAGGGCATTCCTAGAGTAACAAGTCCTTACTTGAGCATCGGCGACCAACAAGGCATCCTCCCTGGCCCCTGGCGCAATCGTGGAACACTTACAAGCGGTACTACACATACTGGACTCCAGTGGGTTGAAGATTAACTCGCAAAAGAGCCTGTAGGCCGCTAAAATAGTAAAGTATCTGGGATACTTTCTGGGAAGGGGTCAATCTCAGTAGTTGAGAAAGAAGCATTAGCCATTAAATGGGCCATTAATACCTTGAGCTATTACGTGGAGGGCCGCGAGTTCACCCTCTTCACAGACCATGCCCCGTTGGAATGTATGGCACACAACAAAGACATTAATGAACGCATCCTCTGCTGATTTCTTGCCTTACAATCATTGCGCTTCCAAAACCTCCATCGAAAAAGAACCCAACAAACAAATGTGGCCTATCTATCCAGACATACCCACATCAGGTTTCTTGGTGTCAAGAAAGTAGGGAAAGCTGAATGTGAGAGATCAGGCCCCTTTGATCTGCCCCTTACCTGCAGTATGCCATGCTTGTGGTGAAGAAATGCTGAAAGCCTTTCCCTGGCGGCTAACGTGGAGTATTTTGCGAATGTCACAAGCATGAGGACGTTAACAAAACCGTTTTCTCTACTGGTCACAATCATGAGTGTCCCAAGCCGAACCCTTCAACTCTGATAAGGGCTGTATAGTCCTTGGAAGAAGACTGAGAGGTCATCAGTCCTTTTCTCCTGTCTGTTTCCTTTGTTTTTTTGCTCACCTTCTATTCCCCATCAGGAGAACCTCAAGGTATGGGTATAGGTTATCATCATCCCCACCCCATGTACATATTACTGCTGTTTTTCTTTATATGAGATTTCTGGTCCACACCACACACTGAAGACCTAAGAAAGAAAAAACCAAGAATATCCATCTAATTTATTTTCTCTACTCAACAGTTGAAGTAAAAGACACCATTGCTAAACCAACCAAGCCGCTCACTTATACATCCGCCCTTGTCTCTTACAAGGCCTTGGAGTCGTTTTCAGATACCAGGTACCACAGGCAAACCAGATTGAGATCTGTTGAAGGCATTCGCTTGCGATAGTCCCTACAATGTTTAAACCCTTTAGTCTTGGAAGGTGACATGTTCCCTTGCACAATGGGTTTTGAAACTATTTTTTTTAGGCAAATGTCTCGAAGGGACAAGGGGTAGCTCCGGCTCAGTGGCTAATGCACAGAAAGAAAGGAATGGACTTCAGTGCACCTATAAGTGGATCTGCATCTCACTTCCAGAGCGGGCCAATATCAGTGTTGAGCTGCATTACGCCGCCTGCCGCACTGATTCTTCTTGAAAATTTCCAGATCCAGTCTGACTCCTAGGGATCATCCAAAAAGTGAGGAATCTGTTGCACGATAGACCTATCACAAAAGCATCTGGGCTAAAAGATGAGGAAAACTTTGGTGGCTTTATGGCAGGAGCAGATAAGAAAAACAGGACTACAATTCCCAGAAAGTTTATTTCTATCAATGTCTTTGGCAGGTTACAAACATAAAGGGGACCATGCCTAAAACACACATGCTCAATAATCAAAGCACTTTCAGAGGAAAAGACCTGTGGGTGAAGAATCGCAGGTGTTGGATTATTGGGCAGCATGGCGACATTTGACCTAAAGTCCAGGTCTTGCTTGGAGAAGGCATGGGGCAAATCCTAGCAACAGTACTATGGAAGTCAGTAGCTAAATAAAATCTTCCTGAAAGGCAAAGAATGTTGAGAAATCCCTGGTGATGACAATTACAGAAACTGGTAGGAGTGTTGATGATGCATTCCTTGTGCTTTTTAATTGAGATACTGGAAACATTTTCTTGAAATGGTGTTGAAGTTAAGAGTTTTCTAAAGTTCAAGTATAGACAATTTTAAAGAGAGACTAATTCACATAATTTTGAGCGTATACTAAGGAGAGTATGCTCACAAATGTTCGTGGGAATTCTAATGAGCCGAACAATACAAAAGGTTTATGATTTGATCAAATTGTTAACAAAAAACATTAATTTGTTGACTTGCATCGCGGCGTGCTCAAATTCTGGAGAATACTAGAATAATGTTTGCAAAAACACTCCTGACACGGAACAAGTCAGATTGATCAAGGAGCGCAATTTAGTACGTGGAATTATTGCGTTCAGGAAGGAGGGAGGGAGGTCTTGCAGGTAATCCGATTTTTTTAATTAAATAGTGAGTTTAACACATTCTCTTTACATCTGCAGAGGGCAAACGAAGTCAGGAATACAGGTGAAATATTGAACTTGTTGTCTATGAGTAAATTATTAGTGTGAAACATTTCCCTAATTTACATGACAATCTAATGCTCTTATCAATTTAAAATCTCCTTTCCCGCAGTTGCTATTCCAAACATCTTTACTTAAAAAAGCAGCTCTGATATCCTGAGTGGTAAGTACAAAAGATTTGGTGAGGCTGAAAAGGGCCACTTTGAGCATCAAGGCAAACCATAAGTATTCAGCAGACGGGAAATTACAGCTGGACTTTGCCTCAGTGATGGTCAAGGATAATTCAAAGGCCACTTAAGCTTTGCGTATCGTAATGGTGAAATAACCGACAATGTGGAGGAGGCCAAAAGGGGCATGGGATATCCTTTGCGAGAAGTATCAAGTTTGCTAGCATTTTGTAAGTCCAGCAAAAGTCCAGCTAGAGCATCGGTCTCTGATCTGAAAACTTCCTACATTTGGGCAAATCTCTGGAACCTAAAGGAATGCCCTGCCTAGGATTTGTCATGAAACAAGCACAAACATTTTTTTCTGCTGCCTGGACAACAACTGTTGACTTCAAGCGTGGAAGTGCTATGGACGTGTACAGGCTTACTCATGTCTGCATTGGAAGGAGAAACTTTCAAGTCGCTTACTCAACTCCAGAAGTTCGCATTTTTTTTCTATTTTGTTTAGGTCTAATAGGTACTTTTCCAAGTTTTTCTTCGAACTTGCTAAGACAGGTTTTGACAATGTGATCTCTATAGAAGCTCTGTGTATAAAAACCAAATAATGTATCTGGTCTATTTGTGCTTTTTAACATTATGGTTATGGGGTACTGGTGGAGGGATCCTCTTCTTACCTGTTTCTGTGATTCATAGATTGTATTTCTAACTTTAAAGTGTACCTGTGGCCCAACACCAAAAATAACTTGCCCTCCTGTTCTCTGGTAACCTTCACATGCATTGATGAAAACTAATTGCATAAGGATCTGGTAAACACATTTTTAAGGCAGCTGAAATAGGGTTTAAACAACAAAACCTTAGATGACATTTGACATGAGTCCCTGTGAAGTCTGACCAATTTTATCTGTGAAGAACAGAGCGCTCCAAGGCCAGGATATTAAGGCAGTGAAAGAAAGGAACACACCAGTCAGAGGTATATGTATGTTTGTTCATATATACACACACCCCACTCTTCCCCCCTTCCCTCCAGCCCGGTGGGTAGTTCCCAAATTTAGTAGAGGAGCAGCTCCTATACATGGAACACTCTAAACACTCCATATCTGCTCACCCCAAATGTCTGTTTTTCTAGCAGTTTTAAAACATAGTATTAGCATTGTGCCATCCACGCAGAGCTAGAACATGGCAAAGCATTTTCTGAGTTTTTAAAGTAAAGTCTTTAGCATAGGATAGCAAGTGCCATCCGTGTCAAGCTGAAGAATTTGCTGAAAACGGTTCTAATCTTATTCTTTGATAGAGGAGACCTTGGGCTCCCATATATGGAAGGATATGTCCTAGCTTACCAGTTACCTGCAGTCTGGTGTTCCGAGGTTAATGTAAATTGGGAGAAACAGTTCTTTGAGAGCACATGAGGGGACCTCACTTACTGGGCTGCTTATGACGGGAAGCAAAATTCCTGTGAATGACCCGTACCTGATCTGACAGATGAGTCGAACATGGCAAAGGCTATTGAGATCTAAAGAAGACCCGGATTGAACCAGACATTGATGACATATTTGAGGGTCAGGGTGCACTCAATCAGTACATTTGTGGAGCGCGCTACATACCCGTGAGGGTCTCAAGGCGCCAGGGGGGTGGGAGGGCTGTTACTAATCGAAGAGCCAGGTCTTGAGGAGTCTTCTGAAGGCCAGCAGGTCTTGGGTCTGTCGTAGATTGGTAGGGAGAGTGTTCCAGGTCTTGGCGGCGAGGTAGGAAAAGGATCTGCCACCTGCGGTTGTTTTCTGGATGTGGGGAACTGTGGCGAGGGCAAGGCTGGCAGAGCAGAGGCTGCGGATGGGAGTGTAGAAGCTGAGTCGGTCGTTGAGGTATGCTGGTCCGGTGATGTATATGGCTTTGTGCGCGTGGATAAGGAGTTTGAAGGTGATCCTCTTGTTGACGGGGAGCCAGTGCAGGCCTCTCAGGTGGGGTGTGATGTGGCTGCGTCGGGGGACGTTGAGGATCAGTCGTGCCGAGGCGTTCTGGATGCGTTGCAGCCGTCTCAGGAGCTTGGTTGATGTTCCTGCGTAGAGGGCGTTCCCGTAGTCCAGTCTGCTGGTGATGAGGGCCTGGGTGACGGTTTTTCTTGTGTCGGAGGGGATCCATTTGAAGATCCTGCGGAGCATTCGGAGGGTGTTGAAGCAGGGCGCGGAGACGGCGTTGACTTGCTTGGTCATGGAGAGGGCGGAGTCGAGGATGATCCCCAGAAAGAATGCAAGATAAAAAGTGCGAAACAGAGAGCAGATAAGGAAGGAAGGTTTCTAATAATGCTAGATTTAGCCTAGTACACTAACATTCTACATACGACGTACCACCTTCTACAGTGCTATGGAGGGTGTATCCAAGGATGTGGACAGTTTGTCCGTGCTGTGGAAGCGTGGATGCGAATTTGATACATGTGATGTGGACCTGTGTATTAGTGGGTGGAGAGGTATTGACAGCGGGAACTTGCTAGGCTGCATCCAGCTGTGTGTAATATGCTTTAACTCACTGTAAAACATGGCCTGCTGGGAATGGTTTCCAAACCATCTAAGGGTTAGATGCATCCTAGGTTTGCCATGCTGAGGCAAAACTGAACATCGGCATACACTGGTTTTGTTACCATGGACCATGAATACAGCTGTGGCTGAGAGAGCTGTCTGAATAGTCTCTTGAAGAGGGCTGGACGAAATGGATGAGACGATAAATTTGGTGATGACCTGTAGAATGGGCACTTCTGCTTCAAACATGGACAAACCCACAAAATAGTAGGCCACCTCCAGATAGGTAGCTTAAAACAAGAAGATCTGATGAAGACCAAAACAAGGGAAGAATTTGGAGTAGACTGGTGGTCCTAAAATGCAATTCTAGCAGGAGGTTTATGTTATGTATAAATGCTTGGGAATGGAGAGTGTGATGTTGGATTAAAGTATGGGATACATTTAAGAGAAGATGATATCAAGCATATTGAGTATTGAAGCAAGCTGAATGTAACAGCTGCAGGGTACTCACTTCTAATGTCTCTAGGTAGTTTACTGCTTCTGAGCTCCAACCAGAAGCAAAAAAAAAGAACTCACTGAACCAAATTTAATGTGAAGCCATGCATATAATGTCATTCATCCTTTACAATGTCACGACAACTCAAATGTGTTTTGAATATTGCTCCTGTAGTGGCTTTGTCAGGATAGGTGTACAGTCAGTAAGTGTACTCAGGGGCTTGCAGGTTAGAGCAGCGGTTCCTCATGATTTTACATTTATGGGTCCCACTAAATCAGTGATACTCAAAGTACGGCCCATGGGGCGCATACGGCCCAGGGGCCGCAAGTGGCCCTCCTGACCTGTAATTGAGGCCCCCAGCTCAATAGCATCCTTGGATCTCGACTCAGAACGAACATTAAGAGGATGCTAAATAAACAGGCATGCATGTATTTATTTCAAGGTTAATTTAAGTGTAAGAAATAAAGTAGCTAAGTTGCCCTTCACTGCCTAAATTTAGAAACACCTTTATTTTAAAGACATCTTGCAGCAGAAGTTTAAAAATATGATAAAGTCCGTTAAAATTTCAAAAAGTGTATATCATCAACATGCAGAACCTAGTACATCAGATATTATATTGAGTAATATATATATATATATTTTTAAAGCACTAGTTTTCAAACATGAATTTAGAAACTTTCATTCTCCACTACCACACCCTGAAACAATGCCAGTAGTGAACTAAGAGGCAAGTCAGTTATTACATGCACTCTTTGGGTGGGCTGGGCTTATATTATACATGAACAACACTATGGTTTATTTAGTCATACACAGGAGTAGGTTTTATACAGCACAAATCCTTAAGTGGTGTATTTTGAGATCCTGATATGTGATAGTTAGAAAGGAGGGAAAGTGAAATAAAACAATTTCCTACGATCACAGAATTTAGTTAAGTGGAGAAGCTGGTGATTAATCTCAGGTTTTTGATTCCATATTGTGCAATTCAGACACTAGATGTATATGCTTGGCATCTCCTGCACCCACTTTATTGCCAATGCCCCGAACTCCCGACCGCCACTCTCCTGGCATCAATGTGGCCCTCCGTCACATCACAGACAAAGCTTGGTGGCCCCTGGGAAAATGTTTGCGAGTACTCATGCACTAAATTATCACTGGAATTCTGGACCCCTCAGTAGATCAATACAGGAATTCAGGGACATCCACTGTCTTTACTGGAAGCCAGGGACAACGGCCTAAACTGTTTCTACAATTTGAACCTCAAAATAATACACAAAAATAATAGAACAAATATCAAATAAATTCACACATGAAATATTTACCTTAATTCACAAACAAATATATACAAATATTGAAATATTATTCAGAAGGTTGAAATGTTTCTAAATTCGTTTTTTAACTTCAAAAAGATGGAGAGATATGCTAGAATACAGGCTCCCAGAATTCCCTGTAGCCAATCTTGACGCTGATGGCATGCTGCGCCGATGATGTACAATCCTAGTGAGCCTGGAAACCTTTGCTTGCTGTCTCCAACCCGGCAACACCGATCAGGTTGGAGACAGCTTCAGTGCGCATGC
The DNA here is from genome assembly GCF_964261635.1 of Lissotriton helveticus. Lineage (NCBI taxonomy): Eukaryota > Metazoa > Chordata > Amphibia > Caudata > Salamandridae > Lissotriton > Lissotriton helveticus. The sequence continues at coordinate 860,093,119 of NC_136068.1, forward strand.
CGGTTTGGCCGTCCTGAGATGGCCGACCAAACTAACATGCAGATGACAACACTGCCCTGCCCAACACTCCCCCTCCATGATGGCCCCCAATTAGCCCGCCTCCAAGACTCGGCTATTGAAAGAAAAAGAAAACGATAATAAACACTTTTATTATTGTTTTATGTTTTAAAGTTTTAGGCTGGTAGACAGGACGACGCTCCTCCGCCATAGCGGGGGAGCCACCATGGCTTACATGTGGAGAAAGGGAAGGTAAGTGCCTGGCAATGGGGTACACTTGCCAGGTTGATACGGCAGTGTAAAACTGTCCTCACAGACACTGCAATGGCAGGTTTGAGGCAAGTTTACAGGGCTACTCAGGTGGGTGGCACAACCACTCCTGAAGGACCACTAGTAACATTTGATTTTATCGCCCCTGGGCACACACATTTAACACTTTACTAAGAACTTACCAGTAAATCAAACATGCCAATTATGGATAAACTAATCACCAATACAATTTAGACAGAGAGCATATTAACTTTCGCACTGGTTAGCAGTGGTAAAGTGTCCAGAGTCCTACAGTCAACAAAAAAGGGTGAGAAAAAGAGGAAGCAAAAGCAAAAACTCAGGGAATAAAGCAGCAAAACGGGTCAGGTCCAACAGTGAGCAATACAAGTAAACATGCTGCTATTTCACATGTCGGCTGAGCGAGGGAATCTATTGTCTTACTCAGCCTGTCATCTTGGCACAACCTGTAGGGAGTTGGGACCAAGTCTACCTTGTGTTAGACTTGGCACATAGTGATGCTTAATAATTAATTTGAGAAAACAGAAACGAGATGGGTGGAACGCTTGAATTAATCACAGCTAGCTGCAATTAATCTGAGCCCAGCCAATTCAATTAAATTATTCCTTTGATTACTTTATTGCATTACAGTTCATTTGAGTACCTATAGTTTTGAAATAGGTAGTGTCTTTCACACTGTGCACTTTATATCTAAACTGAGTTAAAATATGGGTTTTAGTTAGCGGATGGTACAAAGACCAGATTGGTGCTTTGTATGCATTTCCCTGGGTCTGGAATTCAGATCTAAGCTCTGATTAACCTAGCTGAATTCTTTAATACACTAATGAAGTTTTAGTGCTGTGCTCTCCATCAAGCTAGTGAAAGGCCCCATAAAACATCGGGCATAGTCTAAGGGTTATGCACTTTTCCTGTTAAAGGGGTTGTGAATATGAGAAACTAATGGCGACAACTCCCTATTAATTAGGATAGGGTAATGTTTCCAGTCTAAATATTAGGGAAAACACATTCGATTGGTACTGCTTGAGCACAGATACGCATAACAGAGCTTAAACGATAATATGTTAGAATGTTTCAATATTCTTAATCTTAGCATGTGATGAAGGTGCAAGACGGCCAGTGTGCTTGTCCCGGTTAGTGTAAGAAGAGATAATGAGGCAACACTAGTTTGGATGGGAGCCAACTAATGGCAGAATTGTCCCCCACCCTTTTTATTCCCTGCCCCAATACCTTTCCCCACCATGTGCAAGGTCTAAGATGAGGAAGCTTGAAACAACAGCTTTGAATTAGCCCAATTGCTTACTTTGCCTAGAGATTTGGGTGTGCACCCACACCTGATTTGTAATTCTGTTCTTTTCTGGAATCTATACAGGTCTTGAGGCACCAGCTCTCCGATTTTCCGCAGGACCTTTGGAGAGTCAATTTATTTATTTTTGGTCCTGATTTGCCTCGTTCACACCATTCCACTTGCACCTTGACTGGAGTGTCCAAACCTCTTTGCTGGAAAAGAAGAGAAAGAGGGTTCACATGGTACCACCCTTGGATTGTGACAGCCTGCTTCCTCAAACGCACATCTCCGCGGGCAGCCCTGCTCCTTAGAAATGTGCCAGCCGAGGCGGAGAAGGCTTAATAATTGGACCCTAATTCAAATTACTCTCTTATTGCTCACACCATCGTAACAGAGGTAGCCAGAACTCTCATCTTCTTTGCCCCATATCTGAGATGTCCCAACTAGCCATACTCTTTACAGTACATAGCCAGTCCTCATATCGAGGAGGAGCGTGGGCCACCCATAGTTTGCAGATCTCTCTGCGTGCCAGTAGTATAGCATAAAATACCAGCTTAGCGTGTTTTTTGCTGATTTTAAGTTGCGGGTCCAAACATCCAAAGATAATCAGTAAAATGCTTACCTTTACTTGTATCTTCAAAGAGTTAGACAAGACTCTACTCACAGCCTCCCAGAATACCTAGATCTTTGGGCAGTTCACAAACCTGCACATTGTCTTCCTTCATGCTACTGCATTTCGGACAAGCCACCTCACCTCCTTTCCCAAATTTTGAGAGTTTTTGAGGGGTCCAATAAGACCTGTGGATGGTGAAAAGATGAATTCTCCTCAGATATGCATGTTTTACTATTTTGTACATCATAGACATAGATACTTGCCATTGGTATTCCAGCGAAGTCTGCGGAAAGCATCCTCCCAATAAGTCCACCTGCAAAGTAAAATCCCCATCTTCCAGCTCAATCATCAGCCAGTCCCACATAGCAATTTCCTTTTTCGCCGCTGACCCTGACATAAGTCTGTCTTCAAATTCATAGTGTTCCCCTATAATTGTGTCTGAAGCCTGATACAAGCTCTGTATTTGGAGGAACTTGAATCCTGAGACCTTACAGCCCGTTTTCTGTTTACACAGCTCCCACGTGAGCAAGCGACCATCATGAATTAAATGCTTCCACTTTGGTATGCCAGCTCTCGTAATGGAATTGCCAACATGTCTTTTGACCATTCTGGAGAGCCCGAAGAGTCCCAAATGGGAGCAAGTTGACTGAAATACAGACGTTTTATGGTCTTTTTGATTTTATACCATGTCTCGGCCATACACCCTAAAATCTTTATCCTAACCTTTTTAAAGTACTTAGGATCTGCGTACTTTTGCATGAAAAAGCATTCCCCTCCTTCCTCCATCTTCCAAATCACCGCCAAAACCTGGAAATCTCTGAATTTATGGGTCTATCCAATAGCATTTTCCCATTCTTTAGCAAAAAAAAGCCCAGGAGTAGAACAACAAGTCTGGTAATGCTAACCCCCCTTTCTTTAGCCTCCGTCTCAGCTTCTTCCAAGCTATTCATGGCCTTTTAGATGACCAGATAAAGCTACTTATCTGACTTTGCATCTTCGCAAACCATTCCTTCTTAAAAGGTAAGGGAATTGAATCAAAAAGAAAAGTGAACTTGGGGAAGAGTATCATCTTCACCAAGTTAACTCGGCCAAATAGGGTGAGCGGGAGATATACCCAATTCTTCAGCAAAGCTCCCACTTCTTTCCTTACTTATTCTAAGTTTTCTTTGCTTAGCTTTGTTATATCATGAGTGATCTTAACCCCTATATATCTCATCTCCCTTTTATTCTTCTCTTCCCCCACCTCTGTGTTCCAAGCCATAATCTCAGTTTTCTCTTTGTTAATATCATAACGAGATCTTCCCAAAGTCTGCTGTTAATGTCACGACACAGCTCAGATTTCTTTGTAAATTGGTTGTGCAGATTAAAAGGTCATTCGCATATAGGCCTAATTTCTTTCTCCACCCATTGTATTGGAAGGGTATGATATCTGGGTTGCTCCTGATTCTTCTGGCTAACTGTTCAATGTATAGGTCGAACAATAATGGAGACAAGGGGCAACCTTGCCTCATGCCCCTGGTGATCCGAACAGCATTTGTCAGAGCGCCATTAACCAGCACCCTAGCTTCTGGTAAGGCATAAATTCCAGCCAGGGCTTTACAGAAGTTAGTCCCAAGGTTTAGAGGCTTAGCCACATCTTGTAAGTATACCCAATTGACCCGGTCAAATGCCTTAGCGGCATCTAACGCCATTACTGCTAATGGGAGCTCATAGGCAGTAGCCAGATCTATGGACCCTATAAGCATGTAAGTCAGCTCTTTCAGACATCTTCCTCGAAAGGAACCCCTTTTGATCTTCATGTACAAGCTGAGACATAACCCCATTAAGCCTTCCTGTGATAATTTTCGCGAAAATCTTATAATCGCAACTTAAGAGCGATATTGGCCTGTACGAGTCACAATTATTGGGATATTTACCTGATTTCAGTATTAATGTGATGATGGCATCTTTCTAAAATTCAGGCATTTCAGCTCCTGTCAAGAATAGTTCATTAAAAATTTCAGCAAGGATAGGTGTTATATAGCCTGTTCCACTTCCCTCATATTTATCCTCTTATGCAGCTGTTCACGTTTATCTGCCATTAAGGGATCGACACAATCCTGGCATAGCCAAGCCATCACCTCTTCTGTGATTTTCAGCTCTTCCTGGTACACTTTTTATAAGATATCTGAGAAAGGCTAGCTCAATACCTTTGTTATCTCCGAGTAGAGTTCCTGTTTGCTCACACCTAATCTCTTTTATCATGTTCCTCACATGATCATTCTTGGCTTTCCACGCCAACAACTTGTTGCATCCTTCACCATATTCAAAATGGTCCAGCCGACTAGCCTCCCATCTCTTTCTAACCTGGTCCTGTAAAACTGCAGTCCGCTTTAATTTTATTTCCGTTATTTCACATAGCAGAGCCTCACGGTCTCCCAGATTTTTTTTTTTGGATTAACCAATTCCTTTTCAATTTTTTGCACTTGCTCTTCTAATGTAGAAACCTTTTTTATGGTACAGCCACCTTTATGCCGCCGCTAAAGCACCCACTCTGCCTCTCAAGTAGGCTTTATATGAATCACAGACAATACCAATCGAAGAGGAAACAATATTATCAAAGAACTCTTTCGTCTCAATATTTAAAGCATCAATGATTTCCACGTCTAATAAAATTGTACGATCCAGTGTCCACCTTGATTGACGATCCCCCTCACCTAAGCTTACACAGAGCATCACCGCTGACTGATTTGACAGGTGTACCCCATTGTGATTAATTTCTAGTACCCAGTCTTTCAGCCTACTATTTATTAAGAAATAGTCAATCCTTGACTGGTGTCTGTACTTCTTATTGTACAATGTGAAACCTTTCTGAGGCCCTGTCCTCTGACGCCAAATGTCCCATAGGCCCAAATGCTCCATTTGTCTAATCAGCCCTGACATTTTGGAATTTACCTGCGCCCTACTATTTAAGGATCTGTCCAACAGATGATCCAAAACAACTTTAGAATCCCCTGCCATAATAATCGGGTCGGGGAAATTTAGTAACACAGTAAATAGTTCCTCTAGAGGGCCAGTATCGTCGTGATTCGGACAGTAATAGCCCACCAGCCTAAAGTTATGCCCGGAAATAGTTTTACCACCAGCCATATACCCACTGTATCGGAGACACTGCCTTCTATAGAAATATTTATCCCTTGCTTCACGAGGACTGCCACCCCTTTTGTAAAGGCTGAATGCCTTGTGCACCTTTTGGCCTTAAAAATCTCCCGACCCTCCTTCTCCGTGAAATGTGTCTCTTGTATAGTACCGATCTGTGCGGAGCAATCCATTAAGTACTAGAGTACCCTCTCTCATCTTACCCTAAGACCAGTCACGTTCCAGGATAAGATATTTATAGCATTTCTTCGTTTCTCAACCATCCCCCTTAAAATCTGAAGCTAAGTGCAAGTACAGCGTTAATGAGGCTACTGAGGAAATTTACTTTTCATTTTCTCCCACATGCTTCCCCCATGGAAAACCCCACCCTGACTCTTCATGGCTTGAGCCCTATGGGAGCCCCCCGAAGTGTGCATCGAGTAATCATAATAATGCATACATAAAAGGGGAGCATTTTTCCTTATTTTTTTAATAGCAAATAAGTATGATACAGCCCAATAAAAGATCATTAAAACAAATCGCGGTCATACTGGAGTATACTAACCCCTAAATCATAGTTTCTAGCCACCGAGCTGAAAGTTTTCCATAAACTGGTCTACCTCCTCAACACAGCGAAAAGTGGGCATCTTATTATTAAACATCACCTTAAAAAATGCTGGGAACTTTAACTGTACCAAAGCACCTAACCTCCTTAGTGGTTCCATCCTCTTCCCTAGGTCCCATTGCATATTGGAGGTAACGCTCAACAAGTGATCTAAATTCGCACCTAACCCCATCTACCTCAATCAACTTTTTGCTCAAGACTTTGGACAGGATCTTCTCTTTTAAAGTGTATGTGAGGAAGTTCACTAAAACTCTCCTAAGCTTGGTCCTGCTTGTGTTTAGTCTAAAGGGATCTCTATGGATCCTCCAGGCGTCTTTAGCAATCTCCTGCTCTGTTTCCTCTAACTGTAGCTCCCTTCAATCAATTGGATAATGTACGTTTTAATGTCCTCCGCCTCCTTCCCTTCCGGGACCCTTAAGATCTTCAGATTGTTCCTTCTTTGGATATTTTCCAACCTTTCTACCCTCTCTTGCTGCTCTCTCTCTTCATATTTAGCCCTTCTATTTCAGCACCGTTAGCCTTCCCAGCCTCTCTGAGCTCCCTTACTTTCCCTTCAAGGGTTGCTGTTCTATTGCTGAAGTCATCGATCTTTCTCTCCAGAGTCTCACAGGCCAACCTAATCTCCTTCTGATTTGACTCTGAAACTTCAAATCTGCTTTTTATTTCAGTAGTCAGAGTTGATAAAAGAGCACCAATAGAGGGTTCCTCCTTATCCGAGTTTTTAGAACCGTGCCCTACACCCTCACCTTCTTCCTTCTCTTTCTGGCCTTCCCCAGAACTAGACTGTTTTACATTCGTACTACAGTTAGAGCTTTTTGATGCTTCTGGGCTAGATTCCGCCTCTCTAGGGTACCCCTCCCCAGCAGCAGCTGGGGTATCCGAGGCAAGAACCTGATATTGGTTTAGGCTCATGTCCTTAAACCGGTCTTCTGTGCACAACAACTCTGAGGCATTTCCTAGTGTCCCTTGCTCAGTTCTTTCAAATGAGTTTTTGTCTTTGTTATGCTGCTATTGCCTAAAATAAGCATTTTTGGAAGAACCTTAAAGTATGCCCTAAGTGAGGGTGTAACCTTAATCTTCTGCTCAGGAATAAGCTTTTCTTTCCCAATTTTTTTTGTGACTTGAAACGTCCCAAGGCGCCGGGAGCTCTCTTGGAGGTCTTGCCTCTTTGACTTCTTTTGCCTCTCTTCCTCCTCTTCCACTTTAAATATCATCCGATCTGAATCGGGGTCTACCAAACCACTGCCTCTCCATGCACTCCTTAGTGTGTAGCTGGAGACCTCTTTGTTCCCCAGCACACCCCCCCTCTCTGATCTCCTCCTGCCTTACCGGCCTTAGCTCTTGTGTGCTCCGTAGCAGCACACCCTTCCAAAGGCTGTGGTGATGATCGTCAGTCCTGCACCTTCCTTAGTACCAGTTGATCTCCACTTGTTTGCTAGTCGCTCCTCCGATGACTTTTTCGCTGCCACCTCCTCCTTTACCCCGGAAGGAGATTCTTGAGGCAGCGCGCCGTCCCCTGCACAGCTCCAGCACCACCCTCGCCCACGGCTTCTCCACTGCGCTTGACAACTCTGTTACTGACCTACAAAATGCAGGTGGTAGTCTGTGGTATTGTGATTTTCCCTAAATATCTTTCTACCTTAACTCCGAGAGCTTGGGCGAGTTACAACTGCATTTTAGGCTATTTCCCTTTCAAGCCGTTTCCATGCTTGTAACTCTGATGCACTCTCCGGGTTCACCCACGACTAGTCTGCCGCCATGTTTTCTTCTAGTTCCTCGCCTGGAAGAGTTTTGAATCGTACCTTGACTTACCCCCGAGAGTGGATATCCTGTGCCCTTGAGTAGCCCTGCTACGTTGACCCCTGAAAGAGTGGATAACTTGGGCTCCTCCTGCTGCACTCTAGCACCCAAGCAGAGGCTGTAGACCTAGGTGACTGTGGAGCATGGAGATTGATCTTCTGCGGAGACCCTGTGGGGCACTGCTATTTAGCTGGTGGTGTTCCCGGTAAAGGAACAAGGGCTTGGCACGCACAGGGCTTACAGGGAAGCTGCAGTAGCCAAGGGTAAGAAGCGGTGGTATTGAGGCGAAGAGTTTAAGACATTGTTTAAAGCATGGAAAAAAGGAGAACCAGGGCGTTTCTTAAGCTGTGGTAGGATCCCTTTTGGCACAGTAGCAGCTACTATCAAAAGCGTTTAGAGAAGATTCTCTGGGGAAAGATGCTCCCAGATCCATACAAATAGGCTCAGTGGGGTCAGACATATTTCAATTTTAAATTTCAACTACCTTGGCCTTAGGATACACTTTCTGCCCTCTAATGTACTGATTTTATACGTGCTGTTTTTTCCTTTTTTATTGACGGTTGAGATATCTGCACTGCTTAAGCTTTTTAAATATATAAACTGTTTTAAAGGGATGTTTTATAATCTTACTGCTTTTGTATTGTACTTTTAAGGTTGTGTATTGCCGAATTAAAGTATTCAAATCAAAAAATTGCATCTGGTGCACAGGCTTGAGCAACCCTCCTATGGCTGCTCCGAGCCGGTGGGCACCTTCCAGCATACTACAATTGATTGCACGTTTCTCCAATATAGCACTTTGATGCTTGCCACATCCAAATGATCCTACGCGCAATGCCACATTTGAACTTCTATTTCTGTGGTACAGGCCTTAAAGTAATTTGGGTAATTATGAACTTTAACCACAATTGTCCCCATTCTTCGCCGCAGCCTGGGCAGAGTGAAGAGGTGCCATAGGGCTTTGGTCATAACCCATGCGTGCTCCTCCTTTTAATGTAGCCACATCGAAAGAAGGTGACCAGGACAAACAAAACAGGTGAGTGAGTAACACTGAGCAACTCCTGCAATGGAGAGTGGCCATGCACCACTATACAGTGCCAGAACAGAAATCTAATTTTTCCACAATTAATGCTACCTTAAACTTACTTAGAGAAAAGGGAAGTTCTTTTCTCGGCCAATGGAGCATTACACATCAAAAGATGTCAATATTTACATGTCATGTTCAGTCAATAAAGAAAGTTGATAAAGTTTTAAACGTTTATTCTCCCGTATGGTTTATATTTTTTTCTTACTTTATTCAAATTAGTGGCAAATCAATTACAGAAATAAGAGATAAAACTGGTTCTAAAAAAAAAATTGAAAAATAAAACCGCTTGTTCCAGTCAGAGTATTGTCATTATTCTAAACTAAAGAGACTATTCTACCCTAACAAGAACCCATAAAGAGTTCTTTCTGGAAAAGAGAAAGCAGGTTTCAGAGTAGATTCAAATAGCTAAAGGGAAAAACGAACTCCCCATAAAGGGTTGGTCTGGAGACTCTGCCAAGTTCTCCTGACAATTACAGTAGCAACAATCCATTAAAAAAAAAAGGAAGGAATAACAGCAGTAGCTATGATCAGCGTAAACAGAAATTCTCTTCACAAAATGTAAGGAAACAAAGTAATCACCGTAAGCAGTAGCTTATGGCAAGTTCGGCTAGCACAGCAAAGGGCTTGGCAGTGTGGGGATGAATGCAAAAAGTCTTGAGTCTCTCTAGCTAGAAACACATACTATATAGAAAGCAGCTAAACATGTTGCAAAAACATGTGAATGTCATCTTCGTCCAATGGTAAATTGTCTTCGATGATCTGCCGCCTTCGCCTTCAATTCCACGGTAAAAGTCCACGCCATCATAAAGTCAGTTAGAAATGGCTACAACCTATTGAAAGAAGTTACATCTACCAAGGTTCTAATGAAAACCTTTTGCAAGCTTACTTTGTTAGTTCTCTGGTTTCTCACTGTATAAACATGAGCTTTTCTATGAAATTAAACTTTCAATTTCTGTTATGTCCTGGGTAGATCACACAATATAAGCTACAGCAAGCATTTTATTTTCATTAATACTCTTGTCCATCATGTATGTGTGGCAAAGAAACAATCTAAGTGCAAGGAAGTCATATGGTGTGAGGAAAAAAGAAAATATTTTCTCAACACAGCACATTTCACAATAAGTCAAGCCCTAGAGTTAGATTCTAACGTTCAATCATCATTTTATTAAAAGCATTACTTTTATTAAAGGGACAGTGTTGAGTAAATGAGCAGTGCATCCAAGCAAGCAGAGAACGATAAACATTAAAGCTATTGACAGAATATAAATTACATATTAATGTTAGCACATTAAAGTAAAGGCACATTTTCTGACATTTGACTTATTGTTCATTTTCAGGCTTATTATTTAACGCGTTTCTATATTATTGTGTGTTAGAATTTGCTGTAAAATGTTTCATCTTTATTAATGGCGAGTGCCAGAGGGGCAGGAAAGTGTTTGGGTGCCATTTTGAAACCTGAAGCGCTTTAAAGAGCACTGTGGTAACTGTTACTGTTGAGAAAGTAAAGGTCGAACCTAGCGGAATCGCGCTTGCAGTAGTCGAGTATGCTGTGGAAGCCTTGCCTCCTCTCTGCCCATATTTTTGATTAACTGGTGTCATTGTCCTTGGTAAATGCTGGCTTCCGACTGACTTGTTAGTCCCTCCTTGTTACTGCCCTGTCGCCATTTGTTACCTTCCATGAGGACTGGATCTTTTACTTGTGGCGTTACACGTCTCCTTCATAAGACGGTAAGCACAATTCTTTTTTTATTTGCAGCGTGGTCTGCATTCATTTTTGCAGCTGTGCTTCTTTAATTAATTTCCCACGCGGGCCGAAAGGGAGCGTTTCTACTCACTAATCGAACAAATATTTGCAATGCAATAGTTCTCACATTTATGCAAGTTTAAGCTATTGACATTGCAAATAACAATGCCTTTTATTTGCGTTTTCGTTTTAAAACATAAATAAAAGGTATTGTCATTACAATGCCAATAGCTTAAACTCGCGTAAATGCAAGACCTATTGCATTGCAAATGCTTGTTTCTATACAGTAGCCAAGAGCCAGTTAAACATATTCAAATTCACATAGACTCATGGTTCCCTTCCTTAAAAAAGCAGTCTACCCTTTGCCACGGTCTCTTGCGAGAGACTATGCTCCTACATGAGATCTCCTTAATGTTCTCTTGCCCCTTCGCACTTCATATTTTAGGCCAGACTAGAAGGTGCTTAACCTCTAGAAAACATTTTGTGAAAACAAAAGCAATAGGCCTATATTTTATACTGTAATAGGTATTGTGAAAGTATTTTGGTCTGATTTCAAGGATGATAAAAAACCATCATCTAAATGCCTGCCGCTATGGTAATTAAAAGCATGTTAAAAAAGCTGTTTGGGAGGATTGGGATTGTCATGTTAAAAAGTGTAGAAACTTATGTTATCACGTACAATCTTACACATTACTGGAGTACACAACGATTCTGATGTTAGCTACCATTTCTGACAAATCCTTGGGGTATAAGATGGGAGTTGGTCCTAAATATAGAAAGGGAAAATCAATATACCTTAATATCGAAGCCATAATATCAAGGACAAAAATAAATATCAACAGGCAAGTACGTATAGATTTTCCTTACCCAACTCCACATGTATGTCATGTATGTCATCAGCCCGTCTCTTTCTTTCTATATCTATATATATATATATATATATATATAAAAAATCACTCAAAAAAGAAAAAAGGTTACAGGGACGTTATGGTTCGGAAATAGAATAAAAAAAAAAAAAAAAGAAATTCACTGAAAAAAACCAAAGGTTGCAGGGATGTTAGAATTGGGTTCAGAATTCCCTTGTACAAAACCATTGAAATTCAGCAGTTATAGTTAGCTGAGCTAACAATAACTTATGCCTCTGCAATGCACTGCTTATGACTTCACATATTACATCACTCATTACATGGTCAGTGACAACAATGATGACATCACTGATGACATCATCCAGTGAGTGTGTTTTCTAAGAGTTTATGAGAGTTAGAGATACATACTAACCTAATACAATAGTTCGATTAATAACCTAGGTGCACTACTAATGAATAATACTACTTCTAACATATATTATGTGAGTGGCTTTGTGACGATCTGTCTGAGTGGCTGTGTGAGTGCTTGTATTGTTGAGTGAGTGGGTGAGTGCCTGTATTGGTGAGTGTGTGCAGCTCCAAGCTTGATTGGCTATATGGATGGGTAAGTGGATGTGGGAGTGACTGCATGGGTGAGTGGGTTTCTGAATGGATGTATGACTAAGTGTATGGGTGTTTAAGTGGCTGTATTGGTAAGTGAGTGGATGTTTGGATGACTGAGTTGGTGTGTGAGTGGCTGTATTGGAGAATGATTGTGTGTGAATGACAGTATGAGAGAGTGAGCAGAGGAAAGAGTGTTGGTGTGAATGGGTATGTAAATGCTTGTTTGAGTGCTTGTATGGGTGATTGAGTGGCTGTGTTGAGACTGTATGGGCGAGTGAGTGGATGAATACGTGGCTGTGTGAGTAGCTTTATGGGTAAGTGTGTGCCGGGCTGTATGAGGAGTGTGTGCCTGGCTGTATAGGTAAGTGACTGGTTGTATTAGTAGCTATATGAGTGAGTGGTTGTGTGAGTGACTGAGTGGGGGTGTGAGTGACTGAGTGGGTGTGTGAGAGGCTCTATGGATGAGTGAGTGGTTGTGTAAGTACTTGAGTAGGTCAGTAAATGGGTATGTGAGTTTGTACAGGGGTGGGAGTGAGTGTGTGAGTGCTTCTGTGGATGATGTCATGAGTGATGCAACTGACCATGTCATGAGTGATGTAATATGTGAGGTCATAAGCAGTGCATTGTGTGGGTGTAAATTATAGTTAGCTCAGCTAACTAGAACTTCTGCATTTCACTGGTTTTGTACGAATAAAATCTGAGCCTAACTATAATGTCTCTGTAACCTGGTTTTTTTCAGTGAATTCCTAAGGTTTTTTCAAATTCTATTTTCTATAAGGTGTCTCTGACCTTTCTTTTTTTCAGTGAATGTACAAGGTTTTATATTTAATGTTGTTTCCCCAACTATAACATCCCTGTAACCTTTAGATTTTTAAGTTAATATCTAAGGTTTTTAGAACTTTATTTCCCAAATGTAACCACTATTCATTGACAGTGTGTGAGTGCATTAGTGTACAAGTTACTTACCGTCGGTAACGATGTATCTGGTAGAGACTATTTTAGCCGCAGATTCTTTCACGCAGAATTATCCCCAGGTGTGAGACTGGATCCGGAAACCTTTCTGCCACAGCATCCCTGCGCGCCGGGGGGGTGGACAAACACCAGGCGACTCCGCCCAGGCATCGTCCACGTATGCGACGTCAGCGAGGTCACATAAGACCCGCCCCAGCGCGACTACATCAGTTTTCTTCTGAGAACTTTTCTGCACCACAACACGGAACCACCAGATAAAAAACTGTGGAAGCATGGGAACAGTGTGCGAAGAGCAGAAAATTGGAAAGAAACAATGACTAACACCACCACACAGAATAGTGTCAACACCGCAGAACCCAAAGGCAGGGAAAGAAGAAAGAACAAGCAGAGCCCTGCGCAGTCACCCTGTCAGCACATAAACTGCCTCCCACCCCGTGCCCCAGAGGCAGGAAACATGCGTAAAAGTCATGGCACATGTAGTAAACCTACCACTCCCATCCTGAGCAAGTAAGGGGACCATTCCCAAGACAGACTGGGACAACAGCCTCAAAGCCACCCAACATAGAGGACAACCACCTATAAGGGTCAAGGGCAAGACATTGTCAGATGACCCTTAATCAGAGGACAGCAATGGAGGGAGGGGAGGACAGGGATAGAAAAAATTCCCCCCAAACCTGGAGCAGCCAGAGCAGCAGGACACCAGAACCACATCCTCCAAAGAACTAAAGGAGGAATGACGCGCCCCTAGACGGAGCCACCCGTCAAGAACAAAGTAGGCACTCACAGGAGAGGCAGCCCCCACTGGGAGGCGAATACCAGACCAACCCAAGGGTACTTGCAGAATAGGGGAGGAAGGGCGGGCCGTGAAGGAAACTGCGGCTAGAATAGTCTCTACCAGATACATCGTTACCGACTGTAAGTAACTCGTGCATCTGATAGAGACTACTAGCCGCAGATTCCTTCAATTAGAATAGATACCCTAGCAATACACCCTGGTAAGGAGGGTCTGCGAAAGGACCCCAACAAGCCAAAACAGAACAGAGGGCCCCACAGGGGACCAGATCTGTGGACCAGGTAGAACCTCGACCCTGCCAAGCAATGGGAACTCCCACAAGCAGAACCCTACCGACCCCAAGAGGATGTAGGAGAGCGAAGAAGGCTGAAGACGCCCGTACACTCACAGCAGAGGAACCAAGGGCAAGGTCGGAGAGGCCGAAGCACCCCACTCCCGTACAATTCAACATAGCTTCCGCCCAATGCCAAGACAGGAAGAGAGGAAGAAGAAGCCCAGAGGACCCAAGGAAACGAGGGAAAAGAAGGCAAACCCACTCCAGATGGAGAGCAACCTGCGAGCCAGAACAGCGCCGGTAGTCAAGGTCGCCAGAAGCAAGAAGAACAGCCCGAGGCCCAGGAAGGCCGAGTAGGCGGCGCCTGGCAAGGGAGAACACAGGATCATCCCAGACCTCAGGACAGGAGCAGGGAGAAGAGCAGATGCCCAGGCACACCACTACAAGTGGCCGCGCACAAGACCTCAAGAAGCAAAAGCAAACTACATAAACGCCATGGAGAACAGGCACCCGAAGGCGACCAAAACCCCCTAGCAGAGGGCAAGCTATATGACAGCTACCACTACCCCACATAGGGTACGTTAAGTCCCAAGATATGGGAACCCTCTTTGGAAGAACTTTCGCAGCAGAGGAAAAACAAAAGAGCCACAGGGAAAAAAAACACTCCAGTGGAAGGCTTGACAAGCAGCCCAAGCAAAGCAGAAGGCCTAATCTCAGGGCCAAGTCTGCGCACCAACTCCAGCAGAACACACAAACAAACAACAAAAGGGCCCTCCAGCAGCCAACAATGTCAAAGGCCCAAGAAAGGACGCAAATGGCCAGAAAACACACTCCACAGCCAGAACAACCGGCCTAAGAAGGCCCAGAATCAGCCCAACTCAGGAGTCACTGAGGAGGGGACACAGGAGGAGGAGGATATGGCGGAGGAGGAGGACGGAGTCCTGCCAAGAGCCCTTGGATGGTGGAGTCGGCTGGGGAATGGAACAACAGGCTGCCATCAAACGGAAGGTCGATGAGTCAGAGGAAGCCATGGCCCAGCCCAGCACCTATGAGATGTCCAGAGCGGAGCTGAGAATAAACGCTGCGAGCTCCCGGCCATCCAACGCATGATGCGGCAAGTCCACCTGACCAGTCTCCTGGGACGCTGAGGATCCCAGAGAATCAGAAGAGTCCCACAAACAGGAGGAGGCCCTAGCCAGAACACACAAGGTGTTAAGTGCCCACAGGGCAGTGCTGGTCGAGGTAATATATTATGCCCCCAAGAGTCCAGCCAGCGGGCCTCCCGGGACGGCGGAGTCAACAGTGGCGTTAGGGAGGAAAAAGCAGTCCGTAAAAGAGGGCTGGCGGCCGAGGGGTGAAGGAAGAGACACGCCGGGTCACGCGGCGCCGGGAGGTGCCGGTGCAGAAGATGCTGAGGCACCGGGTCCCCTGAGGCAGGACGCCTCCAAGCTCCCGTCAAGGAAGAAAGGAGCAAACCTTCAAAGGCAAGTAAGATTTCCATCCCACCAGAGCCCTCGTGGAGGACCTCCAATAGATGGTCTACCGGAAAGTGAGCCACCGGGTCACAAATGCGCAGGATGCCCACAGCAGTGGACACCGCGTGAGCGAAAGTCGCACCCGCCCCCGTAGGGCCTCGCAGTGGAGAAAGCAGCTCCTCCGTGGGCGAGGGCTGCAAACTAAAGCGGCTGTCCCAGAGGCCAAGCAGGACGGGCAAGGGCCAGACCTGAAAGTCAGAAGTAGCCGAAGAATGAGGGACCTGCCGCTCTTCCGACGAACACCTCTGCCTCAGGGAGGGCAGTGAGCCACCCTTCGACGCCGGTGAAAAAGACACCACCTTGCGACCAGTCTCCGGGGAGGACGACACCAATATACAGCCTGCCTCTGGAGAAGGAGCGTCTGAAGACGAATTCGCGGTACGACCCCTGCGCGGAGCCGTAGAGTCCGCTGCCTGAGGTAGGACGTCGGAGCCATCCGGCGGCACTGGACAAGACTCCTCCAAGTCACCCTGTACCGGAGTGGAGCTGGAGCGAACAGGCCGACACAACCCCCGCCGAGGCAGCCACCTGCGTGGGGGAACAAGACGGGCCTGGGGAGTGACACGAAGCCCTCCACCAGCCGCAACCCACAATGTGGCAGAGATCGCTCGGCAACCCATGTGGCAGTGCCAGGGACGATTCAACCACCGACTCGCCCCCCCGACGAGGCAGCCGCCTCTGGGGAGGGACGAGAGGGGCCGGGAAAGGGCTGAGGGGTCCTCACCCGGCCTCGACCCTGAGCGGGACGAGGAGGGTCCACCGACCCCTGTGGCTCCGCACAGTCCAGCTGCTGCCGGGGCCTTAGCGGCGTACCCTCGGCCTTAGACAGGACCACCTTGTCAAAGGACTGAGAAGGGCTCGGAGATGCGACCCGAGCCCCGGCGACCTCCCGCGACACCACAGGGACTCCGGCGGGAGTTTGCGGCGAGGCAGAGATGCCGTGGCCTGATGGAGGAGCTGCACCCCAACAGCACCACATCCTCCAAACCTGGATCCGAACCAGTCGGCGCTGGGGCCAGAGCGGCCAGCGGCGCTGCGCAAGGCGCGTGATCCGTCGATGCCCCAGGAGGGGAAGAAGGAGGAGATGCCAGCGAGGCCTGCAGTCGCTGCGTATATCTACATTCAGACTCTCAACGCCCCAACACAGGGAAAGGGTGGATAGGACGACACGCGGGCCGCATCACCCGCAGAGAGTCCTTGCCCCTGGCAGGCCGGAAGCCAGCCCCCGGGGACAAGCTGCAACACTTACCCACCGGTGAGCGACGCTCACATGACATCGGAGAAGGGCGAAGACGACCACGGCCGTATCTGAAGCCATCTGCCGAAGCAGACCGAGGGGAGGACGTGGACCTGGGGAGACGCGTCAAGAGAAGTTTCATGCGGCGCTCCCGCTGCCACTTCGGCTTCAACTGTTGGCATGCCGCACAGTCAGAGGTGCCGTGAGCCTCCCCCAAACACCACATACAAATGAGGTGAGAGTGCGTCGCAGACATAAGACGCTCACAAAACGTGCAAGTTTTGAAGCCTGAAGGCATTCGCACACTGTTCCACCAAAAAGAAATGGAAGAAAAATGGGCCCTAAACAGGCCTGTAGCAAGGAACAGATGTGCATTGCACGCGGAAAAGGAAAAAACTGACGTAGGCGCGCCGGGGCGGTTCTTATGTGACCTCTCTGACGTCACGTAAGCGGACAATGCCTGGGCGGAATCGCGTGGTGTCGCCCCCCGGGGCCTGGCGTGCGGGGATGCTGTGGCAGAAAGGTTTCCGGATCTAGTCTCACGGCTGGGGATAATTCTAAGTGAAGGAATCTGCGGCTAGTAACCTCTACCATATTTTTCAGTTAGTTTGTGAGTGGGTGTTAGCGTCTGAGTGGGTCTGTCAGTGGGTGTGTGAATGTCAGAGTAGGTCTGAGTGAGTGCTTGAGCGTCTAAGTGGGTCTGTAAGTGGATGCATGAGTAGGCCTGTAAGAGAGTACATGAGTCTGTGAGTGGATGTGTGAGGAAGTGCATGAGTCTGAGTGAGTGTGTGAGACTGAGTGGGTCTGCGACTGGAGGCATGAGTGTCTGAAGGTTTGTGAGTGGATAGATGCGTTTCTGAGTTGGTCAATCAGTTGGTGCATGACTCTGGTTGAATGTCTGAGCAGATCTAAGTGAGCATGTGAAAGTATCTGAGTGGGTGTGTCAGTGTGAGTGAGTGGGTCTGAAAGTGTGTGCGAGTCTCAGTGGGTGAATGAGTGCTTGAATGGATGTGCGAGGGTGTACATGAGTGTCTGTGTGGGTGGGTCTGTCAGTGGGTGTACTGTAAAAAGTAGGGGGCACATGGGAGCAAGTCCTTGTATCAACTCCCCATGTGACAGTATTCCTGTTCAGCTTCCCTGCAGTCCGCTACCCTCTGCTGTATTCGGTTTTGTGGCTCCTCTGCTCGTTTTCTATCTCTTCTCACTCCTGTCCTCTATTTTGCCTCTTTCTGTTCCTTGTTTTGCCTTTCTGCTCGCTTCTGACCTTTATTTTGCCTCTTTCTGCTCATTGCTGACCTTTACTTTGTCTCCTACTGCTTGTTTCTCACCTTTATTTTGCCTCTTTCTGCTAGTTTCTTACTTTTATTTAGCCTCTGATTGTTTCAGACCTTTAGTCTGCCTCTTTCAGACCTTCATTCTTTCTCTTTCTGACCTTTATTTTGCCATTCTGCTAGTTTGTCACTTTTATTTTGCCTCTTTATGCGCATCGCTGATTATTTTGCATATTTTTGCTTATTTCTGACCTTTATTTTGCCTCTTTCTGTATTTTATCTGGAACACGGGGGCCTCAAGGCCCCTGCCGTCTCAGCCGAATCCACACCTCCTGCTGGAGTCATAATTGCTGCAGCTCCTTCTGTGCAAGAGCAATCATGTCATCTCTTTCCCTACCTGCAGACGTACGGGCATGGAAAGAGATGAAACCACCGCTTCCAGCGGGGGGAGCACTATGACAGCTCCTTGCCACTGAAACACAAATGTTTGCTTTTGCTTGGCGGAAGCGATCACATGCAATGTAAGCATATTAAAGCAAGACAAATTTAAGTAAATAAAGTTGGCTATGTGGCGTGCATGCAAATCCAAATCGGAATATGGTGGCAGAAACAATAAAAAAACAAAGCATTTGCAATGCAATTGGTCTCGCCTTTGGGACCTAATATGTATTTAACTATGCAGCACATTAGAATGGGTGGTAAAACATCTACTGTTCTTTAACATGAAGGGAAAGTAAGCATCAAACTGTGTGACACGCCAGGAATGGGAACACATGGAGAGAAAGATTGCTTTACAGCGGGAAATGGTATAGTCCAAAACTGTTTTTAATATAAAATCAGGGCCTTAGGTGGTCATTTCACCGAAAATACAAGATTTGAATTTTTTTTTATTGCCTATGGGTGCTCGTAGAAGACAATGTTTATGGACTGGAATCTAGAGAATGTTAAATTGATTCTGCCATTTTATTGACCTCTGCTGGTCATTTCCTACCAAGAAAGTTAAATAGAGGCAGTTGCCAGAAAAATTAAAAAAAGAAAGTCCCTCGGCAGAAAGCAATTCTGGGGTTTTACTGACCTTTATTGGTCGTTTTCCATCAAGACAGTTAAATAGAGGCAGTTGAACAGAAAAAAAGCCCCTACGCGAAAGCAGACAAGTCCTATGGCTGATCTCCAGAGCCCACAAAGTACATATACATATAAGTATATACTACAGTATATACAAGAGGTCTCGAATGCTCAACCTAAAAAAAGGTAAGTAAAGAATAGAAGCATCAAGGACAGATAGCATTTGTGTATTTTCTAATTGTTGCCCAGTCTTTCCCAAGAGAAACAATAGCAACCTGGCAGTGTTATCTTTGTGGAAAATTTACATTCTGCTGCCGTCTGTGGGCTTCCACTATTAATAGATGTCATTTACTTTCCAAAACACAATGAATTAAGGTGGAAGTATACCTTTTAAGTCACTGTTTAAAAAAAAATTCTAATTGCTGTTTCTCTATTTGGGCTTACAGAGATCCTAATTTGGAGGTGGGGGTAAAAAGAAGAAAGACCATTCTTTTTGAAGAGAAAGCCTCACCCACTTGATGTGGCATAGTTCATCATAGACAACCTCTCCCCACCCTGGTAAGACAATACCACCAGGGTGTACTCCATGGAGGGAGTTCTTAGATTAGGTATTTCCTGGACAAACAGGGGAGTAGTGTTGTGAGACTGTGTGCTAGGACCACTGTGGTTCTGTGCGGCCTCAACAGGGGAACTACGCAACTTGCAGAAAGTTGTCATGGTCTGGTTTTCATGTTTTTGACATAATGAGAGTGCAGTGTGTGATTGTATGCTGAAGAATAAAGACGTCTATTATAGAACTCCGTGGGTGGCGTATTCATTTGTATGCTCCCGGGCTGGGGAGGACACTACATCTGGCAATGAGTAGGAGATACATGCCCCAAAGAAACTGCTCTCCCTGAGAGTTTCCAAAGGTACAGCAAACTGCTTGTGTGTGCCACATGCGCCAAAATGTATGAGAAGTAGTTCGAAGCTGGCGTATGTGGAGTCGAAGCCCCGCTCCAGCCCAGACATGACCATTGAAAAGTTGAAAGCCCTACAGAGAAGCACGGTCCAAAAGCCTGTCAGAATCTGCTGGCAGGGCCGAAAGAGAAATTGCAATGCGCCATAACACAGAGACATCATCGATACAAAGCGAAACTCTAAAGGCAGCCACAATTGGGTACAATGGAAAAAGCTAGAGGCAGCGATTACCAAGTGCAAGACATAAAACTGTTACTTACAGTCAAGAAAGAAGATGGTGCCTTACGACCTCCGATCAGACGTGACGACCCAAGTGCAAGCACACAGCCAGTGCTTGCAGAGATGACCGGTATGTATGAACAGCAACAGTTGTACAGACAGTATATCCTCTCATCAGCAGTAGAAAGGAGCACAAAATACACGGCAGCCCCATTCCTGAAACCACCACTAAAATTCGACACCGCCAAGAAGTATAATACTAATTATGATCATGCCAGTCGAAAAGCCTATCTCCTGTGCCATGCCTCAACCCGTTAAACACAGAGGTATACATGTGGGCTGCCACCAAATTGTCAAAACAAAGTCAGTACAAGCACCAATTCACGTTCAAGGAACTTCATCCAGTGCACGCCTACTCAGTTTTGCCTCTGCTGCAGACATGGGGCTAATATCTCTCAACTATAACCTCCATACTTAATCTAAAATTGAGAGTCAGTTTGCATCATTGTTTATGGCCTGGCATCATTGAGAGTTCCACAGGTCCTATGCCTTGGGTCTCGCCCATGGTGGTGTTTCCAAGAAAGGACAGTGGAGGTGCGGTGCGCATCTGTGTTGATGCGCTAGATAAAGCACTTGAGAGAGAAAGACATCCTAGTCCACATATAGCGGACATGATCATGCATCTGAACAGACCCACAGAGTCAAACTGTAGGTACATTACTACTTTTTTGATTCATGTTGGTTTGATCAATACAAAAGATTGAGTTTTGGGGTGTTGTCAGATTTAGAAATATTTCTTGATTTTCTAAGTCGCATAATTCAACCTGTTACACATGCTTTTAACTGCAGTGATGACATACTGGCATTTGGGACAACGCAAAAAGAGCATGACAAGGCTCATACACAAGTGTGCCAGCTACTTGTGGATGCAGGTCTCACTCTGAATGCAGCAAAGCGGGAGTTTAGCAAGACCAAACTTAAGTTCTTTGGGCACATACTCTCTGGTGGGGAAATTACTCCTGACCCAGGTCAGCTACTTGCCCTTCCACAAGCCATGGCCAGTTATTGCTCAAGGTTCAGTCGTGACTTTGCTACTGTGAGTGCCCCATTGAGAAACTGGACAAACCAAAAAATGTCCCTTTCTAGTGGTCCCCTAAATGTAATCAAAGTTTAAAAAGAATAAAACATGCATTTGAGAATGCAAACGAGATGGCCTATTTTGAACCGAAGTTACATGCTGAGATCACAGTTGATGCCTGCCTGGTGCGGCTGGGAGATATCCTTGCTCAACCTAATGGTCATCTGAATGCTCAGAGAAACATTGTGCCCTATGCCAATCGAAGCCTCGATGACTCAGAACGTGCCTATCTCGGCCAGAGAAGAAGAGTCTGGCTGTAGTGTGGGCTAGAGAACATTTTCATGTGTTTGTATACGGAAAAAGATTCACTATCGCTAGACCACCAAGCGTTGCTCAATGTTTTTGGAAACCCAAAAGCCAAGATGCCTTCTCTCATTGGGAGGTGGGGGTTGTGACTGCAAAAGTAGAACTATGCAAATGGACACAAGCCTGGTCAAGATCAGACCCCTGCTGATTACTTTTCATGAGTACTGCTACATCTTCACAATTAAACATGTAAAACGGCCGAGGAGTACATCAGCTTCATTGTGAGGTCCAGCATTCCAGCAGCCATATTCGAACAGATTATTGCTGCCACTAATGCTGACAACATCTGTATCCATAAAGACATTATTTGAGCTCAGTCCTGGTAGAAGAGTACTTGGCCATTAGAAGATGATGTTGAATTAAAAAAATAAAAAAATGTACAAGATGAACTGTCCATGACCAAGGAAGATGTTATATTGAGAGGCTCGAGAATCATCATACCAGAGACAGCAGGTCATATAACTGGCCCATGAAGGACATTGTGGCATTGTAGCCACCAAAAAAGCTGTAAGAGACAGTGTGGTATCTGCGTCTAGGTGAGTGAGCTGAGCGGAAACTAAAGGAGTGCCATCTTTGCAACTGCCTTCCTCCAAAGTGACGCAGCATCCATTGCCAATGTCTGGCCTTCATGCACATGCATAGTAAATAGTTGCAGTTGATCACTTTGGGCCCTTCAGAAACAGACATCATCGCATGGTAGTCATTTGTGAGTATTCACGTTTTCCTTTAGTAAAGGAGTTTTGCAGCGTGAATCTTTCTGGATTCACTATGCTGTGCATTATTCCGCGGTCTTGTGGTTGGGTCCGGATTCGTAGTCTTTTCTTTGTTGTTTTTTTTATTTTTTTTGTAGCCCAGGTGGGCGTCGGCGTCGGCGTCACACCTCCTTGGGTGCATTTCCGGTGACGTCGGCATGCTTCCTGCGGAAGCTCCCACTCTTGGGGGCCATCTTCAGATTCTTTTTTTCCGCGGTCGGGTCTGGATCGTTCCGGTTTGGGCTCCAGACATTTTTGGAGAAAGAATAAGAAGAAGACAGAAATTGCAAAGAAAAGGCATCTGAAGACTCCAGGAGACTTAATCGACGAGGAATCAGCAAAGGAGAAGAAGAATTCATCGAGATCTTCGACGAACACGCGACCAGGGAGGCCCTGAGGGCTCGATGATGGACAAAACGCCGTTCAAGTTCTGCCGTAACTGCCACCACAAGTACGCGCAGAAGGACCAGCACCCGGTATGCAACCTTTGCCTACCTGTAAATCACGAAAGCGAGGACTGCAACGCCTGCTCCGCCTTCACCACGAAGACCCTTTGTGTGTGAGAGAGAGACAGAGGGTAGCGCACGCCACCCTGCAGGGGAAGGCCCCGACTCCATCCCTCTACGATCTGGGGATGTCTTCCGAGGAAGAGGACAACGCTGCCGCCGAAGACGACCGCTACACGGTCGTAGAGACCGATTACACGAAGACTTCTGATAAGGTAGGAGACTCTCCGGCCCCCAAGAACCCGAGAGACTCTGAGTCTCGAAAAAACGAGGGCAAGACCCCGAAGGCGCCGACGCCAAAACACCTGGCGTCCGGGAGTACCCACAGGCCCAGCAGATCCTCTGAGAAGGAGTCCCCGGCGCCGAGAGCTGCTGAGCAGCAGAAGTCGTCGAAAATCGTCCCCGAAAAGGATCGATGCCGAGGGAGAAGGACCCTAAACTACCGACGCCGACCAGAGACCCAAAATCCGGATCGACGTCGATGTCGAAAACTTCGGCACCGAAAAGCACGGCGCCGAGCCAACCGCCGAAAAGAGCGGCCAAACCATCCGACTCGGAACACGCGGCCGAGATGGAGAAAAAGAGAAGGCGCCTCGAGGCCGAAATGGAAAACATCTTGCAGCGGAAGAAAGATTTCGACGCAAAGATGAAAACCTTCACGATCCCACACAAGACCAAACCACCAGTGGTGGAGGTGGTCGAGGAAGAAGACGAGGTCGCCGAGGAACAAGACCCGGACGTCGAGGTGGTCGACGACCAGGAAGAGGGCGAGAATCCCTACGATAGTTACAACTATGGGGATGAAGAGGACAGCAGGACGGACGCAGAGTCGGCCCCCTCTGACTTACAGGAGGTGGATTACCTAGATGTCGACACCGACAGCCCGGAGGAGGCGGTCGACACATATCCCTCGAGGCCCTCGCCGCCAGACGACATCGGGGCCTACAACTCGGTGATCAGGTCTGCCGCAGCGGCATTCAAACTCAAGCTCGACGAAGAGAGGCAGAAAGCAGACTTCCTTCTAGAGACATTGCTCCCCACACAAACAAGGAGCCAATACCTACCAATGCTCGACAGCGTCTTGGTTCAAGGGAAGGAAGCATTCAGGGAGCCCGCAACATGCAAGGCAGTAACTCCCAGAACAGAGAATAAATACAAACATTCCTCAAAAGACCCACCCTACATTCAGGGGACGGTCTCTGCAGACTCCATTATCACGGCCACAGCAAGGAAGAGGGCTAACGTACCCACTACTTCTGGACCACCACCGGATAAGGAGAGCAAGAGGATGGATCTGGTGGGCAGAAGGATCGAACGGAACGCCGCGACCCACTGGCGCATGGCTAATTCCAACGCACTGATAAACAGGCACATGTACCAGATCATGGAGGAGCTGGGGCAGTTGGTGAAGGACCTGCCCCAAGATGCCAGACAGAAGGCCAAAAAGCTGGTTGAAGAACGGAAGAACGCGGCAAATTCTTGCCTTAAGACGGCCCTGGATGGAGCAGACACCTCCAGCAGGCTCATGATGATGGGTGTCACTGAAAGAAGACACGCCTGGCTCAGGATTTCAGGTTTCAAACCAGAGGTGCAACACAGCATCCTGAACACACCGTTCAACGGCGACACGCTTTTCGGAACAACAGTTGATGAGAAGCTCAGTCAACTAAAAAAGGACAACGAAACAGCAAGGTCCATGGGAGCATTGCAATTCAGAGGCAACAAAAGGGGCACCCCGTCACGGAGACCTGGCGGGAGAGGTGGAAACCAGCCAGGTACATCACACCAGGCTTTCCAACAGACGCACCAGGCAGACTCGCAGGCTCAGCAGAAGCAGTCCTGGCAATACCAACAAAGAGGCAGTCCTTTCGAGGGAGAGGAAATGGACGTGGACAGAATAGAAGAAGGGGACAGCAGCCCGCCTCTAAGTGACTTCAAAAAACCACGTGTGCCCACCCACAGAAAAGATCCCAGGGGGCAGCACGTACAGAGGGGTCAAGACAAGCTACACATCTACGACCACATAACACCAGTGGGAGGAAGATTAAGATTTTACCTCCAAGAATGGAGAGAAATTACATCAGACAAATGGATCCTCAACATCATCCAATTCGGATACTGCATAGAGTTGGAAGGGAGGCCAACAAGCAGGAAACCAAAAAGAAAACCACTAGCAAGCAAGCAGCTAGAGTGTCTTCAGGAAGAAGTAAAGGATCTCCTGCGGAAGCAGGCCTTAGAACGGGTACCCTTCAAGGAAAGAAACAAAGGAATATACTCAACGTACTTCCTGGTACCAAAAGTAGACGAGACAATGAGACCCATTCTGGACCTAAGGTTCCTGAACAAATTCATAAGAACGCAAAAATTCAAAATGACCTCCCTGCAAGAGGTGCTCCCGCAACTGCAGATCGGGGACTTCATGGTCACAATAGACCTCAAGGACGCCTACCTGCACATCCCAATGAACAGAAAGCACAAGCATATGCTCAGGTTCACCATCGGAGAAAGCCATTACCAATTCACGACACTAGCCTTCGGGCTGAAATCGGCACCAAGGGTCTTCACAAAGTGCCTCGCAGCAGTCGCAGCGCACCTACGAAGGCAGGGAATACATGTATACCCCTACCTGGACGACTGGCTGGTGAAAGCAAACTCATACAAGAAATGCAAGCAGCACGCACACACAGTGACGAGCACACACATAAGCCTGGGGTTCTCCATCCATTGGAAGAAATCTTCAATGGAGCCGGAACAAGTGAAGATCTTCCTGGGAGCACAGATCAACACCTTACAGGGCAAGGTGTTCCCCAGCGAGAAGAGGGCGAAGGCGCTGGTGAAGGAAACTCGCCTCTACCGGAAGGGACAAGCTCGGACAGTGAGGACTGCGAGCAAGATCATGGGGATGATGGCATCATGCATCCACCTGGTACCGAATGTACGTCTCCACATGAGACCCATTCAAGAATGGCTACAGGAGCAATGGTCACAAGCTACAGGCAGTTGGGAGGATCTAGTGGTTGTAACGCACGCAGTGCAGAAGGAGATGACATGGTGGACCATGGAGAACATGGAGAACATAACAAGGGGAAAGCCTCTAACGCCCCCAACGCCAACAGTGACCATCACCACAGACGCATCCCTGAAGGGATGGGGCGCTCACATGGAGGAGCTCAAGGTGAGGGGACTGTGGACGCCAGCAGATGCGACAAAGCACATCAATTACCTAGAGTTGAAGACAACCTTCCTTGCACTGAAAGCTTTCCAAACAAGGCTGTACAAGCACAAGGTATTGCTACAAACAGACAACACCACAGCAATGTTCTACATCAACAAGAAGGGTGGGACACAGTCACCCATGCTTTCGACGCTAGCGCAGGAGATATGGAGATGGGCCATCCCACTCAAGATAGACCTGCTCGCCATACACCTACCAGGGAAGGACAACATACAAGCAGATTGGCTCAGCAGACAGACATCGGCATCCCACGAGTGTGGCTGTTCTACAGATGGGGAACACCATCAGTGGACTTGTTTGCCAAACGCCGGAATGCAAAATGCCAAAACTTCGCATCCAGACAGCCCAAGGAGGGGTCACTGGGGAATGCCCTATGGATAGATTGGTCCGGGACATTTGCTTACGCCTTTCCCCTGATACCACTGATGCACAGAGTGCTGAGCAAGTGCAGAGCGAGCAACATGACCCTGATACTGGTCGCGCCACAGTGGGCCAGACAGACATGGTCCTCGCAGATCATGGAGATGACACAGTGTGCACCCCACAGATTCGGCAGGAGGAAAGACCTACTCTCCATGCACAACGGAGAGGAGCTACACCCAGAGCCAGAGAGCCTGAGCCTAGTAGCGTGGCTCCTGAGGACAGAGTTCGCACATTTGAGACTGCCAGAAAGCAACCTGAGGGTCCTTCGGGAGGCACAGCACTCGGACGTGCTACGTTGCGAAATGGAAAAGATTCACAACGTGGTGCAGGAAGGAAAGACTTCACAATAAAATGAAGGACTCCACAGTGCTAAAGTACCTGACACTTGCTGGAGAAAAACCTTAGCTCATCCTCGTTGAGAGTTCACTTGGCAGCGATAGTCGCCTACACAAGAGGAGAGACGTGCAGGAGTTTCTTCACATCACAGGTGGTGAAGAGATTCCTGGAAGGAGCGAAAAGGATCGCACCACCCAAGCGGGTGCCGCCACCTGCATGGAACTTGAACATAGTCCTAACGGAACTCATGAAAGAGCCCTTTGAACCACTTCACAAGGCCTCCCTAAAGATACCAACTATGAAAACAGCTTTCCTGGTTGCAATAACGTCCTTACGCAGAGTAAGCGAGCTTCAGGCGCGAACGCTACAAGAACCCTACATACAAATACACAATGATAGGGTTGTGATGAGGACTGACCCACACTTCATGCCGAAGGTGGTATCCAAATTCCACATGAACCAGTCTATACAGATACCGAGTTTTTTCCAAAAACCAACAACTAGCGCAGAGCGGGCTCTGCACACCCTGGACGCCAGAAGGGCAGTCATGCACTACATTGAGAGGACGAAGGGACACAGGAAATCAAAACAGTTCTTCGTGTCATTCGCCAACAGTTTCATGGGAAAGGCAGTAACCAAAAAGACTATTGCACGGTGGATCGCACAGACAATTCAACTCTGCCACAAACGTGCAGGACAAGAGCTAGCAGAGGGGACACGTGCCCACTCCACTAGGAAAAAGGGTGCTACAATAGCCTTCCTGGCTGACACACCCATAGAGGACATATGCCTGGCGGCAACATGGGCTTCGGTGCACACGTTCACGAAGGACTACTGTGTGGATATACATATGAACAAGAAAGCACAAGTCGGACAAAAGGTGCTCCAGCACATATTCAATAACCAACGCTCATCTTCCACCCAGCCGCCACAGAGATGAGAAACCGCTACAAAATCTATGCACAGCATAGTGAATCCAGAAAGATTCACGCTGCAAAACGAATAGTTTTCTTACCTGTCGGTGTAGTTTTGCAGCTTGAAGATCTTTCTGGATTCACTAGCGAACCCACCCACCTCCGCCAGAAAGAGGAGGCTGGAGAGAGAAGAGGTGGTTAAAAAAGAAAGGACTTTAAGAGTACAAAGCGGTAAAATATCACCTAAATAGAACATTGCCATTACTTCCGAAACGAAAGAAACACGGAAAAAAAGAACCCGAAGATGGCGCCCAAGAGTGGGAGCTTCCGCAGGAAGCATGCCGACGTCACCGGAAATGCACCCAAGGAGGTGTGACGCCGACGCCCACCTGGGCTACAAAAAAAACAAAAAAAAACAAAGAAAAGACTACGAATCCGGACCCAACCACAAGACCGCGGAATAATGCACAGCATAGTGAATCCAGAAAGATCTTCAAGCTGCAAAACTACACCGACAGGTAAGAAAACTATTCGTTATCAACAACCCATGACAAAGTCATCAAGTGGCTTGACAATATTTTTACAGCGCGGGGTATCCATGCCATTCTCAAATCCGACAATGGTCCGCAGTTCAATAACAAGAATTCAAGGATTTTCTAGTCAGACTAAACGTCAAGCATCAAAGAACTAATTACTTACCTGCGGTAATGCCTTATCTGGTAGAGAAGAGGTCTAGACGCAGATTCCTTACCTCTGAATTCCTCATGTGTCAGACTGGATTTGGAATATTTTTCTTCAAGCAGTACCACTGTGCGCCAGTAGGTGGCATTAGTCGGCTCCACATGGCATCGTCTGTGCTGGAAGTGATGTCCACACATCACCTCGGAGTGCTGATGTCAGTTACTTTCCACGACTTTCCACGCCAAAAAGCGTAGTGTACTGACATTGGTGTGTTTGAAAACTAGAGACCTGAAAGGGATCTACTCTGACCCTAGAAACCTGTCCGCAGTACAGGGAGGATGGGTGGGTCTATAAGTATACTGCAGCTAGATATTTTCTCTACCAGAAAAGGTGTTACCGAAGGTAAGTCACTTGTTTATCTGATAGAGACATCTAGCTGCAGACTCTACCTTTGAATATATACCCAAGCAATAGCATCCCCAAAGTAAAGACTGTGGACAAATTTCAAACTAAAAAGTCCTGAAGGACCAAAAAGGCGATCCCTGCAGACCTGACTGTCCAGGCAATAACGCGAGTTAAATGTGTGCAGGGATGCCCATGTAATTGCCTGACAGATATCCAGGGCTAACACAGTAGTAGCAGCTTTAGCTCTGGTGGAATAAGCCCTTACGGCTTCAGAAGGCGGCTTCTTTTCCAGAGCATAGCAAATCCTGAGATGGTCCTTTTCTGCAACGCCCGACTTGTCCTTGCACCAGCATACCCCACAGAGTTGGTCGTCCACCTAGAAATATTTTGTGCGATAAAAGTAGAATGACAATGCACTTTTTGGGTCCAGACGGAGTTGCTCCTCCTCTTTAGAGGGATGGGAGGAGCAGAGAAAGTGGGCAAGGTGACATATTGTCCCACATGGAAGGATGTTACCACTTTCTGGAGAAAAGAGGCCCTAGTGAAAAGCATCAACGTGTCGGAAGATTGTCAAGAAAGGAGGCTTGGAAGATAAATGCTGCAGCTCACTCACACTCCTGGCAGATGTAATGGCCACTAAAAAGGCTGTTTTGATGGTAAGCAGCCAAAGGGGACTAGTATGCAGGGGCTTGAAAGGAGCGCACATCAGGAAGGTCCCACTGAGGCATAATGAAAGGGGAAGGTGGGAACATATGCACAAGGTCTCTCAGGAATCTATGTACAATGGGTGTACAATGGGTGACAAATAATGAGGGTTGGTCTGGCAGCCTCAGGAAAGCAGACAAAGAAGAAAGATAACCTTTCAGAGTATCCAGAAAAGAGCCCTGTTGGGCAAAGGTCAAAATAAAAAGCAAAACATCAGAAAGAGGGTCAATAGACTTTACTATAGAATATATTACACATTTCTTCCATTGGTAGGCATATATCATTTTGTAGGAGGGATGCCTGGCTGCAAGAATAACATTAGAAACCTTAAGAGGAAGGTCGAAAGCTCCCGACTGCCGGCTCTCAATTTCCACCCAAGAAGATGAAGAATTAACAGGTTCGGGAGGAGGACCCTCCCCTGCTGCTGCGACAAAAGATCCTCCTGAAGGGTCAGCCTGATCAGAGGATCAATGCCCATTTGTAGAAGCTTGGGATACCAGACTCTCCATGCTCAGTCTGGAGCCACAAGAATGACTTGGGCCCAGTCTTTCCTGATCTTCTTGAGAACTCTGTGCAGGAGTGGTAATGAGCTGAAAGGCATACAGGAAGCCTGAACTTCACTCTAGATGAAGTGTCTCAGAGAGCCGCTTTGGTAACTAAAGCACACAAAACTGCTGACATTGCGTGCTCTCGGAGGAGGCGAACAGATCTAACCAAGGTCCTCCTCACTGCTCAAAGAGTCCTGCGCCACCAACAGATTGGACACCAATCGTGATCCGCTAGGCATCGACGGCTGAGTAGGTCCGCCCTAGCGTTCAGGGAACCTGCCAGGTGTTGATCCACTAGAGAAATGCACTGCTGTTCCAGCCATGTTCAGAGATGCAAGGCCTCTTGAAAAAGTTTGTCCACGACCTCACGAAGCCCTATGTGTTGCAGTACCACATGGCGGAGGTGTTGTAGATGAACACTTGAACTAGACGTCACTTGATGGAGGATAAAAAGGCTTTCAATGACAATTGGATCACTCGGAGCTTCAGCATGTTGATGTGGTGTCCGGATTCCGCCAGAGACCGGATTCCGCCAGAGACCAGAGTCCTCTGATCTCCACCTCTCCCAGATAGCCATCCCATCCAAGGAGTTACACATCTGTCACTATTGTGTGATCTGGTAGGAGAATGGAGAGGGGTCTGCCTCTGACCCAATTGAGGTTCGTTAGCCACCACTGCAGTTCCATCGGAGATCTGGACCACGATGGAGAGGTTCCTCTGATATTGCACCCATTAAAACTTCACGTTGTACTGCAGAGCCCACATATGCCATCTGGCATGTGTTACTAGCAGGATGCAGGAGGCCATGAGGCCTAACATGATTTAGGCCCATATCTCTGTACTGGGGTGAATATATGACATTGTTCTGCATTCGGTCAATCAATTGTTCTTTTTGCATTTGTCACCCCGAGTGGGACGGGTATGCCCAGACGTGGGTCCTGTGCTCTCCATGCCACTGGAGTCAAGCTATCCTGGCTGAAAGCCCAAAACCGGTCCTAGGATGCTTGCTTCCCGTCCAGGGAGGACCTAGCCTGGCAGTTCTGGCTGAACTGTTCCCATTGGGTGCAGGGTCAAGGCTGATTTGCATATGGCTGGGTCCAAACTGGAGTGGCATGGTGAGCAAAAAAGTGATGGATTTAGGCCCAATCTCTGTACTGGGGTGAATGTATGACATTTTTCTGCATTCTGTCCATCAATTGTTCTTTTTGCATTTGTCACCCAGAGTGGGACGGGTATGCCCAGACGTGGGTCCCATGCTCGCCACTGGAGTCGAGCTATCCTGGCTGATGAGGGCTGAAAGCCCGAAACCGGTCCTAGGAAGCTTGTTTCCAGTCCAGGGAGAACCTGGCCTGGCAGTTCAGGCTGGACTGTTCCCATAGGGCGCAGGGTCAAACTGGAATGGCATGGTGAGCAAAAAAACGATGGATTTTGGCCCAGATCTCTGTACTGGGGTGAATGTATGACATAGTTATGCATTCGGTCCATGATTGTTCTTTTTGTACTGGTTGAGTGCATTCATCAGTGCCATGGATTCCTAGAAATGTGACCTAACAAATATTAAAAACCTTGCACTGAACAGACTGGAGTGATTCCTACCTGGTCTCAGTACTATTTTACCTAAAATAAAAAGAAAAATAGAAAAGAGAAGATGTTTTATCAACCAAACCTGATAGATTAATGAAATTGCACTGCAAGACATGACACTAGAACAGACGTGTAAAAAAATTACATACAAACAAGCACATAGTTCCGAATGGTCCCAACGGGATACCTGCCATATGGTCTAGGGAAGGACGATGTTCTCTGTAGCTACACACGTTTAAGATAGCAGACATCCATCAATACATCATCAGCAGTAATATCCTGTCTGCTAATTTTAGTTGAAAAACATTTACAGATATACAAAACTGCCCCGGACACAAGGCCGAAAAACAGTCAGGCTGCACATTAGAGCAGCCCAAGTCAACAGAGTACCAGCCCCTACGAGGTACCCTCCTGGTTTGGACATGGAGATATGACATATGCCTGTGAGGAAGCAGTAATAATGATCAAAGGAAATCAGAAAAAACAGGGGGTGGGGGGCAGGCTAGTCTTGCCCACTGATGGCCACCAGTCATACAAAGTTCCTCCATACTCGCATCAACATAGGTCCATCGTGCAGAAATATCTATGGTATGTTCTTGTCCATCTCCAGGTATGGCTAGAAAGCAGTGCAGTCTATCATTTAAAGCTTAGAGCATGCTTGTTTAGTAGGCATAGTCTGGCTGCCCCTAAGGGAGCATGGGGAAGTCTATGGTTAAAAACCGAAGCCTGCACGGTAAGGGAGGGGCATCTAGCTGCCTAATGGGAATTATGGTCCTTTAATCTTATTGTTGGAAACTAGCCGCGCTGCCTGCTCATATACAGCACAGCGGGAGTTGTCTGTGCTGAATAAGTAACTTCTTCAGACAGAAGGCCACGAGTGGTGCTGTCCAATTTGCGCAGCAAAGAACGCGATGCATGGCCCGCCATTTTATTAGCAAAAAGATGTATTTAACAGTGAAGGTGTTAGACATCCAGTGTTCACACATTACATCCGTATTACTCATCTTTGCAACGTCATTACGTAACCAGCACTATTTTGGGGCAAGGGGTGGCAGCGTTGACTCTGCTGGAATGAGGCCGCAGGCCTTCCAGAGACTGTTTCTTGGCCAATCCATAGCAGATTTTTACACAAAGGACAATCATTCTGGAGAGGGTCTGTTTCTGTACTGCTCTATCTTTCTCTGTCCCACTAAATCCAATGAAGAGCTGATCTAACAAATAGTCCCTGGTTCGATCAATGTAATAGCTTTGGCTCTCTTTGGGTCTAAGCGATGAAGTCTTTCTTCCCCTATGGATGGATGAGGAGGGGCAAATAATGCTGGCAGAGTGATAGATTACCTGATGTGGAAAGGTGTGCCATCTCGCAGAAGGAATGCCGCCTTAGCCCTTATCACTAGCTTATCTGGAAACAAGATGGTGTATGGTTGCTTGTAGCCCACTCATGAGAGGCGCTTACTTTATTGCTATGAGGAATACTGTTGTAAGGGTTAGTAATGTTAGAGGAAAACTATGCAGTGTCTTAAATGGAGTGTACATCAGAAATGGGAGCACCAAATTCAGATCCCACTGGGCATCACAAAAGTTTCAGTGGAAACATTTGGCTCAGCTACTTTAGAACATATAACAGGTGATTTGAACAGAAAAGGTCGAAGACATAACCATAAAAATGCCAACAAAACCCTTAATTGGCCTCAGCAAGGACTAGCTGGGCTAATGAAAGAGAAACGAATGTCAGAAAACCGGGTTTGCAGGGCCTGAAGCACTCCACACATTTATCTATTCCAAGCATTCCTCATAAATGTTTTTGATGGAGGTCCGTTTGGCTGCCAGAATAAAATTCTCTACTTCGGGAGAGAGGTCAAAAGCAGTCAACTGCCGCTGCTCAATCTCCAAGTATCTAGGTGTAGGTTGTACAAGCTCAGGTACAGGCCCTGCCCCGAAGTTGTGAAAGAATACCCTTCCAAAGAGGCAGCTGTGTCGAAAGACAGATGATCAAGGCCAGATATACTGGGTATACACTCTGCTGGCGCAATACAGGGCCATACGAAGGACTTGGGCCCTATCATTCCTGATTTTTTTTCAGAACTTTGGACAGGAGATGTAGAGGTGGCACAGTGTTGAGGAGTCCCAAGCTCCCCTCCCAATGAAAGGAGTCTTTGAGGGAGAAATGTCTTAGGAACTCTAAAGTGCAAATTTACTACACTGTTCAGCATTCTCGGAAGTGGCAAAATTATAAAGACAGGGTTGTTTCTGTTGATGAAAGAGATCTTGTGCCACCTTTGAGTGTAGCCATCATTTCAGATTCTAGCTCAAATATACTGGAATCATTGAGGTGGCTAGGAAAGCTCATAACAGCAGCGTGTCAAGGACCCTCTATGGAGTAAGATGTGAGATTGGGACGTTGATGGTAAATCCTAGTAATGTTAACAGATCGGCCGCCCTCTGGGATTGTTTGAAGTTGTGTAAGTCGAGTCCGCCTTAGGCAATCAGTCATCAAGGTACGAGAAGACTGGTATTCCCAAACTCTTCAAAGGGGCCGCAACTACCCCCATCACTTTCGTGAACACCAAAGGGCACTGGTGAGGCTTAAGAGGAGAAGGGAGAACTGAAAGTGCTGTGGGCTAACTGAAAATGCAGAACAGAGATTTGGAAATGGCATCCTGCAAATCGAAAGCCAACATCCAGTCCCCTGGATCTAGCGCAGACAGAGCTTGGGCCAAAGTGAGTATCTTGAACATACCCTTCTTAAGGAAGAAGTTCAGAGAGCAATCTACAATAGGACGTTGTCCTCTGTATTTCTTTGGCACCAGAAAGTAACAAGAGTAGCAACCAGTCCAGACCCCTGATGCCAGCACCCTTTCTATAGGTTCCTTCTACAAAAGAACACATACTTTACGTGGGAGAATAGACAAACGTTCCTCCAGAAGCCATTGGGGTGTAGGTAGCAAGTCTATAGAGAGGGACACTAGAGGTAGGGTATAACCTTAACTGACAACTTGAAGCCGTTGTGATGCTTTAACGTAATTGGAAGTAATAGCGTATCTTGCCTTCAACCGGGCATCAGTGCGCTGCGGATGGCAAACTAAAGGGATTTGCTGCAGCAGTGGGGTATGAGGTAGGAAGGGCAGAGGGGTGAGGTAGGGAGGGCAGAGGGGGGTAGGTTACATTGCCCCTGGGGGGCTGGATACTGCCAGCTAGATCCCTGAGCCCTATCTCTAAAGGTCTGGGAGGTTTGTTGTTCTGGGGGTGAAGTCTGTTGTGGACTCTGCTGTATCCCCCTTCTGATGTCTTGAGAGAGGCAACACTGCTGGGGAAACTGCTGTACAGATGGTGCAAGGCCAAAAGATCATGCTGTTGCTTTCTTTGAAGCACTCTAATCAGTGGAAGCTGGTAGGGAGCGGAGGCAGTGAGTGGGGACAGTGGCGGTGGGTGGATTGTGGTGGGGTTAGAAGAAAAAAAAAAAAAAAAAAGGACGTACCTGCGAACGCTACTGCCTCTCTTCCGTCCTCTTCTCTCGGAACGAAAGCACCCAGACACTCCCAGTCAATCACAATGCTGCCTTACACCAGCATTGTTATTGG
Organism: Lissotriton helveticus; assembly: GCF_964261635.1. Lineage (NCBI taxonomy): Eukaryota > Metazoa > Chordata > Amphibia > Caudata > Salamandridae > Lissotriton > Lissotriton helveticus. The sequence continues at coordinate 860,128,581 of NC_136068.1, forward strand.
TCTGAATGCACTGGTTTGGCGCTCAGAGGCACTGGGAGCCTGTGCATGTGCTCCACCCACGCTGTAAAATACATCTGGTGGAGAACACACAGTGTGCATAATGGTTTGGCCGGCCCAAACCGTCAATTGCACTTATGATGCAGCCACCACTCCTTCCTCTGCTGGCGTCACACGAGCCCCGTCCTAGCCCACCCATGGAGCTGAAAGGTAGACTAAAAATAAAATAATAATAAAGTACCGTTATTATTAGAAACCCGGAGATTTTTCCCATGCATGGTGCAGAATTACCATGCAGGTTCCAACTGCCCTACCCAGTGTCCAGTCCTGCCCGAACTGCCAAGCCAGGTCCTCCATGGAACAGAAACAAGCATCCGGGGATCAGTTACAGTGTTTCCCTGTCCTCAGCCAGGTGAGCTTGAATCCAGTGGCACAGTGAGCCCGGGTCCCACATCTAGGAATACCCGGCGCACTTAGGGTGAGAAAGCAAAAGACATGCAAATCATGGACTTAATGCAGAACAAATCAAAACATCCACCCCTAGTCACGAGATCTGGGTTAACTCCATCATTCTTTTGCTCACCATGACATTGTTCAACATTCTGTCCAGCAATTGTTCTTTCTGCATTTGTCGCCCCGAGTGGGAAGAGTATGCCCAAACATGAGACCCGTGCTGTCCATGCCATTGGAGTAAAGTTAGCCTGGCTGACGAGGGGTGATACCACGAAACCGGCCCTAGAATGCTTGTTTGCAGTCCAGGAAGGACCTAGCCTGGCAGGTAGGGCTGGACTGTTCCCATGAGGAGCAGAGTCAAGACTGATTTGAATATGGCTGGGTTTAAACTGGAATGCAATGTGGAGCAAAAAAACAATGGACTTAGGCCCATATCTCTGTACTGGGGTGAATGTTTTACATTGCTTAACATTCTGCCCATCAATTGTTCTTTTTGCAGTTTGCAGAGGTGGCACCTATATGGGCCGCACGTCATTTTCGGTGCGGAACGGTGTCAGTGCAGAGCCACATGGTACCAACTAACGGCACACTGAGGAACTATTGAAAAGGTTACGGACACAGTGACTGGGCAATATTCAAAAAGTAAGGAATCTGTGGGTTGAAGCCTTTATCACAGATATGTCTGCCAGGAGTACATCTGTGCTTTGGATGGGCTGCACAGTGTGTAGAGATAAATTGTGGGTTAAAGGTGCCTTTGCCATGTAGGAGAAACCTATTTTATATAGGCATAAGTCACCCTAGCCTTCAACACCCACAGGACAGAACGATTATATATTGACACAAGAGTACTCTACATATTGGGGTTAGTGAGCTCTCACAGTGAAATCAAACTCATGTGTAGGCTTTGCGAGACTTGAAACAAGCATAGAGCGAATTAAAATCTTTATTTCCTTTCGCATCAATGTTCAAAAAATTATCTAATGTATTTGGTGCTGCCTGAACCAAACAAGCATAAAACCAGTTTCACCACTGATCACGCCTACAGAGCTGGAATACACATTTTTGACTGGGAGAGTTTGAGGTAAAAAGGAGTAGTAGCAGTAGTAGTGAAATTTATTGTATTAATCAATAGATTACAATAAAAACCAAAATATCCCAAGTAGCGCGAATATCAAGTGATAGTTGAAAATGACTGGGCATGTATAAATTCAGATCTACAATAAAAAACAGTTGCTAAGCTCAGGAGACAAACACTTTATAAACTTTGCTTAAAAAATGTCATTAGCCCTATAATTACGCTATTATTTCTGGCGCAAAAACAAGATCTTACAGCCTCAACAGTCGATCTTATTTTTGCCATGTTAAAAACCGGTTGTATATCATTTTTCATAAATACAAATGTTTGAGGAAAATACAGAAAATGTGCAAAAGTGTTTCAGTTGTAAGTCTGTAGAGGTGACAAGCAGTTTTCCTTTAAGCGCTGATTCCATTCCACTCAATTTCATAAATGGAATATACAACAGTCTAAATCTTAGGAATTTCATTTTAACGTAGCCAGGCATATTTGACACTAGACTGCGAGAGTTAACAACTCTGGTTCAGAGTACAATACACCCTGCCTCTGAGCCCAGATAGAAACAGAAGAGTGTTAAGTGCTGACTGATTAGCAGAGATTATCTATCTGGGAGTGGGTATGAAGAGTTGGAGATGCCAGGGACGGCTTCCCCTATTTATTTCTAGGACCCTCTAATACAGACTTGCCCAAGTCACTGTAGAGAAGAGAACCAATGTGGGCCCTGTCCAGGGGGGGGAGAGCGCTCAACTATATAGAAAAGTGGCACAGGAGCTGAATGAAGCAGGCCTGCCTAATGGCCGAAGGATCCTGCCATATGGAAACAGGAGCTCCTGGGTATTTTTACAGTAAGGCAAAGTGGGAGTGCTCCAAAAGGTAGGTGACTGTTAGACAATTAGGACCAGATAGCAGATATTCTCCAGTGTCTGACAAGTGCACAGGATAAACCTGGTAGCTCAATTACCAACTCCTCAGAACCTTCCTGTACCTGGGAAGACTTCATCTAAAGAAGGGTCATACTGGGTGGGGGTGGGGTTGAAGACTCCACGCTTGCTGGAAGAAGACTTATTCAAGTACATCTGGCACCCACACACTCTATGGCTCGCCAAGGGCCATGGGGTTGGCTCCCTGCTTATCTGTTACGTGGACACAAAAAGCAGATTCTCACTCCGAGGGGGCCCACTTACCAGAGGACTAAACTCTGCAGATTACCTGGCAGCAATGACATGGTGCCCAAAGGGCTACTCTAAACAGCTACAGGCTGCAGCACTGACCAGAAGGAACTTTACCAGCAGTTAGGGATGAAGTTCAAAGGTAAGATTTGATAAGGATGACCCACTTGGTGCATCCAACCTCTGCCCCCTCTTGGTCATCCAGACATTGCATCTAGGTCCCTGTCAACCACAAACGTTTTTTAAATGACAGTTTACATTTCCTGGATGCTCTTTGCCGAAAAATTAATCTCTCAGGTTCCGCTTAACCTATTTTACTGAGCTTGGTGTTTTTTGTTGCTCATTACAATTTTCTCTATTTGTCTAAATTGGTTCTGGAATTTTCCTGACTTTAAAATTGTTTTTACTGCTTAAACGAACATGTACATCTCTGTGAACTGCCTACTGTTTGAACCAAAGACATCAGGGGGTGAGTATAGAATCTCTCAGAAATGTGTTTGACCTAACCATCTTGCGTTTATTAACTTAGTAGGTGTCACCCCTTACCAACCTGTTAACCACATTTCTGAAGTCTCCAGACAAGTGTAAAGACAAAGAGCTCCGTTGCTTAAAGTAGATCAAAGAGCAAAACTCTTGAAATAAGCATGTGCATCAAAAATTTGAAGAGAGGAGTCTGGTGAAGCGACCATTGCAGTGCAAGGAGACAATGCTAAGAACAAGCTGAAGGGACTATATTGAAGACTTCTTTCATAGGGCTTTTCCTATTATTCTAGATTTTCTGATTTTTCTTTTTACCAGAGAGTTTCAGAAGTATGGCCGGATTAATAAAAACAAAAGTTTATTTTAGTTGAAATATAAACTTTGATTCCATTTAAAATGAAAAAAATAAATAAAATATGGATCCTTGATAGTAACGACTTGTAGAAAGCTCCCTTTATTTACAGAACTTAACTACAAGAAAGGTTGCTTTTACCACGAGGTTTAAAATTCACAGGTTACATAGATTCAAATAATGGTCCCATTAACCAGTGAAGCACTGTTTAAAAATTATGTTAAACTCTAAGCTTTTAGTATGGTGCAATTAACAAATTAAGCAGTTGAGTAACATACCTTCCATGCCCTTGTCTGAACTATTGGAAAAATCGTAATAAAAGAGTTTGGCATCATCCTGATGTATTTCTGTGTAATGATTACTGGTGGAAAAAGCGTACGCAAGAGCCCAGTATCAATTTACCACGATGCATCCTTTAGGACCACACCTCTGGGAACATGGATATGTAACCAGGACATTTTCTATTTCCTCTTGTAATAGACAGGTCTTTGATTGGTCAAACCGATGTCTAAACATTGGCAAGTTGCGTGGTGGAACTGCTATTCATGAGAATCTAAACATTCTTAACAAAAGGTATCTGTCAAGTCATTTGCTATTCCTCTGACGTTCTAAGCCATAAGCATTATTCCCCTCTCAAGGGCCAAGTGGCAAATCTCCTAGATTTTGTTTTTTTCTATTGCAATTATAGTGCATCTTGTTCTGGGAAGTAAGATACTTGGAGTATTGTTAACATAACTCACAACCTTGCTGTTACACATATATGTCTCGAAGGATCTGAGGGGTAGGCCTCTTGTACTGTAAAAGTTTGCTTCCTGACTTCTTATTTGCCGGAGCAATCATTGTCTTTGTATGGCTCCCATTTAGTCAAAGCGTCTGTAGCTTAGGCCACCTGTGCTTACATGATCTAATAAGACCTTTTCACGTTTAAAATATTAAATATATTGACAGATTTCTAGATTTTCTTCAAAACAACTATTAGATTCTGATAGCTTCAATGGCTGTAAAGAACAAGTTACTTACCTTCGGTAACGATATATCTGTAAGAAACAGTAGTTAGTATTAGATTCCTTACCTTAGAATATCCCCAGGCGTCAGTCTGGATCCGGAAACTTTTGCGTAGCAGTACCCCTGCGCGTCGGTAGGCGTCGTCTGCAGGCGTCCCCTGCGGCTCCGCGTCGTCGGCGTCGTGCGCCGTGATGACGTCGCTGGAGTATATAGACGCCGCCTCCGCGCGCTGACGTCAGTTCTTTGCACACAGCTTTTCCGCGCCAGAACACGCAGAGCCATGTGAGAACCAACACTGGTGCCATTTGAAACTAGGGCCCTGAAAGGGATGTCCCTAACCCTAGGTATCAGTTCGCAGAACGGGGAGGATGGGCGGGGCGGTAAGGAATCTAATACTAACTACTGTTTCTTACAGATATATCGTTACCGAAGGTAAGTAACTTGTTCATCTGAAAGAAACAGGTTAGTATTAGATTCCTTACCTTAGAATAGATACCCCAGCAATACCAACCCCGGTGGTGGGTCTGCGAACCAATACAACCTACACCAGAAAGTCCTGGAGGACCGAACGGCCAAAGAAGCCATCCCTCCGGACTTGACTGTCCAGGCAGTAGTGCCTCGCAAAGGTGTGCAGCGAGGCCCACGTGGCCGCCTGGCAAATGTCCTGCAAAGGGACTCCCCGGCCCAGGGCAGTAGAAGCCGCCGTGGCCCGAGTGGAATGGGCCCTCAGCCCAACAGGAGGCTCCTTCCGAGCCAAAGAGTAGCATGCTTTGATGCACAGGACGACCCACCGAGAGATGGTCCGTTTCTGTACCGCCCTTCCCTTCTTCTCACCCACGTAGCCAACAAACAGTTGGTCATCCACCCGGAACTGGCGTGTGCGATCCATATAGAATGAAAGCGCACGTTTTGGGTCCAGACGATGGAGCCGCTCTTCATCCTTTGAAGGATGCGGAGGCGGGAAGAAGGAGGGCAAGGTGATGGACTGCCCAATGTGAAAAGCAGAGACTACCTTGGGCAGGAAAGAAGGTCTGGTCCGAAGAACCACCTTATCAGGATGAACAGACAAGAAAGGAGGTTGAACAGAAAGAGCCTGGAGCTCACTCACTCTCCTGGCAGAGGTGATGGCTACCAGGAAGGCCGTCTTTAAGGTGAGAAGACGGAGAGGACAGGAATGAAGGGGCTCAAAGGGAGCGCACATCAGGAAAGTCAAAACCAGGTTCAAGTCCCACTGAGGCATCACGAACGGAGCTGGAGGATACATGTGCGTGATGCCCTTTAAGAATCTTAACACAATAGGGGACTTGAACAAAGATGGCTGATCAGGTAGCCTCAAGAAGGCGGAAAGGGCAGAAAGATAGCCCTTGATAGTGCCCAGAGCAGAGCCCTGCTGGGCAAGGGAAAGGAGGAAGAGGAGAACCTCAGATAGAGGGGCAGAAAGGGGATCCACAGCCTTTGCTGTGCACCATGCCACAAATCTGTTCCACCGGCAGGCGTATACCGACTTTGTGGAGGGACGCCTGGCTGCCAGAATGACATCACAGACTTCAGGAGGCAAGTCAAATGGCCTCAACTGTCGCCGCTCAATCTCCACGCATGGAGGTGGAGACTGGACAGGTTCGGGTGGAGGACCGTCCCCTGCTGCTGCGACAGAAGGTCCTCCTGAAGGGGCAGGCGGATCGAGGGACCGACTGTCATGCTGAGTAGCTCGGGATACCAGTACCTTCGAGCCCAGTCCGGAGCCACAAGGATAACATGGGCCCGGTCGCGCCTGATCTTCTTCAGCACTCTGGGCAGAAGTGGTATAGGCGGAAAGGCGTACAACAGACCGCAACTCCACTCGCGCCGAAAGGCGTCGCCGAGCGAGTGCCGTCTTGGAAACTCCAACGCGCAGAACTGATGACATTGCGCGTTCTCTTCTGTGGCGAATAGATCTAACCAAGGCTCTCCCCATTGCTGAAAGAGGCCTCTCGCCACATCCGAGTTCAGACGCCATTCGTGATCCACCGAGCACCGACGGCTGAGTTCGTCCGCCCTGGCGTTCAGAGAACCTGCCAGGTGTTGAACCGTCAGAGTCACGCCCTGACGTTCCAGCCATTGCCAGAGGCGCAGAGCCTCTTGGCAAAGGGTCCACGACCCCACACCGCCCTGTTTGTTGCAGTACCACATGGCGGTGGTGTTGTCCGTGAACACCTGCACTACACTCCCGTTGACAAAGGGGAGGAATGCCTTCAGTGCCAGGCGAATCGCCCGCAGCTCCAACATGTTGATATGGAGCCGGGACTCCGCCGGAGACCAGAGGCCTCTGATCTCCGCCTCTCCCAAGTGGCCACCCCAGCCTTGGAGGGACGCGTCCGTCACAACCACGTGCTCCGGCTGGGGAAGGGAGAGGGATCTGCCCCTGACCCAATCGCGGTCTGTAAGCCACCACTGCAACTGTCTCGCAGTGCCCTCCGAGATCAGGACATGGTCGGATAGGTTGCCCTGATGCTGGGCCCACTGAAACTTCAGGTCCCACTGCAGAGCCCGCAACCGCCATCTGGCGTGATGCACCAGAAGGATGCAGGAGGCCATCAGCCCCAGAAGCCGCAGCGTCAACCTGACCGAAACCCGGGATAACGGCTGAAAGATGGGAATCAGAGCCTGAATATCCCGGACCCGCCGTTCCGGGGGATAAACCCGAAACTGCGCCGAGTCGAGAACCGCCCCGATGAAAAGGAGCTTTTGAGAGGGACACAGGTGTGATTTCGGCACATTGATGGAAAACCCCAACTCGTGCAGGAGGTCTGCCGTCATCTGAAGGTGGTGGACGACTGTCTGGGGCGAGCCCGCCTTCAACAGCCAGTCGTCGAGGTAGGGGAAGACTGAAACCCCTAACCGGCGCAGATGAGCTGCGACCACCGCCATCACTTTCGTGAACACCCGTGGGGCGCTGGTAAGGCCGAATGGGAGCACGATAAACTGAAAATGCTCGTGGCCTACCGTGAACCGCAGGTAACGCCGGTGGGCCGGCAGGACGGGGATGTGAAAGTACGCATCCTGCAAGTCCAACGCTACCATCCAGTCTTGTGGGTCTAGAGCAGCCAAGACCTGAGCCAAAGTCAACATCTTGAACTTCTCCTTCCGGAGGAAGCCGTTGACGTTCCGTAGATCCAAGATAGGACGCAGGCCTCCCTTGTCCTTCTTGGGTACCAGAAAGTAGTGGGAGTAGCAACCACACCCTACTTCTGGCCCAGGAACGCGCTCGATGGCCCCCTTGGCCAAGAGGGCCGTAACTTCCTCCTGCAGAAGAGTCAAGTGGTCCCCCGACACACGGTGGTTCTGCGGTGGCATGGCTGGAGGAGTGGACTCGAAGGGGAGGGCATAGCCCCTTCGGACAAGCTGCAGCACCCACCTGTCCGATGTTATCGCGCGCCAGCGGGAGTGGTGATGGCGAACCCTGCCACCCACTGGCGTCACGTGAGCCCGAAAGCTCGGACTAGGAAGGCTTGGATGCCGCAGCGGAGGGAGGCGTGGACTGACCACGACGCTGGCCTCTACCGCCACCACGGCGGAAACCACGGGCGCCACCGCGCTGGGGAGCGCTCTGCGCCGCGTGGCTGGCAGCACGTGTGGGACCTCCTCTCCCTTGGCCACGAAAGGGCCGAAACGAACCCGTCTGCTGGCGCTGGGTCTGGGTCGAGAGACCCAAGGACTTGGCCGTGACCCTGGAGTCCTTGAAGCGCTCCAGCGCGTGGTCCGCTTTGTCACCAAATAGGCGACTGCCATCAAATGGCATGTCCATAAGCGTATTTTGGACGTCTGGTGAGAAGTTGGCAGATCTCAGCCAGGCATGGCGACGAATCGCCACCGTAGTGGACATGGCCCGTCCCAGTGAGTCCGTGGTGTCCAGACCACAACGGATCGAGTACCGCGCCGCATCCCGGCCTTCAACAAAGGCCCGGGTGAGCTTGTCCCGCACTTCCTGGGGGCATTGCGGCAAACACTCCTCGACCGTATCCCACAGGGAGTGGGTGTAGCGGCCCAAGAGGCACGCGGTGTTACAAGACCGCAGCCCAGCACTCAAAGAGGAAAACACTTTCTTTCCGAATTGGTCGTACCTCTTTGATTCCCGGTCGGGCGGAGCCGACGGAAATGCGGACTGCGAAGTGGAGGCCTGGATCACCAGACTCTCCGGGGAGGGATGGGTGGACAGGAAGGCAGGGTCGTCCGCGCAGGGACGGTGACGCCTGGCAACGTTCCGGTCAACCGGCGCACCAGAGGCGGGCCTGGACCAGGTGCCCAGAAGGACATCCGTCAGGGCCTCATTAAACGGCAGCAGAGGCTCCTGGGGGCATGACTGCGGTTTAAAAACTTCCGTCAGGATATTCGGTTTGACCTTCGCAACGGGGAGCTCAAGGTGTAAGGCCTTGGCAGCCCTCATCAGGACCACCGAATAGGCAGCACCCGCCTCGGACGCCACAGGGGACGGAGAGACAAACCCAGGGTTGGGCGACTCGTCCAGGCCACTGGCATCACCCAGATCACCTACCCAGTCCACATCGTACTGGCAGGCACGGGATAGAGGGTCCTCAGACCCCTCCCAACCCTCTCCATACTCCTCCTCGTCATACCCATATTCTGGGTCGACGATATAGACATCGGGGTCAACAGGCCCCATCGGCGTCGGGTCCGGCGTCGGCCGACGCCGGTCCGGCTCCGAGTCCGGAGTCGGGGAGGAAAGGGGGGTGGCGCCGCGCGGCGTCGGTGCCGGGGACCCGACGCCGGCCGGAGCCGACGGCGGAGTCGCTGCACCACGCGGGGGCGGTACCATGGGCTGGCCCACAGGAACCGACGCCGGAGAGGCCGGGAGACCAGCCGGCGACGAACCAGAGGGAACCAGCGGCGCCGGGGCCGGAGCCACCGGCGGCGCCGGGGCAGGAGCACCCGAACCGCTCGGGCCCCCAGACGGGACCGACGGGCCCGCAGGCGCCGAAGGCCCCGCCGGAGAAGACCTCGCCCTCATAGCAATGAGGAAGGCCTCGATCTCCTCACGCGACGCGCCTTCCCCAGGGACCGACAGGTGTGGGGCAGACGGCGTCGGCGACCCATGCGGGACCGCGGGGGTGGGGTCACCCGAGCCCCCGGCCGCAGCACGCGGGCGTCGGGGGGAGTCGGGGGTGCGATGGCGACGCCCCGACTTCTTGTGCTTACCTGACGAGCCGGAGGAATGGTGGCGACTCCCGGAGCGCCCATGGCGGCTCCGCGACCGCTCCCTCGACCGCTCCCTCGACCTCCGACCGGACCGGGACCGCTCTCGACGCGGGGCCGACAACCGGAGTTCGAGAAGCTTGCGGGACCGCTCCCGCCTAGCTTTTCCAGTCAAGGCCCGACAGTCGACGCAGGACTCCACGTCGTGGTCCGCGCCCAGACACCGGAGGCAGAGTCGATGGTGGTCGGTGACCGACATCATGCGGTCGCACTCGTCACAACTCTTGAAACCGGGCATCCTACCGGCACCGTAAGGATCAATCTTAACAAAAAAACTTGGTCAAAAGACCGGAGTACTGCTCTTCGGATCTGCGCTAACTGGCGCGGAAAAAAGAAGAACTGACGTCAGCGCGCGGAGGCGGCGTCTATATACTCCAGCGACGTCATCACGGCGCACGACGCCGACGACGCGGAGCCGCAGGGGACGCCTGCAGACGACGCCTACCGACGCGCAGGGGTACTGCTACGCAAAAGTTTCCGGATCCAGACTGACGCCTGGGGATATTCTAAGGTAAGGAATCTAATACTAACCTGTTTCTTTCAGATGTCTTCTTACATGCTCAACTTGTATAGATGGGCATTAGGTATCGGATAAATGCATGCTGGTATTAACCCAAACTTTCCAATTCTTTCCCTTATTGTCATAAGACCTTGGCACGCAGTTAAGGGGAATGCTGCTCTGCATGGACAACATTTTCTTCCTCTGACAAAGTTAACGATCTTCAGCTATCTACAATACCTCCCCCCAAAAAGCTTTAGTCTTTTGTTTATGAACTTCTTTTTTTTTTTTATTGGTTTATTTGTAAAAACCAAATTGGTGGAGAAGGCCATGGCCTTCTGGGTGTTTGAGGTAATCATAGATCTAAAAAAAAATATTGGTTCACATATGACGTTTTCCTTTGGATGGTGGAAATCGCTTTAATACACTCTGGTTTCTTTCGCAGGTGTATGTCATATATTGCATCTTTTTCTAACATTTCTTGCAGGTCCTTGACCAAGTTTAAATACGCTCTAGTATCTCTTACTTTTCCTGGAAACTGTATATGTGGTCTCGGAAATAAATCTAAAATCTTTTTTTTGTTCTCATATGACATACTCGGTTTGTTGAAAAAACACAACGTCAGGCTCTTTACCAAAAAGTCCTCTCCCAGATCCCATCAACTAAAATGGTCCACCCGAAGCATTGTGACCATACCCACTGGCAGACAAACTAATCAGAAGATGGCATCAAACATCTGATTGTCACCAAGGAGCTTCATTACAATCAGGAAGGCACAAAGTTTTTTTGTTGGGATCTGTTTCTTCTCTGCCCATCATGGCTTGATCCTGCCTAGCTTTGACTTTTAAGGATGCCATACTGTGCATGCGTGACTGTGAAGATAAATTGAGGAGGAGGGTGAGCAGGAAGCTCCTGGCGGGGCATCCAGGACTGTACATATCTATACCTAACTACTAATATCGAAGCTACCTATATGAACAGCATACAGCTTCTTTGCATAAATTAACAGATTTACATGCAAATTGTTTTCAAGGAAAAGCAACCGGAACAATAGATGGCAGGAATGTGTACAACATGTAAATGTACACAATACATTTAGTAACGTGTCTCACCCCCATGTATTCCACCCGTGACAAGTATGGGGAGAAATATCGATTTGGCTACATGTGGCGGATCTCACGGGGAAGTTTCTTAGTAACAAAAAATTACACTGGTTGTTTTGTTTATTTTATGTTTTTACTTACCATACAAAAGGCTGTTTGTGTCTGATCCTAGAATTGAAGTACACTAGAAAGCTTTGGAATTTTTGTAAGTGCCCATAAACCGTATAAACAGTTGCTACATTAAGGTTATCCATGTGCACTCCTGCTGGCACACAAAGAAATCAGCACGAAACATTATTGCATCATACTAATAAAGGTTATTTTTTATTATGAATATAAACTACATACATAGCTTAAGTGGATTACGAAACTTGTACGTTAAAAAAAAAAAATGATTATGTTTCCGTTTACTAGCACCTTTGCTTCTCAACCACTTGTAAGGAAACATGGTCTATGTTCAGCAAATGGAATGAGGGTTCAGATTTTAACAGTGCTATATATATATATATATATATATATATATATATATATATATATATATATATATATATTCTTTTAACATTCAACCATACCAGGCTAAAATATTTTTACAATACTCTAAACAATATTAAATAAGATCTTCAAAGTCAGTGTTTACTACGCACTGCATTTTGAGCAATCGAGTTCACATTTTAATTTCTAATAGCAACACGTCCTTGGGTTTGTGGTGAAAATATTATTTTGAAAATTCAGGCCTTCCTTTCTTTGAAAGTTAAAGTGGCTTTGCAATCTTCAGAATTCATATCCATTTATAATTGTATGCATCAGTTCAGAACAAAAATTATGAGCCATAACTGCCATGTGAGAGTCACCAGACACTGCTCAAGAGATCTGGGTTTAAACTGATGACCGCGTGCCTTTCCTGTACCGCGCGCTATCAATCAATACAGGAGCACGTTTACATGCGTGGTATGTAAAGAGACATTTTCAAACATCAAATGATTCAAAACACCAGCAGTAACACGTTGACGCGAGTTTGTCCCATGTACCCTGTGAAAGCCACAGAGCTTCGTTTCTGACATCTGTGGTTGCTATTTCTCGTCACTGCTGAGGGCACTGTGTTGCAGCGGTTGGTTTTGAGGGCACGTGTATCACTGGATAAGCTTTCTGGCGCGTTTTCTTCTCTTGCCGTTTGGCCGTTATTCCGTCCTCTTCACATTTCATAGCTTTTGATTCACCAGGAGTGACTGACCTACAGGTAAAGCAGTAATTCTAATTTGAAACATAACACTGAAATTCATGTCTTAATAGCATGGTGAAGTCAAACACCGTGAAACGCTTATTCATATACATAAATAGTGGGCAACTCAAAAACACTGCAAAAAACCTTGCTGGTTGTCAATCATGTACCGTGGATGCTTTCTACAGAAAATAAAACTGTGTCAACACAAACAGTGGTTAACATTAACCCAAAAGTTAGTATTAAAGGAAACCAACACGGTTTGTGGCCCAGTGAGCAATGTAAAAATAAATGTACATTAAAAGAGTTGCAAATTAGATAATTATAACAATATCATATTTTAAATATGTTATCTTATAATAGATTTGAAGCTTTGCATAAATTTAAATAACTTTACGCAAACTGAATAGTTGTCATTTTACTCTGTTGGAAGAATTAAGGAGTAACTGGGTCTTACTGGGTGTGATAGCTACTGCAAAAGGTTACAAGCAGCTTTCAGTAAAAATAAAAATAACAAGGTATTGTCCCATGGCCAACGTAAGCAATGCAGACCATTTTTCTACTTTCGCACACTGGATACTGAACTTAAGCCTCAAACCTTAATAGTGTGCACATACGTAAATCAGTCTTTACGAAAGTGAAATTTCTGGAGACAAGTTTGCTATAGACCAGTAAGCATCTAATGACTTGCATGAGATCTAACAACCAATACTGAAAGGGGTGCGCTTCATATTTTCACATTTAACACATAATTGGTATTTATATTCAAAGATACACATTCTAAGCAGTGATTTACAACAGACAAGCATGTAGAACAAGTACACAGTAGTGGAGGATACAGCAAACAATATCAGTCACTGCTTAAAAACCTCTTCAACTTACATTATATGCTTGAAAAACGTTTTCAAGTACATACTTGCCAAACCAACATAATATCCTATTACAAAGTAACTTGGAGCATATAGAAAAGATAATCTGCAGATAATCGGGAACTGATTAGGCTCACATTATTTTAACCTTTGTTCTGAGGTGCAGGAAACAAAAAAATAACATGCAAGGTATTACACATAAAAGGAACGAGGGTTGCTTAATGTGGTAGTGTCGCTTACTATATACATTACACTGTAAGCACCTAACCATTATAAAAATATGGCATCAGAAAAAACAGTAGTAAGGCAAATAGTAAAAAGCGGCCGCAAACTGTACCCTGTATCATGGAACAGTCACAGCAATGCCCCTGCCTCAGTCAGTTTACCAAGAACATCATGGCAGGTCATCATCTAAATGCAGTTGCCTAAATATAAATCTAGAGTAGCAAGGCATACACATTTGATTTGGGAAACGGAGAGAACACGAGATGGTGACAGAGCTTTTGTAAGATCAAACAGCAAGGTGTGAAACCAGGGCCGGACTGGGAACACAAAGCAGCCCTGGCAATTTAGCCCCTGGGAGAGCACTGCCTGGCCGCAGGGGGCAGAAACGTGTGTTTGCTGCTTCTGTAACTGGGGACCGATCTTGGAACACAGCTGCAAAACCGGCCCCCAGAAAAAACATCAGCCCCCACCATCAGAGTCTACCGGGTAAACACCCGATACCCGGTACGGCCAGTCCGGCCTTGTGAAACCAGCACCTCAATCTAGACTAGGTGCCAGATTAAGGTTTTTGTCGTACAGGATAAGAGTTGACAACTGCATCTTTGGCATGTATGGCGAGAAATGTTGCAGCGGACAAATGCTGTGAAAGTCTGGTGTAACTGCTAGTGTGACCCCCACCACCATGCGCCAATCTCTCATCTATGAGCAAAGCATGACTTCTTGTCTTAGTTGCTCTATGTCCTACCCGCTTCATTCAGTCTCCCTATGCCTTGGGCCTAGCTTACGTTGCTCCAGCTCCTACGCTCACTGTCAACTATCCAACGTGATTGCACCCACACTGACCACACCATTGGTTCCGTTAACTCTGCCATCCCGACCAGAACCCATTTCAGCCACTTCCAAGATCCAAACAAAGGTCCCGCAAATGTACTCCAAAATGGGGTGCAATTGTGGGACATGTACTCAAAACATTCCTGACAAGCTTGGCGTTTTCTCCCAGCATATAAGGGGCATTTTTACATTTTTCTGTATGTAAGTCCAGTGGGAGCTTCGCACAGAAGGAATGCCAGTAGGAGGGGCATCCAACGATCCACTCTACACTGGGCGGTCGTTCAAACGCTATTTCTTCCAGTGTTGTGGCCACTAAATAGATGTTCTCCATATCCAGCAGTAACTACATCATTAGGAACGAACAGTAAATGAGATTGGGGGTGGGGGGGTAGGGGGAGAAGAGAGGGTGAGTGGCACATTTGCCATTTGTCAGACGTTGCCTTGCCACCCTGCTCAAAATAAAGCCATCTATCCCTACATACAGATCAAAAACTACTTATGCTTAGAGTACAGTAAATTATTGCTTTGCTTTTTGCACTAACATAGTTTGACGATAATGAATGAAAGTTGGGGGATTGCAGAGTATGATGCCCAGGAAGTAGGCAGCGCAGAGCTGAGGGTCGGAAATCGGCTGCTCAAACAGGCCGGAGCAGATGTGGCTTAGCACTTTGAAAACCATCTATTGAATGGGGAGAGGGCACGGGGACATACTAGGCAGCGATCAAGAACCGAATACATAGCGGATCGCATTGCAGGGACCCTCGCAGTAGCCCAGATGGACGTGTAGGCTAGGCCTCGTATGCAGCGGAGTTGTGGAAATGGCAGTCAGGACCTGCGGCACGAAAGCTCAAGATTAACAGCAACTACAGGGTGAGCCTGGAAGACGAGGTGGGGATAGGTGAAGACTCCGCAGTTGAAAAGCTTTTGGCCTTGAAGCTTACCAATAACCAGTAAAGCGCATAGCCATAGAAAGAGGACTATCAGAAATCTGATGATAGGGGCAAATCCCACTGGACAAGAGCAAGTTCGCTGCCAGCATGATCTGACTACCCTAACTTCACACTGTTTCATGAGCACTGCCTCACTATAGAACCTCACTTTTGAGTTCCTGCTTGAGTTTCAGTGAGCCCACAGTCTGACCCAGACGAAAGACAACTAAAGAACGACAGACACAGATAATCACCTCCTTCTTACATCATCAGCAAGCACGTCAAATTAGTGTTGAAGTGAAGAAACAAGGGCAATCCTTTTAAGAAAAGCACAGTATTTCCATCTCCCATAACTTCTCACAGGACATTATGAATAGGCGTAAATGGTTCAGGATGCTACGCCCCCGCCTCAAGCAGTATGCGTTTTGAAATGGGCTGTTGGACCAGGCAGCGATGCTCATCACTCATGCGAACAAAACCACAGAATATTATGATCCTGGCCAGCTAGAGGGTTTCCTAGACTCCCTCTGGAATTATATATGGACATTAAAAGGCTATTTTGAGGTACTGAAATGCCCTTCATTCCACAGGATAAGAAACTCTCGGATCAACGAACAGAGGAACGGAAACAACTGGAAGAAGCGTCAGGAACATGATTTACAGGGCCCAATTCGAAGTAGCAGCAGAAATTGTTGCCATCCAGAGACCAGTCCAGTCCACATAGGAGGATACAGGAAATTAGGTACTCTATATCACATGAAGGATTAGACCCTCCCTCATAAACACACACTGCAGACACCACCTCAAATCATTTCTGTCTGGGCCTGTGGAGGCATGTTGAATGACTGTATGTCCGACAACCCACAAGACTAAAGGACGAGGACCCTTCTGTGTTATTCCTCAAGATTCTCTGGGTTGGTTAATTCACATTCTCACTACCTCCAGGGCCTAGAGATCTACTCATTATCAGTTTGATCTCAGTCTATACGCAAATCAAGTTTATACTTAATCATCGCCTAGCCCCCACCATTTAGGTTACTCACACTCCCCACAAAAAGAAAAAATACTCATCCAAACCCCTCAAGGTGCTGCAAGACACCCATTTCCAGGTTGGACTGCATATCAAGTGCTCATTTGCAAAACAATACAGTTCCGGTGTATCTATCCTATGAATTGCCACCCCATCAGAACTCAATAGTATCCATGAACATGAACACAACAACTTATTATCTAATGAGGAAGAAAGTTCTAATTTACCTTCATTTTCTTTGACCTGAATAGCCCTTATCCAGGAGACTCGCCACTCAGACTTAGAAAGCAAGATATTAAAAAGGAACTGGATGGTAAAGAGTTTCAGGCTAGTAAATCTACCCATGGCATGGTAAACAGATTCCTTAGAGTCCACACAGTATGGTGTGATCCCCATTGCGTTTATGCGCTTATCGGACCTACATTACAAAAACTTTACTCATTGGATCAATATATTCAAAAATTTAACATCAAACACGAGACACTAGGTACGATCCCTAACATTCTGCAGCAGCGGGTCAAAACTAAGACACTCTTGAGTGGTGACTGGAACCTGGTCTTAGTCCCATTCTAGGACGAATCCGATCAACTGATGACCAGTCCTAAAAGACGGGCGTACTAGAGGACTTGATGAATGACTACTCTATATTAGATCCCAGGAGAATGGTGCAGCAAAGGGAGAGATATTACACATTCGCTTCACACACAGACTACATTTTAACTTTAGCCATGCTCCAGGACCATACAAGAACACAGCTATTCAACCCAACAGCGTGTCAGACCATGACACCATCCACCCTTGGTTAGAGCTTGATGTAATAAAACCTCCAGTTGTTCAGTGGTGTTTGCACCTGTCCAGATATAGACTCCCAGACAACCACAAAAGGCTTTCCTCTGCACATATTTAGAGGAAGATCTTCTCACTTGGGATTCTATGGGCAGCGAGCTAAACCTCCATAAGAGGTGAAATCACGTGTGACACTAGAGATGCTGCCTCAGTGTAACTGGCTGGAAAGTAGTCAAAGAACGACCGGCTGCTCGGTCTCCCATTCCCAAGAGGCACTATGTGCGCTGCTAGGCACAGTTTCTTGGTAGGTGTGTGCATCACAAAGCATGATCAATGCGTTTACTGCATGATTTCAGAGTATATTGTCGGATACTGATTTACATCTTATTGAAAGATGGGAGCAACTTGGGATTGAGCAAGGATTGCTCACATTAGACAATTCCTAATGGTTTTGACGATATAAATGCTTGGAGATGTACAAGGACAGTGATGATTAGAAAACTCAATAAAGTGGTTAAACCATGAATGAGACGTGTGTATTTTTCAATATGGTATAATAAACAGACTCATTTAGAGATAAAACCGTACACAACTAGTTTCACTTTTCTGAGGGAATTGACAAATGTTCATATTGAGCATATACTGGCAAATCTCTGAATATATTATCCCAATTGCAAATAAATGTTACAGCAGTTTGTATTCCATTTAATTACATGTGCCCATAAGTTTTTCCCCCACAGGGGTATTTTTGCACAATTGCATTAAGTTTCGAACAGTCTTTTTTTAAGCCTAAGTTATCATTCATTCTGAGAAATGTGTTTTCTGACACTCGCAATGGGTTTACAGTTGCCTTTCATAGTAAACAACAAGTTATTTACCTTTGGTAACGCTTTCTGGTGGATACTCTATGCAACTGCATATCATATATTTTACCTTTACGATATCCCCAGGTGTCAGACTAGAGCCCTATGTTCAAGAGCAATTGTTCCAGCATAGAAGTAGGTGGTGCCATCAGAGCTACAATGGTCTCGCACTACCCTAGAAGAGACTGCATGGAGTCACCTATGGGCAGCACCCGTGCACACAGACTAGAGTTAAGTCTTGCTCTTTTTTTGCGCTCTCAGAAGTGGATACCAAGACAAATTGGAGGGGCTAGTGTGCCAAGACTAACTAAGGACCTTTTTGCAGACACCTGGGTCTAATGCACAAAAGTGGAAGGGCGAGAGGAATCTGCAGTTGAAGTATCCACTAGAAAGGAGTTACAGAAAGTAACTTGTACTTCTGATAGGTATTTCTAATTGATTTCTCACCTCTAGAATAGATAAACCAAGCAGTACCTCTCAAAAGTTGGAGGGTCTGAGGAGTGGACTCGCACAAAAAAGTTGTGCAGAACTGAAAGGGTAAAAAGGCCCTCTATGTGGACCTAATTGTAGTGCTCGCTGAGTGTTTGCATCGATGATCAAGTAGCAGCCAGAAAGACCTCATCAATGCAGTTGAAGCATGCTTTGGCTCTGGTGGAAATAGGCCTCTTTGCTGGCCTTAGCACAGCATGTGTTTTTGCACAGGACGTTCTACAGGGAGTCTGCCTTTGAACTGCCTTCCCCTTCTTTGCACCGTAAAACCAAACGATGAGCAGGTCATCGAGCCAGTATTATTTTGTGCCCTCGATGTAAAACCTAAGGGCTCTCCAGGTAAAATATCTCCTCCTCGTCAAGGAATGTGGTAGAGAGAAAATGGAGGAAGGACGATGGCCTGACCTTCTTAGAATGGAAAGTGGCAATACAACCTTTGGTACAAAGAAATCCCAAGTTCTCAGCACCAATTTGTCTGGAAAGTGGTGTACGCAGGTTGCACTGAAAGTGCCTGCAGGTCACTGACATGATGTACAGAAATGATAGCGATAAGAAAAAAATGCCTAGATGGTGAAGAGAACCTGTGCACGGGATTGGACAGCATGCATATCAAAAAGAGGTAGACCAAATTAAGGTCCTATTAAGGCATAATGAAGGACTTCGGTATAACACACACCTAAGTTCATTTAGGAATCTTATCACAAAGGGGGACAAAAAAAGGTTGGTAAGTCAAACTTAAAAAGGCAGGAGAAGGGCAGACTTGCCATCTTTAAATGTGCCCGCTGAGCCTTTCTGGGCAATAGATAAAACTAACAAGTGACCATCTGATAGCTTGGCCTACAGAGGAGAACGCCACAAATTTCTCCCAAAACAACAAGTAGAAGGACTTAGTTGAAGAGCACCTAGCCGCGGAATCACATCCACTACTTCGGTGGGCAGGTCGAAATTGTCACTAATCAACTTCAATGCAAGCGGTGTAGATTATGGAGTATTGGGTACAGAACCCTGCTGTGAGAAAGTGCGTCTTTTTACATGGTTAGCCCCCTCTTTTTGCCTGGTATTTGATGTGGTTTTGATTGTAGTGCACAGGGTCCCTGCCAAGAAGGTTCCCTGTGCCAGTGCTTCTTCCCTAAAACATATCCACAATTGCCAGCAGGCATATTCTGAGTGTTCTCCCTAGCATTCATCAACCTGCCAGAAGATTGGCTACCAGGGATATGGAGTAGTTTCTGTCCTGTAACTCCAGTTCTGTAGTAGGGGTATCTCTGTTATAGTTATAATCTAGTGAATAGTCCCGCCCATGTGCATGGACCCCGGAGCAATCAAAAATAATCTCTTAAGTTGTCAAAAAATGCAGAACTGCACAGACACTTAGAGAATTTAAAGACAGATAATGCAGCCTATATCCACAGGCTACACTGTCCAGTACTTCAACTAGAAATTCCACCAAAAATCCACAAACAGCGCAGCCTGTCCAGATTTCTCCACAGAGAAAACCTTGCCATTACCAGCAAAACCCTCTGGAATGATAGTGAGGAAGGAGTGGACAGACAAGCCCCATAGGCTGCCATTATGTGACTCAGAACAGGATACTGTGCCTTTATGAGAACTTTCCAGAACTCTCACAGTATCCCAGAATGCACTGCAGGTCCCTTTTACTTTCAGTTCTTTTTGAAGGCGTAACACGCCAGACCTGTAGCATTCCTCACATGAATATATCTCTCTCCACCAGGGAGGAGGGCGGGCGCTTATGACTATAACAGATACCCCTACTACAGAACTGGAGTTACAGGACAGAAACTACTCCTTCTGTAGTAGGGGATCTCTGTGTATAGTCATAACCTAGTGAATAGAATGGCAAGCCCATCCCTACACCAACGCGGCGGTGGAGAAAAAAAATAAAAATAACACCACTACTGTGCGAACAGATTTCGCAGCGAAGCCTGCCCAACCTGAGCGTCTGTCCTGGCCTCAGTGTCCAGACAGTAATGCTTAGCAAAGGTATGGACCGACTTCCAAGTGGCCGCCTTGCAGATTTCTGCAATTGGAACATTACGTAGCAAAGCAGTCGTGGCAGCTTTGCCCCTGGTGGAATGAGCCTTAGGTTTACCCCGTAAGGTCTTATTAGCCTTCTGGTAACACAATTGTATACAGGACACAATCCACCTCGAGATGGACTGTTTTGAGGTAGCAAGACCGGTCCTGACTGATCCATAATTGATAAACAATTGGTCTGACCTACGAATATCTTTGGTTTTATCCAGATAAAATTTCAACACCCTCCTGACATCCAGGGAATGCAGAGACCTTTCCGCTGGAGATGAAGGATTCTCAAAAAACGTAGGTAAAGTTATGGTCTGGTTAACATGGAAATCAGATACCTTTGGAAGAAATTTAGGGTGAGTACGCATAACAACTTTTGCAGCATGAAATACAGTATAAGGTTCTTGGCAACACAACGCCTGAATTTCACTCACCCTGCGGGCCGATGTAATGGCCACGAGGAACGCCGCCTTCCAGGACAGGTGCTGCAACGAAGCCTTATGAATAGGTTCAAAAGGCTCCTTCATCAATCTGGACAGCACCACGTTCAATTCCCAGGAAGGCGAAGGAAGCCGGACAGGAGGGAACACTTTCTTCAAGCCTTCCAAAAAATCTTTGATCACAGGGATCTGGAAGAAGGAAGTCTGTGAAGGGCATTTCCTGTAGGCAGTCAGCGCAGCGAGATGAACCTTAATGGAATGGACATTAAGGCCAGACTGTGCCAAATGTAGAAGATACGGAAGGATGACATCTTCCTTACACGTCGTCGGGTCATAGTTCTTGGACTTCCACCAGATGCAAAATCTCTTCCACTTGTAAGCATAGGAAGTCCTAGTGGAAGGTCGCTTAGCCTCCTTCAGTATGTCCATACAATCGTCTGGTAGATTCAAATGGCCATATTGCACTATCTCAGGATCCATGCCGCCAAACTCAAAGACGAGAGGTTGGGGTGCACCATCTGCCCCCCGAACTTCGTGAGAAGGTCCGGCCGGCACGGCAGTCTTATGTGAGGAAGGAGAGACCGGTGAAGCAGGTCCGTGAACCACCACTGCCTGGGCCATTCCAGGGCAATCAGGATCATCTGCGCCCTGGACTGGGACAGCTTGATGAGTACCGCCCTAATCAGGGGAATGGGTGGAAAAGCGTACAGAAAGCTGGTTGACCTGTTGATCCATAACGCATTCCCCAGCGTCCGCTGCTGGTAGTACCTGGAGGCGAAGTCTCGGCATTTGCTGTTTTCGGCAGTGGCGAACAGATCTACGTCTGGGGTCCCCCACCTTGCGAAGACTTCTCCTAGTACTTCGTCGTTTATGACCCATTCGTGGTTTTCCCGAATCAGTCTGCTCAGTGCGTCGGCCTGAACATTCTGCACACCTGGTAGATGGGTAGCCGTTATCGTCAGTCCTCTGGCTAGAAGCCAACGCCAGATCGCCTGCGCCTCTTGCGACAGAGTGCGCGATCTCGAACCCCCCTGCTTGTTGAGGTAATAAATCGTGGTCGTATTGTCCGTCTATACAAGCAGAGAGTTGGTCTGGAAGGACGGATGAAAGGCCTTCAGTGCCAAGTGAACAGCTCTGAGTTCCAGGAAATTGATGTGATACGTGGACTTCGCCTGGGACCACGTTCCTTGTATCTGTAAGTCTCCCGAGTGCGCCCCCCAGCGTGGAGAGACGCATCCGTCACAAAATAGTCTGTGTGGGAATGTCCTTGTGAAAGGGAACCCCTCTGAGGAGATTCTCCGCTGAACACCACCACTTCAGAGACTGAAGAGCATGCAGAGACAGTCGTATCTTGTCGTCCCAAGATCCTTTCCTCTGATCCCACTGATCCTCCAAGCACTCCTGCAATGGTCTCATGTGCAGCCGGGTGTGTGGCGTGAGGAAGATACAAGAGGCCATCGACCCCAGTAGAGAAGACACCGTCCTCACTGTTGTAGATGGAGCGGTCATAAGAGCCTGAGCCTTCCGAAGGAGTGATAATCGTCTCTCCTCCGAAAGAGACACGGTTGCTGACAGCGTATTGATGGAGGCTCCCAAGTACTGTATGCACTGGACCGGAGTCGGGACAGACTTGGACATGTTGATGTTGAACCCCAGCTTGTTCAAGAGAACGCACGTCTTCTGGAAGTGCGCTTGAGCTTCCGAGAAGGAGGCGGCCTTGATCAACCAATCGTCCAGGTACGGGTAGACAAACACCTTGTTATTCCTCAGGTGTGCAGCTACCACTGCCATGCACTTCGAGAATGTTCTGGGCACAGACTTCAGTCCGAATGGCAGTACTGTGTACTGGTAATGATTGGCGCCGACTTGGAATCGCAGGAACGTCCTGTGTTTGTGTGCAATGGGCACATGGAAGTACGCATCCTGTAGGTCTATAGCACATAGCCAGTCTCCCTGTAGCAGCTGAGGCTAAATCTGATGCAACGACAGTATGCGAAATTTCTCTCTGCGAATCCACTTGTTTGCTTGTCGCAAATCCAGAATGGGCCTAAACTCGTTCTTGTCCTTCTTGCGAACCAGAAAGAACCGGGAGTACAGACCTCTTCCCCTTTGAGACAGAGGTACGTCTTCTATCGCCCTTTTCCTTAACAGGATATCGGCCTCCGCCTGGAGCTCGCGCAGCTGAAACTGCGAGCTGACCGGAGCAATTGCTGGAGGCGGGCTGGTGAACCGAAGACTGTATCCATTGCAAACAATATTCAGCACCCACTTATCTGGAGTAATTTTTCTCCACTCTGCCAGAAAAAATTGAACGCTTCCCCCACCGGAGTGGGTAACGGATGTAGGGGAAGTAACCGCTCAGGGCCTAGACCCGGCCGGGCCCTTGTTCGCCGTTGCAGACTGCTGGCCTCTGCCCTTCTGGCGCTTCTGGAAGGGCCTCCGGAACTGCTGCTGCTGTTGTTGCTGTCCTGAAGCCTGTCCTTGCCCTCTGCCTTGCGCCCCGAACCGTCTCTGGAACGGGCGGTAGGTCTTCTTCTCCTTGGGCTTCTCCAACCCGACAGCCGTCAGGGTCTCGGCCTCCGCTTTCATGTGGGCCATTTCGTCGTCCGCATACTTGCCAAACAGGGTCTTCCCCGAGAAAGGCAGGTTGGCCACCCGTTGTTGGGCCTCTGGCTTGAGGGATGTAAGGCCAAGCGTGGCGCCGTTGTTTGACACCATGGCAATATCCATGCGCAACCAGAAGGGACACATCAGCAGTCGCGCTGATGAGTTGGTTCAACACCAATAATCCCTCATTGAGAATCTCTCGGAAGTCCTCTTTCTTCTCTCGAGGAAGGAGCTCAGCGAATTGCTGGAGGGACTCCCACAGGGCCCGATCATATCGCACTAGCAAGGCCGCGGCACTTGCAGCCTTCATTGCAGTAGACCCCGTCCCACAGACCTTCCTGCCAGCTGAGTCTAACCAGCGGCTCTCCTTATCAGGAGGTACCGTGGACGACGGGGTGGTGGCATGCTGCTTCCTAGCAGCTGTCACTATGACCGGGTCTGGTGGCGGATCCATCCTGAGAAAGGCTGGGTCAGAATCCGGAGCCCGGTACTTCTTGAGGAGCCTGGAGGGAGCCGCCTTCGTCAGCGCCGGAGTGAGAAAACTCCTGAGCGGGCTCTACCAATCCTGGTACTAGGGGTAGCAACGGCCGAGACAGGTACTTTTTATGTAGCGTCTCGAAAATCACGGACGTAGTGGGAGCGGGCACCGTCACCGTGATGCCCAACTTAGCCGCACCCCTCAGCAAAACATCCTGGAATGAGTTGATGTCGTCCACTGGCGACACCCTCGTCCCAGGGGATTCCGACAAAGTCGGCGAGTAGTCCCTGGTCCCAGAAGAACCTGTGCGGGATCTCGATCTGCGCCTCCTGTGGCGTCGCCTTGATCTTGTCGACGACCGGTGACGACTCCACGATCTCCCCCTCCTTCCGGAACGAGAGCGCGATCTCCTCAGCTTCGGACGCTCCGCAGGTCTCACAGGAGCAGGAGACTGCGGCCTGACCGGGACCCTCGGCTGAGGAGTCCCCTTAGGAGGCGTCGGGTACCATAGGAGCGAAGCCGTCCTCAGAGGAACCGGAGGCAGTCCCTGAGGAGGTAGCAGAGGATGATGAGGGGGGACTATAGGCGGAGGCGGAGTTGGATTCCGTGGCGGAGGTTCCTTGGGCAATGGGGGAGGAGGTGTAGTCTATTTCGGCTTGGGAGGTGTATATACCTCGGAGTACACAGAGCCCTGCGACTCCCTCTTCTTCCTAGGAGGAGGGGATGTAGAGGTATGGTCTCCTATTGGGGAGCGTCTCCGAGGCGTCCCAGCAGACCCAGAGCGACTCCTGGCGCCAGAACTCCTTCTGCGCTTCTTTGGCGTCGAAGAACGTCGTCTCGACGTCTAGGAACGCCTTCTTTACCTCGACCTGCGTCCTCGTCTCGACGTTGAGCCACGTCTGGACGTCGAACGTCTTACTCGACGGCGACCGTCGACCTCTCGACGTTGAACGGTTCCTCCATGACGTCGAAAGCCTCGACGGTGGATGCCATCTGGATGACTAGCGTCTCCTCGAAGTCGAACGCCTGCGCGTCTTCGACGTCCTCATCGACGTCGAGGATCCCCTCGACACCGACCTTCTCTTCCTCGACGGCGAGCTCCGACCCCGGGCCGAACTCCTTCGACGTCGAAGACTACGATGACACCGTCAACGGCGATCTTGACGGCAGCCTGGTTAGTCCCCTCGACGTCGAACGTCGACATCGCTTCAACCCAGAGCCCTGGGGAGACGGGGAACAGACTGCTGTCATCCCTCTCAATGCCGTTGTCGATGCTATCAACGTCGGTGGAGAAATATGACGCTTGCTGGTCTTCCTGCCTTTGGGGACCCCCCCAGAGACCTCAGCATGGGTAGATGGAGCCTGCCCAGACCCACCTTGTTGTAGTCTTCTATCTTCCAGGCCTTGGAGCCTGATCTTCATCCTCTCTCTCAGGGTCCTGGTGGATAATGTCTGGCAGATGCCACACTCCTCTGGGACATGAGATGATGGAAGGCAGACGATGCACACTTCATGTGGGTCCGACTTGGCCTTCTTCCTCGGACACTCTGGGCATTTGTCAAACAAAGCAGGCATTTTGACAATAAAAGAGTGCACCAAAAACACACACAAGGAAGAAAACACCAAAGTACTTCAAAGAAAGCACTCAAATACTTGAAAAAGTGAAAAAATCACCAAATAAACCCTTGAAAAGGGAGAGCTCAATGCTCCAGGGTCCTGCTTGCAGGAGCCGGAAAAAAGAACTGAAAGTAAAAGGGACCTGCAGTGCATTCTAGGATACTGTGAGAGTTCTGGAAAGTTCTCTTAAAGGCACAGTATCCTGTTCTGAGCCACATAATGGCAGCCTATGGGGCTTGTCTGTCCACTCCTTCCTCTATATCATTCCAGAGGGTTTTGCTGGTAATGGCAAGGTTTTCTCTGTGGAGAAATCTGGGCAGGCTGTGCTGTTTGTGGATTTTTGGTGGAATTTCTAGTTGAAGTACTGGACAGTGTAGCCTGTGGATATAGGCTGCATTATCTGTCTTTAAATTCTCTCTTAAGTGTCTGTGCAGTTCTGCATTTTTTGACAATTTAAGAGATTATTTTTGATTGCTCCGGGGTCCACGCACATGGGCGGGACAATTCACTAGATTATGACTATACACAGAGATCCCCTACTACAGAACCCCTGTTGGTCCAGTCAGTTCCAAAGGCGCAGTACCTACAGGAACACGATTCAGGACAGCAGGACGACCTGCTTGAGTAGTACCAGATGGCAGTTATGTTGTCAATCAGGACCTCTATTGACCTTTTTTCATGAATAGGGAATTCTCTCAGAGCCAGCCTGATGGTACAAAGCGTTGAAAGACTGATATGGAGCATGCATTCCTTGGGGGGGAAAGTCTTTGAATACCATCATGTCTAGGATAGACCCCATGAAGAGAACACTCTGTGTAGATGGGACTTCAGAAGCCAATGGGAAACCCAGAAGAGAGATAATCATTTGAAGGTGGCCTGTAACATACTGTGGCAAGTTCACATTGTGCAACCAGTCATCTAGGTACAGGAATACATGTATTCCCGATCTCCCACATTCAAGGCCAGCAATACTTGACTACACCACCACCACCACCACCACTACAACCACTGGACCATGATGGCATAGGGTGGGGGCTTGGGAGAAGGGAGTCAGTGTTTTTGAGGTGGTAGAGTACAGCGGGCACTGGTTCTGCTGTTGCTGGCAACCGTCTATCATTAAAGGAGCTGTACATTTGCAGAGGTGTCCAGTTGCGCAGGTTGCCTCTACCAGGACTGTTGAGCTCGAGAATAATAACATTTTCTGTATGCTGGTTGGACTGACTTGCTGATGAGGCCAGGTCCTGTGAGTGAGCGTGAAGTGTTTATGGGAAGAGTCTGCCTCCTCAGTACAAACCTGAATAACATCCAAAGGGCATGTCCATCAGGGAGGCTGGGACAGTTTCTGAAAAGCACACAATTTCAACAGGCTTAAATAAACAGTGTTAACAGCAATGCCAACAGACCAGGCTATTTATTGTATGTGCAGGATCAAATCCACACTTCAGGATCTGCTCTGCAGTATCCAAGCCATCACTGATTAAATCTAAAATGGCTTCTTCAAGTGTGCCAGTAGGCTTTCAATCGCTAGTTGGACTAATTAGCGTAAGGCATGGATATAGCAGCCAAGTTGACCTGTGACCGTCTCCATATTAAAAGAAAGGATGTCCGATGCAAAACTCTTTCAGACTATGACGTCCAGTCATTTTGACTACCTGTTCAAAAGGCCGTAGGAACGGCATCCGATTTTAGTTCTGAGCAGAAGGCTGCAAAGCCACCTCTCTGGCAATGAATGAGACACTAAGAGTGTGGCTCAATGGTTAGAGCGGCAGACCCTGATGCAGAGGTCTAGCCCGGGATCAGGGTTCAATTCCCCGCCTCGGCGGGTCTTGGGCTCAAAAATTCCACGGACCTGATAATTCTCGCCTCGGTGCCTATTCCAATCATGGAGTCCCACTCTGCAACTCTGGCCAATAGCTTGCTTAATCTCCACAACGGCCCCCACAACACTAAGGATGCCTGGCCTCCACCTTGGGGGTGCCCAGGAGTGGACACCTCACAGGGAAAGCCAGGATGGGTTCCACAGCGGTATTCGTACAAGCGCCTTGAGACCCATGCGGGTGAGGAGTGCGCTATACAAGTATCAATTTATTATTATTATTATTAAAAAAGGTATGTCAACGGGAGAAGGTCTACTTCAACAGGAAATTTCTCTACATACTACCTGGCCCGAAGCAGAGCATCATTAAAAAGGAAGCAGGAGTTTAGCAACTGAAGGTGGTTGAAGATCGCTGTCAAAATATTAGTCTTTGGTCTTTCTGAGAGCAAACTCAGCTCTAGAGGATTTGCGGCTTTATGCACAAAAGTGGTAAGGAAAGAGACTTCCACTGTCTGGGCCCAGAGGGATACGGAATGTCTTCTTCTGGAGAGGTATCGAGACCACTGCCATTCTGGAAATCAAGTTAAGGACCCACATCTGAGTAAGATTGAGGAAGACCACTAGTGATGTCACTGAGTAGGTGGATTCGCAGCTTTTCTGGATCAGTCTGTACCCCAGGAAATATTAAATTGATAGATCTTTAGGAAGGTGTATCCATCAGAAACATTTGTCCTCAAATAGGCTCTCTGCTGTTGCTTTCTCCAGTGGAATGTTAACAATACAAACAAGCATAGCAGGATGAATAAGGACTGTCACATTAGAGACAGAAAGGGCAGAAACAACCTTAAACTATGCCTGGTGCATCCACAAACAGCCTTTGGGGAAGAGGACATTTGTATCAACCAGATGGACAAAGATCAGTGCAAACAATACTGAATATTAAGTATATGCCCCTTTGCTTGTGATTCAGTTGTCAATCCATACCAACACAATTTGTGAGACAAAGCTACGTGACACATAGTACTATGATTTGAATTCTCAGTAGTGAGCACCTGCTGAAAAACCTGCTGCTTAGGGCCGGCCAGTAACATCAGTGGTGGAATGCAATATAAAAGTTTGGTCCTTCATAACCACCCACTTCATCAATAGCACCTACCCTCAGTCCCAGCTGATGTGCTTTACTCAAGATTAAGCTAATGAATATACAATTGCTGACAGTTCTCTTCAACTCCTCCTTACAAGAGGGACGCATTCTTCAGGCATGGAAGCACACAAACAGTCTTGCCCCTTTTAAAAAAGTCCAATTTAAATCCCTCCAATTGGTCTAACTTAAGACTGACTTAGATGCCTACCCTTTTCTCTAAAACCTTAGAGAAACATGTTGACTTGCAACTATCTGCTATCGTGGACTCTCAAAACTGTATTCATCGCTCGCAGTGTGGCTTCAGAGCGGGATACAGTACGAAATATGATCTTCAGGGAGTCACATAACATCTGAGTGGGCTCCTAGATAATGGCGGAACGGTTGCTTTGATCCTACTCGACCTAAGCGCAGCCTTCAATACTGTATCACACACCATCGAACTAGAAAGACTGGAGAACTTGGGTCTCCAAGGGACAGCTTTGTTTAAGATGACCTAGTTCTTACAGGATCAAACCTTACAAGTGTTTTCTTCCAGCTTAACATCAAGGTCCCACTCTCTTACTTCAGAAGTGCCTCAAGGTCCCACCTTAAGCCCAATGTTGTTCAACATCTATATTCGCCCTCATGCAGATATGGTGGAAAGCTGTGTCCTTACCCTCTTTTCCTACACAGATGACACGCCGATCATAGTTACCTAGCATTTTCTGCCACAACCCCTATGCCTTTAACTCTTGTCTTGGCAAGATATCCACCTCGATCAACATCAGCTCATTAAAGTTGAATGGCGACAAGACTGAGGTGATGGGTAAGAATCCCCTGTTATGGGTCTCATAACACTGACCTGAGACCCTAGATGCCCTCCCTGTACCGGTCTCTAAAGTGAAGAACCTACGTTTTTGGCTAGATGTCAATCTTTCAATGCAAACCCAAATCACCAAGGTAGCCTCTACCTGCTTCACTGTGCTGAAATGGCTGAAAGAAATCATGTGGATACTTCCTTTTTCAGCTCAGAGGACGGATATCCAGGTCTTGATTCAATCAAGACTGGATTACGGCAACATTTTTTATCTGTGGCTGGCAAGGTTTTTATCAGACCTCTGCAAGTCATTCACAACTCTGCTGCCCGCCTCCTGTTTCATCTTCCCAAATGTGCCTCTGTGTCGTCTCTTCTTCACGAACTTCACTGGCTCACAGTGGACAAACACACAGTCCAAAGCCCTATACTATATGCATAAAGCTAAGTTGAATCCTGGTCCACTCTACTTACAAGAGACAGTGGGAACCATGCCACCCAACTTGCTCCCTTCTGTCGAGCAACCAATTCCTTTGTAAGGCCCCCAGAGTCAAAATGGCCCACGTGAGGGGTTGGTCCATATCATACTAGCAGGCCAGGTCGCTCCCCACGCCGCACAGCTGCCTCCTGCCTCAGTGAGTTCGCCGCTGCTGTGCCACGCTGTGTAATTCTGCTTCATGTGCATGTTTCGACTGCCTGCAACTGTTGTATCTCTGCCCATTGCCTGATTAGGTTTCGCCTGGCGTTACTGCGCAAGCAGTTCGCGCAGGCGAAATCCTAATGTTTACAATATGGGCTATAGGAACGTCCCCCGGCTCCCATTGGCTAGCTCCATAAATGGAGGCTAGCCATTGGAAGCCAGATCTGTCCATCAAGGCCAGACCAGAATCGTGGGCGTTCCCGCGATTTTTTCCCTCTCCACCCACTTCTGAACGTCATCGCGGCGGTGGGTGAGTGTTATTTTTTTTTTTCGAGTCGGCCTGTTTTCTTCTTTTTAGAAGTGTCTGTTGCTGGAGTTGGCTGCAAGATTTAAGTTCCCACGAAGCGATCAGGTAAGGAGCATTTTCTTTATAAATGTGTTTTCCCTTTGTATGTTTACGTATTTTGACGTTTTCGCTCTTAATGTCTTTTTTTCTGTTTCCTTTTGTTTTTATCCCGTTCCCGACCCCCCCTCCTGCTCTCCGTGTGCCCGTTCCCGCCCCTGCCCCCCCCCTCCCGCTCCTTGCGTCGCCTCCCCTTAGTGTTCAGCCTGTTCTCTAGCTGTTCCTAGGCCTCCATGGCCTGCAGCCAGAGGAAAGTGAAAGTAAAGCCATTCTGGATTAAATCCCCTGGTCGGATCCAGGGACAACTTCTGAATATCTTTTATGGGGAATTCCAGGGAAGCGCCGTTTCCGTTCCCTGGCGTGGGATGCACGAGGCATCAGATCTCTTGTGCAGCTCTAGGCCGAGAGGTTACCAGACAGCACGGCACCGGCATTGTAAGCAGAACGGTCACGGGGTAACGAGCTGCATCACATGATGATGTCCTGGCACAGGGACCGGGCACTGTGGATACTGCACATCACACCACCCCGCAAGCATGCTGCACGGACCCCGTCTTATGCTGCAAGCTGTGGCGTAGTTTTTTTTGGGGGGGGGAGTGTGATGGGGGTTTCACTCTTGGTGTGGCACAAGTCTTTTTTTGGGGGGGGGGGGAGTAGGGGGGTGGTGGCCTCCCCCCGCTATCAACTGTCGTCTCGGGGCGGCAACAACAAGCCTCTCCCGCTCCTCATGGAGAAAATGCTCGCCAGCACACCCCACCCCTTTCACTGGCGGAACGCAGTAACAGCCATGGGAGCCTATAGGGCTCGCTACGCCAATGGCTGCAAGCATGCTACATGCCGGTCCTGTCTTATGTAAATTAGCGGTTCACAATGAAGGTTTTCTCTGGCATTTTTGTGGCCCACGTCCCCAAGTGTAAAAAAACGACACAAATTACTTTCATGAATGTAAAATTATGAAACGCACAGATAAAATTAGAACACAACTGTCTAAGCTAAGATTATAAAACACTCTGGATGAAAGCATCAATACCGGGGTCACACAGTCAACATGCAGAGACCAGAAAACTAACAGCAGCGCAGGTTCCCCATAAAATGACGCTGAAGCCTAGACAGGGCTGCTGTAGCCCTCCACCTCTCTTACAGCATGCTGGGTTCCGTCATGAGGGGAGGAGTTGTTGGTCTGATTCGGTCGTCTCTTCCTCAGCTGCACACGTCGTATCCGTGAATATTAAGGGTGTATCTGGCACTCGTGAAATGTGCTAGCTGGAGCTACGCTCACTGCTCACCAGTGTGACCTCCGTACACACGCCCGGCCCTGCCCACCTGTGGCCGCTTCCCTCTCTGCCCAGAAGGGCCAGCTCTAGACTGTGCCCTGCTCATCCTGCCATCACTCCCTCCTGCTTCAAGCAGCGCACACAAGTGCACTGCAGTCTGCCAGGCAGTCCCAACTCGAGACCCGCCCACCGGGACATGCCCTGAAACTCACAACAGGAACCAACTACTCTCACTTCCACAAGAGTCAGCTGTTCCCACCCGGCCAGCTCCTGCGTGGGCACACCGCGATTACCCACGTGTCTGCCTGATAACCCGTGAGCGTTTGAGGGCCGACTGTCCTAAAGCTTGCTTTAGGTTGGACAACCAGTGCCTACTTCGGACACTCATCAGCGCCACTCACAGACAGTGACGACCATTAGTGCTCTGCCCACCATTTATTTACTTCTTGCTAACTCATGGGCATCACAACTGTCACGAATGCCACCGGAAGTAATGAATATGTCCTTGTGTAATGTAGCTGGTGCTCATGCACACGCTCCTCTACCCGCAGGTCTAGTTTGCGCTATATAAAACTGCAAGACAATGTAATAAACTATTTTAGCTGTTGGCAATGTAAATAACAATGCCATTTATTTATAAGTAAAAAAGAAATGTCATGAGCAATGCCAATAGCTCTAACTTTTCCAAAGGCGAAACCATTGCATTGTAAATGCTTGTTTTTAACTTTTTTCCACTTTTGTCTTCTGTAACCCTTACCCCTCGCCATTGTTCCCGTTACCGCCGCTGCCCCCCTGCGGCCCGCCCCCTTTTTGCCTTCTGTTTCCCGCTCCCTCACGCCCATTCGCCACCCTGCCTCCCAGCTGCTCCTCCCTCCCACCTAGCCTTAAATGGCGGCCGTGCCACTGGTGCGAGGCAAGCCCATCGGCGACCGTCCGCGCCTGGACCAGAACACCTGACCTCCGCGCACGCCACGACGCAAGACTCAGATACGACGCCAACACTCTCCTCGCACTCGACGCCGGTCGAGACCACCGCTGCTTCCAGGCCGCCCCAAAACACACACACGGACCATTCTCCTGCCGCACCTGCAACCTCACCTGCGACAGATCCACCAAGCCCCCCAAGGACCAGACCCAACCACCTTCGCTGCATACTCATCAACACCCGCTCCGCACGCAAACATGCCATCGAACTCTGGGACCTGCTCGACACCCACGCCCCAGGCGCTGCCTTCCTGACCGAGACCTGGCAGAACGTCTCCTCAGCGCCCGACATCGCCATAGCCATCCCGGACGGCTACATGACCAGCAGCAGGGATCGCGCCAACGGATTCAGAGGAGGTTTCGCCATCGTCTACAAGTCCACTCTCAAGGTCTACACCCACGCAAAAGACACCCTCAACTCTGCCAAACACCTGCACTTCAGGATCCACACCGACCCCAACACCACCCTCAGAGGAACACTAGTCTACAGACCCCCCGGGCTCAGTTCAGCGACTCCATCGCCGACACCCACGCTATCGCCTCCACGGACTACATCCTCCTCAGGGACCTGAACTTCCACCTCAGGAACAACGACGCCAACTCCACCACCCTGATAGACAACCTTGCCAACCTCGGCCTCAAACAACTCGTCACCACACCCACCCAGGCCGCCGGCCAAACGCCTGACCTAGTCTTCTCCACAAGCACCCACGTCGCCTTCAATCACACCACCGAACTCCACTGGACCGAACACCACTGCATACATTTCATCTTCAACAAACCAACCAAGCACCACCGCACCCAACAACTGCCTCGCCGCTGCTGAAGCAAAGTCACCGAAAACCAGCTGAGCCCACCCACCGACCCCACAAACCCAGACGCCGCAACTTCAGACAGTGGATCAACAACTGCACCAACACCCTCGCCCCACCAAAGAAACCCTACAACAGCCACACCAACAAGCCATCTGGTTCTCCGAAGAGCTCCAGACCTCCAAACGCACTTGCCGGAAACTGGAGAAGAAATGGCTCCACGATCGCACACCAGACAGCCACGTAGCCCACAAGGATGCCACCCGAAGACATCACCACCTCATCAGAACAGCCAAGAGATCCTATTTCAAAGCCCGCCTGGACAACGAGAGCAAAGAGCTCTTCAGCATAGTGAAGGAACTCTCCAACCCCAGCGCCAACACCAACGACATCCGGCCCTCCCATGATCGGTGTGATTCACTGGCCACCTTCTTCCACCGCAAGATCGCCGACATCCACGACCGCTTCAACACCACGACCGCCCCTAATACAGCATTTCCCCCCCGCGAAACACCACCTGCACCAACTGCCTGACCTCATGGGCCAACGTCAATGACGAGGAGATGAACTCCATCCACTCAGGATCACCGTCAGACCCCTGCTGACACCACGTCACTTCTTCAACAAAGCAGACAACCATCGCACCCCAACTGCGGAAAGTCATCAACATCTCCTTCGAGATGGCGACATTCCCGGAAAGCTGGAAGCACTCCATATCAACGCCCTCCTCAAGAAGCCCAAGGCGGACCCCAAGGACCTCAAGAACTTCTGGCCCATCTCCCTGCTCCCCTTCCCGGCGAAGGTCATCGAGAGAATAGTCAACATGCAACTGGCCCGCCAACTCGACGACAACAATATCCTAGACCCATTTCAGTCCGGATTCAGACGTAACCACAGCACCCTCATCGCCACCACAGACAACATCAGGCGCCAACTAGACAATGGCAAAACATCAGCCCTCATCCTCCTGGACCTATCAGCCGCCTTCGACAAGGTCTGCCACCGCACACTAAAGACCCGCCTCCAAGAAGCCGGAATCCATGAGAAAGCCCTAGACTGGACCACGTCCTTCCTTTCCGGCATAACCCAGAGAGTCCGCCTCCCACCCTTCCGATCCGAAGCCACAGACATCTGCGGCGTACCCCAGGGCTTCTCTCAGACCGACCCTGTTCAACGTTTACATGGCCCCCCACGCACAAGTGGCCCGCCAACACGACCTGAACATCATCTCCTACGCAGACGACACCCAGCTCATCCTCTCCCTCACCAAAGACCCGCACACCTCCAAAACCAACCTCCACGAAGGAATGAAGGCTGTCACCGACTGGATGAAGAGCAGCCATCTGAAATTGAACTCTGACAAGACTGAGGTCCTCATCCTCGGCCCCACCCCCTCTGCCTGGGACGATTCCTGGTGGCCTACTGCACGGGGGACAGCACCGACACCCACTGACCACGCAACCAAAATATGATTCATCCGCGACTCCTCCCTCTCCATGTCGAAGCAGGTCAGCGCCGTCTCCTCATCCTGCTACAACACCCTCCGCATGCTCTGCAGGATCTTCAAATCGATCCTGACCGAAACCAGAAGAACGGTGACCCAAGCCCTCGTCAGCAGCAGGGCTGGACTACGGCAACGCACTCTACACAGGAATACCGGCCAAACACCTACGGCAACTGCAACGCATCCAAAACGCCTCCGCCAGACTGATCCTCAACATCCCTCGTCGCAGCCACATCACCCCCCACCTGAGAGACCTACACTGGCTCCCAGTCAACAAGCTCCTCACCCACGCACACAAAGCACTCCTCACCCACACACACACACAAAGCACTCCTCACCCACACACACAAAGCACTCCACACCACCGGACCAGCCTATCTGAACAGCAGACTCAGCTTTTACACCCCCACCTGCCAGCTCCGCTCCTCCAGCCCCCCCCCCTCGCCGCCATCCCCTGCATCCAGCGAACGACATCCGGTGGCAGTTCCTTCTCCTTCCTCGCCGCCAAGACCTGGAACTCCCTCCCTACTCACCTGCGGCTGACCCAAGACCCACTCACCTTCAGAAGACTCCTCAAGACCTGGCTGTTCGAGCAGTAGCAGCACCCCCCCCCCCCCCCCCCTCAGCGCCTTGAGACCCTCATGGATGAGTAGCGCGCTTTACAAGTGATTGATACTTGGGGCCCAGGCTTTGAAACACTCTGTTCAAGTCTCTGAAAAGTTGCCACCCACTGACCATTTGGAGCAAAGAACTTAAAACTTGGCTGTTCTGATAGTTTGTCTCTTTCTGCTAGGTCCTACCTCTTTGTCGAAGTGCTGGGAAACCCTCTCTGGGGGGTATGCGCTATATAAGACCACATAATAATAATTTTAGGAAAGATGACATTTCAGAAGCATACAGAGATCTTGGGCACCTGATATATAATTAAAAAAACATGCTATAAAGGGGACAAAGTTCTGTCACTAGCGAAAGACCAGGTAACAACATCGATTCTAGGCATGATCAAGCAGGAAGTGCAACTCAATCACTAAGAGCAGCTTGATTCCATATCGAGCTAGAGGCAAGTGCCAAATATCAGCTCCTTTTAGACTTTTTTCCTGAGCCTCACATCTGCATGAACAACACACCACTATCAAAGGGGACAGTGCTTGTGTTCACCAAAAACTAGGACTGGGTACTTTGTTCTGCTAAGAAAAATGGCCCCTTAAGCCTAACTGACTATGGGTGTGAGTGGGCATGCAGTCAAGGTATACTCAAAGGTTGAGTCTAGATACAGTGCAACATAATTATCACAGTTGTAATGAAGATTTAAATATCCTGCCAGAGTTTAAAGTTTAAGTAAACAAATAACACTTTAATATTCTAAATGAATGTGTCAATGTATTTGAAGAAGAAATGGAGGCCAAATGGTAAAGCACAGAAATTGCAATGAAAAATAGGCAATACAACAATAACAGAGGATTGCAAGCATCCACAGACTGACTCCTAAAACGATAACTACAATGCCAATATTGCTACTGGAATGATGGAATGGTTCAAGCAATGTTCACAAACATCTAATTTTTTACAATTTCCTATTTGCTACTTTGGTGTTAGATCCCTGTAATGGATCCATCTTGGTGCCCAAAGCTCGAGTCTCTTCGCATTAGTGGCTAGACACTTAGGGGGACCAAGTCTTGTTGATGAAAAGGGAAGCCAGTTGGATGACCCAAAAAGAGTCCCACCCACAAAGACACAGGCCAACAAGGACAACATTGTGAAAGTCCACAAGCACAAATGACTTACACAGGACCACACTAGCTTTTCTAGCCTTCATTAGTTAGCAGACCAACTAGGTAGCGGACCTTAGCACCAATTGTAAGAAACATAGGAAAACAAAAGTACTAGAGTCCACAGAGTTCAGTGTGTAGCATGAGCAATTGAGCTTATATTTCCTACCTGGACAGCAGCCCACTGTCAATAAGTAGGTTAAAAAATCCAACTAAAGCAGTTGGAGCAGTTGCTTTATCAGCTGGCTTTTGGGAAGGTAACTCTTTTACCTTGCTCTCTTTCCAGAATGTACTGTTGTGGCCACAACCTATTTGCAGGTGGTCATGTAGCAGCTCTTGGAGGGTGGATGGGTCCTTCTCAGTGAGAAACATTCATTCCCTTTGGAATCATCATTCTCACAAATATGCTCATGGTAATATAAAGACAACACTAGCAACACTTGTACCAGTCTCTAGCCTATGCTTAAAATAAACACAAAAGGATCCTAATTTGCTCTTGAATTAGTAGACTGGGAAAGACCAGTAGGATAACTCCATGTAGCATGTTCTGCAAACATAATTCCTTCCACCTGCCCTGGACTTTGCACGGTTTCTTCATACAAGGTGGGAAAGCCAAAGAAGGACTTCCCTTCTCGGGGCACACTCAATATAAGCTGTCCATGAGGAGCACCATATTTGCGTTTAAAGACTTCCTATCATCAATGGCTCTACAAACTCACAGCTGGTAATTAGCTCGGTTTGTCTACCCATCTACTTTAGATTTTTCTCAGATGTTACACCCCATAGATGAACTTTATGTTCAGCGGTAGTCTAAGTTCTAGGTGTTACACCTATTATTCAATAATGCCTTCAAAAGGTCAATGGAGTAAAAGCTCACGTAATGGCCAACTCATTCATAACATCTAGCAAATCTCAGCTTTTCCTAACCTGGTCTTGATTTCTACTTGGGAGTAAGAGAAACAGTTTTATGTATGGTGTCCACTATTTCAATAAGAGATGTACTTTGGCAATGGTCAACGCTTTGTTGCTCTAAATTCACCATAAATATGCATATTTGTGGATTTTTGGAACATCAATATGCTGCCATGCATCAATTGTACACCCCCCTTTATTCTCAACCTTCTAGCAGTCTAAAGGTTATAGCACTTTCCTAAATAGCACCTTTTTGTAGGTATGTATTCAGCCAATATTACTTATAACTGTGCGAAGCCTGTTTTTATTCACTTCCTTTCTTATTCTTACACTGCTTTGCTTTTTTAATGTGTAGAATATGCAAACAGTGAGGTAATGAAATCAGAAACATACAGCCCAAAGAACAGGCAACAACAGGTTAGCGCAGAAAGAGGTCAGCAGCAAGCAGAGGTAAAGGAAACTGAATTGGACTTAAAACTTCAAGGGGCGCCTAAAGCCTGCCCCCCGTTAGCATCTACCTGCATCTGTAGAAGCCACATTAGTCAGCACTAAGGAACAACAAGAGGGAGGAATACGAAAATCCCCTGTATTACTCTAAATTGTTTCCATTACCAAATTACCCAAACCAACAGTGGTCATTTTTTGGGGGGTGGAAGAGACATAAGAGTCCGATAGAAGCGTGGAGGGAAACACACACAGATTATGAGTTATCTTTTTACTCACCAATACATAACATGCACACACTAGACTCAACAGGTTTATGGTTAGGTTGAGCGGATGTGGGACACACAACATACTGAATATTTGAGCTATACGTTTTCAGACCATGATCCATTGTTGATGTCAATTAGCCTAGGCGAGCTTAGGCTGCATATTTCGACTTTATTTCTAAAATAAAGCACTGCTAGACTTAAATCTTCTGCTCCAAGGTGGAAACACACACAGAAAATAATTTCAAAGGAATTTAGGGCTCTGTAGATGGTGCGACCATTGTACCTGATGCAATTATGGGTGTACCAGAGGGAACCTGCATAGAGCCTGCCTAAGTCATGAAGACGATTAGCCATCAAATTCTGGAAAAGTAAACCGAAGAGTTGTTGGACCTGGCCTTTTTTCCCCCAGGGTTATCCCCAACCGTTTTGCCATCCTCCTGAATTTTTTCGGACCCATTTTCATTGGCTTTAGGACTCTGGGACCTTTATCACTGCTAACCTGTGCTAAAGTGCATGTGCGCTCTGTCTAAAATGTATTGGTCATTTGTTTATCCATGATTGGCATATTTTATCTACCAGTTAGTCCCTAGTAAAGTGCTCTAAGTGTGCCCAGGGCCGGTAAATCAAATGCTACTAGTAGGCCTGCAGTACCGATTGTGCCACCCACAGGAGTAGCCCTGCAAACATGTCTCAGACCTGCTACTGCAGTGTGAGTGCAGTTTTGCACTTCCATTTCAACCTAGCGAGTGCACCCACTTGCCAGGCCCAAACCTTCCCCTTTTTTACATGCAAGTCACCCCTAAAGGTAGGCTCGAATCAGCCCCATGAGCAGGGTGCAGTGTATTTAAAAGATAGGACATGAACTGGTGTGTTTTACATGTCCTAAACGTAAAATACTGCTACTTTTGTTTTTCATTATTGCAAGAACTAGCTCTTCCATATAGTAACATGGGGAGTGCCTTGAAATATCTTTGAAATATAATTTCCCATAGGGGGCAGATAAAGATTTGGAGTTTGGGGTCTCTGAACTTACAATTTAAAAATACACCTTTTGGTGAAGTTGGTTTCTAAATTGTGTGTTCGAAAATACCACAAGTGGGCCTTTTCCTGCTTAACCATTCTGACTCTGCCTGTCAGTAGAATCCACGTTTGGGCTGGCTGACATTTGGGCTCTTGTGCATTCACTCAAGACAGTTGCACAAAGGGAGCCAAGTTGTGCCCTGCATATCCTATTGAGCCATTATCAGGCTGATGAGCCTTCCTGAGTTGGAGTGGTGGGAGGAGTTGTCACTGACACCTGAATAGGGCTGTGCCTGGTCTCACGCAAAGCTATCTCCACTACGCTGTAGTGTGTCTAGAACCAGGTCAGGGAAAGGCAGATTCTTGTGCATTACAAAGACTTTCCTTTGAAGTTTGCTTACTTCAAAGGCAGAAAGGGGTATAAGTATTGGACATCTGACACCCCAAAATCAAAACACTTCTTCACTGAGAACATTTTGCCAGGAAGAAGAGCTGGATGCTGCATGAGGGACTATCACTCTGCCTATTGCTTTGTTGTGCTGGGCTAGCTGCTTGCTACTTCTGTCCTGGGAGTGAAAGGATTGGACTTTTCTTTCTATATCCTGCTTCAACGGTTCTCAAAGGGCTTGTGCATGCTTGCCTCCTCTTAATAAGTCTCAGGGCCCGGGGGTGTGGTCTGGCCACGGCGCAAGATTGCTGCCTGATCCTGAAGCTCCATGCTGTGGGGAGCCCTGGACGGCGGCGAAGAGCCTTTTAACTTCTGGATGACACCCTTACCTTAGAGGGAAATGCTGTGTGAACAAAACGGCTCCATAACACGATGTTCGTCGAAGCAGAGGAATATTTCTTTCACCGGAAACGGAGACGTGCCTCACACCGGCTGCGGCACTCTGACTTTAAAATGACGCAGCTGTCTGGGCTTGCGTTTCCCTTTATGAGGTGCGCGGCTCTCTGCTGACAGGAACGCCTGGAATAAGTGAGGAGAAATGTATGCAGAGGTAGTGTATTTAAACAAAAGGGGCTGCCTCCCAAGCACCTGAGGTAACTGAGGCGATTTTACCCTTCTGTTTGCCACCTCGGCTGTCTTCAGTCAGAGTGAACAGATCACGTGTTGCAACATTGTTGCCCTATAAATGCTTCTCTTCTGGGCAATTTCCTTTGTTCCCAAAGCTGCCCTGAATGTCTGCTGCACTGTTAAAGTGAAGCTGCCTGGAACTGAGCCACATTTGAATTGCAGTTGACTGTTACTAATTCGATCAGAGGATAATTGGCGGTGACATTGTTACTTTACTTTACAAGGCTCCTTCTTGGAGTAACTTTGTTTATTGGCAAGCTTCCCTG
Source organism: Lissotriton helveticus (assembly GCF_964261635.1). Taxonomy (NCBI): domain Eukaryota; kingdom Metazoa; phylum Chordata; class Amphibia; order Caudata; family Salamandridae; genus Lissotriton; species Lissotriton helveticus. The sequence continues at coordinate 860,169,515 of NC_136068.1, forward strand.
AACGTCTGTGGCATTGTTGAGGCAGAACTGACTGGAACTAGGCTGCCTTTGAATTTGGTGTTCTGCTGTCGCCTATTTAAAAAAGCACCTGAAAAGATTTCACACGTATACATTTTTACCCTGCGTATTTGATTAAGTAATAACAAATAATTTATAACAGCATTACTACTTTAGAACGCTCCTTTTTCGGTACCCTCTTCTTTTGTATTACATGACAGGAGTGTGCTGATTTGCGGATTTACTAATTTGAAGCATGCCACCTGGAGCTAAAGGAGACTGAAATAATTTTCACTGCCTAATATTGATGTGAGGTGAATGATATATTCTGTTATCCGGTGACTAGGGGGGCGTGGCTAGCAGGCCATGTGAGCGGACGGGCCCTGCTAGAGCTCCGGCGCTGTTGGGGGCATTATCCGGATAAATATACCCTGGGGGCTCCTAGGGTCGATGTTACAGCTGCCGGAATCGGAGTAGCACTCGGTGACACCCTTGGCGCCGGGTGGGGATCGAAGGGACATCCCAGGACTCTGATCTCCTGGGTGAGGCCTGCTGCGGGCGCAGGCCAACGCCGTGGACTACAGTGCGGGGCAGGACTGCTCCTGCCTGAATCTGAAACCGCTGAGGAGACTCGGGTGATTGCCGCTGAGCCGCGGCTCCGGAGGGTGGCCCCGGACACCGACGGACACCGGCTGCGGCGGACGTGCACCGTGCCCTAGAGGTGAGAGCCGCGGAGACTAGGTGATCCGGCGGGGGAAGCGGCTGGGCGGAGACCCGTGAGGCGAGGCCCGGCGGGCGCAGGGCCGCACCTGGACACTGCCGACATTGCCGACGGGTCACATTGGCAGGACAAGAGAGTGCCCCCCACATCCTCTCTCTCCCTCCCCCCGGGACCGCTGACTCTCGGCCCCGAAGGGGGGCTGCTCCACGAGACTGAGCTAGGGCGGAGGGCCTTCCTCCCTTGGCCTGCGCAGCGTCGCAGTTCCTCCGGGCGACGCGGAGGAGGGACCGGACCGGAGGGGAGGCTACCCTGGAGCTGCAGGCCCTACACCCCACCAGTGGGACAGACATTTGGGGAAGACGGAGGCGGCCCAGCAAGGACAGAAGGGGACGCCGAGTGAGCCCCCCCAAAATAGTGACACCTCTTCCCCCCTTCCTCATAATTGCGGGTGCTGCTGAACACTGGGCAGGGATTGTCGGCCCCCCACCTCAGAAGAGACACAAGTCGGCGGGACGCGGACGACCAGGAGGGTAGTTCCCCGGGCTCGCTGACCCGCAGACGGTTGAGCGTCGCGCCCACGACCGGGCCCTGACGGACCGAGAGCTGCTGGCTGTTGCCCCTTCTTCAGAGAGCTCATTGCGGAGGCTTACACGGGCAAAGCCGCGAGAGGGCCGAGAGAACAGCCTACCATGGTCCGCAAAGGCGTCAAGATGGCGGAGAGCTTGGGGGTTCCAGCGACGGCCGGTACTTTGACGCCCTTGGACGGAGAAAGTGCGCCAGTGGCGGCAAATGCACAACAATTGACGGATGGGCTGCCACTGGACAAACTGGATCTTATATTGCAGGAAATAAGGGATTCTAGAGCGGTACTGGAGCAGCCGATGGGCACCCTGACCACAAACTTATCCTTGCTGAAAGCGGATCACGGCAAATTGGGAGACAAGGTCAAGGACCAAGGCATGGCCATAGACGAGATTACACCGACCGTGGCGGAACATTCCACTTCCATACAACAGCTTCAAAGGCAGGTCACTTCTCTATTGGACCGGGTGGAGGATGCGGAAGGACGTAACGGCCGCAATAACGTCCGCGTGATAGGTCTTCCGGAGCGTTGCGAGGGGCTCATGCTGCGGACTTTATGGAACAATGGTTCCGTGACCATGTCGCGGAGGAAGGCCTGTCGCCGCATTTCTGCGTGGAGAGAGCGCACAGGATCCAGACTGGTAGGCCCAACCCGGGTCGGCCCCCGCATCCTCTCATAGTACGAATCATGAATTATCTGGATAGAGATGTCCTGTTGCAAAAGGCGCAGGAGAAATCCCTTACACAATATGACAACCACAGGATTTCCCTCTATCCGGACTACACTAATACGGTCCAAAAACAGCGCTCGTCCTACCTGGAGGTGAAAAAGAAGCTTCAAAAGGCCAACCTGAAGTACGCGTTGCTCTTTCCTGCATGCCTGAAAGTCATACACGAGAGGAAGACGCACTTTTTCGAGAGTCCCACGGATGTCGAGGAATGGTGTGAGGTCATGGGTATTGATGGGAGCCAGGTGAATACCCAGTCATCGGCTGACGAGGAATCGGGAGATACACAGGTGAGGGGACCGATGGGGTCTCCCAAACAGACGCGGACTGCGCCGAAGAGGACCCCCGCGAGAACAGCAAAAGGAAAATCAACTGGACGCCTTGGCGTTGGAAGGCACCTTCAGGGAGGACCCCATGAAAGTAACGACGGACTCGGAAGACAGCACAGTTCATACGGACTCGGACCATAGCGTGATTCTGTTCCCCACTATCACGCCCCGCACTGCTGATGATGTAACGGACAACCTGCTGACCGTATTGTATCTCTTGTCTTTTGTCCTTACTTGATGTGTGATTGTCTGAGTGGATGGGGGCGGGCGAGGGGTCGCGGGACTTACAAATACATGTTTTGCTCTTACATCGAAATAGAAGACCTGGTTTACTCTCTTTTTCTTACTGTTTGAGCTACGGGACCCTGTGGGTGCCGTGGGAGAATCTTCCTCCCCGAGATTACATGGGATCGAGGACTTTCTCCTCTGATGTTCATTTTTCCCCTGCCCCCCTACTTTCCCTCTTGTAATCCTTATTTATTTTATATGCCCCGGAGGGTCCATCTTGGAATGACCGGGGTGGGAATACGTCTCACCGCTTATGTAGGTCCGGGGCGGATTGCATTGTTTTCTTTTCCTTTCATTGGTAGCGTTGCCCCTAAGGATAGATTGCCGTTGAGCCGGCAGAGCCCAACAAGAGGGAACAAGGACTGTAATGGTGCTAGACCACCCCCCAATGGCGAATGCACCGGACTTTCTAAATGTTTGAACTTTGTTTCATTGTTGGGCCCAGCTTTGTTTGTATGCTGTGCCGTTATTGTTCAGTTCTACGATGAGGGTTGGGGGTGGGATGTCTCCCGGTGGTTGGTACCCAGAGCTCAGGCCAAGGAGCTCCGGCGATTCCAGAGCAGATACGTGTATGACAATGGCTGATGTGGCAGGCCTATATAGACTCACGACCTGGAATGTACGTGGCTTGGGGGCAGTACAGAAGAGGCATAGAATTCACTCCTTCCTGCTTAGACACCACACGCAGATTGCCTTTCTCCAAGAATCCCATCTCACCACTGCAGAGGCCACTAAGATGCGGAAGAAATGGGGAGGCACAATTTTTTCCACAACTTACTCTGCCTATTCCAGAGGGGCGTCGATCTGGGTTAGACATGGTACGCCATTTGAGGAATTCGACAGGAAGGTGGATGAGCAGGGCCGATTCATTCTAGCGAAGTTCCTGCGGACACTGAGCCTGGCGCTGGCGGACTGGGCGGGCATACCCTGGGTCTTGGCGGGAGACTGGAACATGATCATGGACATGGATCGGGATAGGTCACACCCCCCATTACAGGTGGCTGGAGTATCCCGACTGACAGAGCTTTACCAGACGTGGGCGGCGGGATGGAACCTAAGGGATGTGTGAAGAGCGCTTCACCCAGAAACAAAGGAATACTCTTACTACTCGCACATACACCTACTCCACACCAGGATAGATAGGTTCCTGTGCTCCGAAACATTGGTTTCAAAAGTGGAAAACCCAGAGTACCTGGCAAAAACCTTCTCTGATCATAGGCCCATGACGTTCAGCCTCCAGTGGGGCAGGGTTCCGACTCCGGTCCCTACCTAGCGCCTCGACCAGCTCTTGTTAGAAGATGGCCCCTTCAGGTCCTCGTTGTCGGAAACCCTGAGTAAATATTTCGCCGAAAATTGGGACTCAGCCTCCACGAACCTGGTGGTGTGGGACGCCATGAAGGTGGTGGTGCGCGGCGCAGCGATAGGCCAATTAGTGGGGGCCAGACAAGAAATCCGCCAGAAGATCTGCGCTATAGAAAGTCAGTTAAAAACACTAGAACAGGAAGCAGGGGTAGACCCTGAGAAGAAGAAAGAATTACAACTGGAGAATATAGAACATGCAGATACTTTAGAAACGTTGCGTCTTATAGACCACAAAGAGCATCTCCGTAGACAACACACTGAGGCGGATATGTCGGGTGCGCTTCTGGACCGGATGGTGCGAGAACACCCAGATATCCCAGTGATAACCCAAATAAGGACCGGAACAGGTGTTTTAGTTCACACACAAACGGAGATGAATAAGGCGTTTTATGATCACCTGACTGCGTTATATGCTCGACCTGCGTGGGAAGACCCGGGACATCCGCCCGACTTCATGGCCGACCTTCTGTTCCAAACCTTGCCCGCGGATGCTCGGAAGAGCCTTGAGGGACCCATAACAGCATGAGATACGTGTAGCCATCAAGTCCCTAAACCGTAACAACATGCCTGGCATGGATGGGCTCCCGGTGGAATTTTATGCAACTTACTCAGATATCCTAGTGCTGGTATTGGAGCGGATATACCGAACGGCGCTGGAGGAGGGCCATCTGCAAGACTCTACCATGCAGGCGCTGGTTGTCTCCCTGCTAAAGCCCGGAAGGGATAGCCTGGAGTTATCCAATTATCGCCCCCTGTCGATGCTTTCTACGGAATACAAAATACTTAGCAAAGCGATTGCATTGCGAATACAGACGTACCTGCCTACCTTGATCCATAGAGACCAATGTGGATTTCTCCCGGGTAGGAGCACTTTCATGAACACACGCCGACTGCATGCACTCATGGCAGTCACTCCGCAAGACCTCCCTCGAGCAGGCTGTACAGCACTAGATCTTAGGCAGGCGTTTGATTCATTGTCTTGGTCATTCAGGTTTTCGGCCTAGGAGAAGTTTGGGTTTCCGGCCCCTCTCCTGGCTTGGATCAGACTATTGTATACCGCACCTTCGGCGCGGGCACGCACGGGGCGACATATATCTGACAAATACACGGTTCACCGTGGCACTAGACAGGGCTGCCCCCAGTCCCCACTTTTATTTGTCCTCGCCTTGGAGCCCCTAGCTATAGCCCTGAGAACCAAGGTGTTGCAAACAGGTATCCCGAGCAATGGCCCTCATGACTTGTTGTCGATCTACGCTGACAATATATTATTGTACCTCCAGGACTTGGAAGCGGATCACACGGCCATTTACGAGATTTTTGACAGCTTTGCTGCTGCCTCAGGCCTGACTATAAACCCTGACAAGTCGATCAGCTTCTTTTTTCGAGACGTACCAAACTCAGGCCTCCTGCCCTTCGGGGCCCACCTCATCCCGTTGGCCCCGTCCACATTCAAGTACCTGGGGGTCCAGGTATATAGGAAGCAAGAGGACCAGATAGATGGGAACATTAAACAATCCATTACCCGCCTGCGCAGCTCTGTGGGGTTTTGGTCGACGCTGCCTTTGTCCGTTATGGGCAGGATTGCAATTTCCAAAATGGTAATGCTACCCCGCATCCTGTATTATTTTGTAAATCTACTTGTACTTCTTCCACAGTCGATTTTCGACACACTCAATACACTCTTAATTACCCTGATATGGGGAGCGGGGAGACGGCGGATAAGTCTCCGGAAACTACAGCTGGGGACTAGAGCAGGAGGACTGGGAGCCCCGGACTTTAAAGGATATTACTTTGCCAGTCCGCTCCAATGGCTCTCCTATTGTTTAGCGGGGCGGAATCTTTACGATATAGATTACTCGCCAGAGCGACTGAGCCGAGGTGAATTACACGCTTTGATGCTCCTGCGAAGCCGTGTTCCCGCGGACTGCCACCCGCTCCTCCACACGGCCCTAATGTGCTGGCGAAAAGCTCTAACATACACATCCACGGCAGTAGCATACGCGGCAAATATCCCTCTATTGGGCGTTCCAACGCCACAGGGTAGACTTACCGATAGAGTGCTGCGCCCCTAGCAGGAGGCCGGCGTAACAGTGGGCGCCTTTTTCGAGGATGATAACCTACTTGACCACGACACCTTCTTACGAGTCACCGGTGCCCCCCCAGTTGTATTTACTACACGCCACAATATCGCATTATATACAGCACAGATGGGCACCGCAACGACTCCAACCCCCGCAACATGAGTTGGTCCACTTATTACACGGGGGACACCTGGTACGCTGGTTACACACAGGCATCAGGATGTACGCTGCGGTCCCGACCACGGCCCTCATGCACACTTGGGTCCAAGACACGGCCAGAATGATGACAGAGAAGGAGTGGGCCACGGTCCTGGAACATCCTAGATGGGTGTCACGCAACGTAAAGTTCCGGTTCATACAGTTGATGGTTCTACACAGAGCATACCTGGCCCCCAGGAGCTCCATAAAATGTTTCCGGACTCCCCCCACAGTAGCCCACGGTGCGGAGAGGACGAGGCCGGGTTTCTGCACATGGTCTGGTCTTGCCTACGGATTCGCGGGTACTGGTCAGAAGTGTGCCGGACATTAAGGACGGTCACGGGTCTCCCGGTGCCGGAGAAGGCGTTGCCTTGCCTCCTGGGGCTGCGTAGACGATCCAAGTCACTGAAAGCCCGACTGAAGTTACTGGACCTGGCACTCTTACTGGCAATTAGGGTCATCACGATGAGATGGAAATCCCCCCGATCGCCGGGACCACATATGTGGCAGGTAGAGGTGCTTAAGTGGGGACGGGCAGAGGGTGCGCAGCACTCCGGAGGGAGGAAGCGCAGGGTCACCGGAAGTAACCCATCTCCCAAGAATGGGAAGCCATATTATTAGTGTTAGAGGACATTGATCTTGCGCAGACACTCGCGCCGGGCCTTGACTCGCAGGGATGAAATAGAGGGGGAGAAGGCTATCTTCTGGAAACCTAAAGATTCACAAACATCACTGGGCCATATCACGCCACAACACACACTATAGTAGATAAGAACCGGAGTAGAAAGACTTCGGGGTTGGAAGTCCTAGACCACCGGGAGACGGGAGAGCAGGGTTGCTCAGGGGTGGGGGGTGAAGGGAGGGGAGAGGAGAGGGTTGAAGTGTAAGTTTATTTCTATGTTCTTCGTTTCTTCCCGAGAGCAGCTGTCGGCCAATATGGATATGTAACTACGATGCAGTATTGAATGTATAATGGCCCTGAACACCCACTAGGTACATAACGAGGTATGACACAGCGGGGATGGGAAGATGTGTTGGGGTGAAAAACCAAAAAAAGCCAGCTATGTTGTAAATATCACCGGAATGTAATGTATATGGTCATGCAGCTGTGAATAAAGATTTGTAAAAAAAAAAAAAAAATCAAAAAAAAAATAAAAATCAGGTGACTAGAATACTTGAGGCAACCTCATTTTTCGCCAGGAGGTAACGACCCTATATAACATTATTGAGGTGAATTTGCCGGTCTGGGCTTCAACCACTCTTCTGTCTGATTACAGGCCGTTTTTTCCTTATATTATACCATACAGGCTTGTGCTTCTAGAACAGACTTACATGCATCAGTGCTCCTCTTGGCGCAACTCGGAGGTTATTTATATGCACAAGTATAAAATAACCGGCAAAGTTGTGACGCCTTTATTCTGCTACGAAAGGCCTCACTTAAGAGGTTCACCCAGCTGCAAAGCAACTAATTACCTGTCAAAGACTTTACCACAATGACAGCCTGAATGCCTTCTGGAAAAGCGGCTACTAAATCTTCAAAGCAGCCCTCCTATTCTGAAATCCTAAGCCAGAGTGGCTCCGCCTCAGGACCTTACAATACAACCTCCACAGAACAAGTTACCTAAACTTATGACGGCGTCAGCACCAGACTCTACTATGGAACGAATACTCCAAGAGATTACTGCTGTAGGACGACGCCTGGAAGTAATGGAAACGTCTAACTCTGCTCTTGGGACTGAGACGAAATCCATACGTGCTGATATTGCGGGATTCCAAAATCGGCTTGATGGTCTCACTGAACGTGTAACTACACTTGAGAATTGTCTTTATAATATACCAGGCCGAGACCAAGAACTTCTCTTCCTAGGAAGCAAAATGATAGATTTGGAAGATAGAAATCGTCTGGATAATGGGCACTTCTTTGGATTTCCAGAAGGAATAGAAGGATCAGATGCTAAATCTATCTTAAAGCAGCTCTCCCAAAGATTACAGGTCTCACTTTTGACCCGCCATTAGAAAACGCAAAAAGCACACCGTATTGGCCCTCCTAAAGGAGAGAGCAATATACAACCATGTACACTTATTTTTTGCTTTCTGAATCACGAACAAGCTTGACAGTTAATTACAGTGGCTCATACACATGGTATATATATATATATATTATGTCATGAGATTAGAGTATCTGCAGACTTTTCAAGAGAAACAAATTACCACCGTAAAGCTTTACTCTCCTTTCGACCTCTCTTACCTCAGATAGACATTAAATATGGCCTTTTTAAACCGGCACGGCTGCGAATTACTAAAGATGGCATATACAAAGAATTTTCAATCAAGATCATCTTCAACTCTTCTTGGACAGCATTTCTCCTCAACAAATAAAATACAAATCCCTACATGAGGCCCAATCTTCATTATTTTCACCAACCTCTAAAAAGATTGCTGACATCCAGCGTAATCCAGGTCGTTCCCAAAGTAGGGGGAAGAGATCCAGATAGACATATATGCTCGCTTGGTGATCATGCTAAAATTCTTCAAGAAGTAACTGCTCTTAACACAGGAAAGAGACAGAGACAAATCACGCTCTCCACTTAAGCCTCTTCCATCACCTGAAGATGTTCCTTGAACATTGATTTACTACCTAACTGGTGAATCTTGCGGAACAGATGGGAGAAATATATCCTACTGCCCGTTGAAGTCACGACCTGATGAGTATCTACATATTTATTTACTCAATTGTACATTATTTAATGTACAGCATCCATACTATACTCTCTAAAATATTTTAACTTACTCTGGATCTTTTTTCATCTCCCATCTTTTAGTAGCTACACATATTACAGTTTACTTGTGTTCATGCTCCTAGTTTTTTTAGAATCTTTTATCCATTTGTACTGTTATTATTGCCACAATATTTTGATTTGCTATAAATTAAGAATCAGACTATACATATGAATTACTGCCTTAAGGTTATGCATTATGCTCTTTATATCCTTTCCTCTTACTTTCATCTTATATGTTTTCTTCTCTTCCTAATAAGTATTTCTGATATTATTTAGATATGATGCTATTCAACTAGATTAATGTTCACATTTTTCTTAATGTTATATAAATACTGTTTCACTGTCCTTAATGTAGGCTATATTTCAAATACTTCAGATTTTCTTTTTTCCCTTTTGAGATTCCTCAGGAGCATAATACTTGGAAGCTTATATGCAATGTTCTTTTCTTTTGCTATTCCTTATATCCTCTCCATCCTTCCTTTCTCCTTTTTCTATTTAAGTAAAACTACTCAAAAGGTGTTTGCCTAATAGATTTTGATATACTGTATTCAGTTTACTTAATTATGATTTAATTGGGTCAGCATTTAATTATACTATTTAATTCTCATTCTGTTTCATAATGGCTGTATTTAATACTCATCTCTTCCATTACCCCCTTTATCCTGCGTACATTATATTTTATATTATAATATCTGAATACTTAACATTTCCATACTCCTCAAGCACATTTAATACTGTTTACAATTTGTCATACCTATGCACTCTTTCAACGTTTTAACGACTCCCCCGGCACGCATAGCCCAAAAGCTAAAACCCGCAGACAACTGTTTTTTTCCCCATGCAGTATACCTACCCTTCTTTCGCTTTTCTTTCCTTTCTTTCCTTCCAATCCTTTTACTATTTTATTTCTCCTATTTTTGTTCATTCCCTTGTACATTAACAAGTAATTCATACTCATTCTCCTCTCTTGCCTGGAACTTTTTCCTTTACTTCTCTCACCCTTTTTATTCACTATACTGATTCTTCTTATTACTCACTCCTATACACCAAATGTAACACCCCATCTACTAACATACACATATCTGCGAACATTTACTCTGCTTCCCATCCACTACGCATTATTTTGAGGAATGTACATGGTCTTATGCACTTTATTAAGCACAAGAAGCACAAGAAAGTACTCTCTTATCTACAAGCGAAGGAAACGGATATTGCTCACTTGCAAGAAACTCATTTGGGTGCTCTAGAATCCTCTAAGCAACGGCGAGACTAGGTGGGAAAAGTCATTCACTGTTGGCTGACGACAACTTCTTCCTAACGACTATCATTCACGGAAGTGTGTTGTAGCTATTTTAATTCACAAATCTTTACCCGTTACCATTATCAAAACCTGGACTGATCCAGATGGTAGGAATATTTTTGCAATGCTCAAAATAGGATATAAGATCCTCTGTGTGGGCTCAGTTTATGCTCTGACAGGAGCCAAACGCACTTTCTTTCTCAATCTGAACAGTTTGCTGGTAGAAATTGGTGCATCCAGTTATATTATTGGCATTGATTGGAACCTTGCCCGGGTTGCTATAACTGACAGAGCAGGTCCCCTGGATCGATATAATGAGGGAGACAGAGCCTAGCTGGGGGACATAATATCAGATTACGGACTAGTGGACCATTGGCGTCTTTGTCACCCTCCTGGGGATCCTGAAGCCCGCGTTTAGCTGCTGCTAAATTATTGGCTCGCCACTCTTATGGTGGTCTGGGATTACCATCTTTAGAACATTATTATTTAGCCTTACACCTCTCATAATTAGTTTATTTACTTCCGGGTATGATGGATCCTCCACAATGGGTCACAACGGAACACTCCCTACTTAACCAAAGTGATGGCCTTGATTTTCTTTATGGAACCTGAATTCCACATTCTTCCCCCCGCATCCAGTGATGCAAACGTGGTAACAAGCACATCGTCGTCTTAGAGTCACCCACAGCTTGCACTAAAAAAAGCTCCATTTTGGGCAATGAGAGAATCCGAATAAACGGTCAAGCGCTCCAATGGTCCAGTTGGAAATCAAGAGGCATCCAAACACTTGAACAAGTCATGTCAAATGAAGAGCTAAAATCCTTTCATTCACTTAGTGAAGAGTGTGGTCTCCCACCAGACCACACGTCACTTGCAGTTACAGCACTGTCTGAAAAGATTTCTAGGCTCTCCTCCCTGGACTTTGAATCCTTCAACACTTTTAGATTATCTTCTTACGTGGGGTCGACATAAAAGGGTGTTGTCAGGTCTATATGGTGTTTTAATTCTTCGCCTATATTCACAACTACTTCTTAAAACTCTCCAAGAGAAATGGCAAGAGCGTCTACACATCACTTTTGCAGAAGATGACTGGTTGGATATGTTAGAAGGCCTTGACAAAGGTACCCGAGATGCTAGTTTGAAATTCTGCCTTTTCAAAACTTTGCACGGTTGGCACTGGACACCTATGAAATTGCAAAGAGCAGGATTACTATCATACAATGGTTGGAGGTGTCCTGGAGTCAACCTAAACCTTCCTCATATACTCTGTGATTATTACTCTATGTAGTGTTTTTGGACATATGTAGGGGACACCCTCCAGGGTTTATTCCCTTCCCTTAGCAAGCCTCTTACTCCTTCAATCATTTTATTACATGATTCTAGAAGTTTTCCTACCATTACATGCCCACAATGTCGTCTTCTGTACACCACACTTTCTACAGCTAAAATCTGCATTCTAAGACATGGGATTTTGTCTAGTCCTTCCTCGCAGGAAGAATGGATGGTAGCAATGATACAAACGGGTACCCATGAACGCATTATATTTAGATTACAGGATCAAGAGGACATTTTCCAGCAAGTGTAGGCTCCTTTTCCCTGCGATCCCTGAATTCTTCCCATTCTCTCTCTATATATATATATATATAAAACTTTAAAAACCTTTTTGTTCAGGGATATGTTGTGCTCGGTCTAAACAGGATGTTGCTCTTTTTGTCTCTGACAATCATGTAACTGTTACCTTTTTCGGTCATAAGCGCCTTGAGACCTGCCGGTGAGTTGGCGCTATAGAAGCCGGAATTAACAATAACAATATATATATATATATATATATATATATATATATATATATATATATATATCATTTCAGAAAAGAGAGTTGTCCCCTCGAAGAAGCCACACAGAGGAGGTAATGTTCTTGCTTTAATAGGAAAGCTGCCGCATGGAATACAGGACGCTCACCCAGTCTTTAAAGCCCTGACGCGTTTCGTGCTCACTCGCACTTTCTCAAAGGGCACAGGCATCTGGTAATCACATCGTGTTGCACGGGGCACTAAATAAAGTTTTATAGTCCCGCCTCAAAGGGCGTAGTCAGGCTCAGTGCCTGATGGTTCTTGTAGTGCTCCCAAATCCATCTCTAGTGAGTCGCGGTGCGTTACTCCATATTATTGCCATATTTCCCAAGTGGGTAGTGAGGGTACCCTGTAAACTCCAGGCGGCACATAACATCTTCCCTCGCAGCCTTCTCTCCACAACAGCGAGGCGCCCCTGGGCGCCAGCATGGGACCGATGATAACGGCGGGGTTCCTTCACGGCAGGACTGGCCGTCATTAATCATTTCAGAAAAGAGAGTTGTCCCCTCGAAGAAGCCACACAGAGGAGGTAATGTTCTTGCTTTAATAGGAAAGCTGCCGCATGGAATACAGGACGCTCACCCAGTCTTTAAAGCCCTGACGCGTTTCGTGCTCACTCGCACTTTCTCAAAGGGCACAGGCATCTGGTAATCACATCGTGTTGCACGGGGCACTAAATAAAGTTTTATAGTCCCGCCTCAAAGGGCGTAGTCAGGCTCAGTGCCTGATGGTTCTTGTAGTGCTCCCAAATCCATCTCTAGTGAGTCGCGGTGCGTTACTCCATATTATTGCCATATTTCCCAAGTGGGTAGTGAGGGTACCCTGTAAACTCCAGGCGGCACATAACATCTTCCCTCGCAGCCTTCTCTCCACAGCAGCGAGGCGCCCCTGGGCGCCAGCATGGGACCGATGATAACGGCGGGGTTCCTTCACGGCAGGACTGGCCGTCATTAATCATTTCAGAAAAGAGAGTTGTCCCCTCGAAGAAGCCACACAGAGGAGGTAATGTTCTTGCTTTAATAGGAAAGCTGCCGCCTGGAGTTTACAGGGTACCCTCACTACCCACTTGGGAAATATGGCAATAATATGGAGTAACGCACCGCGACTCACTAGAGATGGATTTGGGAGCACTACAAGAACCATCAGGCACTGAGCCTCACTACGCCCTTTGAGGCGGGACTATAAAACTTTATTTAGTGCCCCGTGCAACACGATGTGATTACCAGATGCCTGTGCCCTTTGAGAAAGTGCGAGTGAGCACGAAACGCGTCAGGGCTTTAAAGACTGGGTGAGCGTCCTGTATTCCATGCGGCAGCTTTCCTATTAAAGCAAGAACATTACCTCCTCTGTGTGGCTTCTTCGAGGGGACAACTCTCTTTTCTGAAATGATATATATATATATATATCTCTTTAATTTGTGTTTACCCATTTAGGAACCCTCTATCACCTCCCCTTCATCTATTGAGATGTATGAACTATAACCTCCTCCCTATAATCCTCTTTCCCTTTAATATTGAATAACTCCCTTTTTTGTTATTTCTACTCTGTACGAATTCATGTTATTCTATGATATTCTGTATGTATTTGTGTTTTCTCAATAAAATAATAATTAAACAAACAAAAAAAAAAAAGAAGTCTCAGGGCCATTAAAAGACTTTACCTACCACTTCTTGGGCTAATCTGCTGAGAGCCTGGACTTGCCAAGTGGTGTCAAATCCAGTCCTGGGCCCTTGAAAGTGTAACCTGGTAAGAAAATCTACACATCGACTCAGCGCCCGTTTTCTTGGTTCAGCTAAAGAAACTGTGTAGCACCTGCTTTGCAGCGGAAAAATCACTGAAGCCTGAGTACTGTCTCAACGACGTCCATGGCACCCGCTCCGACCCAGCCCCTGCTTTGCTGCTGAAGAATCGATGCATCGCATACTTCATGGTTGTTAAATTGATACAGCGCAATAGGATTGGATTTTTGACGCAACAACCCCCGATGCCTCATGTCTGGCGATCGACAATTCACCTTCCCTTCCAGTAAGGAACCAATGCATCACAACCCCTGACAGTAGGGAACCAAAGTATCACCTTCAGTGGGAGTAAAGAACTGACACATCACTTTGCTTTTCTGGCGCCTTACCTCTCCTGTGTCCGTTTCATCTTTGACACATTCACGGTACTTTGTGCTAAAAGAAACGCATCCATATATTTCTATGGTCTAAACTTATTTTAACTTTGAAAAGTGAGGCCTTTAATTCTATATGTTGGGGTTTTGTCATAGTGAATTCAAATAAATATTGGCTATTTTTCAAAACTGGTGTGGACTCCTTCTGTAGTGTTTGCACTGTATTACTGTTTCACTGTGTTACTGTGCGTGTGGGCACAAATGCTTAACACATTGCCTCGGAGATAAGCCTGACTGCTTGTACCAAGCTACCAAGGGGTGAGCAGGCGATATCTTAGCTGTGTGACTCCCTTACCCTGACGAGAGTGAGGGTCCCTACTTGGATAGGGTGCAAATTACTGACAATTAGAGACCCCCTTTCTTGCAAGAGTATTGAAAAATAACAGTTTTGATTAATGAATGCCACACTCGTAGGGCCTTGCTATGAAGAAGCATGCAGAATTAGTTGACAGATTAAGTGGGTACACTTAAGAGAATTTTTGGCCAGGCAACACTAATACAGACAGAGCAGGGCAATTGTTGGCCTGGCTGCTACACACCGAAATAGATAGGAAATCAATATGTGCGATCCGCTCCAATTCAGGTATTCTTGCACACACACAAATAAATGATATATTTACGTCATATTATAAAACAATATATGCGGCTCCGGTTAGTGACAGTAAGCAAGGGGCCATGTCATATGGCTGGTCAAATTACCTGAACGGACAGTGGACCACAGGGGTGCCATTAGGCGCTCATCTCTATACAGAAGATTAATGGGGCCATAGATGGTTTGGTAAAGGGGAGGAGACCAGGGACCAATAGTCTGGCAACTAAGTTTTATGTAACATACAAACATAAATTAGCCCCAAAATTGTTAGCAATGTATAATGTGTGGGAGAAGAGGGTGCTCCTGGCAACCACTAGAGTAAAAATGATTGTGGTGCTGCCCCAACATGAAAGGGACCCCCTTGATGTGAAATCTTACAGACACTTTTCTTTACTGAATTCGAATTAGGTAAGGTCCTGGCCAACAGATTGATTACCCTGATCTAGATCATGTTCGCACAGACCAGAGCAGCTTAATACCACTGAGAAACATATATATGAATACAAGACGCCTCTTTTATATCTTAGATAGAACTCTGAATATGTCAACCTCTCCTATGATCGCCTCACTGGATATTGAAAAAGTATTCAATAGTCTAATGTGGCAGTTCATCTTTAGGGTATCAGGGACATGGGGTTTCAGACAAGGGTATTTCGGGCTGGGTGACAATACTGAACATCAACCCAAAAGTGAGTGAGAACAGGAAGTATTTTCTCCAGAGATTGGAGCATTTAAAGAGGACACAAGACAGGGATGATCACTCTCACCATTGTTATTTGCCCTAGCTTTGGAAGCACTGGGCTTGTATGTTCCGTGACACATTATTACATTGGCACATGAATCACATATCTCCTTATATGCAAATTACACTGTTATATTTATGGGACCATAAAATCAGCTTGTTGAGGATCATGGTGTTATTGTCTGGATATGGTGAAGCATCAGGATTGTGGGTGAACTGGAATAAGTGTGGTTTGTTCTCAATACATACCCCAGGGGATGCAGTGTTCCCCATAGATCCAGAAATTCAGCTGGATCTATGTGGAACACTGTCACTTACATTTCTATGAGTCTGGATATATCACAATGATGACCAGCTGGTAAGTGGTATTAGTGGACAAGCAGTCTCCGGGATCTGTTTTTCGGTTCAGTAGATTTCTCTTATCTCCTATGGGTAGGGTAGCGATAACTAAGACGTTGAATATGCTGAGGCTGCTGTATTTCTTTCAGGTACGTCCAGTGATTCTAAAGAGGACGATATTTAAAGACATCAACGGTCGTTTGGCAGATCTGATATAGACAGGAGCAAGAAAGAGGAGAGCTATAGTCAAAAGAATGTTACCTTTAGACAAGGAAGGAATGGGAATACCAAACCTAGAATTATTTTCTTTAGCAGCACAACTGGGTGTGACCAATGTGCTGGATAACTCATCAAGAAACTGGGAGGCACAAGAAACGAGACCATGTATGGCGAGGAAACATTCGATTAATACATTACTGGGCAGCCGAAAACTCAACAAGACGTCCCCAAAATGCATTTTTGGTTTCTAGGCACTGTTGGCAGCAAAACATGTAGCCCAGAAAGGGGGGGGGAGGGAGGGGAACCACTTATTCCTCTTCGATCCCATTGTGGATTCTGCCTAAATTTTGATCATTAACTAGACACCATGAATATGGATACCGGGGTTAGTATGCTTTTTGGGGGGTAATACAGAAGCTTGAACTCAAAGAGTTTTGGCTTGGGCATGTAGCTCTGCTTAAAGTAGTCCGGTCTACTTGGCCAGAGGAAACTGCTGACCTCACGAAATCTAACACATTATGTTGTATTTTTTAACTTAGTAAGTGTGAGCATGCTGTTTCCATATTAGGCACCTCTCCGATTCCTACATTTTACAACAATACTTTGAAAGTCCAGGCACCTGGGAGAGAGTGACAGCGGAAGAAGTTACAGATCAAACTTGGGTCAAAGTTATTGAAAATGGTATAGAAATTAATTATATTCATCAACATACCTATCCATCAACAGGACAACAAAATGTATCCGGGAACAGCGGATGTCTGCGATGCTCGCAGGTCATATGTTATGCGCATGTAGCCATATTGATGAGTACTGGGTAGAGGTTGTCACAATTATCACGGTGGTCTATTACAGTGGAACCAACGCATTGTTTATTGGGTTAAATGCAAAGGACCAAAACTCGGAAATTTACATTTGTGGACCTGATTTTGGTAACTGTCAAAAGGAATACAGCAATCGAAAGGAAGGTAGGAAGTTCACCAAACACCCAGAAGTGGCTGTGGGACGTGGTCAAATGGACTGTAAGCAGAATCTGGAAGGGTTACCGGAGTGGGGACCTGACTTGTGGGGACTACATCAGGAAGAGGTTGATTTAGAACAAAGGTCTTCAAACTTTTGAATGTCCCCCCCCCCCTCAAAAGGTTTCACAATTCTATTAAATTGGCTGCATTTAAATAGGTCTAGACTTATTTAAACATTGCAGTTAAGAGTTGTTACTGTTTTAAAAATGCAATCAAATACCTGATTGCCAAACATACTATTCTCGTCAGGCAGGTCTGCATCGAAAGTTTGACATCTAGCTAAAAACTTAGGTTCTTTACTCAAGAGACCAGTACAGGGAGGGTGCTCATGGTCTCAGGCCAGTACTAGAGGCCCCATAAGAGGGGGTTCTTACCCATCACCATCACTGCTAGAGCTCACTGGGTAAGGAGTATGCCTTCATCCCGAGGGTAGTGTGCAAAGCGAGCCTGTAGCTGTAGTTAGATAAGTCCATGGCTTTAGAACTATAGTTTTTAGGTTCTAGGTTCGAAAAACACACTATGTGAAAAGCAACTTTTGGAATCATTCACATTAAAGTTGCCCTGTATAACTCCACCCCCCACGTCTAGCAGATACTGCAAAGTGTAGTCGACAAATTTTGTTTGTTAATTTTGTGCATAATTGCTCAAAGAAGCCACAATTACGAGTGTTCTATACAGTACTTCCCCTTTGACTGCTTGCAGCACTAGTAAAATGGCATGTCCTGCGCACAGTAATCACTGGTGAAAGTACAAATGTGTACTGACCGCACAGTTAATACAAGCCAATTCAAATAAGGCTAATAATCAGAATTTTCAGTTACATTATTTGTGTCATGACAGAAAATTAAATTTTGGCAATAAAATTAATCTTTCTGAGAAGCCAGTTAGGCAGATTACCGTGCATAGGTAAGGTCTTTTTCACATCACCAGAAAAATTATGCACAATAAAAAGTAGGATAGAAGAAAAAGCTTTACTACAGCTGCTTTGCGTATGCCTGGTATGCCTGGTTATAATGTGATTCTATGCAATGGAAACCAGCTGTAGACAAAGCACCAGGGCTCTGTACAATACAGCAACATCAACCCCTTCGCTGCGGCGGCAATTCCGCAGCAGCGCTAGGGGGGTGAGGCGGCCGCGCGGCGCTCCCATGCTCGTGACGGAACCGCTCCGTCACGAGCCTCGGGTGCGCTGTGCTTATGACGGAGCAGTTCCGTCACGGCCCCGCCCGCTCAATGGAACGTCCAGCACAGGCACGGAATCCGTGCCGCGCAGGCACGCCAAGCAGGCCCTGACAGAACCGCTCCGTCATCAGCACAGCGCGTCCGTGGCTGGTGACGGAGCGGTTCCGTCACCAGCATGGGAGGGGTTAAAAGAACATAAAGAATCTTACATCTTGAAACATTGGTGTTAATATTAGCTTTTGTATTCTTTTACATACATTTGTGTGGCGAATATCCAGAACCAGCCACGTATTGTGGGGACTGAAAGCAAGGAACGTCAGAGGGCGCAGCCACAAGCCATGCCATGTGCATCGTGTTTGCAGGACATTTTCACAAGGTTTACTCTGCGGGTACTCTGGGTAGACATACTTAGCACAAAGTATCATTAACGGACATGCACCGAAGGCAATCCACAGAAAGCTTGTCCACTCACTGCATTCTATTATTAGTCTGTTAATGAGGGCTGCAGTATAGGGCATGCCGTTGAACCCAGGCAATACCCTATAAGCAAGGTCACAGGCAATGCATGTGGATGCTGTGAGCAGTGGAGAAATTATACCACTGTAAAATCCAAGACATTCTCAGAATAAACATTTGGTTAAGAAATGCTAAGCAAATATACAGAAATCAAATACTAAGGTATGTTATAAAATAAATATTCCTAATTGAATGACAAAAAACCCTCAGCTGGAGCAGTATTGTTAAGAGCAAAAATACAAACAATAGTGGCATTCAGCTGTGATGGTTTAAATGGAAATCTAAACCCCTTCCACCCAAACATTCTGCTCATGACTTTACATATATGATTTAGCATACAACAATGTCTCAACAGGTAATATTCATAGACAAATACATGAAACATGCACAATCAGAAAGTAGTTAGCAAGGAGACCTCAGTAAACGTTCATCTAAACGTTCATCTAAATCGATCAGATGTTATTGGTTGCTGATGCCAATAACTGTTTTTTTTAAGATGCCTCCATTTAGTTCCCATAAAAAAAAAACCGGATCAAGGTTTTAATTACTGTTTTTAAGGTGTGGAAGGCTATACAGAGATGCTTTCAAATTGAGGGGGTCTCGTATTATACTCCCACATCTGCTTTGGTCTTACTGCTGGCTGTTTTTTGGGCTAGGACTGTTGATAGATGGAGTAGTAAAGAGCTTTTACAAATAGGCAATTTTTATATCATTGGGAGCTTGGCATCTTATGCTATTCTAGCAGATAAATACCATTTGCCTAAGACAGAATTTTTCACGTTTTTACAAGTCCGAGATTATCTCTGTAAAAGACAGCGGGTGATAGAGCTGAATCCGCCTATTGAGGCTATTAGAAGCAAAACCTGTATTGGTGTTTTATACAATCTCCTGCTTGACACACCGAGAGATGATCTAGTTGCCAAAAATCCTAAGTGGGATAATAGGTTGTGGTGTGAGGGTCTCAGAGTAGAACAATCTATTGATTTTGCAGGGACCTCCCGCTGAAATGCTTGAATTGGGCAGGATTAACGATGGGAAATGTTTTCGCTGCGGAGCAGTGGTGGCAGATATTGTACATATCTTTAATTCATGTGGGCACTTGATTAACCTTCTGGGGCATATTGAGAATTTCCTTCTTGAGATAACCGGGGCAGTTATAAATATTACGGCCCCAACAATGCTGCTAGGGATGGGGGATGGCGCAATGGTGGGGCACCAGGCACATAAGTTTCGTTATTTGATCTTTTTAGCAGAAGGAAGCTCCTTCTCTTGAGCTGTGGAGAGTTCGATTTTATGCTACCTTTAATCTTGAATATAGTTTATATTCTCTTAAAGGGTCACGTAGACGGAAGCTGGGTATGCAGATATGGGGCCCTATGGTTGAACATATGAAAGATTGAATATTCATTTTTAAAACCATCTGTGATATATCTATCTAAAATCATGTACTATTTGTCTGTTTTTATCCTTTGGATGTATTATCTGTCTTTTTCTTACCCTTGATCAGCTTTTACATATATTCTTCTAATGAATTGCAAATTTTATTTTTACGTCATGGATTGAAATAATATAAATAAATAAATGTATAACATACTTATCCGAATCTTTGCAATTCTGTAAACATTGACATGATTGTATATTTTCTTTGCACCGTTTTTGTTGTTATTTCTGCCTTTGTATTTTTCAGAGAACTATTGAGGTCTCCTTGCTTCCTCCTTTCTGCAATTTTTGTGCATGTTTCATATAATTGTCTATGAATATTACCTGTTGAGATATTGTTGTATGCTATAATACTATTCACACAAGTTTCAACTGGGTCTACGGGTACCCTCCAGTGGGTTTTCACTGTTCACATGTATGATGGCACAGTCTAGTCATCAGGAGCATGTGGAGCTTTCTGAAAGATGACATCTCATGGCTTTCACTTTCGCCCTTTTCTCAACCCTTGCTCTCTACTTCCTCTTACTTTTCATCAGGGTCTTCCTCGTGCCTTCAATTGTCAAACTTTCTTCCACTTTCTAATTATCACTTGCTTTGCTCTCACTTTTTACCTCTCCCTCCTCCTCCGTCAACCACTCCCAAGAAACAATTGTACTATCTTCCTCTCTTCATCTTTGTGCTTTCTATCCATTTCACAGTGTTATGTCACTTTCTCCATCTGTCAATTCGTATCAATTTTGGAGACGTGCCAAAATATAGACTTTGAAATATGGACGTGCAACAAATCCGGCAACAAGATGTCAACCTGCTCAATATCGTTTAGGTAAGTAGATATGGAATATCTATATTCCACTAAGTAAGTTCGAAATATTGGATTCTATACTGTTGCAGGTCAGTATCTTTTGTAGCTAATATTTTGACAAACGGCCCTTACCTTTGAACTTATTTTCTGCTCTTTACATTATCCAGCAAGTCTCCTTCGCACTCCGTCTTTACCACTACCATTGACACTCCTGGTGTCTTCAACCTAAAGTACTCCTGCATGTCCCCCTATATTGCTCATTTGGTCTGTAATTGTTGCAGTGATTGTTATGGATGATTTTAAAAGCTAGTAAAGTTGGTACACTGCAATCAGCAGCGAGAGACTGGTATCAGTGTCTGGGAAGCATCCAAGCCCCCGTAAAATACTAAATAATTTTAAAAGGAAAAGGCTTTTTTTTTATGGACACATTTTTTCACCAGTTCCTGGCAGTTAAGGGGACTATTTTCTGTGCAATTGACAACACCGCATGGGCAGAATGTGTCACTAATACAAAGGAACCAATGGGAGAAGTGGACTAATCAACTACCCAATGCTGTATGTTGTGGTGGGAGGAACAACAAGCAATTGACACTGCAACAGACCACTGGATGAAGGGTTGACAAAGCCACTATATATATATATATATATATATATATATATATATATATATATATATATATATATATATATATATATCCATATATCTATTTTCTTTCTAGAAATCAGAATGTCTTGGCTAACGTCAGACCTAAAGAGTGAAAAAATGGAGTAAAGATGTCAATGCATGAAACCACACTGTCCCCTGCTGTGGCTTCTACTTTCTTCCAGGCGAAGGAGGTTCGTTAGATATTTTCTGCGTCGTTGCCAGAGGCGCAGCTGTGAAGCCCCCGCTCCATCAAGTTGGCCCGGACTTCTCTGGCCTTGCTTTGCTTCGGCATTTCTTTATCACCAAGGGATTGGTTCGGTCCGGACCCGCCAAGAGGTACAGAAAGGATTGACACGGTTGCGAGGATATTCTCCCCGCCACTGGGCAGCGTGCACTGTCACCGCCGCCCCCGTGAACATTTGACCTGCAACTTCGGGGCTGGAGCGGTAAGGGGACATAAGGAAGCATTTGGTTTTCACCACGAACAAGACCTGGGATTCCACTCATGCCACCCTGCTTTGCGCCTCACCATTTGGGTGTTATTTCAACGCACTACCTACCTGGAAGCAAACAGATGCATTCTGGGAGTTACAGTTCCTGATGATGCCCGGAACTGTAACAGGTTGGCCTACAACATCGGAGGCGGGGCCTAAGTCACATGGCTATTATAGGCAGCAGGACATTACTGGGGCGTGTATGGCAGTTTTCCCGGGACACTTGTGGCGCTGAGGAAGGCAAGATATAGCCGAAATGCATTCGCCTTGTTGGTGTGAATAAAGGCTTCCACACTGTCCCCTGCTGTGGCTTCTACTTTCTTCCAGGCGAAGGAGGTTCGTTATATATATATATATATATATCCATATATCTATTTTCTTTCTAGAAATCAGAATGTCTTGGCTAACGTCAGACCTAAAGAGTGAAAAAATGGAGTAAAGATGTCAATGCATGAAACCAATATCTGGTGGCGTTCTCACACAGCACAGAAAAGGCCAGATATTGCTCAATTTTACGCTCACCAAATCATGAGAGCAACAACGTTAGCTCAATTTATGCAAAATTACTGACTTACTAGGGGAGCGAAAAAACATCACCAGTGGCAAAAAGAACATACCCATTGGTATCGAAATCTGCCAAAATCTCCGTGGGATTGTGATCATTTAAATTAAATTAACTGTTAAGCAGCTGTTTAATTTTCCATACACCACGAAATATCAACTTCAACATGGTCAGGAATCACAGTATGTCTACAGCCAAAGTGCTGTCCAAGACAACATTTATACTTCCACAATTTCCACAGTCAGTCAGTCAGTCAATCAATTAACTTTATTTCGGCCATAGGCCATAAAAGCGGTACACAGATAAAACATCAGTAGAAATGTGTGACATAGAAAACTAATAAATAAACAGTATAAAATAAGGTTTAGAGTGTGACTGAGTTGTTACAATAAAATCCTCTAACAGTAAAAAGAAGGCTCTACATGTGTCAAACGGAAGTTTAAAGCTTACAACCAAAGGCAACTACAGAACTCTAGAGCAGAATTTGCTTTGTACACTTTCTACTAAGAAACGGTGCCCCTGGCAGGTTCAGTTAGAGTAATAGTGAGAACATAGCCTCAGTCATGTAAGTGATATTATTGTTTTTAGTCTGATCTCGCCAAGAGACGGGTATAATGGGGGTTTCAGGGTCGAACTGGGAGCCAAATGCATCCCTGGATAACGTTTTAAAACTAGTACCATACTGAATGGAGCAAGTCTGTGAAACCTGCTCATATGACCCTAACCAAACAGGGTACACAAAGCGGAGTAGAATGCGGGTGACATGCCTGCCACTGATAGAATCTTCTGAAACTTTCCAATACTCAATGGTCTGGGCGTAGCATCAGGGATCCGAATTTCTGCAGCAAATAATATATGTGTATGAACATTTTGTGGCACTCTCAGAGAAAGTTTCAGGGATAGATAGGGTTGAGGGAGCCTTTGCCAACCCTGCCATAAAGGCACCCCTCTAATTCTTAGACTGCCATGGGTTTTTAAAATGTGCCAATATTTTCCATAGAGCAGAACACCACATCTCTTGGGGTATTACTGTTTTCCTGACTCTCAGGCAATATCCGATATGTCTTCCCTTGAATGACAGTCAAGTTTAGAGACTGATCGTGACCTGCCCCAGCCACTCCCCATAAGCTATACTTGGTCTTTGCAAAGTTGTATCATCAGCGTTCATAAGATGATGCTTTAGGTAGGAGAGGAAAGGACTCTTCTAAGGGGTCTCAGGCATATAATAATACCGTTGTGGTGGCAAAAGACATAACATTGTACCTTCAAAGAAAAGGTGATGGGTTGACATACCTCACTGGCAAGCTGCATTAAAGCAAGCTTGAATACAGGTTAAATCTAATGCTGTTTTTGGCAGTCTGTTTAAAAAAAACACCCAGTTAAAAAGAAAGGCTGCTTCAAAGAACTAATATTGTAAACCAGGGGCTCTGCCACCTATGAGCCCTAGGAGCCACTGCTAAATCAGATTATTACACTTGTAATAATTTAATTCAACAGTGTATATGAAAACACAATGTTTTGTTTGCATGAACTAAGCAGTGTGAAGGTCAGCCCTCTCAGCCTCTCCTATGGCTGGAGGGGAAGGAGTGGGCTGAGTGATGATCCAGCTTCAAAGTGTTTAGAAACACAGCATTGTGTAGGATGTCTGGACTGTGCATGTGAGGGGAGGGGCTTAGATCAACTACAATCCCCTAACACAGGCACACTCAATTTTATTAAGCACACATACTGGGCATGCCTCAGGCAGCAAAGGTTATGTGCTATAATGGGGCTGTCAGGGTGCACATCAGTGCATCCCTGAGGCCATTGAGGAGCTGCACAGAACAGCAGTGGCTGGACCCCCAGTTTCCAGTCTTAACAAAAAGCTGGGAGAAGGCTTGAGGTGGGACTTCCTCTGAAAGCCGGCCCAGCTGCGCTGTCTGGCTCTTTGTTAGGAATCATGGGCTGCTGGTGCCTATGCCCAGCACCGGAATCCTTGCCGTGCTACTTCCATGGAGCCTCTGAGTTGTCACAACAAGAAGAAAGGTAAATACAAATAAGACTGACTGTGAGAGGAAGTGGCAGTGAGTAAGCATTGTCTATCAATAGGGCAGACAGGTGCAGTTTAACCACGACACAAAGGCCCTGGTGCAACTTCTGCACTATTAAAGCAGAACACCTGTACCCCAGAATTTAAAATCAGAGCCCCTGTAAACCAGTAGTTGTGAGCGAGTGTCAGTGAATGTATGAGTGTGTGTAAGTGCATTTGAGGATGAGAAAGTGAGTGTGAGTATATGCACAGATTTGTGTGCGAGGGAACCAGAGGCAAAGTTTGAAAACAATCATTTGAACCCCTGGCAAGTATTACCACCACCACTTTCAGGGATCACAAGTTGCCACTGTTGTCAACATAGGCAAAGTGAATGGCTTGCCTTAGTACGCTGACATCCACTTTTAAGCTACTTTTTTTCCAACTGCATCCTCACGCCATGCCATTTTGTTCTTACAACTGACCGAGAGCAATGCAAAGGCGCTTACCAACCATGGGATCGTAATGGCTCAAAAGGTTCAATCCTGCACCACAGCTTGAGTTCAGCAAACGGCATGTTATGAATGATATGACATTTATACCGGTCCCTGCTAATTGTGGCATGGCCTTGGCGGGTTTCAGTGTACACATAATAACATGGGTGAAATTACATTTTTCTTTATAAGAAATGAAAATAAACCATAAAGCAAGTGAAAAATCGAAAAACCATATCCCATCCAGCAGTAGACCAAAGAGACAGTCAGTCATGCAGCATAAAGCAACATTGCGGCTTCAATAGTAAAGAAGAAAACTAGTTGATTTGGAAACCCTGTAGTTTCATTAAAATGGGAAGTTCAGTGTTCTCTTGTTGCATGCAGTTACTTGAGTCTTTTGAAGGGTCTGGGGAATTTAAGCGTTGGCATGCGGATTTGAGAAACTGCATTGCATGTAAAACTCAGAAAAAAGATAAAGAAACGAATAGCACAGCTCATGCAACGAAAGAAGATAGATGATCTTTCCTCAATTCCTTGAGCACAGACGGGAGCAGACACTGACCTTGGAGAAGCAGGTATTTTGGAGTTTTCACACCTGTTACTTTCATTTAAAGCTTGTAGATCACTTCTGTCGTCCACAATTCTCACTCGCTTCCGTTCCTTTGCTGGATTCTCAGTGACTAAGTCGTCTTCTTTAGTAGTCAGCAAGTTTCCTGATCCTCCCACAGAAACGCATTGTTCTGAACATGTTCCAATAAGGTTTTCACCAAAATCTTTCATAAGCACATTTTTCACGCCCATATTTACAGAAAGCTTCGTAGAATTTTCGTCAACTAATACACCATCAATTGCACCAGAGGCAGAAACCGTGTCAACTGGAAGAATCTCTTGTTTCCTTTTCAGAGTGCGCAGTTTTGCCATTTCTGGAAAAGAAAACCATTTTTCATTCACATAAACATGAACGACTCGTTATGAAAACAACCCCCTCCACTATTATCTGCGTAGGAAACAAGGAACGAGAAATAAAAACGTGTCAAGCAAACGTGTGCACTTTTTCTTTTATTTTTGAAAACCCCCACTATATTGAACCTTTTCCATAGAGAACGTAGGAATGTATATCATACAGTTTGAAGAACCAGATACCATGAATTCTGTGTAAAGAGAAAATACTTGAAATGTGTATGACTGTGCGGCACCACTTTACTGAGGTATTGTTATTGAAGAACACACTGTTTACTCTGCAAATCGTGTACGGCCCAGCGTCTGGGGGCACTAGTAAAGGCCTCCTCGCCTGGAACACCTAGAGCTGGAAGCCCCAGAGGGGAGAAGCGATCAGATATACAGGCTTAAGGACTGAGATCATAAGAAGGCAGTAAACATGTACAGCCAAGGGAAGAGGAAGCCTCCAGATATGGCACAGGTAAGCCCAGAAATGGGAACCCAGTTTCTTGAGCTGCATGGATGTCCCAGACTCTTCTACATCTTCTGGGTCCAGCCCTGACATAAGTCGTGGTTCGCATTCCACTATTTCAGTACATGGTCAGCTCTCCCCTGGAGACCACTGTGTATTTGTGCTACTTAGATGTTCTATTTCCAAAGTATTGCGTGTATTGGGGTTATGTTTTCGGGTAGGAGATAATGCAATTAGTTAATAAATACATATTTTTTATAACTACACTGTATGGTTCTTTTTCACTTAACCTATACCATACGATTAAGTACTGGTAAAATGAGCTGCTTAACACTCCTCCTGGACTAAGCCTGAAGGCGGCTCTCCACAGCTACCAGTTAGAGAATTTAAGGCAGTCTAAGACCATTAAAATCACCAAAAAGGTTGTCTGGATTAGTGCAGCCCAAGTGAGCACCATATACTAAGCCAGCCTCCTACAGGAATCTTCATCCTGCTTAAGCAGAAATAACAGATAGCTGCCAAGATCAGGAGTGAGATTAAACTGGAGTCCTGCTGTGTCAGCAACATCCATAGGAGCTGGAAAAGATAAGCTACGTCACCCCTTCCCAGGTATACCACAGCATCACAGACCTTCAGAGACAATGTCTTCACTGCTGTTGCTCAGATTCATAAGTGCAAAGCTGGGGTTGCAACTCTGACCCTAAAGTCAGCAAGAAAAATCTCTAGACCACATCACCTCCCACAACCATTAATAGCATTCATGCACTCAACTACAAAAAAATGATGTTCTGTCATCTTCCTTGAGTAGAGTAACTTTAATTCATTTGTAGACTTGTGTGCCATTTATTTTTACTTATTCAATGACAATCTCTTACTGCAATTATTTTAATGAAATAATACACCAATAGAAAGTTGTACAATTCAACTGAGTGCTTCTGCGATACTCACTGGGCGCCCTAGCAATATTAAAGGGATGTGGCTAGCCACACAGCACAAGTGCACCGTTTCCGTCTCAGTTCAAGAACACAAATAAGAAAGCCTACGTTTCTTCAGGAAGGAGACATTTGAACGAGGTCTAGAGAAAACGACACTATCAAAGAACTTGTTTTTAATGGCTCCTTTCCAATATATACCTAATAAACACGTTTTGGCAATCTGTGGTGTGGTTTACAACACTGGGGAGGGATGTTAAGGAGTACATCATTCATAACATTAAATAATACATTATGATCTAAAAGGTAGGGTATAGTGCATCAAGTACTTATCTTATTACCGATCAATAGGTCCCAAACGTGTATGCATGACATCATGCTGATGCCGTATGATTAATCCATGCTATTCTTGTAGAGACATTCTTATACAAATTGTGCATAACTAGAAGATAAGGGGCCTTGCTGTCAGGAGTCATTAACCGCTACTATGCTGTGTTTCTGAACAAACCCTCCAGTGAAAATGGTTGCCTTGCCCCTCTGCTTTGCAAAAGATCTCGAGGAGACTACGTCATTAACAGGTTAGAGTGCGCTCACCCAGCAAACGGTTACCATGTCGTTGATGATAGGCAGCAATACTAATCAGGCATAATGCTACATAACAATTAGAGGAGGAAAACTAACTGTACGATCCAAGTCCCTTGACTGTCTCACAATAGTCGCACAGGCTAAGATGTGTGTGTGAAAGTTTTACGTTGCTCAACAGATCTGAGAACAAAGGTAAGAAAGGATTTTGCTAATGAATCATAATGTTTGGTGTTTTCGTATTATTTTTTTTTACCTTTGGTAGCATTTGACTTGCAATCATGACAATGATGATCCGCGTATTGTTGGGCGTTAGCTCACCTTAACCCACTGGAGAGGGAGAGAGAGAGAGGGAGATAGAGGGCGGGGAGAGGGAGATAGAGGGCGGGGAGAGGGAGAGAGGGGGAGAGAGATAGAGGGCGGAGAGAGAGAGAGGGGGAGAGAGAGAGAGAGAGAGAGGGGGAGAGAGAGAGAGGGGGAGAGATAGAGAGGGGGGAGAGAGAGAGGGGGAGAGAGAGAGAGGGGGAGAGAGAGAGGGGGGGAGAGAGAGAGGGGGGGAGAGAGAGAGGGCGGGGAGAGAGATAGAGGGCGGGGGGAGAGAGATAGAGGGCGGGGGGAGAGAGATAGAGGGCGGGGGGAGAGAGATAGAGGGCGGGGGGAGAGAGATAGAGGGCGGGGGGAGAGAGATAGAGGGCGGGGGGAGAGAGATAGAGGGCGGGGGGAGAGAGATAGAGGGCGGGGGGAGAGAGATAGAGGGCGGGGGGAGAGAGATAGAGGGCGGGGGGAGAGATAGAGGGCGGGGAGAGAGATAGAGGGAGGAGAGAGATAGAGGGCGGGGAGAGAGATAGAGGGCGGGGAGAGAGATAGAGGGCGGGAGGGAGAGAGATAGAGGGCGGGAGGGAGAGAGGGAGAGGGGGAGAGGGAGAGAGGTAGAGAGGGAGTTTTTTTTGGGGTAGGGTCTGGGAAACGGGTATGGCCCTTACAAGCCTTGCATGGTCTCGGGCAGGTCTATTCTCCTAAAATGTCTCTCCTACAAAGGTGTGTATCCCAAAGGGAGGGGCTTGCGATACACGTCCTTTTTCCGCAGAGGGATGTTTTCCAAAACTCAGGTAGCAATGGAAATGGAACAGGTTTTAGCCCACAAAAAATGGGGGATCCAAACAACACTTTGCAGTAAAGTGCAAGTGCCAAACGCCCATTTACAAGGTATTGTATTGTATTGTAATTGCATTTATATAGCGCTTACTACCCCTGACGAGGCGTCGAAGCGCTTTTTCGGCGGGTAGCACGCTACTCCGGGACCCACAGAGGATTAGTGTTGAATTAGTATAGTGAAACATGCAAGTACATTTTAAGTGGTAGATAGGTTAGTCAGTTATTTGGATTTAGAATTATAGCAGAAGGATAGAGTAGGATAAAGGTTTGTATTTATTTATCGCTCGCTTGTTGACGCATGCTATTCAGGGAGCCTATAAAGGATTAGTGGTGAATTAATATGGTGAAATATGAGGTAATTTCAGTGGTGGATATTAGTCTGTTACTTGGAGTGAGAAGGATAGCAGATGGATAAAAGGGTAAGAAAGATAAGCATTCATATAGCACTTGTTACCCCTGATGGGTGTTGAAGCGCTTTTCTGGCGAGTAGCACGCCACTCCGGAACCCATAAAGGATTTCTGTTGAAAATTAGTATAGTATAAATATGAAGTAATTTGAGTAGTAGATATGTGATTCAGTTATTAGTATAGTTGAATATGGAATATGGAATTTGAGAAGTGAACATGTTAGTCTGTTAATTTTGATTGAAAAAGGATAGTGGAGGGATAAAAGAGTGAAGGATTATTTTATTTTTTATAAGTCTTAGCAGTAGGAAGAGGCTTATGGATGAGTAAAAAGGAGTTTTGGAGGGAAGGAGTCAGAGGGCAGCATTTCTGGCCCTAGTCCCAACCAGTCTCAAACAGGCCCAAACAGGCAACTACCCTTGTCCTCTCCACCCTTAGCCTCGACGCCCGGGCAGAGACGCCCTAAGCCTGGCCTTTCTTGTAGCCCTAGTAATCAGGTGACCCCTTCAGCCAATGGGAACCCTAGCCCTAACACTATCCAATCACAACACTAGCCCTAACATCTAGAACCAATAGGAGACCAGGACCTTACAGCCAATCTTAGCCCTAGTCCAAGGACCCAATCAGTTAAAAAAAACCCTGATCTCAAAATCCAATAAATGCCTTAGCCCTACCACTAGTCCCAACACAATTCCAAGCAGCCAAAGCACCCTCTGATGTAGAAAATCCCTGTTGCTGGGGGGGGGGGGGGGGCAGGGGGGCTGGCCTCACTGGCTTGTGAGCACAAAATGGTGGCTGGGGGTGCACTGTTTGAGCACACAGGCCTAAGCACAGAGCAAAGGAGAAATTTGGAGGGAAAACAGATTTGTCACCAAGGAATGAGAGGGCCAAACTACAGAGGTTGGACTGCAAATCCCACAATTCAACACACTAAATGAAAGCAATCATGGGCAGGGAAAACCACACATTTAAAACACAACACGGGTGATAAAATATGCAATTACAGGCAGGCTAAAAATACAATTTTTAACTGTAACAGCCACAGGCATAGACAGTAAACACAGAAAATGAAAATCGTTTTTTAAACAACTTTTTGTCTTGGGAAGAGACAGCACTAGTCTGTCTCCTTACCACTTCCTGGACTCTACTCACTGCAATCTGGGGCACATGTAGGCTGCAACTCACAAGATGGAGGAGAGTGCATTGCCCAAAAAGACAGCCAGTAGCTTTGGTCTCTAGCTTAAAAACAATCCAGGTTCTATCAGACATTACTGTGAGGGGGCTTGTTTGGAGGCAAAGGTGATATGCCATGATTACGTCAGCTCACTCTACAAAAAACATAATGACTGGCTGAACTACTTTCCCATCTGTACCTCGATAGCAATACGTGGGGCTTTTTACACATTACGACTTATCCAATCTGGCCCCAGTTAACAGGCACTGTAAAGGTAAGCACGAAAGGGCTGGAGGGTTCATTTACAGTGAAAATTGTATAAAAATTGATTAGTTCACTGGACATCACATAACAATTACGCTTACATTCTAAAGACCAGTACTGCTTACCGTCAGGCTCGTATTTCATTTTCACCTCATCCAAATTGATCCGCAGTTTCATGTTTTCACTCTGGCAAAGTTTAAGGTGCCTCTCATTAGTAAACAGTTTTCTTTCAAGTTCCAAGACCCGCTGGCTTTCAGCTAATGCTTTCATCCGTTGTAATGAAAGCTCATCTTTTATTTTTTCAATCTCCTTACTGCGGGGAAAAAAAGAATATGACAATAATGTGGTATATCACTCATCGAGAATAAATAGTTTTCTCATTGATGGATAAATTTGCTTATGTAGCGTAAAAAGAACTTGAGTTTTTAGATCGTAAAGTGTTTTTTTTCCAATGGAAAATAAGATTACCAAACAGGTCCTAACAATTTTTTTTAGCACCGAGTCCCCGGATGAGAGGAGTAAACTTGACAGAGTTGCAGAAAGATAAAGCCGACACGAAGTGAGAAAAGGGGGGGCCAATCGGCCCCCACGCACACATGGCGGGGCCCAGCCCCCCCTCTCTGGCCGATCCTTGGTTGGTCGCGCGTCCCGCCCTTGCCCCGGAAGCAGTTTTGCACTTCCGGGTCAAGGGGGCGGGACCGCAGACTGGAAGGGGTTAAGAGCCTGGGGAGCGCGGGAAGCGGCCTCTTTGTGCCCGCGCTTTCCAGGCTCGCTCCTCGCCCCACCGTGGGGCCGTTTAATTTTCCCCCCCCCTCCATCCCATTGTAGCAGACTTCTGGTGAGGACACTGGTAGGTATGCGGTGTAACGCTATGCGAATGTCATAGGAGTAAATGTTTTCCTTCCTTAGGCTCTTTTCCCCGTTTACAGGCAAATGTAAATATGTACATGTTTTTGGGTGTGTTAACTGGTTTGTTTTTTCCTTAGGCCTTTTTTCCGTCTTAGATTAGTAATGTCGTATTTATTATGTGGATCTGGCGGTAAGGTCATAATCGGTGAGCAGCAATTTAAGGTCCTTAGGTGGGGGCGGCCCCATTCACGAAAGGGGTCGCCCAGGGGGAGGGGCCACTGGTCTCTCCCAGAACTTCAGGGGCAGGATATCCGCTTGCTTGGGTGAGGGGGAGGGGAGTCAACGCTTTCCTCAGGCTGATAGCCACCCCACACATACACTATGACGCTAAGGCGCGAGTGTAAGGGCCCTCCTGTTATGGTTAAATGGAGTTCACGGAGCACACGAGGGTAAACGGGCCCTCATCGCGCATGCGCATCTCGGACGTGAGAGCTAGCTGGGTAAAAGGATCTGACACCGGTTAGCGACCTTGCCGTAGGACCAGAAATTATTAAAATGCAAATTCAATTTCAGGATGTTAGATTCGGTTAGGAACCATGCTGTATTAGCTACCTGTTAAGGTTAGCCCATCATATCATGTCAAAATGGATGTAAATCTAATGTTCTGAAGATTGCATTTAATAATTGTGTAAATGTTTATTTTATTAAAATTTTTAATTGTATTTCATATTTTAATAAATACGGCCAGGGGGGTCTCAGACCCCCTGCCTTCCAAAGAATTATGTGTTGACTTGTTAAATGGGTAACGTAGTCTGTATGTTAAGGCGGGGGGTGGCCGGCAGTCCCAGACCATGTAATAATTCAGTGTTACATCTACAAATAGTGATTTGATGAATGAGGGAGGGGCTGGAAATAAAGAGCTTAATGTTTGAGAAGACAAGATATTTGCTGGGAGACATTTTATCAAGTAATGCATTGAGCTCCAGCAAACCAAATGAAAGGTGGGAGTCATTCGCTCCCATTTCCTGACTCTAATAGCAAGACTTGTGATTGGGTTGTCTAGTAGTTTGAAGTGATTGATAAACTGCTTTTGGCAGACAAGTCCAGATTCTGCTGTAGAAAGTAAGCCGCACGCAGAGAAAGCTTGTTACTAGAAAACCCAAGCTGGGCATATCACGAAGACAAGAACAGGTTACTTACCTATGATAACGCGCTTTCTGGTAAAGACTATCTCAGCAGATTCCGAACCTTTTAAATACTTTCCCAGGCGTCACACTGGGTCCAGAAACGTTTTAGCAGTACCTCTGAGCACTGTTCCACTCCGGAAATGGCATGAGAGTCAATCTAGGCACCACTCCCGAGTGCGGACATCATTTGCTTTAGAGACTGTCTGCTCCCCCAGAAGCAGAGCCCCAGCATCAAATTGGCTTTGAACAGAGTGCAGATTCCTAAACCAGGAATCTTTTTAAATCGACAGAGCAAGGAAACTGCAGTTAGCCAGTCTCTCTGCCAGATAGAGCAGTAGCTTTTCTTCTGCTAGAGACACCCAACTACAGATTCCTCACCTTTCTGAATAAATACCAAGGCAAAACTGGGTCTGTGAAGTGGCTCAAACCAAGAAGTACTGTAGAACCAAGTTGCTGAAATGCCTATCGGTGAACCTGGCGGTCATGATAGAGTAAGTCTTTGTGAATGTATAGAGGGACACTCACACTGCTGTCAGGCTGATGTGTAGGATTGGAGCCCAGCAAGCCAAAGCAGTGGTAGCAGCCGTGCTCTGGTGCACGTTTTTAGCTATTTGCTAAAAACGTGCTATACTTGGTTGCTTTCAGATATTAAGTCTCCTGATGAAGGACAGGTGCCCGAAATGCATTGGGAAGATATGAAGAGAATGTTTAACATATTATGAAGATAATAATACGAAGCATGGATATTACTTATAAGAAATAAAGATAAGAATTTTCTAATTAAAGATACATACTTTTATTGAAAAACGCAGAAAAAGTTCCTACAGAGTGCATCGAGGAGACATAACATAGAAGGGTGTCACTACTTTTGGAAGGCAGGATGGCTGAGTTCACAGAACCAGTTTGTCAGGGAAGAAGGAGGTATATGGCAGGTCAACACAAAGAGCTTGAAAATCACTCGTTCCTATGTTAGGGCAAAGAGGAATATTGGCTTGAGGGTGAGAAGACACAAAGGACAGCTGTACAGCGGCTCATAAGGAGTATACATCAAATAAGTGCGGAACAGGTTAAGATCCCACTGCAGTATAACAAAGGAATAAGGAGGAAACAAAGGGTGGAGTCCTTTAAGAAAAAAGCATCACAAAAGGTGAGTTAAACAATGAGAGCTGTTTCGGCAACTGCAGGAAGGCCAAAAGAGCAGAGGGATACCCTTTAACTATCCCAGAAGCAAATTCTTGTCAGGCGAGGGAAAGAAGAATCAACAAAACATTAGACAACCTAGCCTAAAGGAAGTCTGTTGTGTCCAGTATCAAACCAAAAATGCGTCCCAACGACTGGCGGATTCAGTTTTCGGCGATAGCCAAGAGGACATCAACCACCTCCGGTGGAAGACTGAAGATGTTTAGCTGTCCCTGCTCAATCTACAAGCATGAAGTTGGAGACAGGGTAGTCCGTGCAGGGCCCTACACCATTGCCATGACCGCAGATCTTTTATGGAGGGGCATCCTGATCGGAAGACAGATGCTCAAGCCCAGGAGCACTAGATATCACGCTCTCTGTTCCCAATCCGGAACCAATAGGATGACTTGGGCCTGGCCAGTAATGAGCATCTTAACCCAATGTAATAGCAAAGAGGCCAAAGGGGCAATCAGATGCTACCTAGGGGAATAGAGGAAAAATCACAGACTACCTCCTCCCGCCATAAATCATTCAACACCAAACAGTATCCTATTAGTACAATGTTTGAGGCTAAATCTTAGTTGTCTCGTGAGGCGGAAGCCGGGAGTCTTAGAACTTTCTGTACCTGCACTTGCGCCTATTTTTAACTTGCATCTGTTATATTTTTTAAAACTGCACCAGATTCCTCACTTACCCATTATACAGCCGATTAGGCGCTGTCAGGAGGGGTAACTCGGCCGAATTGGAGATTGTAACCTGAAGTGGCCGCCATCTTGGGGCTATCAAGCAGGTAGCGGGCTAGTTCTTTTGCCCTCCCTGCATAAATGTCAGCTGTTAAGTGTACGCACAGCGGATGCGCGCAGCGGGTGCGCCAAAGGCAAGCCCGCCTGCGCCCGACTGGGGCCAGGGGCAGGAGGTGCTGCCCAAATCAGAGCTTATGCCTCCCCCCAAACAAGACTGACTTATTCGCCCAATGTTCTGCAAAATATTAGATTGAGGGAACAAATCAACTCCTCACCCACCATCTGCTGCCCCAGCAAGTTTCCCACTTCGCTGGATGGGCCGGTACCATGTAGGTCCTGTTCCTTTCAAAAAGATCTCACTATGGCCAGCCCACTATCTTTTAATACCGAACCCGTCTTAGAGAGCTCCAGCCCGAAGTACATTCTGTGTAATGTTAGATCACTAACCAAACACCCATTCGAAATTTGGGACCCGATTAGGACTCATTCCCCAGAGCTCTGCTTTCTCACCGAAACATGGTCAAATCCCACTAACCACCCTCAGATTAATTTAGCCATCCCTGATGGCTACAAATTCATTCATTTAGACGGGGAAGGTAAAATTGCGGGTGGTATTGCCATAGCTTTTAAAGAAAGCCTTACGGTCAAATGGACTTCTACCTTAACTTGTGATAGCCTAGAATTGGGCATTTTTAATATCATTAGGTCACCAACTGATAGCTGGAATGGAGCCCTGATTTACCGCCTACCGGGATCTAGAGCCAGCTTTTCTAACATTCTGACCGAACAGATAGCCTTGCAAGTCTTAGCCTCCTGCAACTTTATTTTTGCTGGGGGATTTTAACTTCCACGGCGAAGACACCTCTATACCGGACGTGAGTAAGCTCATAACTAGCCTTAATCTGATGGGTCTTTCCCAAAGGGTCTTGGGTCCCACCCACCGGGCGGGACACGCCTTGGACATGATCTTCACTAATATTGACCATTTGACATGCAACCCTCCCTTCCCTTTAACATGGACCGACCATTCCATGGTCTTGTTTTCTATCGAAACCCAGGTCAGTGAGCACTCAATAGGGAAATCGAGTCGAATTATGGAGCTAGAGACCCTGGAATAACCGATCCCTCGAATCCTTTAAAGAGGTATTTTGTCCATTTCCAGCAGAAAACGCTCAAGCTATTCCTGAGCCATCTAGACTGCTGGAAGGTTTCAATTCTGCCCTAGTGACCGCTTTCAACTCCATAGTCCCCCCCAAAAAATGTTGTCCTGCACAACAGCGGCAATCAGCCCCCTGGTACACTCAGGAGCTTAAAATCGAAGAATCCAAGTGCAAGACTTTGGAGAGACGATGGAGAATTAGCAAAAATACCCTAGATAGACAGACTTATAAAATCAGCCCTGTCCAAATATAATCAGAACATTAAATCAGCCAGGCAAACTTTTATCATGAACCAAATTGACCAGGCTAGTAACTCTTCTAAAGCCCTGTTCACCATAGTGAAGGACTTTGTATCCCCAAAGCTTGCAGACAAGCCCCGCTGGAATCACAAGAACTATGTGACTCATTAGCGGTATACTTCCATGATAAAATTGAACAGATTTATGCCAACTTTGCTAATCCGAGGTCCCTGAACTCCGACTCTTTTAGCAGCCCTGTAGACCTTGACTTATCGACGGTAAGCATCCTCGAGCAGTTCGAACAGTTCACACTTGAAGAGGCTACCAACTTACTACTCTCTGCTAAATCCGGCTCGCCTAAGGATCTTTGCCCTGCCAGAGTTATAGCTCGGCTAGCCCCGGGATGTGCTCCGGAGATTCAAAAACTGTTCAATTGCTCAATCCAAACAGGCTTAATTACCATCCCATGGAAAGAAGCTTATGTCCGCCCAATATTCAAAAAGCCAACAGCGGACCCCTTGATACTCAGTAACTATCGCTCCATTTCGTTACTCCCCTTGCTGGGCAAGAAATTGGAAACAGCCATTCACAGACAATTAAGCTCATATCTTGAGATTAATAATCACCTGGACTCCGCGCAATCTGGATTTTGTCCTGGTTTCAGCACTTAGACCGCCATTCTAGCAGTGACTGACTCCCTGAGGAAGGCAGTGGATGCCGGAGGCTCTGTCATCTTGACCCTTCTGGATTTCTCCGCGGCTTTCGATACTATCTCACATCTAAAGCTCGTGGAGAGACTTCATACCTGTGGCATCTGGGGCATTGCCCTAAAATGGCTGCAGAATTTCCTGACCGATAGACATCAAACGGTAATGTTGAGACCATTCTTCTTGAAGAAAACCTGCCTGGACAGGGGCGTACCCCAGGGCTCCTGTCTGAGCCCAACATTATGTAATGTCTATATGGTCCCCCTGGCAAAAATTGTGGAACAGTTTGGGTTCGAAATAATTTCATAGGCGGACGACAGCCAGCTTATGTTCACAATTGGTTCTAATATAGAATCTGAGAAAGCATGTTTTGTGGCAGGCATGCTTACTATTTCAAACTGGATGTCTGAGAACTGTCTCCAATTGAACCCTAGTAAGACGGAGGTAATGTTGATGGGGAAAGCATCGAGGATCTGGACAGATGACTGGTGGCAACCCCAGCTTGGACTGGCCCCCATCCCAAAACAGGCAGTAAAGAGTCTGGGAATACTTCTGGACCACTCTTTAACTATGAAAGATCAGATTGCTGCCGTAACAGGCTCATGCTATTACAGTCTTCGCCTTCTGCTTAAGATTTTGCCCTACCTGCAGATTAAACATCGCAGAATCCTGGTCCAGGCCATGGTGACCTGTCGCCTTTACTATGGAAATGCTCTTCTGGGGGCAAGATGGCGGCGGCGTTCTAGACCGCTGCGAGACGCTCCGCTGACCAGTGCCTATTTCTGATGGATTGAGAGGAGCTTGCCGTCCTTTCGGAGGAAGATAAAAGCTGAAAAAACACCTAACCAGATGCGGGGCTAATAATCGAGCAAAATTCTGGATACAAGGAAAACACAATAGCCAACAAAATAACGTTCAACATATTTTTTTGTCCGATTGCTGTAAGCTGGATGGAGGGGCTCGGATTCTATACTAAAGACCCAGAGGATATAACAGCGGTCTTGGCGCTACGTTCTCGTTTGTCCTTTCTCTCCTCACTCATTGGGATTGCTGTGCTGAGACTCGTTAGACGTACCCAATGTGGTGAAACCGCCGCTAGCAACACCGCTAGTAATCTGCGGACTAGCTCTGTGGGTGTAACCGATACTACCTATTCCCCCAGCGCCGACTCTGTGCTTCAAGTCAGTAGCGAGGAAATGGCCCCGAAGAACGCTGCATCACTGGCCGCCGCTTCTAAGACGCGAG
Organism: Lissotriton helveticus; assembly: GCF_964261635.1. Classification (NCBI taxonomy): domain Eukaryota; kingdom Metazoa; phylum Chordata; class Amphibia; order Caudata; family Salamandridae; genus Lissotriton; species Lissotriton helveticus. The sequence continues at coordinate 860,208,191 of NC_136068.1, forward strand.
CGGCGAAGCAGGCTCTCCGAGACCGAGAGTTAGCACTAAAGCGAGGTGGCGTGCTGAGTTCTGAGGAAACTCCTGGCCTCGACATCGTCCAAGCCTCGGTAAAGCAAACCAAATCCTCCAAGCAACTGCCGTCTACACCCGGACCGGGCCCCTCGGTTGTGGAACTTCTACGGAAAACGCCTGGTGCTGCTCCCTCTCCCACTCACCTGCCGACAATTACAGCACCGATTACGGCGGATCAGCCCATGGCGGCGGGCTCCTCCTCTGAACTCACGACTGCAGGAGAAGCTGAGAAAATGCTGCCAGGAGGTGGTGCTCTCACTCAGGACCGAGAGGGGGAAGCGGCTGAGAAGCCTGATGATGCATTGGCAAGTGGAAACCCGATCGCTTCAGGAGTGAACAAGGCTAATCGCCCGCAGGCTTTGGGAGAACAGATGACCTCAGATTCTGAAGGTACGGTTCTACAGACTTCATCTCATGTTTTGCCTTCTCCTACCCCTACCCCTGTGGCCAGTGTGTCTCTGTCTGTGTCTTCCGTGAACTTTGTTTTGGAAGATCCTAACTCAATGCTACCCTTAATAAACACATTGATATTGCTTAATGAAGCTGAAGCTGAAGCTGATGCTGAAGTGGTCGTGCAACCTCTGGTGGCCTCCTCTCTTGAAACGGGGATGGTTACAGGCATGTCTTTGACTAGTGCATCAAATACACCCAAGAATATGGTGCATAGCATTGAGACTCCGGATCCTAGGGGGAAAGCTCGCAAGGACCGTACAGCATCTGACTCGCTGGACACTGACAGAGACCCATCTGATTTCTACTCGATATCTGAGGGTCTCGAAGATCCCAGGTGGTCACATGACTCAGACTTAGATTCAGAAATTAACACTGGCTCTGATACCAGTGCAACGGAAAGTGACCATGACCCAGCCCAGGGCGAATCTAGGGGGAATAGGAGAACTGTGTTGAGGAAGAAAATGAGCCACCATGGTGCATCAGGACTAACCTGGGATTACTCTCCAGCACCAGTCCTTAATTCCCAGGAGCATGCTTCCATATCTCATCCTGAGCTATCCGCCTCTTCAGACCAGCAAAGTGCCACATTGACTACTGTAATTGATACAGTTCTCCAGGCTATTGCCTCCCATCGGGAGCAGACTTCCAGGGATGGTCGTAGGGCACAAATAGCTCTACACAAGGTACAGGGTGTAGTTCGAAAACTCTCAAAATCTGTTGCGGCTTCTAATATAAGAATGACGGAGATGGAAGATCGTATAGTGACCAACGAAGCAGAAGCCACAGTTACTCAAGAGCGGGTGGAAGCCCACGAAGCAGAACTAAAGGATGTCAGATGGAAGCTGGAGGACATGGAAAATCGCCTTCGGCGCAATAATCTCCGCGTCCTCGGAATTCCGGAAAAAATTGAGGGCGATGATAAACGTACTTTCATTGTTCAGCTATTTAAAGACACACTCCCTGAGTTCGCGTCCTGGAATTGAGACTTGGAAGTCCAACGAGTTCATAGAATTCCATTTACGTTGAAGGCCTCTTCACCGAAGGGCGGATACCCGCGTGCAGTCTTGGTATATTTCGAAAACTTTCTTCCCCGCCAGGCCATTGCTGACAAAGTAAGACCCGAAGCTCGGCGTAGCAGAGACTCCATTTCGTACTTTGTTAGGCCTGATTTCTGCCACACCACCGTGGAGAGGAGATGGCGCCTTCGCCAACTGATCAAACCCTTTTTGGAGAAAAAGGCCCAGGTGTATCGCAACAACCCTGCTAAGCTGAAAGTTATTTATAATGGCCAGGCTAAATTTTTCACTTAAGAAATAAAAGCTAAGGAATTTTTAGATAGTCTGACCTAAGTTTTGACATCATGCTAATAAGTGAATAATCGAATATTTAGAATATGTTGAGACTGTGTAGGGATGAAGGGGTTTAGAGTGAACTAGGGATGGCTATTGGTCAGTAGAGAGTTCGTTTGTAGTATGTTATAGGCTAATATTCTTTCTGTTTTTGGTGGCTATTTGGTAGCTATATATCCGGCATACGTCTTTGCAGAAGAGCCTTGGACATTTAAGAAGTATAAGAGACTTATAGCAACATTTATATATACAGATATAATTTTGACAATCATGATAATAGGTCTTTGGATGCTAAAATAGCCACCCCGTTCTGTTATCTGTCTTCTTTTGTGGCACCTCCCTTCTTTTATGTCTTTTTCCTCCGTTTCATGCATTATATTCTCTTTTCTTCAAACTTTTCTTCGATCTTTCTCTATTCAATTTCTGATTTAGTATTTTTGTACTTTCTCAATCCTATGGGTTTTTGAACATATAAGTTCATTGATAGTGGTACTGGTAAGGGAACGTCTCTCCATCACCACAGACTCTTTTTAGAATCTAAATGCCTTGGTGGTTGGTGTGCGGGGGGAGGGGGGTGGTGGGTAGGGGGAGGGGAAAATTCACAAAAATGAGCAATTTCACTCAAATAAGTCAATGTCAAGTTTTTCTTTGTATGTGGGATCAAATGGTGGTATTAAGGAGGAATCAGATTATGAATTTGTGGCTTGCTATCTGTTGTTACATGCTTTACTGTTTTTTTTTTAAGGTCAGGGTTGGGATCTACCATCTTAGATGGGGAGAGTAAAACTTTGCAGCTGGAATATCGCAGGTCTTAACAATAGAAATAAAAGGGCGCAATTATATCAATTACTACGACAAGATCCTGTTGATATTCTATGCTTACAGGAGACCCATATTGCAGAATGTGACAAAGAATTGCTAAAGATTCCGGGGTACAATTTGATCGTAGCCACCTCTCAAACATCCAAAATACGGGGGTTTGCTATTTTAACAAAACCTGCTATCGGTGATCCTAGACGCAGATTGGCCGATAAACACGGCAGATGGGCTATAGCTCAATTAAATTCAGGCCTTATCATTTGCACAATATATGGATCAAACCTGGATGATCCCCTAGTGTTTAGTGATCTAGAAATAGAATTGGCCTCCTGGTCTGGTCCCCTTATCCTCTGTGGAGATTTTAACATTGCCTTAGGGACCTTTATAGATAACCAATTACCTCGGAATTATAAAGGACGTAAGCCTAAGGTATATAGGGCCTTATGCCAATTGATGGATAGTCACAATCTACTTGATTGTCTGGGACTTGAGGAAAAAAAATGATTTCGGATTTACGTATTTCTCATACCCGCACAACAAGTATGTCCGAATTGACTATATTATGACATCTTTAGAGGATTTGGATCTGCTGGATATAATCAAGTCTCCAAAAACGATTTCTGATCACAATGCGCTTACCCTTATTTTTGACTTCTCCAGTTTTGTAAGACCTAAGGCCCAATGGTCTTTTGATAGAAAGCTTCTTGTTAACTCCGAATATATAACCCATATAACATCTTGGGCCCAGGGGTTCTTCGACTGCAATCAATTTAACGCACCTAGATTGATTGTTTGGGACTGTTTCAAAGCAGCATTAAGGGGTGAAACTATCTCGTTTGTGGCCAAACGGAAAAAGGTAGAGGATAACATCAACCTGAAGCTCAAGCTGGAATTATCTAATCTTGAGACTTATCATGCTACCCAGATCCATCGAGGAGATTCATCTTCTGATACTCTTCAAAAAATACTAGTGTTGAAAACTGAAATCAATAGCTCCTTAACCCGGAAAGCTGCTGAAACATACCAAGCAAATAAAAGTAGCATATATGAATCCGGAGAAAATGTGGGCAGGCAATTGGCCCTTCGAACACGCCAAAAGCAATCTCATAATAAGATAAAGCTGATAGAGTATGAGGGCCAGCAATACACCTCCTCACAGGATATTGTAGGGGTTTTCCGGAAGTATTATCAAAAGCTATACCAAAGCGAAGGTCTACATTCTGGCAGAGATATAAAAACTTTCCTTAGTAACTGGATGCCAGACCTAGACCTCAACCTCTTCATTGAGGAATCAGTCAAAGAAGATCTTGAAAGAGAAATCTCAATCACGGAGCTGGAGCTTGCACTATCTGATCTCGCAAACGGTAAAGCGGCAGGTCCGGACAAAATCCCTTTGGACCTTTATAAGGCTCTGGGTAAACAAATATTCCCCTACTTACTAGATTTGTTTCTGGGGGTTCAGTATCATGCAACACCGCCTGAATCCTGGAAACACACCAATATAGTGATCTTCTCTAAAAAAGGCAAGCCTCCCCAGCTCCCATCCTCATACAGGCCCATATCTCTTATAAACTCCGACTCAAAACTCTACGCCAAGATCCTAGCTAATCGGCTGAGTGGGGTTGTCGAGCATCTTGTCTCCCCGTGGCAGCATGGCTTTATTCCCGGGAAAGGTACCACGGACCATACCCGGAGAGTCATTTCCCTATTTGACATCATGGGCACCACGGGTAGTGAGATGTCGATGATCCTTCTCGATGACGAGAAGGCATTTGACCGTGTCTCTTGGCAATTTTTGTGGAACATCCTGGAACTTAATAACTTCGGGAACAAGTTCATTAAAGCTCTAAAGGCCTTATATGTTGATCCAAAGGCAAAACTTTCCATCTGCGGTTCTGAGTCGGAGTTTATTGAGATACAAAGAGGTACGAGGCAGGGCTGTCCCTGCTCCCCGATATTATTTGCCCTTTATATCAATCCCCTAATTTTAAAGTTGCTCTCCTCACCCATTATTCAACCTGTTAAGGTAGGTCTGTTTTCAACAAAAATGTTGGCGTATGCAGATGACGTGGCTGTCTTAACTACTAATCCTGCTGACGCAATCCAGGAAATAGAGTTAGCCACCCAGACCTTTGGCTCCTTTTCAGGTTATTCCCTTAATAGGGATAAAACAATGGTCCTTTGTACAAATAACACTATATTTGAGAGTCCCTATAAAGTGAAACAGGCTACCTATTTAGGTGTTTGCCTGTCCCCAGATGTGAATGAAATTAACCATCTTAATTATACTCCCTTGATTAATAAAATAAAAACTGACCTTAGGAGAGTGGATAATTTACATCTTTCTATAATTGGAAGGGCCAACTATCTAAAAATGAATGTCTTTCCAAGGATACTTTACCTGTTTCGAGCAATCCCGCTATTGGCTGAAGGTAGTTTTATCAAGATCCTTGACTCCTCCATGTCTAAGTTCATCTGGAGTTTTGGAAAGATTAGAAGAGCTTTACCACTTTTGACTTTACCTCAAGACAGGGGGGGGGGTAGCTATCCCTAACCTAACTCTATATTTATGGGCAACACTTATTCAACATATGGGTCCTCTGTTAAATTGTAAAACAACCATCTCAACTACTATGGAATTTTATATTCCCTCCATCTATGAGTTGAGTCTTGGGGACAAATGCTTGTCTTGGGGACAAATGCCAAGTCTGGGACTTGAGGAAAAAAAATGATTTCGGATTTACGTATTTCTCATACCCGCACAACAAGTATGTCCGAATTGACTATATTATGACATCTTTAGAGGATTTGGATCTGCTGGATATAATCAAGTCTCCAAAAACGATTTCTGATCACAATGCGCTTACCCTTATTTTTGACTTCTCCAGTTTTGTAAGACCTAAGGCCCAATGGTCTTTTGATAGAAAGCTTCTTGTTAACTCCGAATATATAACCCATATAACATCTTGGGCCCAGGGGTTCTTCGACTGCAATCAATTTAACGCACCTAGATTGATTGTTTGGGACTGTTTCAAAGCAGCATTAAGGGGTGAAACTATCTCGTTTGTGGCCAAACGGAAAAAGGTAGAGGATAACATCAACCTGAAGCTCAAGCTGGAATTATCTAATCTTGAGACTTATCATGCTACCCAGATCCATCGAGGAGATTCATCTTCTGATACTCTTCAAAAAATACTAGTGTTGAAAACTGAAATCAATAGCTCCTTAACCCGGAAAGCTGCTGAAACATACCAAGCAAATAAAAGTAGCATATATGAATCCGGAGAAAATGTGGGCAGGCAATTGGCCCTTCGAACACGCCAAAAGCAATCTCATAATAAGATAAAGCTGATAGAGTATGAGGGCCAGCAATACACCTCCTCACAGGATATTGTAGGGGTTTTCCGGAAGTATTATCAAAAGCTATACCAAAGCGAAGGTCTACATTCTGGCAGAGATATAAAAACTTTCCTTAGTAACTGGATGCCAGACCTAGACCTCAACCTCTTCATTGAGGAATCAGTCAAAGAAGATCTTGAAAGAGAAATCTCAATCACGGAGCTGGAGCTTGCACTATCTGATCTCGCAAACGGTAAAGCGGCAGGTCCGGACAAAATCCCTTTGGACCTTTATAAGGCTCTGGGTAAACAAATATTCCCCTACTTACTAGATTTGTTTCTGGGGGTTCAGTATCATGCAACACCGCCTGAATCCTGGAAACACACCAATATAGTGATCTTCTCTAAAAAAGGCAAGCCTCCCCAGCTCCCATCCTCATACAGGCCCATATCTCTTATAAACTCCGACTCAAAACTCTACGCCAAGATCCTAGCTAATCGGCTGAGTGGGGTTGTCGAGCATCTTGTCTCCCCGTGGCAGCATGGCTTTATTCCCGGGAAAGGTACCACGGACCATACCCGGAGAGTCATTTCCCTATTTGACATCATGGGCACCACGGGTAGTGAGATGTCGATGATCCTTCTCGATGACGAGAAGGCATTTGACCGTGTCTCTTGGCAATTTTTGTGGAACATCCTGGAACTTAATAACTTCGGGAACAAGTTCATTAAAGCTCTAAAGGCCTTATATGTTGATCCAAAGGCAAAACTTTCCATCTGCGGTTCTGAGTCGGAGTTTATTGAGATACAAAGAGGTACGAGGCAGGGCTGTCCCTGCTCCCCGATATTATTTGCCCTTTATATCAATCCCCTAATTTTAAAGTTGCTCTCCTCACCCATTATTCAACCTGTTAAGGTAGGTCTGTTTTCAACAAAAATGTTGGCGTATGCAGATGACGTGGCTGTCTTAACTACTAATCCTGCTGACGCAATCCAGGAAATAGAGTTAGCCACCCAGACCTTTGGCTCCTTTTCAGGTTATTCCCTTAATAGGGATAAAACAATGGTCCTTTGTACAAATAACACTATATTTGAGAGTCCCTATAAAGTGAAACAGGCTACCTATTTAGGTGTTTGCCTGTCCCCAGATGTGAATGAAATTAACCATCTTAATTATACTCCCTTGATTAATAAAATAAAAACTGACCTTAGGAGAGTGGATAATTTACATCTTTCTATAATTGGAAGGGCCAACTATCTAAAAATGAATGTCTTTCCAAGGATACTTTACCTGTTTCGAGCAATCCCGCTATTGGCTGAAGGTAGTTTTATCAAGATCCTTGACTCCTCCATGTCTAAGTTCATCTGGAGTTTTGGAAAGATTAGAAGAGCTTTACCACTTTTGACTTTACCTCAAGACAGGGGGGGGGGTAGCTATCCCTAACCTAACTCTATATTTATGGGCAACACTTATTCAACATATGGGTCCTCTGTTAAATTGTAAAACAACCATCTCAACTACTATGGAATTTTATATTCCCTCCATCTATGAGTTGAGTCTTGGGGACAAATGCCAAGGGCTACTCTTAAGGCAGATTATACCATCATACTATAAAAAAATCAAGTTAAAGGTAGTCATAGATGCGTGGAAGGTTTGGAAATCTGTATCTAAACAACTAGCTATCCCAAAATTCACAAAATACACCCCTTTATGGCGTAGTTCGATTCTCTCGGCCTGCCTTAATGATAGTACTTCTCGGAAGTGGGAAATTCTAAGCATTAACACAGTTGGTGATTTTCTTGGTCAAGAAACTTCTTCCTTATTTGAGTGGCTGCAGCAGAAGTATACTATTCCAACTACCGATTTCCTCAAATACTTTCAGGTGCTTACAAGTATTCGCAACTGTATCCCCAGAATCAAATTAGATAGTATTCATTTTTTCCCAATCATTGGGAAACGCTCTACTAGCATTGGCAGCCTATATCAGATGCTGATCGAAAATGCTGTGGCTGATTTAGAGCGGGTTGAGCAAGCTTGGGCTGAAGGTTAGGTAATCCAAATATCGACATTGATTCTTCCTTGGCCCTTTCATCAAAATTGTTTATCGCCTCTAATCTTAAAGCCCAATATTATAGAGTTATTTACAACCTTTATTATACACCTGCAAAACTATTTTCCTGGGGTTTACGGGCCGATGACAACTGCCCAAGATGCAGACAACCTCAAGCGAATCTAATTCATATGCTCGCCGAATGTCCCAAACTGGACTTATTAAAGATAATGATTATGGGATTTTGAGCCCAGGTATTTGGACGGAATGTACGAGATTCAGTAACCCTTTATCTGATGGGTCATGACTATTCCCTCGGTCATAGCATTGAGGAACAAAGGACCATCTTTTTAGGTACCGCAATCTTCCGTATTATTCTTGCTGCCCGATGGAAGGACCCTGAGCCACCCACATTTCAGATGTGGCTTAGTCGATTCCTGGCCACCTATAAACAGGAGATCTCAATTTATGGTACTAGAGGCAAAAAAGCTAGGCTTCTTGGAGCCCAGATTTGGGCTCCAATCTCTGGTTGGTATTCTAACTTCAGGCTTCCTGATCTCTCTGTCCCGATTTGATTGATTGATTTATCTATGTCTAATGTATTTAATTTACGATATATTCCTACTATGACTCTATTTTCTTTTGTACATTTAATGAATTTGTATTATTGAATTCCCTGATTGAATTTTGCTCAATAAAAAAAAAAAAAAAAGGAAAGAAAAAGGAAATACTCTTCTGGCCGAAGTCAGAACAACGCAGCTTGCCAAACTACAGGTTATCCAAAACACGGCAGCAAGAATGATCCTGAATCGTCCGGCTGGCTCTCCATCAGGCCCCCTGCTGAGAGAGCTACATTGGCTCCTAATTAGAAAGCGATCACATTTTAAGATATGCTGCCTCGCCTACAACTCTCTTAAAGGGAAAGGCCCGATTACCTGCGTAAAAAGCTTATCAAATAGGCTTCTGATAGGACCCTTAGATCCAACTCCTTGGCCCTCTTAAAAGTCCCCAGGATACGTCTTAGCCGTACCAGTGGAGTGGCTTTTTCATTCCTTGCCCCACCTTACTGGAACTCTCTGCCCCTTGCCTTGCAAGAATGTCCCTCCTATAATATCTTCAGGAAACAATTAAAAGCATTTCTTTTCTAATTAATACATCCCTCTCCTTGACTTCTGCTACCTCCTCAACACTAAGTAAGCGCCGAGATGCCTCCGGGTGAGTCGAGCGCTATATAAGTGTCCATAACATAACAAATCTTCACAAATCCACAAACACCCTATTGGTATCATGCTTCATCATAGGGTCTCATCATGGCTTCTAAAAACCAGGATGGGCTCAACCATATTCCAGGGAGCACTTTGGATAATTTCCTGCCGGGGACCTTGCAATATAAATACCTGAGCAAAACTAGGTATCCCTTTATTTTTGATGCGCATGATATGATTAAAAACCATAAAAGGGGTACTTATAGACATGATGGTCCTACACACTACTTAAAAGTCAACATGTTTTAGCCCTCAACATTAAAGGCCATAGGGTCCAGGCTTTCATCAGGACTAGGAGAACTAAAGGACTCGATGTAATTTAGGACACTGTTACACACACCATCAAACGTAGGCAAAGGGCTGAATCGCACTATCCCATGATGTTCTTGTCTTGGGCCCTGTAAGGCAAAAACATAGTGGACTTGTGTTTGGTTCAGGTTTTCAGTGCATAGTCACCCCAACCAATAAACAAATCACAAATGAAACAAAAAGCTTTTTTTGATAGGATATGTGGCAAGCTATTGTTAGCGTGATGCAAAGGAGAGATGTAGGATTAGATAGTCTTTTCATCTGTAATCCTTTATTGGTACTGTGTTGGAATCAGTACATATTGAAAGACAAAACATACAAATTAACAACAGTCACGTTGTTTTACCTGTGTAATCTAATATGAGGATATACACATGTAATGAAATCAATTGTATGAACGTATCTCATGTATATTAACCTACCCTGAAATTTCAGAAGTTGTGCTATGCGGGAGAAGAGGGAGATGTGCCCCTGTGGTCTTAAACTGTTAGACTGAATCAGGATATGTAGAAAGGGAAGCAGCAATCAAGAAAAACAAGAGAAAACCAAATTAACCAGAGTCCATACCTTCGGTCATTCCTTAAATTGCGGCATACCACTCTACTTACTTCGTTAAGGGTGTCGTGTCACCTGTGGCCCCTATTTTGACACATTCTCCTCCCAGATAGTGAGGAGAGATGTTGGTCTTTTGTTGTGTTCTGCTGACCATTGTAGGTGGTCAGTGTCATCGTATACAGACACATGCGTACCCGCGTCAGTTGGGATTCATGGGGATTGTAGTCCGCTCTAGTTAAAGCTATTGCTGGTATGAGGGCACAGTGAAAGGGGTTTGGAGGTTGCAGATACTGGGAAGGTGGGGAGGACTGAGCCGACAACTGGGTGGTGATCTGTGGGAACTGTGTCCAAGGGTGGAAAGCCTACTGGCCTTGGTGGCTGGGTGGGAAAAAGTGCAGTTAGTAAGACCTACTGTCACCTCAGAAGGAGCGAAAGGCAGACTGGGCTGGGCGGCGGACAGTTGGGGTTGTGAGGTGCGCGGACAGTTAGGGATAGGCCCAAAGATCTGGCAGAAGCCTATCGGTCTTTTAAGAGCTCCAGCACTGAGTCTGCCTTTTCAGGAATAAGGCGAGAGCCATCAAAGCATATGTCAATGACAAGCCTAGACATCACCTGAAAAATCAATGATTCTTAACTAGTAGTGTTGTCTAAGTGCCACAAAAAATGCAGTCACTCTGCCTAAAGAGACAGTTGTGTCTAGCCCACATCAAATGGTGAACTTTGCTGCATGTCGCCAGTCAGCAATAGCTTGGGTGAGTATGGATCGGGTCTCCTCCGAGACCGTGGGCAGAACTCAATACAGCACATTGAGGGTGCATCGGCCCAAAAGGCAGTAAGTTGTCATTGATCACAGTGCTAGGCAGGTGGAAGGGAACATACTCTTGTCAAAGGTGTCCAGCCATGGGTTCCCTATCCAATGGAGTGGTAAGGAACGTGCCAGGGTTGATTCTGAAAGTGGAGGCTTGGAGCACCAAGCTCTCCGGGGTGGGGTGATGGGTGATGAAACTAAGGTCTCCACGAACAGGGCTAAGTTGGTGAGCCTTTATCTGGAGCCACTGTGTGCTGTAAGGGCTTCATCAAATGGAAGTGAAGATTAGGAGAGGACAACTCATGGCTAAAGCACCTCTGTCAAAATGTTTTTCTTGACTGATGGAGGGCAGCAGAAATTCCAGGACCCCAGCTGCCCTTCACCCCACATTGCAAAAGAGTCTCCAAACTAAGTTTCCATGGTAGCAGCAGAGATCAAGCCAGTATCTGGTGAGGTGTCAAAATCACTGGCCTTTGAATGTTGCTCATACTAGTTGTCCCTTGGGTCATAAATGAGGGGTTGTGGTATATAATTGGGTCCTCAAACCCCTCCCAATCGTTACCCTCTCCAGGCATAATAAGAGGGACTGGCTTAGAATTGGAGGGCATGGTACCAGCTGGCCTCCTATGAGAGTCTGGGATGGCAGTGTGGTCAATGCTACGGGCATCGGTGGTACCGGGAATGCCAGCACTGGAGCAGCCTCCGCAAAAGGTTGCAACCTCGCTGGCAGACCCGCTCTTGATCCAGCACGTATCCACTGGGCCCAACTGGAACAAGAGCAAATCCACTGGTGGGAATTTAGTAGGGGCCCCTTCCGAAGGCCACCCAAGAGGGGTCGGCCCGGCCAGCTAAGATGTGCATAGCCTCATAAAACTCCTTGCGTGGGGCAGGGATCACTCCGGCTCTGGGAAACTCAGGGTGGCACGTAGCAGACCTAGGCACAGGCTCCATGGTGGAGCAGGTGCGAGAGGCCTCACCGGTGTCGCCGTTCAAGTGCCTTGTCGAGTACTTGGACAGGTGCAGTGAAGTCTAAGAACACAGATATCTTAGTCTTCTTTCACTTGTGGGATTTAGCTGCCAACATGGAATGGGATGACAAACGTCTGGAGCAGCTGCGCTAGTGGTCCTGGGACCTTCAGCACAACTGGGATCTTGAATGTCAGAAGGTTACTGGACAGTGAGGAGCTTCAGAGAGCATTCCCACAGCACCTTAGGATTCATGGTGCAGCCGTCCTCACAGGTCTGGGATTTGTGGTCCCACTCCAAGTACCACAGACAAACCAAGTGTGGGTCTGTCACAGACACCTGCCTGTGACTGGGTTTGAAATCTGCTGTTATAATAGTGGACATCCCTAGCAAACCAGTAGAAAATGTTCTTGAAAGAAATCTGACAAAATGTCGAAAAAAAGTCAGTCAAAAATTGCCTGGAGGGTAGCTCTCAAGATTTACTCTGATTGGCGCAAACATAGAAGGACTGATGATGGCACGCTGGGATGGTTCCTTTAAAGGGACCACAGACGTCCCGTCCGGCAAGGAAGACACCCAGATCCAGTCTGATGCCTAGGGATAATTCTATGGTAAGGAATCCGCACCTAGATGTCTCTATCACACAGACGTTGTTGAAGTACCCGTGAAAGTACTCAGAAGGAATCCTGCATAAATCTTTAATATAACAAAAGAGCAGACATGTTTCTGCTGTCTGGCTGTTTGACTGAACATGTCAGTTTTTGATGAAGTATTAACAAATTATCAGTAACATGTATTCTAACAGTGAGCCATGTTTATTTTGGCCAATAGATGATGTTTGGAGATGGTGGTGGTAGTGAAATGTGTGTAGTATGTGGCATACAAGAGTCTTTTTGTCTGTGCACTTCGCAGCTCTGGAAGACACGGGGAGGTGCAGTGTTGTATGGTCATAGTTATTGTCTTTTTAGGTTTTCCATTTTAGTTGTTGGTCAATGGTGTCTGTCATTGGTGTGTCCATACATGCTCCATATTTATGTGCTGTGGAATGCAGCATTGCCAGGTTCAACTGCTCATGGTGAGGTTATTTATGAATCCGTTTACATTTAACCCTCTTCTGATCAACCTAAACATCTGTGCATTTCTACACATTTTGCTTCACAACAGAATGCATGGGGGAGAATGTCAAAAAGAGATGAGGACAACAGTACAGGTCATGATGTCTTTGAGGGTGTGTTGTATGGAGGTAATCTCAAAGCTGGACAGAATAGCAAACTGTCGATAGCCTGCAGAGGAAGGACAGGAAGGGAGGTCGCTACTCAGAGTACGAAGTCACATCTGATGAGATTGTTCTGCAAGAGATGTCCAAGAACGAGGGTCTGTTGTGTGGGGGCAACCAGGCGCGGACAGGCGCAGGCTTGCCTTCAGACCTAGGTGAAGATGTACGACAGTTTTTTGCAGTCACAAACGGGAATTCAGCCTATTTGCGACCGCAAAATTGGTCAGCCCCATGTACAAACCATATTTTGCTTGTCACTAATCTATTGGCGACTCGCAAAATATGGTTTACCACTCGCTATTAAGAAGGGGCGTGCCGAGGGCGTCCCTTCCTTATAGCGAGTCTGACTTCAATGTATGATTGTTTACCACCCTTTTCAAAAGGGGGGTGAGCCACTCGCAAACGGGAAGGGGTCCAGTCTTCCTTTAGGAAAAACGGCTGCATTAAAAAAAAACTGCTTTATTAAAAAAGCAGTCAAGACATGGTGGTCTACTGCCCCCAGCAAGCCACCGTTCGAGTGAGTGCTAGCCACTCCCAAAGGGGTCATAAATTCAGTATAATGAGGCATGCAATTTGCAACCCCAATGGGAATCGCAAACGGTGTCCAAGACACTGTTGTACATTCACTTTTGTGAGTCGCAAATTGCGATTGCAATTTGACGTACTTTGAGACTCGCAAATGTGAATGTTCGTTTATCTGACCCTTAGACTTCAAGAATCTTTTTCTGTACTGGTAACTAATGAAGGTGATTAATATAGAAAGGTACTCTCAAATTTCTGTACATTGAAGATGAGCATGAAGGATGAATTTTGGATAGAAATGTAATCTACAGATACGTGTGTTCGTGAGGCTAAAATGAATTGATTAGGGGCGTGGCTTGGGAGCCGATCAAGATGGAGTATCTTTAGCGGAGCTTGCTTCCGAGGTATGCCAAAATTTGCACATTCCTCGGATCCTGCAGACACCCACATGCCAGTAATGTACAGAGGCACGTAAGGGGCCAGTAAGGATCTGTGGTATCCACAAATACGCAGGTATGGAACACCGATAGGAGTGAGGCCTGCGCAGCATCGGCCAGCACAGAGAGGAGAGGAGGCTGCGATTGGAGGTGACCGTGACACACTCCTATAGCGAAGTGGAGGCATGCTGCAGATGGGCCGCTCACGATAGAGACCCCCTCGACACGCTCTAGGCCCCGCCGTCGCGGGACACGATCGAGTAGAGCAGGCGGCAAGATCAGCAGCGGTTGGCCCAGGGAGCAGAAGCAGACAGCCGCAGTGAATTCTGGGGTTCCGGCTGTGGTTGCACCAGAACCGGAGAGGAACAGCAACACTAGCAGAGCTGCCGGCCAGAACAAAGGCATTACACCCACGATCGAGGTGAGCCGCAGTGACCAACAGTGGTGGCCGGGAGTGATTAAGTGCATGCGCAGGACAAAAACTGTCGGGCTCTCATACAAAGCACTCACTACCACCCGGGCAGGCGAATGTTATACTCAAGACAAAGGGAATACCAAGGGGACTGTACAGCAGTGGCCAAAGCTCCAACATGAGGAGCTACATCTAACAGAAAAAAGCCAGGATCCCACACTGGCTAGGGAAATCTGCGGCAATACGCGCAGCCCATGTAAACCCGGGGAAACGTTATTGAGCAGCAGCACTGAACCTGGATAGCCCCACTGGGACGGGATAGAGTGGAACTGCTGTGCGAGGCACCCAGAGGCTCAAATCTAAGGGAAACAACCAAAGAGACATTAATTGCAGCGCAGGGTCCCCGGATGAGATCCAAGGGACAACCCGGGACACAGACCAATAAAATGGACAAGTACGTGGTCCTAAGGCAAACAGCAGGTGCACAGGAAAAGCAACCGGAAGAGATGGCGGAACCCTCCTTGAGTGAAATAATGGCGGCAATTACAGACGTGAAAGTTACGATAGAACCAAAACTAGCTGCAGTGATTGTGGATTTTAATCTTCTGCTGGCTTATCTCCACAAAATAGCCGATAAATGAGCCGCAAGTGAGACCAGTATGAAAGGCCTTGAAGAACAAGTTCTGACCCTCACAAAACAGCAGGAAGGGATGGCTGCTAAACTGGAGGAGCAGAAAGTACAGGCACGCAGAAACAACATCAGAGTGGTGTGGGTCCCGGAAGGCATGGAGAGACCAAGTGTCGATTTTTTCTTAATCCTTAATCATCTAAAGCCTAAATGACTCTCCAACTACTTCACTATAGAGCGTGCATACAGGGCAAAGCCAAAGCCTGGCGCCCCACCCAGAACAATTATTGCATGGATCATTAATTTCCGGGATAGGGATGCCATTTTGCAGGCAGCGCATGCACACTAAGACCTCCACCACGAACAAGCAGTGATCCGGTTCTTTCCGGACTTCGCGCTACAAGTCCAGAGGCAGAGACAAACTTTTGATGGCGTCAAAAGAGAACTGCGCAGTAAAGAGATCAAAGTTGAGTGGTCGCTGAGGGTGAAACCTTGTACTTCAACACATCAGAGGAAACCTGGGAGTGGCTGGAAGGTTGGCGTACAGTGTGCCACAACCCCCAACGAGATAGAAGACGGGGATCACAGAAAGACAAACCAGGAGGATCGACGACGGAAGGAATGCATACCTCGGAATAAGGCGCGTCCGAAAGGAGGGTCTGGACTAAGAAGGCAACACGAACACGTTATACTGGTAATTGACTGCACAAGATCGGACATCCTATTATAGGTGGGAGGGGGGCGATAAGACATTGTGGATAGGACTGCACCCAGTGGGACAGGTAATCGACCAACGTCCCGATGCGTAGTCGGCAGGACTAAAACTGAAGCCGGGAGAGTTTGGGGTACACGGGAGATCGAGGACGGTGCTCTAATCTGTTCGGCACCTGCTAACCCCCGCTTAGTTCTCACGTTAAAGGGCAACAGGCACTCTGCGAGTTGGGGAGGTGGGTGGTTGTTGAACCTGCCAGCAGGGTAGCAGGGAGGGGGGTATAGTTGGGGTATGAAGTGTTATTTTTGTTTTCTAGAAATGTTCATCACTGGTTACTGAAATGCCAGATGGCGGAATATGTACAGTATCTATTTATTATTTATTTATTTATTTATTTAATATATTTGTAGAGCGCAAAACCTGTCACCCAAAGGGCATCCTGGCGCTTTGATCAAGGAACCGTGCACTTTAACCGCTCAGGCCGTTTATGGGAATAAGTAAGTTTTTAATGCTTTCCTAAACGGAAAATAGTCCTTGTAGCTCCTCAGAGAAAGTGAGAGGGAGTTCCACAATTTGGCCGCTGCCACGCTAAAGGAGCGACCACCCATCCTCACTCTATGAAACCTTGGAACCACCAGGAGATGAGCCGATGAAGAACGAAGGAGCCGTGGAGCCGAGTACCACGCGAACATGTTTTGCAAAGGAATGGGGCCCAAAAGGTGTACCGCTTTAAACACCAAGCATGCAGCTTTGAACTGTACCGGCAAACCTACCGGGAGCCAGTGTAGGTCTCGTAGAGCAAGAGTGGAAGAGCTGGACCTAGGGCGGGAAAGAGCCAGCTTGGCAGCCATGTTCTGCACCCGTTGTAACCTCCCCAACAGATTTTTTGGAGCCTCCAGAAGAAGCCCGTTGCAATAGTCAAGACGACTTAGTATGGTCCCACGGACTACTTCCGGCCTGGCTTGAGCGGGGAGAAGGGGCAGGACTTTGCGTAACATGCGTAGCAACATCATACACGTGGCGGTGGTTTTATTGACGTGTATGTCAAGTTGTAAGTTAGGGCCAAACATTACCCCCAGGTTACGAGCTGATTCCGCTGCCAGCACTTGTTCAGGGAAGGTACTGGGCCAAAAGTTCTCAGGGAGTGCCCGTGGAATCCGGTCGGTGGAACAGTGGAGCACCTCCGTCTTCGAGCTATTAAATTGCAGGGAGTTAGCTCGCAACCATTCCGCTGTAGCTGCCATGCAGCGATGGAAAGTATCCAGCAAGACCGCATTGTTCCCTTCCAGAGAGAAGACCAGCTGGGTGTCATCGGCATAATTAAATGCCGAGACACCGAAAGATTTAATTAGCTGGACTAGAGGGCGGAGGTACAGGTTGAACAATATAGGGCTGATGGCCGAGCCCTGAGGAACCCCCTGTCCTATACTCCTTGGCTCAGAGCTAAACGGCGGAAGTGAAACCAACTGTTGCCTGCCACCAAGATAGGATATCAGCCAATCTCTAGCCCCCTCAGTGACCCCACATTCCTCCAGCCTCCTGACCAGGGTCCGATAGCAGACCGTGTCGAACGCGGCCGACATGTCGAGCAGCACTAAAAAGGCTGCCCGACCACTGTCGACACGCAAACGAAGGTTGTCCAACACGGTCACCAGCGCGGACTCCGTCCCGTGTCCGGGGCGGAAGCCAAACTGGGTCTCATCGAACCACCCGATGTTCTCCAGGAAGCCTGAGAGTGAGCGGGTCACCCACTTTTCCAAGATCTTAATCGGAAAAGGGAGCAAAGAGATCGGCCTGTAGTTGGAAAGGCAGGCCGGATCCAAAGTTTTTAGCAGAGGTGACACTACTGCTAACTTCCAGCACTCTGGCACCGATGCCGACTCCAAAGATTGAAGACAGATCGAGAACAAAGGCAAGAAGAGTTCTGCGTGGAAAACCTTCCAGAATTTGGGGGGCAGCGGATCAAGCGGAGACCCTGAGGACACCGAATGAGCCACCTGACAAAATTCCTCAAAGGAAGGAGAAGGGAAAGACCTCAGCCAAAGTCGGCTGGGTAAACTGGGTAAACTGCCCGGGGCTCCCAGACCAAGGGCGACAGTGCCCGTCTGAGGTCGACTGGGCAGCTCCACCGGAGCTCCCACACCAATCGGTTGGGGTCGACTGGGTGAGCTGCCCGGAGCTCCCAGACCAAGGCCAGCAATGCCCGTCTGGGGTCGACTGGGCCGCTCCGCCGGAGCTCCCACACCGACCGGCTGGGGTCGACTGGGAGAACCGCCAGGAGCTCCCAGATCAAGGTTAGCAGCACCTATCCGGGGTTGACTGGGCATATCAGCCGGAACTCCCAAGCCGGGAGCCGCAGGTAAGGGGTGTATTAAGCCCTCCAAGATCTTAGCAGTCTTCTCCTCAAAAGCATTTGCCAATGAGTCACAGAGAGCCTGCGACGCACGAACCGTGTTAGCCGCACAAGCAGGATGTGACAGGTCCTTGACAATTTTGAACAGGGCTTGAGATTTATTAGGCGCCTGAGTCAAGGAGGCTTCTAAAAATGCCGCCTTGGCCCGCTTGATTTGATCCTTATAGCCTCTTAGTGCAAGCCTAAACGAGGCTTTAGCCGAGGTGGAGTACTCCCTTCTCCACACTCTCTCCGCCCGTTTACAGTTCAGCTTCAGCTGTCGTAGCTCCTCCGTATACCAGGGGAAAGCCCGATTCACTCGCACTCTCGCTCTGCGAAGGGGCACCATCTTATCCAGCGAGTCGGTAATAGACCGGCATAAGGAGGAATAACTCTCTTCCACTGAATTCCTCAAGCAGAAGTTAGCAGGTATTAAGGAGGGCAACGGAGATGAACTGAGCAATCGAGACCAAGGTCGACCCAGTTTCGAAAGTCCCACCCCGGCGACTTCAGAAGAGTGGTCTCCTAAGCATAAGGTGAAAGCCACCAGCGCATGATCGGTCCAGCATTGGGCTAAGATGTCATGAATCACTGCCAAGTGAGCGCCAGCGAAAATCAAGTCCAGAACATGACCGCCCCTATGAGTCGCCGAGCAGACCAGTTGCTTCAGTTGGATGTCAGCAAGGGCTTGACAGAGTGAAGTAAGCGCTCCGTCCAAAGTATCTAGGGTACAAAGCAACGAGGGTGACTCACAAATGGGTATTGAAGGTGCTATTGTACCCCAAATGGAGGATCAAATGTAAGGGCGCAGTGCCGAGGGGAACACCAGAGCGCCACCAATTATATAGTCCTGTCTTGGAATGTAAAGGGTATGGGTAATCGAATTAAACTTACAATAGTTCTACAGTATCTACATAGACACCCTCTCGACTTGGCGCAGCTCCAAGAAGCGCACTTGAAGGGTAACAAGTACAAAGTACTGGACCAATACGGCTTCAAGCTTGCAGCACACTCCGGTTACACAACGGGATCGAGAGGGGTAGGAATAGTGCTTATGACTGCTCTCCCCCTAGTAGTGAGGAAGATACGTGGCACTCACAGGGACATGGGAGGGACAGACCCTGAATATTGTCTGGTGCTACATACCACCGGCCATGCACATGGAGGCATTGTCAGCATTGGGGGACCTACTTGTAGACCTCCAGCCAGGGATTTTAATATTGGGGGGGGGGGGGTTACATGAACTCCACCATAAACCTGGAGAGAGATAGAGAAACTAAAGCCAACAGGGGGCCGGGAATGGAGCCACTTTGAGCACTTGTGGAGGCCAGGGGTCTGACAGATCCATGGCGTCTTCATAATCCTCGAGAGCGACAATATACCTTCTACTCAGCAGTGCACAGCAGTTATTCTCAACTAGACACTGTCTTGACGCATAGGGGGAGTGAAGGGTGGTTCCGTAACGCCCGAATTGGGAGCACGGGGGATCTCGGACTACTCACCAGTGGAGGTAACCCTGCAGGGCCCGACGAGAACAAGCATACTACCCCCTTGAATAAACCCCAGGGTCTTTAAGAACAAGAACCTAGTCGACCAAGTTAAAGAGAGGGCACAACTTTATTTTCAAGAAAATGAGGGATTGGTGGATTCGGTATGCACCCTATGGGAAGCTTTAAGTCCGTAATAAGGGGACATATCCAGGCTCAACATGGGGGATGCAAGAAAGAAAAAAGGATTCAGTGGGATACATTACAAGAAAAAGTAATCACGCTGGAGGCCAGAAAATTGGCCGGTGAAAAGGCTGGCTCATCACTAACTCATCGTCTTAACATTAAGAGGCAGGAAATTAGGGACCTCAGCTGCATTAGCAACAAAAAGAAGGCTATATGACATAGGTGGTAAGGTCAACAAAATGAATGCATGGTTGGAAAAGAGGAACAGGGAATGAAATTGGATGGCTGGGATATGCGACTCCCAGGAGCAATACACATTACTGGTGAAGGAACAGAGAGGGTCTTTGCAGATTAATTCAAGGTCCTATGCCTCCAAACCTACCAGAACAGAAACTGACTGTCGGAAAATATTGGTTTATGTCCGGCTCCCAACATTGTCCGATGAGGATAGAGAGGACACGGAGAAAGATGTAACAGCCGAAGAGATCAAGGGAGCCATACAAGATCTGCAGGCAGGGAAGGCTCCGGGGCCGAATGGCGTGCCAGCTGAGTTATTTAAGGGCTCGGCGAGTGTACTGGCGCTGTATCTTCAGAAAATATTTGATGAGGCCAGAAAAAGAGGTTGCTTACCACTAGACCAATGAAGAGCCACCACTGTGGTAATACCTAAGACGGGTAAGCCACCGGACCAATACAGCTCCTACAGGCCTATATCCTTGTTAAACATGGAAGTTAAAATCCTGGCTAAAGTCCTGGTGAACCGCCTTTGGGGGACGATCACAACACTGATACACTCCAACCAGTCGGGATACATGCTGCATCAGAGTACCAGGCTAAACCTTAGACGCCTATATGGCGTGATACATTTGACCAAATTCCGCCCAGGGGAGGAAGTAGCGCTGCTGTCATTGGACGCTGGCTTGGCATTCAACAGCATCGAATAGCATTTCCTATTTGCAGCCCTGCAGTGGTTCGGGTTTGGCCCCCAGTTTTAATGCTGGATCAGGTTGTTGTATATGAACCCACTGGCTAGAGTGCGGGTGAATGGCTCTGTCTCCCGCTCTTTCACCCTTCATAGGTGAACAAAACAAGGGTGCCCACTGCCCCCTGTTCAATTCGCGCTGGCGTTGGAGCCGCTGACGGCATGGGTGAGAGGGAACCCGGTGGGGTCCGGAATAACAGGAGGCAGACAGTGGGAAGAGCGAATATCCCTATCTGCAGACAATGTCCTATTGTATGCCACTAGGCCTTATTTTACTATCAGCAGGCTATTACAAATTTTCCACTTATTTGGGGGCTATTCAGGGTATCAAATCAATTGGGATAAGTCCCTAATCTTTATGCTTTTGGAGGGACTTTCGCCCGCACTGCCTGGAGAGATAAAGCTCCAATCTAAAGACAGCTCCAAACACCTAGGTATCACCATTGCCAAAACGGAAACAGCATTTATGGAGGGAAACTTGTTGACCCAGCTAGCACGTCTGAGAAGGGATGTCGCCAACAATCTCTTGGTTAAGAAAGAAACTGAAATCTAAAACAGAATAGTGAATGTTCAAAAAAGCGATAACAGATACCACAAGATTCATAATCATCCCCTTGCATAAAGCCTAAAAGCACTTTAAAATCCCTACAGAATACATTTGATGCAAACAAATTAACATGAGAATCAAGGCACCAACTTTTGTGTTTACTTACTTTGAGGACTCAAGCTTCATTTTAAGCAAATCCACATAATAGGTTTCATCTCTGTTGCCTTCTTCGTTATCGTTGCAAGTGACCTCCAGTTCTTGATTCTGGAAAAAGGAAAAGCAATACCATAGAGATATATATATCGATATATATATACTGGCTACATTTGTACAAAGAGTGCAGCACTCACAGGAGACTTCTGGACCAGATTTATTGGCACAGGACACACAAGATGCATGTCGGCAACTGCCTTCCTCAATACAAACCGGCAGCCGGAGACCACGCCATTAAATACAATTACAAATTCATTGGTGGTTGCGAGGTGACACAATCAACAAACGACTAACCTCCCTGTTACAAACATTTCAGCCAATATTAGAACATGCAATCTAACATTCATTATTGCAATCTACTTAGTGCAAATGAATTGATTAAAAAATTATTTCGCCCTGAATGAGCTTCTGCCAATGTACAAGTCTATTTACAATATCTACTAAAAAAACAAAAATGCAAATTATGATCTTTGTAATCAATTAAATCAAACATAATATCGCCCTGGATGGGCATTTGACTCTGTACATATATCTGTAACATTTAATACATTTGCATATCAAGGACACATTCGTTATTCTGCCAATAAATCCGCCTGTCCTTAATTTATCCTGGTCAAAATGGCACTGAATTATAGGACTACCCCTTCCACCTTACTGATGAATTCACAAATCAAATAAAGCAAAGGTGACCTGAATTTCATTATATGGATTCCTATATACATATTTACAGAAGTGCAAACCTACTTCAGATTACCAAAATCTGGTACCCTCCTCATTAAATAAAGTCAGTGATGTACTGCCAATATCTCTCCGCTTTTGGACCATGGGGCATTTTGGATTGCAGGTCTAGAATATATCTCGACTCTAGTCTCCTGAGCCTAAATTTTCAGTCGCCCTCATATGTCATTGGGGACTGGGTCCAGACAAAAATAACGTAACAGGTCCCTGTCACTAGCATGGTAAATCTCAAAATGTCTGGCCACTGGATAATTCATATCCTTAGAGGCAATAGCTCGTAGATGCTCAAGAATCCGTATTTTTGTCGGGTGGATGGTACTACCGACGTACCGAAGTCCACACGGACATACTAGACAGTATATAATGTGGCTTTTATCGGCGTTCATGAATTTTTCTATCACTTTCAGATTCTCAAGTCCTGGTATGTTATATGTAGATACCCTTCGACTAAATTTGCAGGCCTTACATCTCCGGCATGGAAAAAAACGTTCCACAGAATAGAAGCATGATTGTCTCTTTTCTTGTACAAAATGGCTCTGTACCTAATGGTCCTTAACTGACCGATTCATCCTGAAGGTAAGTAGGGTAGCTTTGGAAAGATGCTTCCCTAAAATTGAATCAGCTTTGAGAATGTGCCAATTTTTACTCATTATATTCCTGATATCGTTGGCACCACTAGAGAAATCCGTGATCATCCTGCATTGATACAATGAATTGTTGTCATTGACAGATCTTTTCTTCCTTACACTGAATGCTCCACTAATCAGTTGTGCTCTCAATTTGGTGTCTACCTTCTTTTTTTTTTTATTCAGTAGGCTTGCTTCTGGGTACCCTCGGACAATAAACCTAGCCATGCTTTCAGCAGCTGCCACCTGGAAATCAGAGTCACATGTGCAGTTTATTTTTATTCTTAACAATTCCCCATAGCTGCAGGCATGTAGTATCGAATTGCCCGCCATGGGCTTACAATGTAAGGTAGTGTAAAGTTGCCCATCGGATACAAAGACATTTAGGTCTAAAAAAATAACAGATGTTCTACTTATTTCTTCTGAAAATTTCAAATTCAAATCATTGATGTTAAGTTGGTTTATAAAATCCTGAGCTGATCTTTCTGTTCCACTACAGATGATAAATAGATCAATATAGCGGTTCCAACTAATCAAGCTGTTGGTCCACTCCACGTTGGCATCCGACCAGGCCACCTGCTTCTCCCACCAGACCACAAAAATATTTGCGCAGCTGGAGGCGAAGTAGGTGCCCATGGCCGTGCCGCAAATTTGTTTGTACAACTGTTCCTGGAAAAGAAATATTTTGTTATTTAGACAATTCACAAATTCCAACAACATCATGTTGTGCTCCGTGTACTTTAAGGAGCGACTATTCAGGAAATATCTTATGGCTTCTAGGCCATTTACATGGTTTATACTCTTATAGAGTCTTGAGATGTCCAAATTGATGATCACAATATTGTCTTCCCAAGATATACCCTCAATTTGTTTCAAAAAATGACTTGTATCTTGGGTACAAGAGACCAACTGAACCACAAAGTTAAACAAAAATGATCAATAAAAATGGACATTCTCTGTCAAACTCACCTTTGAAGAAACAATAGGATGACCTGGCGGGTTCACGGTGTCCTTACGCATTTTTGGGAGATGGTAAAATGTCGGGATGCGTGGGTGCTTGCAATTCAAAAAGTTATATTCCTCAACACTCTGCATTCCTTTATATTTCCATTTATTGATCAGTTCTCGATATTCACGTATGCGGTTTGTATGATCTTTCATTGCAATAGGTATGTAATTGGAAGTATCCTGAAGTTGTTTTAATGCTTCCCCACAGTAGTGCTCCACTGTCAACAAAACAACGTTACCGCCTTTATCAGACGGTTTACATAGGATTGCATGATCTTTCTGTAAATTTTGCAATGCTATTCTTTGTGGTTTTGTTAAATTACTTTTCACTGTTTGTACATTTCTGTTAAGTCTCAAATCATTCAGATCATTGATAATCAGGTCTGTGAATATATCCACTGCATCATTCGGTGATTGGGGGAAGAACTTGGAGATTGGTTTGAAAGGACTCCTCATACTTTCTTGTGGCACACAAAAAGCTTCCCTTATGTGAGGTCTCACTGTGCCATCGCCATCTTTGGAGGTACCTTATACCTGAAAATCCTCCAAAATCGCTAAAGTACTTACGTCATGGCCAGTTAACAAGTCCAAGCCCACAGCTCCTACTTGTGCTTGATTGACCTGATTTCGTGAAACTTGAGTCTTAAAGAACTTGTAGAATTTCAATTTTCTTGTATATTTAAAAAGGTCAATCCTCATTTGAGCATACTCCAATTCCTTTGATGGACTGAACATCAAAGCTAGTTGTAAGACTTTTTTCCACATCCGTCAGGATTCTAGGAGTCAGATTGACAATGGTCAGATTGTCACTGGTTAGTGTTTGGTTCCCCATTTGCTCCTGGTGACCCGTGGCGATGCATTGCTTGCACTTGATCCAGCCTCCCCATCTCGTTGGGGGTTTTTCGCTTGAGGCAGCTTTCCTTGTCCTCTGCCCCAGGTCTGTATCATGAGGCAAAATTAGTCGAGAAAAGGAGTCGGGGTTTCACTAGTCATTGGTTGTAATGCCCTTGATTCAGCCGGTTGTTCTGAGTCAGTAACATCAGATTCAGAAGTCTCTTGATGTTCCACCACTCTCATATTCCTGTTGCTCAATAGCTGGCGGCGTGGTGCATCAAACTTTTTCACAAATGTTAGCACCCGGCCCAATTTGTACTCACGTGCATCTCCTTCGAATTTCTCATGCTTTGTTTAATTTTTTGTTCATAACTTGTTAGTCACTTTTTCATATTAATCATTAATTCCTCGACTTTGTTCGAATCATTGTGGGTTGCTATTTCGCTCTCCAGGATACTTATTTCATCTAGAGCTCGAACCCGATCACTCCAGGCAAACTTCACTAGAATTATAAGCATGCCTTTGGATGATTCTGCGGCGTGCTCAGCCCATTCTTCGAGGAGTGCAAGATCTGGGTTTTCTCTACTATAGGCAGCTTGCATCAACCTATAGGACAACTGATTGATAAATACTTACAACCCTCAGTACAAAAAATGCAAACATATATCAAGGACACAACCGACTTTTTACTCAAATTACGTAAATTACCAGTGGATCCAACTGAGAAGTTGATATTATGTACGGCAGACGTCTGCAGTCTGTATACCAGCATCCCACACGACATGGGGATTGAAGCAATAGAAGCAGCTCTCTTGAAGACCGATCTAGATCAAGACTTTCAACTGTTCCTTATGGAACTGATGTACTTCACCTTGTACCACAGCTATTTTAGAGTGAAAGATGAATGGTACCAACAACTTACAGGGATGGCAATGGGCAATTCAGCAGCCCCTGTGTATGCGAATATTTTTATGCAATGGTATGAAACACAACACATTCTCAATAATAGTGATTGGACTAAACACCTCAAAATGATAACTCGATACATCGATGATTATTTCATCGTCTGGACTGACACTGAAGAGTCGCTAAGAATGCAACTTAACAAATTCAATACCATTGATCAACGACTTCAATTAACCTGGGAGATCTCAGATACCTCGGTTAACTTTCTTGATGTGAAAGTTAGTGTAACTCCACAAGGCTTCGTCACTGATCTGTACGTGAAGCCCACAGACAGGAATAATATGTTATTACATTCCAGCTTCCATGAACCTAACCTGATACGGAACTTACCGTACTCTCAGATGGCGAGAGTTAAAAGAATTTCGTCAGATTCAACTACCTTGACAGTGAGACTTAATGAAATGTCCAAAAAGTTCACCAACAGAGGTTATCCCAAATCTTTAATAGAAGATACGAAAAAGAGGATTGTGGAGACTGATAGAGACAAGTTATTAACACCAACCAACAAACCTGAACAAACACGGACGGTGGTAGTCTCTAAATACTCGACTTCTAGCAGGAAATTCAAACAAAGTATTATGAAACACTGGTCAATCCTGAACTTAGAACCTGACTTTGGGAACTCTTTTAACCAATCACCAATATTTGCCTATACCAGGGCCAGAAATTTAGGTGAAATGGTACAACTTAAACCTAAAGAGAGCATTTCATTCCATGGAACTAGACCCTGTTTAAATTGCGGCAATTGCAATAATATTATTAAAGGTAATTCAATCCAACATCCGAGATATGGCAACTCCATCAAACTACATGTTAATGCCACCTGTGACTCCAGTAACTTAATATACGGAATCAAATGCCCATGTGGGAAGTTATACGTTGGGAAAACCGAGCGCCGCATGAAGGTTCGACTCACGGAACATAAGTCCAATATCAGACTCAAAAATTCCAAGTCAGCTCTATCATCGCATTTCGTTGAAGCTCAACATAATGTATCTCAAATCAAGTTTATCATTCTTGAGACAGTCACAAAACAAGAAGGAAGAGACAATAACAAATTTCTGCTCCGGAGAGAGAACTATTGGATCTACAAATTATCGACCCAGAAGCCTATGGGTCTCAACGAAAGAATTGAATTTTCCTGTTACTTATGATTTAATTGCTCTAAATACCTGTTTGTGATGTTATTGTGTGTATTCCCGTTCATTAGCATGTTGACACTGCCTAAAAACAGCATATCTTAACACCGTTTAACGTAGCCATCTGGTTAGTTGTTTGCGCTTACATCCTCACAGACCTGGGTTCGATCCCATGTTGGGTTTAGATTTACATGGCCCAAATTTCTTTTATTACTTTTTTAACTTTTTTTGAAACTCACATTACATTTCGTTAGCATTTTATACACTACATTACCATGTTTTTTTGGTAATGTTAAACACAATGGTTTGAAGCTTCTAACCGAAAACCCCGATACGAACAGCTTAAACTGTTAAGTTTAGTCTGTTTACTCTGTTCATGAGACCGCGAGCACACCTGTGATACTCCCCCATTTGAATTTAAGAAGCGCGGCAAACGAAGGTTTCCCGCCGGCGTTTTGCAGGAAACAAACATCGGACCTAAGCACATTGACGTATCCGCTCAGGTTAGTTTTCACCATCTCAATACACTGCACCCAGTAGAATGTGGTTTTT
Organism: Lissotriton helveticus; assembly: GCF_964261635.1. NCBI lineage: Eukaryota > Metazoa > Chordata > Amphibia > Caudata > Salamandridae > Lissotriton > Lissotriton helveticus. Next base: position 860,235,824 of record NC_136068.1, read on the forward strand.
CATACCACGGAGTGTAACACCGTTTCATGTACTTTTCCTTTAGATTTTTCACATAACTGCTTACAAGAAGCACGTAAGTGAGACGTCGTTTTCCAAACCTCTATGTATATAGGTAGCCATTAGAATGTTTTTGGACACGTAATGTTATAAGATGGTTTATCGTTCGTTTGCTTTATCTTCTCCTTTAATCACTTACCAATATGTTTTGTAAAAAGTTTGATTTTACATGATGCTTGACATATCATTTACTACGATTCTAATACATATGTATATTGTTGTTTTTAGTGTCAATTCCCTGATGAAGGGCATAGCAAAAATGCCCGAAATGCATTGGACACGCCTTGAAAGACAGTGCTTAAAAGATTAACGCTGCAAATGATTGTTTAAAACCATCAATGAGTTTTGAAAAAAAACAAGAAGAGAACTTTAATATGGAATAAATATGAACTATAATGAACATTGAATGGAAGTCACTTTCTTGTTTTCAAGGAGGGACAACAGTTTGTGTGCCAACTAAGGGATGAGACCAGAGATTCTCTGGCCTCACGTTTCAGTATCTAGCCTGACGTCGTTGGGCCCTCGACGCCACCTTGGTGAGCACCTATAAAACTACAAGAGACTTTTGATCCTCATTTCAACTTTTTCAATTAAATAGCTGTGCATCTATCCGCTAAACAGTTAGTATCCTCTACAGTGTCCACTGGATGGGTAGCACGCACTTTTTCAATAGATTCGTATAAAATACATCATGAGTAACTATGAAGACATTTCGAAAAGTACTGAGGCCAGAGCCTCCACATTCGCGTTTGAAGCTAAAGACGTGGATCAGATCTATTCTTTAATCAGGGAGGAACTCACACAAGAAACTCCAAGTCGGTCAAAAGAGCAAAATATCAAACAATTACTTTACCTATCCAAGAGGCGTACAAATCAACAACTTCATGCCAGTACACTTATTAAATATCACAGGAACCAGCGCATACCTCGTGGCCTAAGAATAGCATTAAAACCATCTCTATGCAAGCACTCAAAAAAATTTCAAGAACGCTGGTATGAGATCTTGAACAAGTGTTCTTTAGATTTAATTCTCCTTATCATCCAAGAACTGTCCACAATATTGGAGGAATTGTCGGTGGAAATTCAGGAAGTGTCCACAGAACTTTCCACACTGATGTCTGAAGATGATCTCAAAACGACCTTAGAGGATATCAAAACGCAATTAGACCGCCATTCTAGAGAGATCAATGAACGGAAAATACGTAAGTTCAAGCGGGACACCTTGGATTACAGACTGGGAGAGGTCTATTCGTGGGCTGACATCTATGCTCAAAAACGCAGAAATCGTCCTCACAACTCGAATACTGACACTTCATCCACCGAGAGTGAATCCAGTCAAAAGTCACGAAAGCAACAACCAACACGCACACCACAGGAGCAAACCTCCACAGTGGAACCCACTACCAGCAAGACTCCCGACAGTAGCCCTTTTTTAGAACAGGGCCAATCTCAAAGAGGAGACCCCGGCGAGGGAAGAGAAAAGGAAAAAGAGAAGGAAAGGGATCCTCCAAATACTCGCAGCACGACTGCCACAACCAAGGAAAAGGAGAAGAAACCCAAAAAGACTTAACCTCAGAACAACTTGTCATCAATATTAGCGACCAAAATCTTAACATTTATGAATTGGAATTATTACAAAAAGGTACGTCATTCGTACCCACAACTTCCACGGACCATCTGGAACTTGAAGTGAGCTTCTTCAAGCTCATGCGAAAACTGAGACTCAGACATTTCTTCGACAACGTTGTACCTGAACGTCCATTACAAGATAAAGATCAACTGTTGGGCTTACGTCCACAAAGCTCATTCCAAGCACCAATGAGCCACAAGACATTGGATTTATTTGAGAATTTAGTTAAACAAGATCTTAATAAACTCAAACACATCAAACCAAAATCCAGAAATATTACACAAAAAGACCTTGATACTTTGAAAAAACTTGCAGAGAATGATCAAATCATCTGCACTAAAGCAGACAAGGGGGGAGCAATCGTTATTATGAACACTAACATGTATGATGCCAAAGTAATGGAACACGTCAGCGATCTGAATACTTACAGCAAACTAATTTGTAACCCCACCATGGAATATTCAACTACCTTGAGGAACATCATTGAACGAGCATCGCGACATGGTACAATCACAGAAAGAACTAAAAACTTTCTCACGACCGTCAACCCCAAAAGTCCATCCTTAAGAATGCTACCCAAGATACACAAGGATTTGAAAAACCCACCCATGAGACCCATAGTCTCTACTATAGGCAGCTTGCATCAACCTATAGGACAACTGATTGATAAATACTTACAACCCTCAGTACAAAAAATGCAAACATATATCAAGGACACAACCGACTTTTTACTCAAATTACGTAAATTACCAGTGGATCCAACTGAGAAGTTGATATTATGTACGGCAGACGTCTGCAGTCTGTATACCAGCATCCCACACGACATGGGGATTGAAGCAATAGAAGCAGCTCTCTTGAAGACCGATCTAGATCAAGACTTTCAACTGTTCCTTATGGAACTGATGTACTTCACCTTGTACCACAGCTATTTTAGAGTGAAAGATGAATGGTACCAACAACTTACAGGGATGGCAATGGGCAATTCAGCAGCCCCTGTGTATGCGAATATTTTTATGCAATGGTATGAAACACAACACATTCTCAATAATAGTGATTGGACTAAACACCTCAAAATGATAACTCGATACATCGATGATTATTTCATCGTCTGGACTGACACTGAAGAGTCGCTAAGAATGCAACTTAACAAATTCAATACCATTGATCAACGACTTCAATTAACCTGGGAGATCTCAGATACCTCGGTTAACTTTCTTGATGTGAAAGTTAGTGTAACTCCACAAGGCTTCGTCACTGATCTGTACGTGAAGCCCACAGACAGGAATAATATGTTATTACATTCCAGCTTCCATGAACCTAACCTGATACGGAACTTACCGTACTCTCAGATGGCGAGAGTTAAAAGAATTTCGTCAGATTCAACTACCTTGACAGTGAGACTTAATGAAATGTCCAAAAAGTTCACCAACAGAGGTTATCCCAAATCTTTAATAGAAGATACGAAAAAGAGGATTGTGGAGACTGATAGAGACAAGTTATTAACACCAACCAACAAACCTGAACAAACACGGACGGTGGTAGTCTCTAAATACTCGACTTCTAGCAGGAAATTCAAACAAAGTATTATGAAACACTGGTCAATCCTGAACTTAGAACCTGACTTTGGGAACTCTTTTAACCAATCACCAATATTTGCCTATACCAGGGCCAGAAATTTAGGTGAAATGGTACAACTTAAACCTAAAGAGAGCATTTCATTCCATGGAACTAGACCCTGTTTAAATTGCGGCAATTGCAATAATATTATTAAAGGTAATTCAATCCAACATCCGAGATATGGCAACTCCATCAAACTACATGTTAATGCCACCTGTGACTCCAGTAACTTAATATACGGAATCAAATGCCCATGTGGGAAGTTATACGTTGGGAAAACCGAGCGCCGCATGAAGGTTCGACTCACGGAACATAAGTCCAATATCAGACTCAAAAATTCCAAGTCAGCTCTATCATCGCATTTCGTTGAAGCTCAACATAATGTATCTCAAATCAAGTTTATCATTCTTGAGACAGTCACAAAACAAGAAGGAAGAGACAATAACAAATTTCTGCTCCGGAGAGAGAACTATTGGATCTACAAATTATCGACCCAGAAGCCTATGGGTCTCAACGAAAGAATTGAATTTTCCTGTTACTTATGATTTAATTGCTCTAAATACCTGTTTGTGATGTTATTGTGTGTATTCCCGTTCATTAGCATGTTGACACTGCCTAAAAACAGCATATCTTAACACCGTTTAACGTAGCCATCTGGTTAGTTGTTTGCGCTTACATCCTCACAGACCTGGGTTCGATCCCATGTTGGGTTTAGATTTACATGGCCCAAATTTCTTTTATTACTTTTTTAACTTTTTTTGAAACTCACATTACATTTCGTTAGCATTTTATACACTACATTACCATGTTTTTTTGGTAATGTTAAACACAATGGTTTGAAGCTTCTAACCGAAAACCCCGATACGAACAGCTTAAACTGTTAAGTTTAGTCTGTTTACTCTGTTCATGAGACCGCGAGCACACCTGTGATACTCCCCCATTTGAATTTAAGAAGCGCGGCAAACGAAGGTTTCCCGCCGGCGTTTTGCAGGAAACAAACATCGGACCTAAGCACATTGACGTATCCGCTCAGGTTAGTTTTCACCATCTCAATACACTGCACCCAGTAGAATGTGGTTTTTCATACCACGGAGTGTAACACCGTTTCATGTACTTTTCCTTTAGATTTTTCACATAACTGCTTACAAGAAGCACGTAAGTGAGACGTCGTTTTCCAAACCTCTATGTATATAGGTAGCCATTAGAATGTTTTTGGACACGTAATGTTATAAGATGGTTTATCGTTCGTTTGCTTTATCTTCTCCTTTAATCACTTACCAATATGTTTTGTAAAAAGTTTGATTTTACATGATGCTTGACATATCATTTACTACGATTCTAATACATATGTATATTGTTGTTTTTAGTGTCAATTCCCTGATGAAGGGCATAGCAAAAATGCCCGAAATGCATTGGACACGCCTTGAAAGACAGTGCTTAAAAGATTAACGCTGCAAATGATTGTTTAAAACCATCAATGAGTTTTGAAAAAAAACAAGAAGAGAACTTTAATATGGAATAAATATGAACTATAATGAACATTGAATGGAAGTCACTTTCTTGTTTTCAAGGAGGGACAACAGTTTGTGTGCCAACTAAGGGATGAGACCAGAGATTCTCTGGCCTCACGTTTCAGTATCTAGCCTGACGTCGTTGGGCCCTCGACGCCACCTTGGTGAGCACCTATAAAACTACAAGAGACTTTTGATCCTCATTTCAACTTTTTCAATTAAATAGCTGTGCATCTATCCGCTAAACAGTTAGTTTTCGTAGGATAGGACAGTATAAATCCGCAGCCCACGCGGAACTCTTTGCACATCTATATAATTCTGGAGGGATGTGGCCTCCCACAATTTGCAGGTTTCTCTCTCGTAAAGTCTTTCCAATTTGAGAAACTTTGCTTTTAAATCACCTTCCCTTGGTTCTACATATTGGCCAGCGTTTCCACTGCTTTGATGATCACCGTTTCTTTTTAAAATATCGATGGCGGCCTCACGGTGTGCCGAGTCACTGAACATTATTAACTGAATGATATCAGTTAGTAATAGTTTGGGCTTAGTCTCCTTCGCCCGGCCGCATTGTTAAATTCAGCATGTACAGCGTACAGATACAGTTAGTTCCCCTTACCGGTTTTGAAGCTTTCACGCGCCTCCGGGAACGTAATGTAGACGCTGCCGTGCTGCAGACGCTTCCGCATTATCCAACAAGAATTCCTGTTGTGGCACACCAACGATCCCGGATTCCGGCGTCTTGGGCTTCTTTGGTAAAGTTGCAATTACGGCTCCATTAGATAGCGGCGGTGCAGTAATACTTTGACTACTGTTCCAAAACTCCACCACAGTTCCTGCACTCACGGATGGGTTCTCTGTTGAGCGCGTTTCCACCAATGTGCAATATACCGGCTACGTTTGTACATAGAGTACAGTACTCGTAGGAGACTTCTGGACCAAATTTATTGGCACAGAACACACAAGATGGGTTTCGGTGACTGCCTTCCTCAATACAAAGCGGCAGCCGGAGACCACGCCTTTAAATACAATTACAAATTTATTGGTGATTGTGAGGTGACAATCAACAAAGGACTAACCTCCCGGTTACAACCATTGCGGCCTAACATTCATTATTGCAGTCTACTTAATGCAAATTCTTTGATTCAAAAATACATACATACATACATATACACATAAATATACATATATATTACCTACTGGCGGTCGCCAGTAGGTATATATAGTTAGGATTTTTTCTCCATGGGATTTTTGAAAATTCTATGTCTAATAACTTTGGCGTTTGTGGACGGAATTGGCAGAAATTTTCAGGAAAATGGAACATTTTGTTTCTGAGCAGCCCCTGGAAATTTGGGGGGGGTTCGTCAAGGGGGGGGCCGAGAAAAAAGGGGGGTCCCAAAACGCGTTTTTCCAATGTTAATTTCCATAGGGCGGTTGGCCTCACTTTTAGCCCGAACGGCTGAATGGATTTGCACGAAACTTGGCAAAATTGTAGGGACTGGTAGCCCGATGTGCCTTTGCTAGGTCTCAATATATGTGCTCCAGTGGATTTTGAGAAATTAACGTTAAAAAAAAAGATATATATCTGTAACAGCGGACCGGGCAGCGCTCCGGTTCCGTACTTTTCGCGTTACGGAGCTTTGTGAAGCGAAGCCGATTGGTTCTCCGGCGTCTGTAAACATTCCAAACAGTCCGTAGCGGCCGCTATCTTGTCTCTCGGTAGGATCGAGAGACAAGAGGAGGCCAAAGCGAAGGGGCAAATGACCATAAGGGGGCATAGTAGATCCTCCCTGACCCCCTAGGTTTGATGTACCATTTTTCCAAGTTTGGTGTAAATCCGTTCAGCCAATCAGGCTGTAGACGTATCTAAATGTCCTATGGAAAATTGCATGGGGAAAACACATTTGAAAGTGTTGAAATTTAGAACCAATTAAAATGTTACTTTGGTTTTGCATTTGTGTGTGATGAAAGTTAATTGGTTATGTATATATCTAAAATGAGAGGAAACCACAGCCATTTTGTGATACTACTGTCTGAGGTACATTTGTGAGGAATTTTTGGTGCTCAATTTCTGGTGTTTGATTTACACAGTATTAACGCTTCTTCTACTTTCAAAAAGGTGAGTTGTTAATTTGTAAGGGGAACTATGTTGTACACTTTAAGATAATTTGAAAAATGTTTTCTGTTATTTATTTACAGTCCTTCTGTTATACTAAATACTTGATAAAGTTAGTTTTATATTATGTATTACTAAAAACGATAAATGAAAGTGATTATTTTTTTCTGCAATTTACAGCAAGAAATTTCAAAATAAAATGGATCTCAATGAAGAGACCGTGGCAATTTCTTTTGAATTATCCACTACATTTATTGAAATTGACAGCACCAATAATGAAATATTCTCACAAGGAGGAGATGACTTGAATGATTTTTTTGATCAATCTCTTGACGGCGAATTTATCGAATGTTTGGAGACCATAGAGTTACAAGAATCATCATTGCAGACTTTTCATGAGGAGATTCCTGATGAGATGATTGAAGAGGAAATTCCTGATGAGGACATGTTACTAGTTCTTTCAAATTATGAAAATTCAGAAGAAGAAATTTATATTTAGAAATCAAAAATTGTTTGAGACATTATTCATTTTTAATTTATGAGGTTGTAGCGAAGTGATTGTAGTATAAAATGAGACTTATAATATAGAGTGCAACATTTTTATGTTACATAGTAAGTTTACTCATATTTACTTCCCTTCTCCCACTATATTATCTCCAATGTGTATTTGACATCTCTTCTTCATCTCCGGCCTCCTTTCTCTCACTGTCTGTCTCTGATGCATCCTATCGCTGCCATTTTGTGTAATTAAGGAAGAGAGTAAAATAAAATAGTTCAGAACGTGAAAAGGGGGCAAAGTAGAGTACCCCTCACCCCCTAGGCCTTCTCAGGCGGTCCCAAAAGGATCAGTTCCTGCTTTCCTGAGAGATTATGGTATGAGTTCCATATACCACAATAACTTGCATTACAACATGCAAGATATCTATCTCCTATTACCAACTTTTGGAGATATTCGCGCTAAGCGCGAATATCTCCAAAAACTAACACCTGCCCTGAGCAGTTCTTAGCCATGTTATCCAATGGGAGGTGGATAACATGGCTAAGAGCATTAGCTCGGTAATGCATGAATATCGCTGACTTTTCAGCGATATTCATGCATTGCGGCCGTTTTTTATCGCATTTGCGATAAACCTTGATAATAGCAAGGTTTATCTGCGATAATTTCTGACGATGCTTAGCGGTAAAAAATTCGTTGCTAAGCATCGTTAGCGATAAATATCGCTTAACTTTGGTAATATGCCCCAACTTCTGTTAATGTTCGATTCGAAGGAAATCAGGAAGTGTTGAAAAAGATTGTCTGCGCCATCTTGCCTTTTTTTAAATGCCACACTTTTGTCGTGCACGGCAGCCATTTTAGATGCCTTGACCAGACCCATTCTCTGCACGCTGTCGATCCGTAGCATGGCTCCCCACCCTCGCAGGCATCTCCCCCAGGCACTGGTCACCCCCGCTCTCTGTCTTATGCATGGGCAATAAACCTCCCCCCATCGGCGCTGCTCTTCCCTGAGAATCACACTCTGTGCCCGCCCGACACCTCCCTTTCGCCCTATTCACTACCGCACCCTCTGACACTCCTCTTCCTCTGTGTCCGATTGTCCAGGCCGGTCACAGGCTATCAGCTAGCCCTGCAGATGTAGTTTATGGCCCCAGCTGTAAAGAATCACCCCTCTTCAAAGGAGTTATAGTAGATCAAGGCCCACACCCGATGAGATCCGTCACACCACACGCGTTCCTACTATCTGAAAACCATCCTGTATTGTGATTGGGGAGGGGACCGAGCCTGAAGCGGAAGATTCCAGGGATGACTCTTTGTACATCAAAGTTTTTACAATTATGTGTCACATTAAAAATATATAGCACTCCAACAAAGTAGTAGGAATATAAAACTTTAATAACTTATAAATATATACAACAAAACAAAAACAGTAAAAACATTTAAACATTTTTAGGGAACAAGAAGGAACAATGGTCAGTAGCGGTCGGTTGTGCGAATAGTCCCAAGGCAGCACAACGTCCAGATTTCTGGACGGCACCCAGGTGATGTTGCCTGGGTGCCGCACTGATTTGGGTATCCGGCGTGGGGCGTCCCGGGGGGTGGGTCGTCAGTAGCGGTCTGTTGTGCGAATAGTTCCAAGGCAGCAGAACGCGCTGAAATGTGGATGGCACCAAGGTGATGTCCAGTAAGTTGCCGCCCTCCGAATAAAGGCGTGGGGCGCCCCGGGGGGGGGGGGGGGGGGGGATGAGGCAGTCCAAAGTTCCGTTAAAAGGGCAAAGGAAAGGATCGGTGGTTTGAACCATCAGTCAAAAAGGGGAGGCGGTGCAACAATTTTTCCTACCGGGTCACACTGTGCTTTCACCGGAACTGATCCGAACTGTGGTCTGCAGGATTCTAGTCATTCAAACTGAGGCTGGCGCCAGCATGGGAGCGCCGACGTCCCGCGGCTACAGTTTCGTCACTCCACGGGCGATCATGGCAGTCATTCCCCATCGGGGGTGTCTGCGGGGGTCGGGGACTCCCGCGGCTCCTCTAGAATCTTCAAGGTCGTGGAGGACTACGGTGGTGGAGTCAACCAGTGACCGGGCCATTTCTTTATGCTGGGCCCGCTCTTGCCAGGTCGACCGCCATTTTGAGAGTTCGGTAGCTACCGGCGATCGCGGGGTCAAATGAGCGGACGGGCTCCACCCTGCCGGGCGAGACGTTGCAGCATCGCCACAGTGGAAGAACCCTTTTCCGGGCGCCTGGAGCGCTGAGGGTGCAGCTGGGAAGCCTCCACCTGGGGAGGCGGGAGAGGCCTGTTCGCACCGTCTCTCCCACCCAGTGCACCCCACGGCGTCTCGCTTGACATTTGTTATGGCCGGACCAGGCGATGAGGACGAGGGGGGGGGGGTCGGAGGCATGTGCAAGACATCCCCCCCCAGTGTTGTCACAGCCATTATAAAAGAAAGAAGAAATGTCCCGTCCGTCTTTGGGCCGGACCTCCGGTGGATGGCGGCCGGATGCCCTTTGCTCTGGCCCCATGAACGGGTTCCTTGGCTCATCCGGTGGGGCAGGCCTTGGCGTGTGGTGCCTCTCCTGGGCCTTTCGTGCAGTGGCCTCTCCACTCCCAGGCCCTCCATGGATGCTGGCCCAGACTGGGAGAGAGAGGGTCTAACCTGCAATTCTCCAGGGTTACCGCCACCGCGGCCGGATCCCGTCGGCCTCGGCCTCTGGTTGATGGTGGCCGGACTGGGAGAGAGAGGGGAGGGTCGAGGACACAGACATTCCCCCCCTTGCAACTCTCCAGGGTTGTCGTAGCAATCCCCCTGGCCGGGTCCCATTGGCCTCGGCCTTTCCTCCGGCTACACCCTACGTGATGATCTTCTGCCGACGGTTGGCAGCAGGACCCGCCTTATATGTGTTGCTTCCGGCTGGGCGTAGCCGCAAACCTGTTGCACTTTGGAAGTTTCCAGAATGGGGCGGATGTCTGCTGACTTGTATCTTTCCCAGTTTGCCGTTATTTGGCCGTGGCAGGCGGTGGGACAGACACGTTTTGGGGCAGTGAGGGGCGATGAAGCCTCGTTGCCTTGTGGCCGTTGCAATGTCACACTTGGTTTCTCTTACTGTTTTCAGGTTTCTTATTACGGGCTTACTTCTAACGTTTCTTGTTTCTAGGACAATAATAGGTTTTATCATTACGTATTGTTATCGTTTCTTTGTTTGTTATTTAATAAAAAGTTCATCAGTGGCCTACTGATTTTCGTTTTCCTATTCCTTTCTTTCCAGGTTGTTTCATGCTAAAGTTTCTGTTAACAGGATACAGTGATCACTTCGTTATTATTGCATATGTCCTTTTCACTAGGGGTGCTCTCTGGTCGGGCCAGATGACCTATCTCTAGTAAATGGTCCGGGTGAAACAGGTGCATCAATCAGTGGGGAGTAGATAGGCATGACAGATTACAACGGGGGAGAAAGGTCCGCATTACCTACCCTTTCACTACTTGCAAAGATTTTCCTACGTTTATTTGCAAACAGGGAATACCTCCAAAAAGAACCAATTCCCAAACAGTCAATGTTCGGGCAAACAATCAATCAATGAGGAACGAAATAGGCACGACGTGTTAAAGGTTTGCGTTACCTACCCTTCACTATCTGCAAAGGGAGAGAGAATATTCCTATTCTTCCCCGTTTGCAGGCAGAGAAGATCCTTAAGAGAACCAACTTCGAACAATTCAATGCTCGATTCAAACAATCAACAAGGGGTACTGTGAACACAAATGAACGCCGCTTATGTACATACACATTGCTATTTTCAACAGGTTGTTCCTAATGTTTCTATTTTAGCGAGGTCAAAAAGAGATCCCATTAGTGGCCTACTGATTTTGCTCGATTCCTTTTGTTTTTTTACACGATTTTTCGCTATCTGCAAAGACTAAACAGAGTATTGCGACTCTGTGCTTGTTTGTAAATAGAGAATGAACCAAAGAGAACCAATTCTAAAACAGTAAATGCTTGGATAACAATCAATCAAATGGAGAGAGAAGCAGGCACGACGTATTACAACGGGGGCAAAGGCCTGCGTTAACTACCCTTCACTATCTGCAAAGAGAGAGTACTCCTAATAGAAATTAGGGGGGGGGGGCTGCATTGAAAGCAGATCAGTGTGCATAAACACGAAAATGTTTTTTCTTACCACGTACTTGACAATCGACAGCTTATGATATTTGCTATTAAAAAACCATTGAAATTCACTGAAAAAACCATAGGTTATAGACCATATATAGTTAGGAATTAGCATTTACAAAACCTTGAAAATTCACTGAAAAAACCATAGGTTATAGACCATATATAGTTGGGAATTAGCATTTACAAAACCTTGAAAATTCACTGAAAAAACCATAGGTTATAGACCATATATAGTTAGGAATTAGCATTTAAAAAACCTTATTTTACTCACACAAAACCATTGAAATTCCATATATAGTTAGTTGTACTAACTATATATCGCGCACCTGCAATCCACTGCTGATCATGTCACATATTACATCATTCATGACATGGTCAGTGACATCACTGATGACATCTCAAATGACATCACTGATGACATCACTGATGACATCTCAAATGACATCACTGATGACATCACTGATGACATCACTGATGACATCTCATTTGACATTACTGATCACATAACTGATGACATCATTCATGTGATAATACGATGAACCTCTTCAGACTCTAATATAACCTTAGATACACTCAGTGTAAACACAGACTCACAGATTGTCATTCATCCATGAAGTTACACACACACACCTAGTCAGTCATGCAAACAATCAACCACACCTCCATTTTCCCAACTATACAGTTATACACACCTTACTTATTCAAACATATACTAAAACATATTTACTCTCTTATACAATGCTGGATACAAGTTCACAATGATGCATACAGCCACTCACACATTCACTGGCTCTTATGCACAGTTATTTATATATGTCAAGTCTCACATGTACTGTGTTTTACATATGTACTTACTTTGACATGTAGCACTGAGATATCCATTCACTCACCAATACACTGATGCACACAGTCAACCGCCCATACAGCTGTTTCCACATGCACTTTTGAACCCATACATCTAGTGAATCAACTGCTCACACATCTATGCACAGAGTCATACACCTCCCAGCCACCCACACATACACTCAGTCTCCCATACAAATACTTGGCAACCAATCAATAACCCATATAGTTACTCATATAGCTACTGAACAACACATGCAGCAGTTTTCAGAACAACAGACATAATGATGCACAAATTAAGACAGTTTAGTCACTAACCCATGCACTCAGTGAGACACATTTAATCACTCACTCATACAGTCAGTCATGCACCTACTAAATCCTTCATCCAGACACTTATACATCCACTCAAGATATATTTTAACTTTACAGAAAAATACAGTCACTGGATGTTGTCATCAGTGATGTCATCAGTGATGTCATTTGAGATGTCATCAGTGATGTCATCAGTGATGTCATCAGTGATGTCATCAGTGATGTCACTGACCATGTCATGAATGATGTAATATGTGACATGATCAGCAGTGGATTGCAGGTGCGCGATATATAGTTAGTACAACTAACTATATATGGAATTTCAATGGTTTTGTGTGAGTAAAATAAGGTTTTTTAAATGCTAATTCCTAACTATATATGGTCTATAACCTATGGTTTTTTCAGTGAATATATATATATATATATATATATATATATATATATATATATATATATATATATATATATATATATATATATATATATTCCGTCCCACTGAAATGACATTAAACATGGCCCAATAAAATGTTATTTTTTGCAAAAAGTGCACTAGTAAACATAAATTAATTCAATAATCCGACGCAAAGGCCAAATTGTGTTTTATTTTCACAGTACATATTAACTAACTTGAGAAAACTATTCCGCTCTAGAACTTGCACACCAAATGCAATTCTATGTCAGGACCGGAGGCAAGGATTATGCTTTTCTTTCTTTACTTTATTAATAGTAGCCACTTTAAAGTCAACAACTACTATTCCCATGAACTAAAGGGAATAAGCAACAATAACAATAGAGTGTCCACATATAGAACGTCCCATCCAGAGCACCAATCAGGGGACCCCAGGGTGCTGATAATCCTCTGTCCACGTCCATGCTTCCTTTTTCTTCACTGCTTGCAGCCAAGATAAGTCACCTCCTTTTTTCTCTTGTAAACAATGTTAATTTACTGTTTATCCAACTACGGACAATACCAAGATCAAGCCCGCTTTGGAAATTTCTATCCCACCCGTGGACGATGTGGCAAGAACAGTGGTGGCAGAGGAGGAGACGGTTCCAATTCCTCCAGTGAGTGTTCTCCCTTCTTCCCTTCTAAAAGTGGGGGGCCGCCTGGCACTTTTTTCCCCAATGTGGACTTCTAGCACGAGAGACGCTTGGGTTCTACAGACAGTACAGGGCTTTCATATAGAGTTTCTGGGTTCTCCTTTGCAGGTATCTCCTCCGCGGCTACTTTGTTTTTCCGAGGCAGAGGCTGTTTTAATGGATCAGGAGGTCCAGGCCCTTCTCCTCAAGGGGGCGATTGTGGAAACACAGCCCCATCCCAGAGGTTTCCTCAGCAACCTCTTCCTGGTAGACAAGGTGGACTGTGGCCAGCGTCCCTAAATAAACTTGAGGGGGTTCAACGAGTGGCTGGTGTACCGCCAGTTCAAGATGGAGGGGATTCACCTCCTTCGGGACATTCTCAGGCCGGGCGACTGGATGGCGCGCCTCGACCTCAAGGATGCTCACCTGTCCATACCGATTTTTCTTCCCCATCACCCGTTCCTTCAGTTTCCTTGGCGAGAAAAGCTCTACGAGTTCACCACTCTACCTTTCGGCCTTTCCTCTGCTCCCTGGTGTTTCACCAAGGTTTTGAGACCGGTAGTGGAGCGCCTCCGAGCGTCAGGCATGCGGCTTATCGTTTATCTCGACGACATCCTGCTGATGGCACAGGATCCCAGAACCCTCTCGCGACAGTTACAGACACCGGTGGACCTCCTTCAGAACCTGGGGTTCATGATAAACGTGTCCAAGTCCATTCTCTCTCCCTCCCAGAAAATAGTTGGCCAGGATTGTGTGCCTCCTGTCGGCCTCTATTCAGGCGATTTTTCCCGCTCCACTACAGGGCACTGCAGCGCCTCAAAGCGGTGCATCTTCGCAAGGGCCGCCCTTATCCCTACAAGGTGAGTCTGACAGAGGAGACCAGGGAAGAGCTTCAGTAGTGGCTCTCCAACATGGAAGCGTGGAATGGCAGCACCATCTTCGGTTCTGCACCAGATATCGTTATCGAATCCGACGTGAGCAGATCCGGGTGGGGTGCGACTTGCGGCGCCTTCACCACAGGGGGTGTATGGTCTCCCTCAGAACAACAGTTACATATCAACTGTTTAGAACTTTTGGCGGGTTCGTTCACGATCAAATGCTGGACCAAGGACTCAGTGCAGTCCTGTGTTCTTCCCAAAATGGACAATGTCTCCACGGTCCGGTATATCAATCAATTGGGATGCACGCGATCGAGGGCTCTCTCCGATCTAACGGCAAACTTTTGGCAGTACTGCCTGGACCATCACATCTCTGTCACAGCGGAGTATCTTCCCGGCCAAGACAACCAAGTGGCGGATTTCCACTCCCGTCATTTTCACGACCTGAGCCTCTGGAAGGTGCACCCGGGAGTGTTTGCGGACCTCCAGAGTCTCTGGGGTCTTTTTTCTGAGGACCTCTTTGCCTCTCGCCTGGATCACCAGCTTCCCAGGATTTACAGTTGGAGGCCGGACCCTCTGGCGGAGCAGACGGATGCGTTCCTGTAGAATTGGCGGGTGGAAGCGGGTTACGCTTTTCCCCCGTTTGCAATGATAACTCGGGTGTCGGCCCAGGTTCGTCGCCAGGCAGCGACCGTGGTACTCATCTCGCCGATCTGGAGGTCTCAAAGTCTGGTTTCCGGTTCTTCGGGAACTTTCTTGGTATTTTCCAATCCCACTTCCCCTCTTTCCGACTCTTCTTCTCAGTCCGGAAGGCCGTCCTCACCCATTGATAGAGAAGGGTTCCCTGGCTCTCATGGCGTGGCGGATTAGAGGGGACGATGGGCAGTCCTGAGCCTATCGGGAGCAGCTGAGACTTTCTTGTCCAAAGCATAGGCAGACAGCACCCTCAAACGGTATCGATCCACTTGGAGATCGTGGTGTCGTTGGTGTCTGGGATGGCGTTTCAATCCTGTGTCAACAGATATGACCAGCATTTTGAATTTTTTGGCATCCCTGGCTGAGGACGGTCTCGCCTATAGGACAGTCAATACATTCAGGTCTGTCATTTCCGCTGGGCACGTTTTGATCGATGGTATCCCTTTTGGTGAACATCCTTTGGTTTGCTGCCTCCTTCGAGGTACACGGCTCTCACTTTCCCAGAACCTCGTTACTCTCTGCTGTGGGATGTCAATAGGGTTTTAAACCTTTTTCAATCCTGGCAACCGAATAGCTTCCTTTCCAGAAAGTAGTTATCAGCAAAATTAGACATGCTGCTGTCTCTTATCTCCTGCAGACGGGTATCCCATGTTAGGGCCCTGGACGTGTCTGGAAGAATTTTTTCCCCCATCTGTGTCACGTTTACTATACGTCTAAGCACCAAGTGTGGGACAACGTCAGTCTCTTATCCCGCTTTCCCGGACTCTCCGAAGTTGTGTGTAGTGTCCTGCCTTAAAGCTTATGAAGAAATGACGGAGGAATTACGACCCCCTGGGGAACGGCAGTTGATCATATCGCTCAAGAAACCTCATAAGGCAGTGTCTTCCCCAACTATTGCCCGTTGGGTTATGAAGGAAGCAGGCATTTACCTACGAGCCTTTGGGGCTCATACTACCATAGGGGCTATGACCTCCAAAGCTCTTAACCTGGAAGCTCATCGTGAAGACATCCTGAATGCAGCGGATTGGTCTTCAGACTCTACCTATAAGCGGTTTTACTTCAAACAGATAATTGACGTGGCTCAACTGGTTGTGAGCAAGCTTTAAACGAGCGTAATCCTCGCCTCCGGTCCGGACATAGAATCAAAAATTTCCTAGCCAGCGTAACGGAAAGTTTCAATTCTATTAAGGAGTCGGAGGCGAGGATTATCCCACTCAGGGTACAACTTGGTTGCCGCCTTCCCTTCCTCGTAATGGGGTAAGTAAGGTGTTCAATTTCAATGTTATACTATGTTCATGTGAACATTGTGATCATGTTCATGTTTGACGATTTCTTTTCTTGGGAGATTCGACTAAACAGGACCCATGATGTGGAATTATTGGCTGACTGAGCGACGAAAGAGGAAGCATGGACGTGGACAGAGGACTATCAGCACCCTGGGGTCTCCTGATTAGTGCTCTGGATGGGACGTTCTATATGTGGACACTATTGTTTTTGTTGTTTATTCCCTTTGATTCATGGGAATAGTAGTTGTTGACTTTAAAGTGGCTGCTGTTAATAAAGTGAAGAAAGAAAAGCATAATCCTCGCCTACGAGTCCTTAATAGAATTTAAACTTTCCGTTACGCTAGCTAGGAAATTTTTCATTCTCTTGACTTTATCCTTGAAGTGCCCGAAGCAATTACAAAAGCCAAAAATAATTTTATAAATTAGATTAAATAACCTATTTCACTTACACTACGATAGAGGGTACCATGAATGTAGTAGTATTTATTAGTCATTTTGCTTTTAGGTGTTGTTACTTATTGGTACAAATATTGTGAGGTAATAAGCATTGCATTTGGTGTGCAAGTTACAGTTTGCATGACTGTTGTGAGAGTTACGAACTGTGATGCCAACCATAATGTCAAATTTCTGGGGTTTGGGGGAAACTGTTAATTTGTAACCACAACTGTACTTTGACCTTGTTTTTTCAGTGAATTTCCATTTTTTTTAATATCATACACTAGATCAGATTTCGATGAAAGTATACTCTAGCCCACCATTTAAGGCTTTTACTAATGTGGGTGGCAATGCACGGGTGGTTGGCAAAATCCACAACAAGCGGCCAAACCCTACTGGGCATGGTCTTTGGGATATCAAATGGTTGCTGGTCATCCTTCCAGGCCTTGCCTACAGACAGCTTAGTACCTACTGTGGGCTTTGGATCAGCCTACTGCTATTCATTGGTTGACTTTCTTGTCAACCTAATCTGCATGCTTCACATTCAATTCCACTTCTAGTGTTTGCACATCCCCTAGAGCTTAGCTTATTTGTCATCTTTTTGACAGGGTGATTTGTAGAACTACACAGCTCACAAATTTCTATCTTTTTCTTAGAGCACTCCATAGAAGTGCATGTGTTTTCTTTCACAAGAGGGTCAGCGTAGCTCACAAGGCTGTGTGTGAACAGACCAAAAAGGAAGAGTTTGGGAACTGAGCTGTGGTTAGCAAGCTCAGCAAAAAAAACATTTATTTTATTTTTTATATTTTATTTCTCTTTAGCCCCTGCACTTACCAGGCCAAGGGGGTGGTTTAGAGTTTGCTACCCCCTGGTCCCATTACCCTTCTTTTGTTTTCTCAAACTCCAGACTACACCCCATATTCTGTAATGGCAGCCGCAAAAGATTTTAAACTGTTGCAGCCAACCAAGCCAAGCAATTGGAACCGCGGACCTGGCTTTGGTAATTAGGACCAAAAATGGATGGGAGGAGGTAAAGCACCCTCACCTATTTAGATTTGTATATTATTTTTAAACTTAGTCTGCGTATTATTCTTCAGAGGACTGGACTAATAGTCCAGATATCTACTTTTTAACCCTTTCAAGCCCACCCCAAATAGCCCAATAAATGCCATTATGTTTTTTTTAGAAAAAGACTAAACTGATTCTCGCCAAACTGTGGGCAGGTCCTTCTTTGAGTAAAGTTCTTATTCAGTTTGGCATACTTCTGTCAAGGGTTTTTCTGTAGGAGAGAGCAAATGTTTCTATTGTTGTTAAAAAGGGAACTATCCTTTTTTTTTTACACCCCTTTTTTATCTGCTCCACCATGCCCCTTTAATAGATATGCACAAAACGTGATGGCCAAACCCTAATCAGATTAACTTTTTTCCCACAGACGTTTTCCTGCGGATTGGAACGTTGTCAAAGTTACTAAGAAAACAAAAATGCTCTATAATTGGAAACTCTGACAGAACGATAAGACTCACTATCATAGTCTCTGTAGGCTCTGCGCAAGTTACCACAGTGTTTTTTTTTCCAAAACATAATTTTTATTGTTGACAGCCAAGACAAAGAGAATGCCTCACATGGCAATCACAATACACATAGAAGGGGACATATACAGCTAGCAACATTTTCAACAATAGCATGATATTAGTCCTACAAAGAATAAATTGGGAGGAAAAACATTAACAAAAAGACAAACTGTGCCACAGTACATCTGTTTGAAGAGTAAAAA
Source organism: Lissotriton helveticus (assembly GCF_964261635.1). NCBI lineage: Eukaryota > Metazoa > Chordata > Amphibia > Caudata > Salamandridae > Lissotriton > Lissotriton helveticus. The sequence continues at coordinate 860,254,722 of NC_136068.1, forward strand.
CGTCATATATAGGGAGAGTTTTAGCCACCCGTAGTCACATTCAGCATCTGTGCTATTCATATTCCAGTCCAATACTGTCATAGCAATGATTCGTCAGTAGTAGTTGGGGGGGGAGCAGTTAGGGGAAGGGGGGTGGCTCAAATATAGTCCCCTATAATCTGCCCACCTTTTCCAAATTTTGAAGTGTTTCTGAGGGCATCCCCTTGCTTCGAAGACCGGGATTTCCAGGCCCATACAAAAGTCTAAGCCCTTCTTCCATACCCCAATCAGCGGTGGGGATTCATCCTTCCAGGCCTGGGCAATGTCTCCTTTTGCCAACGTGAGGCCGAGAAATAAGAGGTGACGCTTGTACCCGTTTCCACCCAGATCCTCCATAATATGTAGCATGGCTAATTTCGGGGAGGATGGAACGTCCCATCCCAAAACCTCCGATAAGACATGTAAACACCCCGTCCAGAACCTTGATAGTGTAGGGCAGGACCACACGGTGTGCAGGAAGGTACCCTCCATAGACCCATATCATAAACAATGCAGGGATGTTATTAGCCCAGCACGCCACAGTCTGTGCCTTGTGTAATAGGCTCTATGTAGATATTTAAACTGGATAAGGCGCAGGTGGGCCACTATTACTGCACTACGCAGGGATTCCAGAGCTTCTACCCAGTCATCTTCCTCTAAGGGACCCAGATCCTGCTGCCATGCCTCTCTAGTTTTATGTAATGTGGTAGGCGTGTTATTGACAAGTGTAGGGTAGATTTTTGTTGCTTTATGGTCTTCCAACTCGCCCTGAAAGACCTTTTCCTCAACAGGGTTAAATTCTGGTATCTCGGTTAGGTGTGATATGTATGGAGTGAAGGCATGTCTAAATTGAAGATATCAGTAGAATTGTGTGCAGGCCTATCATACTCCGTTTGTATGTCAAGAAAGGATGTGAGGGTACAGCTACGTACAACTGCCCCCACTGTGTCTATCCCAATAGCCTCCCAGCTCCAAAAGCCAGACAATTGTGCCAGCTGTGGTAGCTGTCCGTTGTTACACAGTGGAGTTTCCCTGGTAAGCCTCCTCACCAACCCATCAGACGAAGCACAGACTTCCAGATCTTGAAGATCATAGCGGTTGCTGGCGGTAGCCCCCTAAGCAATGCCAATGAATAGAGAACCATGTGTAGGGCATTGTCTCCCAGCAGCCAACGCTCGACGGCATACGAAGGGTCTGTGCAGTCACTGTACCATTGAGGACGAGGAGGTGTGAGGCCATATAATACGCTTGGACGTCTGGGGTGGCCACTCTGCCGGAATACGTAGACTGGAAGCAGGTCCTCAAGGCTACTTGGGATGCACCGCCTCCCCCCTCCCTCCAAAGAAAATGGGCTAGAATAGCGTTTAGTTGACGGAACCATGTTGGCTTTCTTGGATAGGGATGATTTTGCAATTGATATAGAAGACGGGGTAAGGAAAAAAAATAAAAATGGCAGCCCTGCCAAAGAGAGATAGGGGCATTAATTAAATGTATTCAATCATAGATAAAGAATCCGGCCTCCCTGCTCCATCTGTCGTTAGCCGTGTCTTGGGATCGCAAGACACGGCTAACGACAGATGGAGCAGGGAGGCCGGATTCTTTATCTATGATTGAATACATTTAATTCATCAGAAAACGAGAGGACAACCCATGTACTATATGCCGTTCATATAAGCAGAGTCCAAATTGAGGCTGCGGTTATAGACATCTTTGTCAGTTTTTAATATGATTCAGATTTGACTCTCTCATATAATATCGGTGGCTCCACTGTATGTGAAAGAGATATACAATCACGATCTGAGGATAAACAACCAGATGTGAGAAGCAGAAACCATATATTTTCAGTTGTGTTCTGACAAACCAAATATTCGAAACCAAAATCAAGATTGTCTTGAAAATTGTTTGAGAATTTGTCCTGAGGAAGGTGTTTTATTCCTAAAACCGAAACGCTGCGTCGACAACCACTTCTCGAATATTGTAACTTCACAAGAAATGGGTTTTATCATGTGATTTTTAATGTTTATTTATTGTGTGTGATCAATTGGGAGACATGAAAATTGATGTATATTGTATTGAATAAAATGTAGAATATATTTTAATACGATTGTGATAATTTTTCTTTTCTTGCTTTTCTCCCAGTGGAGACTTCCATCATGACTTCCTGCTGCTTTCATCACAGAGAGAGGGTATACTCTACTCTAGAAGTAGGGAAAAAAACAAGGGAACAGCCTCGTACTGGTTCCTGAACAGCACCTGCACAATACACAAACCACGTCTGATGGAATATAAGGACTGAAACTGTCAATCAGTGTTCCAGAAATGTTCACCGACTGCTGTGGGTGACAATCAGCAGGTGTTGAACAAACTTTCGAGATCCACGGCTGGTGTTCTTGCATCTAGTCTGTCACAGCTGAAGGGACATCTGAAGAAGTCTGCACCTGTCTACTGAAAGAAGATGAGTTGCCTTTGTTAAAGAAGTCTGCCAGCCCTGCCAAGGGAGAGGTGCTGAAGGTATCACTGCAGGAGCCATTTAGCAGAAGGAAGAAGCTCAGATGCAGCTGCTTGACAGATGGTAGCTGTCAGGTCTGGGGATAACTTGCAGATCCTGCAGTTCTGACCAGAGATCAATATCCACAAGTATATCATCAATTCTGGATTCACTAATACCTCTGTTATAGGTAAAATGAGGGGGACTATCAGATTTATTGTTTCCATTAGCTATTCTAAGGCCATAATCATTAACAATTGTAATTTTTTGGGATTCGCAAGAGAGGTGACAGTGAGAAGGAAAGCCAGGAAGATTACAGAGTAAGCCCCGCAGTCACGCTATAATGTGCTAATAATTTCAGGATTCCACCAGCGTGGGACCAAGGGGGTGGCCTTGCCCCTGTCTGGCACCGACTGGCCTGCCCTTGGCCCAGGCACGCCTGCGCCTGTTTTGTAAAGCGCCACCTGGTGCGATAAAGTGGCGTGGGAGGCTGCAGGCCGCAAAGAAGACTGGGACGCGTGGTCCTGTGGCCCCCGGTAATGGACCCAACAGCAAGAAGGCAGGCAAAGTTGAAGCAGGATGAAGTGTCGTGGGCGGCAGAAGGCCGCAAAGAAGGCTGGGACTTGTGGTTCCCCGGTCACGCACTCAAAAGCAAGAAGGCAGGCAAAGTTGAAGCTAGGCAAAACTTAAGGCAAACGTGTAACCAGTAGAACATTTGAAAAAAGCATAAAAAATCTAGTTTCTTAAGATAGATATTTAGCAACTACAGGTGTTTTGATGAAGTTACAGGTTAATACTGCTATTGTTTACTGGAGTATTATTATGCGTTCTTATATAGCGCTCGATTACCCGTAGGCATCTCGGCGCTTGCCTTGGGAACCCGTCCTGGCTTCCCCAAGGTGAAAGCCAGGCATCCCGCCGCGGGGGGGGCCGTAGTGGAGATTAAGCAGGCTAATGCCCAGAGCTGTAGAGTGTGAACCCGTGATTTGAGTAGGCACCGAAACGAGAATTATCAAGTCTGTGGATATTTGGGCTCAAGACCCTGCCGCGTCGGGAATTGAACCCTGGTCCCGGGTCTGACCTCTGCTTCAGGGTCTGCCTCCTCTAACCAGTGAGCCACATTTCTCCAGTATGTCCTCTTAGGACTCCAAGAGTGACAATGGGAATTATTTAAACATCTTAATCTATTAAACAGGAAATACTGCAGAAGAACAAGAATTACCAGAACTTATGGGAAAAGGATGTGGGTCAATCTGTAGTTTGTGACCTCAGTTGAGTCCATGCACCTGATATAAAAGCCTGAGAGGAAAAACTTTTAAGTTCAACAATATTACATCAATCACTTCATTGGCTCCAAAGTAGAACTTATGTTACTTGCTATGTGAAACCTCTCAAGATGGCGACCTATTACATAGCAGAAAACGAAACAGGGCTTTTGTGGCCACAACAAACTGGTGTGTGGGGCAGGGCTTTCCTGATAATACATACATGGAGCAATGGAGCACACAAGTCAAGCCAGGGCGGACTGTGTCATCATTGAGATTGAGTCATACTAAGGACCTAGAAAACAGATATCTTGAACGGTAATGTTAACAGTGTATGCAATATCGCCATATTCTTTTCAGACAGTGTTTTCAAAGCTGTGTGCTGACATTAGTCAAATGAACAAGTTACTTACCTTCGGTAACGCTTTTTCTGGTAAATACAGTATCTGCCTGTGGATTCCTCACCTTGTGAATATCCCCTGCACCAGCAACATTCGGAAACTTTTGTAGCTCTCCACGCCGACGAGGACGAAGACGACGTCACAGAGGCACGACTCCGCTCGCGACCTCGCTGACGTCACTGGATCCATAATAGATCCTCGTCGGCGTGATGACGTCAGTTCCGCCCTTTTTTTCTGTGCCCCCGAGGCACACGGACGGACCGACATAAATAGGTATAGTATACACAGTACACAGTATTCAAACTAACACACACATTGTGAAATCAATGCAAAAAATAATAACAATTAAACATTTCCATTGGAAGATATAAACATAAAATAAACAGTTTGCAGGTATAGAAGAGTGGACAACGGGGAGGCGGGTGGGTCAGTGAGGAATCCACAGGCAGATACTGTATCCACCAGAAAAAGCATTACCGAAGGTAAGTAACTTGTTCTTCTGATGGATGCATCTGCCAGTGGATTCCTCACCTTGTGAATAGAATCCCACAGCAGTCCCCACTCCCGGAGGAGGGTGTCCACTCTTTTATACCAAGAAATCCTGTAGGACAGAGCGTGCAAAGATTCCCCACTTCGGAATCTAAGCAGTAATGCTTCGCGAAAGTGTGGAGGGAGGCCCAAGTTGCCGATCTACAGATGTCCTCAAAAGGAACACCTCTAGATAAGGCAGATGTAGAAGACTTTGCCCTGGTAGAATGAGCTTTTAAACCCTCTGGAGGTTCCTTACTGGCCAAAGATTAACAAATCTTGATACACAAGACAATCCATCTGGAAAGTGCGCGCTTGTGCACCGCTCTGCCTTTTCTGCAGCCAGCAAAGCCCACGATGAGCTGGTCATCCACACGATAGTCCTTAGTTCTGTCAAGATAAAAGCTCAACGCCCTCTTTGGGTCCAAGCGGTAAAGCCGCTCCTCCTCCTTGGAAGGGTGAGGGGGAAGATAGAAGGTAGGAAGGGTAATGGACTGCCCCAAATGGAAGAGAGGCAGAAAAGCAGCCCTGGTCTTGAGTACCATCCTATCAGCATGAATGGTCAAGAATGGGGGTTTCTAACTCAGAGCTTGAAGCTCACTTACCCTCCTTGTCGAGGTAATAGCAACTAGAAAGACCGTTTTAAAAGACAACAGTCTCAAGGGACACTTGTGCAAGGGCTCAAAGGGAGAACCCATCAAGTAGGTTAAGACAAGATTTAAGTCCCATTGAGGCACAATAAATGGAGTGGGCGGAAATTTTTTGGTAAGGCCGTTAATAAAAAGTAACACAACAGGAGATTTAAATAATGATGGCTGATCCGGTAAACAAATAAATGCTGACAAATAGCCCTTCACAGTAGCCACTGCAAATCCCTGCTGGGCTAAAAAAAGAGCAAACTGAAGGATGCTGGATAAACAAGCCCTTAAAGGGTCAATAGACCATGAAACAAATTTAGACCACCTATAGGAATGAATCGACTTGGTAGAATGCCGTCTGGCCGAAAGAATAACATCCACCACGTAAGACGGGAGAGAAAAAATTCAGATTGCCCCGTTCAATCTCCAAGCATGAAGGTGTAAGCTCTGGAGGTGGGGGGTTTAGAACCTGCCCCCGCGACTGCGAGAGATCTGCCCTGAAAGGGAGACGGAGCAGAGGGCATAAGGAGTGGTTGAGAAGATCCGTGTACCACACCCTTCTTGGCCAATCTGGGGCGATCAATATGACTTGGGACCGGTCTTGGCGAATCTTCCTCAGAACCCGAGGAATCAAGGGTATGGGAGGAAACGCGTAAAGGAGTTGAAAACCCCAACTCAACCGAAACTCGTCCACCCAGCGCCCCCTGCATCGGATACTGGAGATTGCAGAACGGCAGGCTGTGAGAGTTCTCGTGCGTGGCAAACAGGTCCACCCGAGGAGTTCCCCACGTCCGGAAGATGTGACGAACCACCTCCGGATGAAGCCTCCACTCGTGGTCGGCTGAGAACTGCGGACTGAGACTGTCTGCACGTACGTTTAGAGCTCTGGCCAGATGATTTGCCATCAGACAAATCTGATGATCCCGAACCCAGGACCAGAGACTTAGAGCCTCTCTGCAGAGACAATGCGACCCTACTCCCCCCTGTTGTTGACATACCACATCGCGGTAGTGTTGTCCGTTAGGACTTGAACTGACTGACCGCGAAGGGAAGGGGGGGGGGAAGGCCTTGAGGCCAAACGTATCGCCCGTAATTCCAGAAGGTTGATGTGAAGCAACCTTTCCTCTGGAGACCAAACAGCCTTATCCCCCAGATGAGCACCCCACCCTAGAGTGGATGCATCCGTTATCACTATGGACACCGATGGAGGGAGATGGAAGGGCTTCCCCTGAGTCAGATTGCCCTCCACGCTCCACCAAGACAGATCCGCAGCAACTTCTCCGGAGATCCTCACAAAACTCCCTGAGATCTCCTTTGTGCTGATACCACTGCCTGCGGAGGCACCACTGGAGCACCCTCATGTGCCAGCGTGCATGGTTGACCAACAGGATGCAGGAAGCAAACAGACCGAGCAGACAAAGGACCTTCAGGACTAGAACGACCGCTCCATTGTAAAACAAAGGAATCATTTCCTGCATGTCGAGAATCCTTTGAGGAGGAGGGAATGCTTGACAGACAGTAGTGTCCAGTACCGCCCCTATAAACAGGTGGTGCTGTGAGGGCACCAGGTGAGACTTGGGTATGTTTATCGAAAAACCCAATTTGTACAACAGCTGGGTTGTCACCTGCAGGTGATGACACCTTCTCTGGCGACTCTGCTTTGATCAGCCAGTCGTCCAGATAGGGGAAAACTGGAATCCCCGATCTTCTGAGATGGGCTGCCACCACCTTGGTGAAGCCTCGAGGTGCAGTAGTAAGTCCAAACGGGAGGACCACAAACTGATAATGTTGCGACCCTACCGTGAAACGGAGATACTTCCTGTGCGACTTCAGGATCAGGATATGAAAATACATGTCCTGCAAGTCGACCCCATCCAGTTCTCTTGCTGCAGCACTTTAAGAACCTTCGCTAGGGTGAGCATCTTGAACTTTTCTTGCTTCAGAAAAAGATTCAAGACCCTGAGATCCAGGATTGGAAGTAACCTGCCATCCTTCTTGGTTATCAGGAAATACCAGGAGTAGCATCCCTGACCCTTTTCCTGCTCTGGAACCACCTCTATTGCACCTTTTTTCAGTAAGGTTAGAACTTCCTCCTGCAGGAGAAGAAGATGGTTCTCCGAGCAAGCTCCTTGGCAAGGAGGGTAATCTGGAGGGAATTCCCAAAAAGGAAGAACATACCCATTTTCTACAAGATTGAAAACCCAACTGTCTGTAGTGACCAATTCCCAATCTTGTAGAAAATGAGTAAGCCGATCCCTACACAGGACCAACATGATCCAGAATGGTAGATCTAGGGCTGCTTTGCTGTGGTAAGAGGGGGAGAGGTGGAGGAAGAGGAGGAGGAGGACTGACAACCTCGTGGGCGACCTCTGTTCCTGCCCCTATAGGACTTGTATAGGGTGTTCTGCTGCTGAGGTGGTCTATGTCCGAAAGGACGACCTTCCAAAGCCCCTGAACTTCCTATAAGAAGAACCCCTAGGCTGTGTCTGCAGACCCAGGGACTTGGCTGTAGCCTGGCTTTCTTTAAACCTTTCCAAAGCTGCATCTGCCTTCTTCCCAAAAAGTCCAGAACCATCAAATGGGAGGTCCAAAAGAGTTGCCTGGATATCCTGAGAAAATTCTGAAGACTTAAGCCAGGCACTCCTCCCAGATGCAACCGACGATCCCATTATCCTGGCTACAGAGTCCGCTGTATCAAGGACACTCTGGATCACCTGTTTTGCAGCTGTCTGAGTGTCAGACAAGACCTCATCAAAGTACTTTCTGTCCTCCTCCGATAACTTTGGGACCAGTGGTCTAGCAGGATCCATTAAAGCATGGATATATCTGCCCAAAAAGAAATACTTGCATGGCTTAGCATATAAATATTGAGGGGATTCTAAACAATTCAGCCAATAACAATTGGACTGATAATGTATAGATATTAGGTAGGGATTAGATTAATTTAATGGGAGAGTGGGCATGGGAGATGTAAAATGTTGGTGATATTTCTGATGAACATGTTACTACTTGTGTAACGATATATCTGTAACAGACATTAGTTAGTGATGGATCCCTTACCTTAGAATATCGCCCCAGGCGTCAGACTGGATATGGAAAGTTTTGCTAAGCAGTAACCCTGCGAGTCAGTAGTGGCGTCGTGGCGGCTCCGCGTCAGTCGCTGGCGTTGTATGCGCCGAGATGACGTCACGAAGACTACTTAGGCGCCACCAATGCGCGCTGACGTCAGTTCTGTACACGTCTTTCCGCGCGGAAACGCAGAGCCATGCAAGAAACAGACCATTGGTTCATAAAACTAGGGTCCTAAATGGGGAGTATTCAGGTTTGCAGAACAGGGAGGATGGGCGGGCGGTAAGGAATCCATCACTAACTAATGTCTCTTACAGACATATTGTTACACAAGTAGTAACTTGTGCATCTGAAAGAAACACGTTCGTGATAGATTCCTTACCTTAGAATAGATACCCCAGCAATACCAACCCCGGTGGTGGGTCTGCGAACAAGATTACACCAAGAAGTCACGGAGCACAGAACGCCCAAAGAAGCCGTCCCACCGGACTTGACTGTCAAGGCAGTAGTGCTTGGTAAACGTGTGCAGCGAGGCCCACGTAGCTGCCTGACAAATGTCTTGCAAGGGAACGCCGCGTCCCAAGGCAGTAGTGGCTGCAGTTGCCCTGTTGGAATGGGCACGCAGTCCCACAGGAGGCCCTTTCTTGGCCAAGGAGTAACATGCTTTGATGCACAGAACGACCCACCGGGAGATGGCCCGTTTGTGCACAGCCCGACCTTTTTTGGCGCCCACGTAGCCAACAAAGAGCTGATCATCCACCCAAAACTGGTGCGTATGCTGCAGATGGAATGCTAGCGCACGTTTAGCGTCCAGACGGTGGAGCCTCTCTTCCCTGGAAGGAGGCGGAAAGAAGATGGACAAAGTGATGGTCTGCCCGATGTGAAAGGGCATGACAACTTTTGGCAAGAAAGAAGGACGGGTGCTCAAAATTACCTTGTCTGGATGAACAGAAAGGAAAGGAGGTTTTGAAGAAAGAGCCTGAAGCTCACTCACTCTACTGGTACCTCTACTACCGGAGCCGGAGAAGGCTCCGGAGATGGAGACGGATTCGGTGCCGGTGACTTCGCCGGTGAAGCCACAGGAGAAAATACTCTCACCAGGGAAGGAGAAGGAGATACATAGTCCTTTCGATGTCGATGAGCTTTCGAAGCAGACGACTGAGCCTCCTCTTTTTCCGAACGGCGTCGAGAACCAGGTCTCTTCTTTTTCTTATGCTTCTTGGATTTTAAAGCATGATGCGACGTCGACTTCGAGCCCGACCTCGATCTCTACCTGTTCTTCGATCTCCTCCGACCTTACTTTTCTTTACGCATCCTCGCCATAAAAAGCTTGGCTTCCCTTTCTTTCAGAGCCTTCGGGTTCATTTTCCTGCAAGAAGGACACTCCTTGACGTCGTGGTCCGATGCCATACCCCATACGCAATCGTCGTGAGGAGCGGTTGTGGATATGTGTCCACCGCACTCCCTGCATGGCTTGAATTCTGACTTTCTCAATGACATCCTTGAAAAGAATAAAAGAAAGAACAGGATACAAAACTGGAAACACAAAGTAACAAGTCCCAAAAACCGTTGGCGTCGACGGCGCGGAAAAAAGGGAACTGACATCACACCGACGAGGCTCTATTATGAATCCAGTGACGTCAGCGAGGTCGTGAGCGGAGTCGTGCCTCTGTGACGTCGTCTACATGCTCGTCGGCGTGGAGAGCTACAAAAGTTTCCGAATGATGTTGGCACAGGGGATATTCACAAGGTGAGGAATCCACTGGCAGATGTATCCATCAGAATAATAAAGTAGAAAATTGAAGGAACTATATGCCCCGATTAGAGTTGTGATCCAGCCTCTCACAAATCAGGAATGGAAGAAAATAAAACGGCAACAATAGTCTGCATTCTGTACTACTAGTGTTCCTGAGGGATGATATGATAGGTTGCGTAGGAGTCCTCTCTCTCCTTTAGATAGAAAATTATTGGAGGAATAAAAAGTAATGAGCATGGTGAAGCAGACACGTGTACTGACTGTAAAGGGATATGCTGAAGTATTGCTACGTGTCTGCAGAGCCAGACGGCCTTCTTATGAAGAAATACTTGCATGGCTTAGCATATAAATATTGAGGGAATTCTAAACCATTCAGCCAATAACAATGGGACTGATAATGTATAGATATTAGGTAGGGATTAGATTAATTTAATGGGAGAGTGGGCATGGGAGATGTAAAATGTTGGTGATATTTCTGATGAACATGTTACTACTTGTGTAACGATATATCTGTAACAGACATCAGTTAGTGGTAGATCCCTCACCTTAGAATATCGCCCCAGGCGTCAGACTGGATATGGAAAGTTTTGGTAAGCAGTACCCCTGCTCGTCAGTAGAGGCGTCGTAGCGGCTACCCGACAGATTTTGGTAAGAAAGAAGGACGGGTCCTCAAAATCACCTTGTCTGGATGAACAGAAAAGAAAGGAGGTTTTGAAGAAAGAGCCTGGAGCTCACTCACTCTTCTGGCAGAGGTGATAGCTACCAGGAAAGCCGTTTTCAAGGTGAGAAGACTTAAAGGGCAGTTATGAAGGGGCTCAAAAGGAGCCCATATCAGAAAAGTCAAGAAAAGATTCAAGTCCCACTGAGGCATGATGAAGGGCACAGGTGGGAACGAATGCGTAATGCCTTTAAGCAAACGGTTAACAACCGGGGACTTAAAAAGAGAAGGCTGATCTGGAAGCCGTAGAAAGGCGGAGATGGCCAAAAGATAACCTTTGATAGTGCCCAGAGCAGAGCCCTGCTGGGCAAAAGAGAGAAGGAACAGAAGAACCTCAGAAAGAGGGGCAGAAAGGGGATCCACAGCCTTTGCTGTGCACCATGCCACAAATCTGTTCCACCTGCAGGTGTATACCGTTTTGGCTGAGGGACGTCTGGATGCAAGAATGACATCACAGTCTTCGGGAGGAACATCGAAAGGTGTCAACTGTCGCAGCTCAATCTTCATGCATGGAGGTGGAGGCTGGACAGGTTCGGTGGAGGACCGTCCCCTGCTGCTGTGACAGAAGATCCTCCCGAAGAGGCAGACAGATCGACGCTCATACTGAGGAGCTCGGGATACTATACTCTTCGAGCCCAGTCTGGAGCCACAAGAATGGCTTGGGCCCCGGTCGCGCCTGATCATCAGCACTCTGGACAGAAGTGGTATAGGCGGAAAGGCGAACAATAGATCGCAGCTCCACTCGCGACGAAAAGAGTCGCCGAGCAAGTGCCGCCTTGGAAATTCCAACGCGCCGAACTGATGACATTGCGCGTTCTCTTCAGTGGTGAATAGATCTAGCCAAGACTCTTCCCCACTGCAGAAAGAGACCTTGCGCCACGTCCGAGTTCAGACGCCATTCGTGATCCGCCTTGCACCGGCGGCTGAGTTCGTCCACCCTGCCGTTCAGAGAACCGGCCAGGTGTTGAACCACCAAGGTAATGCCTTGATGTTCCAGCCATGCCTAAAGGCGCGGAGCCTCCTGACATAGGGTCCACGACCCCATCCCTGTTTGTTGCTCGTACACCCTGACGTTCAGAGAACCTGCCAGGTGTTGAACCACCAAGGTAATGCCTTGATGTTCCAGCCATGCCCAGAGGCGCAGAGCCTCCTGACATAGGGTCCACGACCCCACCCCTGTTTGTTGCAATAACACATGGTGGTGGTGTTGTCCGTGAACACCTGCACTAAACTTCCCCGGACAGAGGGAAGGAATGCCTTCGGTGCAAGCCGGATCGCCCGCAGCTCCAGATGGTTGATATGGAGCCGGGACTCCGCCGGAGACCAGAGGCCTCTGATCTCTGCCTCTCCCATGTGGCCTCCCCATCCCAGCAGGGACGCATCCATCACCACTGTATGCTCCGGTTGGGGAAGGGAGAGGGATCTGCCACTGATCCAATCGTGATTCGTGAGCCACCACTGCAACTGTCTTGCAGCGCCCTCTGAGATCTGGACGTGATCTGATAGGTTGCCCTGATGCTGCATCCACTGGAACTTCAGGTCCCACTGCTGAGCCTGCATACGCCATCTGGCATACGTCACCTGCAGGATGCAGGAGCCCATCAGGCCCAGAAGCCAGATGGTCATCCTGACAAAAACCCGGGATAGAGGCTGAAAGAGCGGAATCATAGCCTGAATATCCCGGACTCGCTGCTCGAGAGAATAAACCCGAAACAGCATCGAGTCCACACCCGCTCCGATGAAAGGGAGCTTCTGAGAGGGACTCAGGTGCGACTTTGGCACATTGATTGAGAACCCCAGCAAATGCAGAAGGTCGGTCTTAGTCTGGAGGTGGGTGATGACTGCCTGGGGCGAGCCCGTCTTCAACAGCCAGTCGTCGAGGTAGGGGAAGACTGACACCCCAGACCTGCGCAGATGAGCCACGACCACCGCCATCACCTTCGTGAACACCCGAGGGGCACTGGTAAGGCCGAAGGGGAGGACGGCAACCTGAAAATGCTCCCGGCCCACCGTGAACCGCAGGTAGCACCACTATTGCCGGCAGGACGGGAATGTAAAAATATGCGTCCTACAAGTCCAACGCTACCATCCAGTCTCCAGGGCAGCCAGGACCTGAGCCAGTGTCAGCATCTTGAATTTCTCCTTCCGAAGGAAGCGATTGACGTCCCGGAGCTCCAAGATGGGGCGCAAGCCCCCCTTGTCCTTCTTGGGGACCAGAAAGTAGTGGGAATAACAACCACTCCCTACTTCCTGACCGGGAACGCACTCGATGGCCCTCTTGGCCATGAGGGCCGTGACTGCAGTGTAATTTTGCGCCAGTGGTGGAGGTGGCGACGGACCCTGCCACCCACCGGCATTGGGTTGCTCCCTGAAGCTCGGATTAGGAAGGCTTAGAGGTGGAAGCAGCGGGGGTAGAGGTAGACTAACCCGCGCGCTGGTTACCAGACCTGCCCCTGTGGAATTCACAGCCGCGCTGAGGCTGGTTCTGCACAGGCTTGGTGGAGGAGCGCACTTGGGCGCCCTTGCCCTGGCCACGAAAGGAATGAAACCCAGGCGTGGCAGGGTTCCTTGCGGAAAGACCCAAAGACTTGCCTGTGAGAAGTTGGCCTGGTATATGATGTTCACTATTCTAGTGAGCACCTTGCACCAGTCCAAACAACCCTTATGGTGATGGTTGTAAAGTCAACCTTATAGACCAGCTATCCTAGGGGTAGCATGGACAAAAGCAGTCTTAGGCTAAACTCAAGAGGGCATGTGAAGCCAGCTGTTTTACCATATGCAATCCTTTTAATACCAAATGAAAGGACACCACACAGGTTATAAATTCAAAATATATATGCATTTATTTCTAAACAACCCTCTGATCTCTTTATGAGAACAGAAGCACAAGCACATAACAAGCAACTTAATATAACATACAAAAGTTGCACAAATATGGATAGGCCCTGGGGGCCCGCTAAACCATATACTAAAATAGTGGTATAAGAACCACGTCACGAACAATGGTAAGGCCTAGGGCCTTGGGAATCGCTGGTGCTACACTAGACTAACAGTTGTTAGGGAGCAGGAGGCCCATGGGATGCGGGTGCAGTGTCTAAAAGCACACGTGTGCACACATATAAGTTAATTTGTGCACAAAGTTAGAAAGTTAAAGGTTTAGGAGTCTTCCGACTGGACTAGAAGCTAAACGCTTGAAACTAGGACACTAGGAGTGTAAACCCTTACAGGAGCACCGCAGTACTCGCGTTACCTCACCCACAAGAAGCGGGTGCATAGGTGTCAAAGTGTGTCGGGTTTCGTCGTGGAGTTCTATGGAGCCTTGGAGAAAAGATGCTGCAGGCGACCAGGAGAGAAGAGTCCGGTTGGATCCAAGGGTAGATCGAGGATGAAGAGTACCTGAAAGCAGAGGGGACAGAGTCTGGGTCACTAGCCAGTGACCAGGATGGAACCAGGAAGGAACCAGGAAGGAACCAGGCGATGTCGGGGAGCAATCCGGTGATGTCGCGAAGCTCGTATCTGCTGCCACGTGGACCAGGAGGTGTCGACGACCAGGAGCTGGGCACGGACTGTCCCACGAAGGCTCTCGCTGTTGGCGGTGTCGGTTCTCGATTTGGAATCAACAGGCCTTGGCAAATGCAACCCACGCAGGAATCGAAGATGGCTTCTGGATCAGACCAGCAAGGTCTGATGGGCTGCTCCTTTTCAGGGGAGCAGCAGTCAGTCTGGAGCAACCAGACCAGCTTTGGAAAATTCAAGATTTCGTTGTCGCAGATGCCACTAGCCAACGGGCAAGTGACCGGACAGACGTGTCGAGCAGAAAAATCCAAAAGGGCCCCACGCAGCACTCGGTGAGTGTGGAGAGGTGATCTTCGGTGCAGTTGGTGCTCGGGGCTTCTCAAGATGGCCGGTCCCACGTCTCTCGTCGCCGCCACGGGTCTCAGCTTTGCTGTGGCTGTGGATCAGGCTGTTGGATGTCTGCAAGTCCGGGTCTTGTCAGGATCTGTGTTCAAGCTCCGGCGGGAGCAACGACAAAGCAAACCGTTGAGCGCTTGATGGTGCCTGCTTGCACAGGGTGGTCACTCCTTGACCACAAGGGAGATTCTTCAGTCTTCTACGTCGATTAGGATGTCGAAGGGTTCAGAGTTTCATATCAGAGTTTCAGTCAGGATTATCTAAAGTCTTGGGACTCAGCTCCTACCTATATACCAAATCTAGGGGCTGGATTACCTGCTAGGTCCCTCCTATGGGTGGGACCCAGGAAGGGGGTGGTTACACCCCTTTCCCTTTGTCCAGTTTCACGCTGAGGCTGGAGTGCCCCAGCACCGGTTTGAACTGGCCTATGCATGGGACACCTTGTGTGCCCCAGGCAGTGTCTCCTTTCATTCAGCCCTCCCTGCCCCAATACACTATCTCCTGTCTGGGGTGGTGCTAGCACCTCCCTGTGACAGGAAATCTATTGTCCAAGCCTCCCTCGCTGGAAGGACTCCCAGCAGCAGGAGGTCAGACTTGTGTCTGTGGCAGCAGCATCCATTTTGTGATGCTGAGGCTCTTGTTAACTTTAACCGGGATTAATGGAAGTAACATGTCTTCTCCCTCTAGAAGGGTGGAATGCTACCCCCGTCGCCATAATTGGCGCGGGGGTAGTATTCCAAAGCGTATGACACCTTACACGACAGGTTTTGATCAAGCCAAACCAAAGTTAGCATCTGACCGCGAGGTTCATAATGCACTTAAGAGTATATGGTATGGCAATATCCTGGAACAGCTATAAGGACATGGTTCCGAAAGCTACAGACAGGCTCAGCTCATGCTAGAGCACCACCTCACATAAAACCAAGCACTCTGCCTTCAGGATTGTTAAGGCCTGCCATAAAAGTAGCTTATAGGAGTATATGTGTCCAGATATAAGGTTAGACATAGGTATACTATATCCAAGCAAGGGGTGATTACACGACCTTGCCCCAGCTGAGTGATCAGCCAGTTGTGTCAGTTTGGATGGCCAGCCAGGGGTGGCAAATGATATGCTGCAGCCCCTGGTAGGCCTTGGGTGCACCTATGCCCTGGGTACCTATAGTATACTGTACAGTGACTCATAAGACTGACTCAAATCCCAATTGGTGATGTACTTAAAGTACATGGTGTGAAATTTAGAGAGAGAACAGCAGGGCTGTGGGTCT